>NW_027361687.1:85637500-86282500 GCF_039654945.1 Dendrobates tinctorius | reverse complement strand
TTAATTCCAAAAAATGAATTTATTAGGGAATTTTTTTATTTTTAATTTATTTAGCGATTTTTTTATAAATTATTTTACACTTTTTTTTTTTTTTACTTTATTAGGTTGTCCCAAGGGTGACATCACTGTCCTGTGACAGATCGTTGATCTGTCACATCACAGATCACTGTGACAGATCAGCAATCTGTCACAGGCAGTGTGCAGGTTTCCGCCTTGCCTGCGCTTTGCAGGCACTGCGGAAGCCAGCTCCCTGCAGGCCCCAGAAGGTCCCCGTCGCCATCTTGGATCCGGGGACCTGCAGGGAAAGAGACCCCCGCAGCAGTGCTGCACATTGCGCTGCTGTGGGGGGCTCAGGGAAGCACAGAGGGAGCCCCCTCCCTGCCGATGCTTCACTTTAACCCCGGTACACCGCGATCGTGTTTGATCACGGTGTGCAAGGGGTTAATGTGCCGGGGGCGGTCCGTGACCACCCCTGACACATAGTGCCGGGTGTCAGCTGTGATAATCAGCTAACAACCGGCCGCGATCAGCGGCGCTCACCATAACTTACTTGATTTATATATTGGCACTCAGGCTATACTTTCCACTATTGACCCCTTAGTTATTCCTGCGTTACGCTTTGATCCTCTGCTGCTTTAATAAAGCTGATTGGGGTCTCTTGTGTTTACATTGCTTGTTGAGTTTGGACCTTCTACATATCCTACTTACTTTGGGAAGCCTTTCTGCTTAACATCAGTCTGCACTTGCTTAGACCTCCTTTCTTCACCTAATGTGCGTTTCCCGCACACAATCTTAGTTTATTTATAGGAATAGAATTTCTACACCACACCTACTACAATGTAATTTAGCTCTTTCTTTGACAAATTTGAGGTGCAGTGTGAGATACCGGTGCATAGACAACAATGACACCGAGACTGAATTGGTTTTTAATACAGATTTACTATTAGCTGAGATTAAGGAAAATTGCAGTAATCATAGGAAGTATGGAAAAATCCAGTGCATGTAGTTCTAAATAGGGGCTCCAGACCCACAATGGCAGTCATAGATGGTGGACCTCCAAGTCTTGCAGCTGTGGCATCTAAGAGTGACGTTTTCTTGTCCTGCATATTTTTTCTTTATGGTGTAGACGCTGCTGCAGGACTTCTGCTGTCCTGTACCCAGTCCCTTACTGCACCTGTCATTCTACTTAGCAGTCAACACCCAGGAGCAGTCACAGCCTGTCTCCTGCTCCTACCGGTTTCTGATACTGACCTGCTGTGCCTGCCTACCAGGAACAGAGAGCCACCCTAAACACTTCCCCAGTTGTCCCAGAAAGACTGGTTTCTAGCTTCTTTGCTGGGCACTGAGGAGTGACTCTTGCTCCATCTACTGGACTCTGCAGATACATGGGCACTCAATAATCAGTGCGGGATCAGTGGTGTCTCATTTTAAATTGTCTAGTGAATGAAAAAGAGAGGCACTAGGAACAAATCTTAAGGTGGTGACAATCATGGGGGGACTTGCTCAAAATGATGTTGATAAGAATGATGATTGTGTGTTGTACAGGACATGGGATAACATGGAGGTGACAATGAGGTAATTGTCATGATCCTGTGTTGGATCTGGCGGTATTAAATGCATTAAGTGAACTTTTTTTCCTTTGGTTCCAAAGTGTGTCATGATAGCCCCCGGTGGCCATTAGAATTATCACACGTGGTGTCGTTCATTCTAAGTTGCCCGGTGGTGGGGAATGGTATCGCACCTTAGGTTTAGGTTAATGTTCACTTAATTATGGATCAGGTGTGACACCCTATAAAGGTGTGCTCAGGGTGTTCACTCACTGCCTGTGATATTGTGAGATTGCTTTCACTTTGAAGTGGAGAGCCTGGAGGCAGGATGGAGCTGGTGAGGAGTCCTGCGCAGCTTAGCCAGGGGGGACGTGTTGCAGCTATGGTGTCTGGACGAAGGGCTGGCATGGCGTGGTGGGGTCGCAGTGATGGAGTCAGCGGGAAGTGTCTGCATGGTCTGGTGGAGTGGCTACTATGGAGAGTGGCACTCACCATGTGGGACTTGGCCGCTGAGCTGGACTCAAGCATGCTTGACTTCGTGGCAGAAGCTGAACACTTCCTTGGGACTCTGGTACTAAGCAGCTGCAACTGGTGTTGGACTCTGCTCCAAGGCTGCACTAAGGTGAAGGATCCTGTTATGGTGATGGATCCAGGTGGAGGAGAAGATGCACTCAGGTGGAGGGCTCTGTTGCTAGGAGCGCACGCAACAGAGCAAAGCTAAGTGGTGTTTCCCCTGTATTGTCTCTTTCCTCATGTGTGTTATTAGTGCAGTGGTGGGATTAGTCTTCGCACCGACCCATTCCCTAGTGAGGGTTTAGGGTCAGGGTGAGCAAGGGCGTTAAGGTACGCGTGCGGCGACAGGTGCGGAGTCTGTTTAGGGAATGTAAGGAGTGCAGGGACACTGGCTCAGGGGAGCTTAGGAGGTCTCCATGTCCCCATTCCCTATCGCAGGGCCCACCATTGTTAAAGTTTCCCAGGTTCCCCCTTTATTATTTGATTTCTTGTATGTATAACGTGTAATACCTAAATTCGCCAGGTGGAGGCGGCGTATCCACCTGCACGTTTCATTGTTTAAATGCGCCCCACTGGAGGCGGTGTATCCAGGGTCACGTGTGTCACATGGGTTCGCCTTGCGGAAACATCTGCGTCCTGACACACGTGATCATGACAGTAATCATGTAGTGAGAGAAGCAGGATTATGATGGAATTGATAAAAAGTAGCGCCAATCCAAAGCCAAATGATAAAAGTCTTTCAGAGGGAATTCTGCCTCTACTTTTGTCAGCTGGGAAACCTGTGAGTAAGCTCCAAAGCTAACAGACCTGGTGGTGGCAGAAATATTCTGTGTACGGGAATCTTTCTCTGCTTTGGAATAGTAAAAAACACCACCAAATGTCACCGTGCAGAGGCTTTATAGCAGTGTTTCTCTATTTAAATATTTTTATTAAAGTTTTTATAAAACTGGGAGGTGGATAGGGAGGGGGAACAAGAAAAATGGAGGGGAAAAGGGTAAATGTAAATAGGAAGGGTAAGGGTCCTAAAAAATAGAGAACCATTGTAACAAAGCATACATTAATAAGTATACAAATACTAATGTCAATAAGAGGCACAATAATGCTGAACCTTTAAGGAGGAGATACAAGAAGGCGGTCTAGTCTTAAGGAGGTGCATGAGAGAAATTTAAACTCATCTAAATTTACTGTTCCAGACATTCCACTTACAGTATTAGTATAAGGCCTCTTTCACACATCAGGTTTTCGCCGTCAGGCGCGATCCGGCGCTTTTGACAGAAACCGGATCCGGCGAAATGCAATGCCAGATCCGGTTTCCCCCCCATTGACTTGCATTTGCGCCGGATGGCGCCGGATGGCCATGCGTTTCATCCGGTTTTCGCCGGATCCGGCAATGTGTCGCGATCCGGCGTCTGGAAAAAACATCTACTGTAACGTTTTTTGTCTCCGGCGAAAAAGCCGGACACGCCGGATCCGGCGCGTCCGGCTTTTTCACACAATGAAAGCCTATGAGCGCCGCAATGCGCCGGATCCGGCGAAAGCCTGATCCGGCGACCGGATCCGGTTTTTTGGTCTGAGCATGCTCAGTAGCTCTGCCCACAAGACATATATAAAAGCAAGACAGTGGGACCCACAGCCACACCCAACATGCCACCCAAGACAGCAACCAGGCGCAGGAGAAGGCAGGAGACATCTGCAGCAGCACCATCAGCACCACCCCAATTGGAGCAGCATGCTGAACAACGGGAGGGGAGTCCAGCAGCAGATGAGAGACGGTAATTATCAAATCACCCATTCCTCCAAACTAGGGCTATTGAATATCAAGATATTCATTGGCCCTTTGTTTCTCTTTATTCAACAGCCGCCCAATAGATGCAGCAGCAGCAGCAGCAGCAGCAGCAATGGCAGCAGCTGGAACACCACCCACAGGCATGGAGTGTGGCCACCAGGAAGACAGCACATCATCTTCTGGGAGCCCTCCCTCGCATCGTCAGCGTTTGACGGTAAGTTTTTATTTCCAAAATCCATCTTCTCTGTAATATATGTCTATTCATGGCCTTTTATTTCAAAACAGGAATCACAAGATGAAGAGGAGCTCCCAGAAGAAGAAGGAAGGGGTGGACAGACACCTGGAGTGGGCTCACAATTGGTAAGTTTTTTGCATCAAACGCAGAAACACAACATCACACTACACACAACACATAGAAAACAATGTTCTGCAGACCACACACAGCAAACAAATGCCTACATCCAAAGACATAACTTTTTTTGTTTTCTTCTCTAGTCTTCCCAATCTGGTGCTTGGCCAAGAGGTGCTCGCAGTGCCTCCCAGGGTCGTCGGCGACAGCAACGCGGCGGTCACCAGCGTGTAAGTATAAATATTTTTGCTTTGTTTTTTTGCACTTTTTATTTCATTTCTTTTGTGGAGGCTAATTATGTTATTTTTGTCTTTTTCTTTAACAGCCTTCACAGCGTGCTCCCGACTCTGACGTTGAGGATGGAGGGATTGATGTGGACCGCCTCATCGATCTCGTCAGAGAAAGGGAGCCGCTCTGGAATATGGCTGACCGCCGCCACGCTGACCTGATCGTTACCCGACGACTCTGGGAGGAAATCTGTTCGCTCCTTGTGGGCCGCTGGGAGGACCTCGATGTTCGGGCCCAGATTACAGAGCGTAAGTATATACAGTACCGGTTGCTTGATTTAAACCAGTGTTTCCCGAACTCCAGTCCTCGTGGTCCCCACGGATCATGTGTTCAGGATTTCTATTTACTATGGAAATCCTGAAAACATGACCCCTGGGGACCATGAGGACTGGAGTTTGGGAAACACTGATGTTGTATACTAACCACTCCTTTCTCGTTTCAGGGAACAGAATTGTGAATCGGTGGCGGTCTGTGAGAGATCGTTTCAAGAAGGAGTTCAATAAAGAGATGCGGGCCCCGAGTGGATCTGGAGGACGCAGGAGCAAGTACAAGTACGCAGAAGCCCTGTCGTTCCTCCGGGAAACAATGGTCACCAGAAGGTAAATATTACACACCACATGTGAAAAAAAATGTTAGATGTAAATTTTTTTTTCAGCCAGGGCCATACCATGTCAGTATTTTAATTGTTTTTTTTTCTCTTTATTCCACAGCACGGTGAGCAGCACTCGGGAGCCGGCACGATTGGACCCTTCTGAGGCGATCCCTGAGGAGACCGGCACCGAGGGACACTTCGACCGCCCCGGTACATCTGCACCTTCCCAGCCTTCCAACACATTCGACCCATCTGTCCCATCCACCAGCACAGGAGCATCGTGGCCGCCTACATTACATGAAGCTGCTGGTGAGGAGATCGCTTTCCCTTTACCCCACCCTTCTGCCCCTGCCACCTCTAGTACACCTGCGGGTACTGGGCGGCAGCGGCAGAGGGGTCAGGAAAAGACTTATGCGCCAGAGTTCTTGCATCTGAATGCATCTTTCCAGAACTGTCTAAAAGTCTTGTCAGAGCAAATCTCCGCAGGCTATCAGCAGATCAACTCCAGCATTCTGGAGGTGAAGACACTTCTGCAAACCATGCATTCAGAAGCAAGATCTTCGCCAAACCACACCTTTTTCAGGTCTGTTGTGGAGCGCATGGAAACGCTCTCTCCTGCCCAGCAGATGCATGTAATGCATTCATGCCACGCTGCTCTCCAGCAAGTTACCTCCCAACCTCCTCCTCCTCCTCCCACCACAGTAGTTCCTCCACCTGCACCCCCTCCAGCCACTTTCCATCCTCCCCCTCCTATTACATCTACACCCCCTCCAGCCACTTTCCATCCTCCCCCTCCTATTACATCTACACCCCCTCCAGCCACTTTCCATCCTCCCCCTCCTATTACATACCATCCACCTCCAGCCACTTTCCATCCTCCCCCTCCTATTACATACCATCCACCTCCCCAGCACCATCCACCTCCCCAGCACCATCCACCTCCCCAGCACCAGCCACATCCCCAGCACCAGCAACCTCACCAGTACCAGCAACCTCCACAGTACCTGCAAACTCCCCAGTACCAGCAACCTCCCCAGTACCAGACATCTCCCCACTTCCAGCAACCTGCCCCGTACCAGACATCTCCCCACTTCCAGCAACCTGCCCCGTAGCAGACATCTCCCCACTTCCAGCAACCTGCCCCGTACCAAACTCCTTCCCCATACAACTTGCCATCAACATCATCTGCTACTACAGTCCCTGCCCAACCCTCCACTCCACCACCCACCACCTCTTCTGCTTCCCACATGTCCACCCATTCTGTAGTTTTTTCCACACCTTCACCTCTAACTGTTCCTTCCCCACCACGATCCCAGTCCTCTCTCCACACTCCCAGTGTCGAAGTGTCCCGCAGCCCCTACAGCAGTATTTCCACCACACACTACACAGAATTATAATGTGTGTATTTAAATAAAAATGACCAGTTTTATGGTTTCAGTTTTATAGTTTCAAATTTTTATTAAACATGTTTATTAAAATTTTAAAAAAGTTTACTAAAAAAACATTTTTCAATAAAAGTTAAATTATTTTACACTGGTTGTCTGTCATTTCTTTCTGCGGCGAAAAAGGTTAAATACAGGGTATTTAAAAGGTGAAATGGTATTCAAAACTAGGTATATAACTGTGGGTAAATTTTAGCTTTTTGCCACAGTTGTGTTCCTGGTTGTGTTTGAAGCAAAGTATTTCACCTAAAAAGTTGTGTTTATTGTTGGTGATTTCCTAACAATGTACACAACTTTTGTTAAAAGGTGAAATACTTTGCATAAAACACAACCAGGTACACACCTGTGGCCTAAAGCTAAAAATAGAGACCATGACAAGATAGCCAACTTTGGTTGGCAAAGGTATATACTGTTGGTACAGAAGGTACACAAGTTTGGTTAGGGCACAAATCTTTCACACTCTGTCATCCTGCCAGTGTACTCTGCCTTGAGGTGACATAAAGTATAGTGCAAAATTATCCCTCATTACTGAAACCGTCACAGAACTTCTAGTGGTAATGTCATGGTAATCTTGCAAGGTGGTTTCTTCAGAGGTGTCCTCAATGGAAATGGGTTCCTTGCATATAACAAAATTGTGGAGTACCACGCACGCTTTGATCACCTCGTCCACAGTTTCTGTCTTGAGGTTGATCGCAGTCAATAGGACCCGCCATTTGGCTGTCAGAATACCAAAGGTACATTCAACCATTCTTCTTGCTCTTGTGAGGCGGTAATTAAAAATGCGTTTTGGTCTTGTCAATCCTCTGCTAGAGTACGGTTTCAAAAGGTGTTCTGACAGCTGGAAGGCTTCATCCCCTACACAGACAAATGGCATAGGTGGACCAGATGTTTGCGGCAGCAGTCTAGGTGGTGGGAACTGGAAGGTGTTTCCATACAGTTTACGCCCCATGGCAGACAGTTTGAAAACTTGAGAGTCATTGGAGCGGCCATAGGCCCCAATATCAACCGCAATAAATTTGTATTCCGCGTCAGCGATGGCCATGAGGACAATTGAAAAATATTTCTTGTAATTGAAATATTCCGATCCAGATCCAGCTGGCTTTACAATGCGGATATGTTTCCCGTCCACAGCGCCCAAGCAGTTTGGAAACTGACATATCTGTTGAAACTTGTCAGCAATTTCAATCCACCTCTCTGTTGTGGGCTCTGGTAAAAACTCTTCAGCTAAGGAGTCCCACAGTGCACGGCATGTGTACTTCACAATTCCAGATATGGTGGAAATCCCGAGTCTGTACTGGAAATGCAGTGACGAAAGGGATTCTCCAGTTGCAAGAAATCTGTGGGGAATTAAAAAACAATAAATTAGTTTTAAATCACAGCATTACATACCAAAACTGACCTATAACACTTGGAGATACAATTTACCACCAACAAGATTGCAGTGAAAGTGTGCTCTGATGCGATCATATCCAATAAATGTGGCTTACCTTAAAGTCACCATCAGACGCTCTGCGGGTGAAACGGAGAAGCGGCAATAGGTGTCCGCTTTTCTTATGAGGTGTGCAATGCGCTCCACCAAGTAATCAAAATTCTCCATTTTCATCCTAACATATCCAAAAAATTTATCCGGGTTTCGTCGAAGGTCCATGCACAGTGTAGAATAGACCCCACGCGTCATTCTCTTGGCTGTGATGGGGTGGATCCACAAACGTCGTCTACGATGCCTGATGCGCTGCTGTCTCGCTCTCTCCTTCTCCAGAACAATCACCCTCAAACGATTTGCCTCAGCTGTAAAATCCGCCAAATTCTTCAAAATATTTCCAATGACAACATCCATCTTCGCCAGTAACTTGCTCTTCTCTCCAACCTGCACTTTCTCCTCTACAACCTGTCAAAGAAGGGCTGTAGGAACATGCTATATATAGTTTTCCAGTAGCCAATCCCGTTCGGAAGGCCACAAGGGTCAATTTTAAAAACCGGATCCGGCGTAATCCGTCGAAAAACGGATAGAAAAACGGATGAACCGGATGAGACGGATCCGGTTTTGTCTGTCAAGAAAAAGACGGATCCGGCAGAAAACCGGATCCGTCACATCCGGTTTTACTAAACATTTGCCGGATCCGGCGTTCCGGCATGACGCCGGATCGCGCCTGACGCCGAAAACCTGATGTGTGAAAGTAGCCTAAGCGAGAATATTATTGTTACTAACTGCAAACCTCCATTCGAAAGCATTATGTTGGTAGATTTTGTCTAGGATATCTGAAAATTTAGGAGGGTCAGGCTTCTTCCAAAAGTAAGCCAAGTTATTTTTCACTACCAAAAGGATGTGAATATCTACCTGTCTCACCGACGGGTGTAATTGTTCCAAGTCCAAAGAAAGCAATGCTTTTTGTGGAGTCAGGGTAAAATTGTCTGTAAAGGAGTCAATATGACGAGAAACCTGGAGCCACAGACGTTTTAGTTTCGGGCAACACCAAAAGATGTGGTAAAGATTCCCCTGTTGTCCGCATCCTCTCCAACAATGGGGGGAGTGGGCCTGGTTAATGTGGGAGAGTCTGATAGGCGTGAGATACCACCTGGTAAGTAGTTTGAAATAAGACTCGTGAAGAGTCATTGATATGGTAGATTTATACGTATTTTTTATGGCGATGTCCCATTGCTCAATCGGAACAACAGTCCCAATGTCGGTCTCCCATCTCCTTAAATATATGTTCTTGCAAGAGAGTTCCTCTCTGTTGAAAGAGGAGTATATATTCCTTAAGCTCGAGGTATTTTTATTATTTAGGCTGCACAGCAGTGAAGACACAATTTCATAATTAAATGATTTGCCTAATAGGATTTTTTGTACCTTATCTTTCAGCATTAAGAAAGGGATAAATTCAGAGGAAGGGACATTATATTTGGCTTTATTTTGCTGAATGTGAGAAAAGGAGACCCATTGTGTATGTTTTTTATTTTTTTAATACCTAAATTACTCCAGATTTCTGAGAGAGGGAAGTCAAATATTAAAGTCACTACACAAGGCGGAAACCTCAAGGCATGTTCAACTTTGTTAAATTTTTTTATATGGTTTGATCAGTGATCTCCATGCAGAAATGATGGGACTGAAAATAGGATGAGAATTCCACATGAATGATTTTAGCAGGTTTTGCAAATTTTGCATGGATTGAAATGGGAGAGTAATCGGGAGTATTCGAAAAAAATAGATTATTTTGGGCAAAATGATGGATTTTACAACCATCACCCTACCAAACATAGAGAGTTCAATTTGCCTGAAAAAGGAAATATACTGAGAGACAGTTGCAAGGATCCCACTTAGATTTGCTTTGACAGTTGCTTGGATAGAACTAGCTAAAGTGATTCCAAGAAAAACTAACCCTTTATCTTCCCAGGCAAACTCAGTACTTCTCTTTAGCTCCTCGATTTCCATTTTAGTCATATTGAGGGTCAAGAATTTTGATTTGTGAGAGATAATATTGAAATTAGAGGCCCATGAAAACATTCCAAGCCTGCAGCGAGTGCTCTTATGGAATTCAAGGGGTCCAGTAGGGTCAAAAAGAGGTTGTCGGCAAATAGTCCAATTTTAAAACGATGGGAGGGGAAATCAAATCCTGCTATATTCTTATTGGATTAAAAACACACACGTGACATGCACAATGTGAACAAGTCTGTTGGACCATGTTCACTCCACCCTGACTGAAACACAAACAAAAAGCACAGAATGACAAATGTGCAAAAATACCTTGCAATAAGACATATAACAATAGTCAGCAAGTGCTGATAAAAGGTAATAACAAACACAGGGTATTTAGTCTATATGTTTTTTTTGCAAAAAAATGTATACCAAGCTGCCTCACCAACGTCAAGGTAACCCGTATTGAAGCAGTCCCTATCTAATGTATTTAATACCTGAACATATGAACTGTGTCTAAATGAGCAGGATTAAGACAGGCGCTTTCTGGTATGGGCACGTGATGCAAGACAGCTCCTTATGTGCATGTCACACAAGAGAGGGGTGGGGTCTCTCAAATCATGCATAAGCATGAAAAAAACTGGATTAAAAACACACACATGTGACATGCACAATGTGAACAAGTCTGTTGGACCATGTTCACTCCACCCTGACTGAAACACAAACAAAAAGCACAGAATGACAAATGTGCAAAAATACCTTGCAATAAGACATATAACAATAGTCAGCAAGTGCTGATAAAAGGTAATAACAAACACAGGGTATTTAGGCTATATGTTTTTTTTGCAAAAAAATGTATACCAAAGCTGCCTCACCAACGTCAAGGTAACCCGTATTGAAGCAGTCCCTATCTAATGTATTTAATACCTGAACATATGAACTGTGTCTAAATGAGCAGGATTAAGACAGGCGCTTTCTGGTATGGGCACGTGATGCAAGACAGCTCCTTATGTGCATGTCACACAAGAGAGGGGTGGGGTCTCTTGACAAATGTGCAAAAATACCTTGCAATAAGACGTATTTTTGCACATTTGTCATTCTGTGCTTTTTGTTTGTGTTTCAGTCAGGGTGGAGTGAACATGGTCCAACAGACTTGTTCACATTGTGCATGTCACATGTGTGTGTTTTTAATCCAGTTTTTTTCATGCTTATGCATGATTTGAGAGACCCCACCCCTCTCTTGTGTGACATGCACATAAGGAGCTGTCTTGCATCACGTGCCCATACCAGAAAGCGCCTGTCTTAATCCTGCTCATTTAGACACAGTTCATATGTTCAGGTATTAAATACATTAGATAGGGACTGCTTCAATACGGGTTACCTTGACGTTGGTGAGGCAGCTTGGTATACATTTTTTTGCAAAAAAAACATATAGACTAAATACCCTGTGTTTGTTATTACCTTTTATCAGCACTTGCTGACTATTGTTATATGTCTTATTGCAAGGTATTTTTGCACATTTGTCATTCTGTGCTTTTTGTTTGTGTTATATTCTTATTGGATCTGATCTTTTCAGGCAGTGGCTATATCGCTAATACAAAGAGCAAGGGTGACAAAGGGCACCCCTGTCTTGTTCCATTCGAAATGAGGAACAGGTTTGAGAGGCAATTATTTGCATAAATTCTTGCGGTGGGGCAGAATATAACGCAATGACCGATGACAAGAATCCTTGGCTAAAACCAAATTTAGTTAAAGTTGCTTCCAGGTAAGACCAATTCAGCCTATCAAAGGCCTTTTCTGCATCCAACGCCAGAAACGCCAATCTAGTATTGGATAGATATGCCCTGGTAAGTAAATTCAAAACTCTCCTCGTTCCATCCGGCGCCTGAAGTCCCTCTACAAAGCCAATCTGGTCATCGGAGAGCAATCGAAGGATTATATTTTTTAACCGTTCGGCAAGTAACTTAGAATAAATTTTAATGTGATTGTTTATGAGTAATATTAGCCTGTAATTTTGCATCCTGTCCGGGTCCCCCTCTGCTTTTGGAATCAGAACAATTACAGCTTCCAGCATCTCTTTTGGGAAGGAGCCCCTAGAAGACGCTGTATTAAATACTGAAACCATATGTGGGATCAAGGCTTTTGAAAAGGTCTTGAAATATTCGGAGGAGAAACCATCCAGTCCCGGGGATTTTTGGGCTTTTAATTTATTGATAACGGACAATAATTCCCCTTCCAAGAAGGAGCTGTCAATTTGCTCCAAGTCTGATTGAGTCAACCTGGGAAGGTTGATGTCCACCAGGAAATTATTAATATATTTGTGGTTTACAACAGGGGCCCCAGGGTCGTCTTTAAGGATATACAAACGCTGGTAAAATTCTGTGAATGAGTTGGTAATATCTTTAGGGTGTGTTTTGGGTTCGACCGAGAGGGAGACTATCTTGTTTATCCTTCTGTCAACACTCTCCCATTTCAGTTTCGCCATCATGTATCTGGTGGGTCTGTTCAATGACGTGTAAGTCTTAAATTTTGAGGCCCTGATTAATGTCTTGCATTCTTGGCTAATTTCGAGTCTTAGGCTTTGTCTAAGTTTTAAGATTTCCTCTTGAAGGGCAGAAGAAGGAAGTGTCAGATTATTTTGTTGTTCCTCTCTCTCATTGATCTGTTTTTGTAATGTGGCAATTTTTTCTCTGTTTTTCTTTTTATACCTCGAAGAAATCTGGATGAGATTTCCCCGTAATTCAGCCTTGTGGGCGTTCCATAGTGTAAAAATATCCATTTCCTCTGACTGGTTTTCATTGAAGAAGTTGGCAATATGATTTTCAATCTCTTCTCTAAATTCAGGTATTTTAAAAAGTGATAGGTTGTTTTTCCAGAGACGGGTATTCTCTGGGGATGGGCCTAGTGTGAATTGTGCTAAGACCAGGGAATGATCAGATAATGGCTTGTCCAAGATTTTAATACTTTGAAACTTAGTTAATGTAAAAATATTTGTAAGAATCAGATCAATTCGTGAGGATGTCATATGGACATCCGAATAGTGGGTGTAGTCCCTTGAAGACGCATTAAGGCAGCGAAATATGTCGTAGTATTTATTTTAAATAAGCCAATTTTTTAGTACTGGGGCCTTGTACCAGAGCGATGAGGTAGAATCCAAGCTGCTGTCAGGTATTATGTTAAAGTCTCCATCCAGGACAAGGTCCCCGGATTTCATTTTGTTAATTTTCTTTTGGAGTTTATTTAAGAAAGAAATTTATCTTTTTATTGGGAACATTGGTGTTCACTACCATGCAGAGCCTATTATTGAGGAGACAAACAAGGATGTGATATCTCCCCAAGGAATTAGTAACCTCACTGAGCAATTTGAACGGAACATCTCCACTTACCAAAGTAATGACTTCCGCTTTCTTAGAAGTACCTAAGGATTTGAATTGATGAGGGTATTTTTTGTGCTGGAAATGTGGTTGGTGGTCAACTGCCATCTTAACCTCCTGTAAACAAACAATATCAAAGTAAATGTGATTGATCTCCTTCCATATTGCAAATCTCTTATGGGGCTATTGAGACCCCTGACATTGTAAGATAAAATCTGCATAACACTCCTAAAAAAGAAACAGCAGGTTAACAACTAATAAAAAAAAAAAAAAAACAGGAAAGAGATTTGCAAACTTGCCTAAAATGTCAGACCAAGAGAAAAAGGAGTGCTATCCTAAAGAAAAAAAAAAAAAAAGGTAACAAGAGTTCTCCTGGCGAACTTCAATACAGCTGAAGTCTCACCTTAATTTGGGGGCAAAATCAGAAATATGTGTTAGAGATCCCGGAAGGACATCATGTGTTTAGAGGTAAATGTATATAGGACCAAAGATAGTTATTAAAGAACAACAGACAACATCTCAATTCCTAATCTTTATCCCTGAAAGCTGGTTCCTCCCTGAGAAATGCCAGGAACTGCCGACCCTCCTGAGGGGTGTTGATAATGTGATTTTTATCGTAATACCAAATAATCAGTTTAGTGGGAAAGCGCCACCTGTAGGGGACTTTGAGTTCCCTGAGTTTTGTGTAGTAGCTTTAATAGACCTGCGAGCGTCTGTTAAGTTAGGGACCAATTTCTTGAATAGGTGTTTTGTGTACCCTGAAAGACTATCTGGTGAAATGGATTCCGGAATACCCCTTAACTTCACATTATTTCATCTATTTCGATCCTCAAGATCGGTTAGTTTATTTTTAAAAAATAAGACCTCTTCCTGAAGGACCAAATTCTGTTTGTAGAGGAATCTAGTGTCGTCCTCTACTGAAAAAACCAAAAGCAAGACACAAAACAAATATCCTGGAATAAAAAAGTAAAAAAATATATTGCAAAAATTGCATGAAGGTAGTAATAATAGTAATAATAAGGGTATTTAGTTAACATAATTTTGATCAAAATAATGTAGAAGCCATCCCTCCACGTCACGGCAACCCTTGTGGGACAGTCCTAACTCTTGTATTTAAAACCTTTCCACTTGTCAAGTGACTTAAATGTGAACAAGGACAGAGGGACTGAACCACCAGTAATAGTATAGGCCAGACAGGATGGATTTTCCAACTCAGAAACAGGGTGGTCACACCCTTATATGCACAGAATGCACAATGAAACAAAATGAGAAACTGGGTCTGAGCAGAAAAAGTAAATTAATGTGCATGCAAAATGTAATTGCATATGAACACATGACCTTTACACAGAGAAAACCAAAAGCAAAACACAAAACAAATATCCTGGAATAAAAAAGTAAAAAAATATATTGCAAAAATTGCATGAAGGTAGTAATAATAGTAATAATAAGGGTATTTAGTTAACATAATTTTGATCAAAATAATGTAGAAGCCATCCCGCCACGTCACGGCAAGCCTTGTGGGACAGTCCTAACTCTTGTATTTAAAACCTTTCCACTTGTCAAGTGACGTAAATGTGAACAAGGACAGAGGGACTGAACCACCAGTAATAGTATAGGCCAGACAGGATGGATTTTCCAACTCAGAAACAGGGCGGTCACACCCTTATATGTACAGAATGCACAATGAAACAAATGAGAAACTGGGTCTGAGCAGAAAAAGTAAATTAATGTGCATGCAAATTGTAATTGCATATGAACACATGACCTTTACACAGAGAAAACCAAAAACAAAACACAAAACAAATATCCTGGAATAAAAAAGTAAAAAAATATATTGCAAAAATTGCATGAAGGTAGCAATAATAGTAATAATAAGGGTATTTAGTTAACATAATTTTGATCAAAATAATGTAGAAGCCATCCTGCCACGTCACGGCAACCCTTGTGGGACAGTCCTAACTCTTGTATTTAAAACCTTTCCACTGCTCAGACCCAGTTTCTCATTTTGTCGTCCTCTACTGTAGTCAATCTTTTGTCGTGTTTTTCAAGTTTTGACTAAAATTGTTACATGTGTCCTCCCGGTAGTTTACTAAGCCGGAAGCTTACCCCAGCTGAAACCAGGTACAGTATTGTGCAGAGAGAGTGCCTGGCCATCAAGTGGGCACTGGAGTCATTGCGCTACTATTTGCTGGGGAGAACATTTCAGATGGTGACAGATCATTCCCCTCTTACATGGATGAGTCAAGCTAAGGAGAGGAATGCCCGAGTCACCAGGTGGTTCCTGTCCCTACAAAATTTTAAATTTTCAGTAGAACATCAGGCAGGCAGACTAGAGGGGAATGCAGATGCCCTGTCCAGAGTTCACTGTATGTCATGTGTCCACCCCTTTAGGGTTGAACATAGGAGGGAGGTATGTGGTACAGTAAAGGGTGTTTTACTGGATGGGAAATACATTTCTCCCAGCAGGTTAATGTTTGGCCGGGTTTTTCCCTAAAGACAGGACCTGCAATGATGTCATGGTCACGTGATGAGCCCATGTGATGTTTACCTCACTTGTAGGAGGGGTTAGAGGCTATGTAATGGAGGTTGGTGTTTGGTATTGGGTGATTGTGTCTGGAAGTTACAGGAACTTGGCTGGACTTAGCCTGAACTTGTATACAGGAACCCCGTGCTGCAGGACTATAGCAGCAAGACTCTCAACAACCCTGGGAATGGCACCTGGCGGATGCCACGGACCTGGCAGCCGCACAGTTAAGCCCGTCCCGTGCAAGGGGTGAGTCTGCGACTAGTGGTTCTCCAAGCTGGAGTATAATTTTGTTTTTCCTTACTTTCTGTTAATCTGCTGTTTGCAACTTGACATTAAACCACTGAAGTTGGACTTTAAGCCTGTGTGTTGCCTCGTTACTGCAGCCCTGCCATTACCTACCAGAGCGAATCCCTATAGAGGGTTCATACAAGAATTAAGTGAAGTACTAGAATTCAATTTTTAGGAATATGCTCAATGAGATGTGGAGTAGGTATTACTAGATTTCAGGAATATATGAGAATTATATAAGGCATATATGAGATTTAAAAAAAAAAAAAAGTATTGAATTGACAAAACGAGACATTAAAGTCTGCTAATAATAGACTCATAGAATATCCCCCACAAGCATTTTGTAGCAAGATAGTATTACAAAATAATACAAATATACATGTAACTTAAATGACTGTAAAGTCCAACAAGTCAGATCCTGTAATTTTAACCGCTACAAGGTTAGTTAGGGAGAAAGAAGCAGGTGAATGTCCCTTTAAAAGCCAGATGTTGCAACGACAAGGTATCTTCAGGAAGAGTTATTATTCCTGCATAGAAAGAAGGACTTCATGTAAGGGATCCTAACTGAGCAATGTGCAGGGTCTTCTGTGATTTAGTAGCAAAGCCTGTTCATGACAGATGAGTTTTCCTGCCTTTGAAATGTTTCCAGGTGATACAAGCGCACCACTGGTACAATCTGAAATAAAGTCCAACCCAGTGTAGTATATAATAGGATTCACAGGGTACTCCCAAAAGGTAGAGAGGAGTAGCAGTAATGCACCAGAAGCCATAACCACTTCAGAGCAGGACCAGTGCTGCTTGTCCTGGTATCGCAGCAGGGACTATTTTAACATGCTGTGGATGTAGATCTACAGTCATGGCCAAAAGTTTAGAGAATGACACAAATATTATATTTTCACATGATCTGCTGGCCTCTGGTTTTTATGTGTGTTTGTCAGATGTTTTTATCACATACAGAAATATAATTGCAATCATATTATGAGTAACAAAAGGTTAAATTGACAGTTAGAATGAGTTAATGCAGCAAGTCAATATTTGCAGTGTCGACCCTTCTTCTTCAGGACCTCAGCAATTCTCCCTGGCATGCTCTCAATCAACTTCTGGATCAAATCCTGACTGATAGCAGTCCATTCTTGCAAAATCAATGCTTTTATTTTGTCTGAATTTGAAGGTTTTTGTTTGTCCACCCGTCTCTTGATGATTGACCACAAGTTCTCAATGGGATTAAGATCTGGGGAGTTTCCAGGCCATGGTCCCAAAATCTCTATGTTTTGTTCCCTGAGCCATTTAGTTAATCACCTTTGCTTTATGGCAAGGTGCTCCATCATGTTGAAAAAGGCATTGTTGATCGCCAAACTGCTCTTGGACGTTTGGGAGAAGTTTCTCTTGGAGGACATTCTGGTACCATTCTTTATTCATGGCTGTGTTTTTAGGCAAGACTGAGAGAGAGCCCATTCCCTTGGATGAGAAGCAACCCCACACATGAATGGTTTCAGGATGCTTGACAGTTGGCATGAGACAAGACTGGTGGTAGCGCTCACCTTGTCTTCTCCGAATAAGCCGTTTTCCAGATGTCCCAAACAATCGAAAAGGGGATTCATCAGAGAAAATGACTTTACCCCAGTCCTCAGCAGTCCACTCCCTGTACCTCTTGCATAATATCAGTCTGTCCATGATGTTTTTTCTGGAGAGAAGTGGCTTCTTTGCTGCCCTCCTTGAGACCAGGCCTTGCTCCAAGAGTCTCCACCTCACAGTGCGTGCAGATGCACTCACACCTGCCTACTGCCATTCCTGAGCAAGCTCTGCACTGCTGGTAGCCCGATCTCGCAGCTGAAACACTTTTAAGAGACGGTCCTGGCTCTTGCTGGTCTTTCTTGGGCGCCCTGGAGCCTTTTTGGCAACAAGGGAACCTCTCTCCTTGAAGTTCTTGATGATGCGATAGATTGTTGACTGAGGGGCTATCTTTCTAGCTGTGATACTCTTCCCTGTTAGGCCATTTTTGTGCAGTGCAATGACGACTGCACGTGTTTCTTTAGAGATAACCATGGTTAACAGAAGAGAAACAATGATGCCAAGCACCAGCCTCCTTTTAAAGCGTCCAGTGGTATCATTCTTACTTAAACATGACAGATTGATCTCCAGCCCTGTCCTCATCAACACCCACACCTGTGTTAATGGAGCAATCACTGAAACGATGTTAGCTGGTCCTTTTAAGGCAGGGCTGCAATGATGTTGAAATGTGTTTTGGGGGATAAAGTTCATTTTCTAGGCAAATATTGACTTTGCAAGTAATTGCTGTTAAGCTGACCACTCTTTATAACATTCTGGAGTATATGCAAATTGCCATCTGAAAAAATGAAGCAGTAGACTTTGTAAAAATTAATATTTGTGTAATTCTCTAAATTTTTGGCCATGACTGTAATTGGAGCATCACCAGCACATCGGTCTAAGGCGCTGAAAACTAGGTGTGCCTCAGTTTAGCGGGTAGCCAGGGGTGCCCCGAGGTCAGGAGAGTCGGTCTCCACAGTGAGAGGATCAATAGTATAACGTGGCACAGCTGTGTCGGTGCACAAAAGAAGGTTCCCACACCAGTATAGAATAATCAAAAAAATTTTGACACTCAACTCGCTGCAAAGATGAAGAATTTTTATTTGCAGTCACAAATATAGATGTTTCGGCTGTATCAACTAGCCTTCATCGGTAAACAAGACTGCTCCTATCTCTATAATTTTCTGGACATTATATTGTATGACCAATAGTAAATTAGGTGCTATTGGAGGTGATACCATCCACCATGTAAGAACTGGTATATAAACCTGTAGATTTCAAAGAGAAGGGGTAGTGGAGAAATATTCCAAACGAGATCATGTACAGGATTACTAGATCTGTGACTTTGAAAAGCTCCAAAGGTTGCACCAACCAGAAGTTGGCATAAACATCCTATGGCTATGCCTGAAGGGAATTATCCCAAAGGGGATTACTTGTGGGATTGTTAAATCCTGTGACTCATAGAAAACCCGAATTTCATGCTGTAAGAACAGCGACACCAGCGGTGGATGCCGTGTTCACACAGGTCCAGCTGCCACCCACCAATGACAGACATTTGAAACTACAGCCAGCTGCTGTTCTTACAGCACGAAATTCGGGTTTTCTATGAGTCACAGGATTTAACAATCCCACAAGTAATCCCCTTTGGGACAACTCCCTTCAGGCATAGCCATAGGATGTTTATGCCAACTTCTGGTTGGTGCAACCTTTGGAGCTTTTCAAAGTCACAGATCTAATAATCCTGTATATGATCTCGTTTGGAATATTTCTCTACTACCCCTTCTCTTTGAAATCTACAGGTTTATATACCAGTTCTTACTGTACATGGTGGATGGTATCACCTCCAATAGCACCTAATTTACTATTGGTCATACAATATAATGTCCAGAAAATTATAGAGATAGGAGCAGTCTTGTTTACTGATGAAGGCTAGTTGATACAGCCGAAACGTCTATATTTGTGACTACAAATAAAAATTCTTCATCTTTGCAACGAGTTGAGTGCCAAAAATTTTTTGATTATTCCACAGTGAGAGGAACATGCACACCGTTTGAAAATTTTAGCCTGAGGGAGCGCACTAATGGCGTGCGGTATTACTCTGCCACTCAGCACCGCTCCGTCGTGCTGCAGGTCCCCCCCGCTGGGGTCAAAAGGCAGGACCATTGGTATGTCTCTGATTAGGGCTTAGGGATAGGTACTTCTATTGTGATGTGAACCGCTGCACCAAAGTTATTCCTGCTGCAGTATAATCTTATACAGCTGTTGGGACTATTTTCACATGCCGCGGAAGGAGATCCGGCCGACGTGCTGCCTGGATGCCGACTCCAGAGGACCATGAACCATGTGTGCCCTGGAATAATGGGTGCGATGGGTACCTTAAGATCAGGGAAGGCAGTCCCAGTGGTCTTCTCTGAGAGTGGAGCCTGCGCTTGTCTTCAGATCCTCTCTTCAAAGGAGCTCACGGTGAAGAGCGATATCACTCCGCCCCTCAGCCCCGCTCTGTCACACTGCAGGCCCACTGGGATTGAAAGCCCAGAACGTGGTTGTGGTTCATTGGCTTCTGGAATATTGAAACTTCACTTTTCCCTGGACAAAGTAGCTTGATAGTAGAATCAAAGCGGTCCAGGGTGGTCAGGGATCTCTTCTGAACCGAATAAAATACTTTGAGTAGACCTCCAGTCGCTTTATGGGTCGCTTTTATGATATCAGACCGGGAGCTCTGGATTCCTGCTGCCTACATTGCCTGGGTCCTAGGCCATGCCCCCTATAGCAGTGTTTCTCAACTCCAGTACTCAAGAGCTACCAACAGGTGATGTTTTCAGGATATCCTTAGTATGGCTCAGGTGAAAATTTCAACACCTGCTCAAGCATTAATTCCATCAGCTATGCAATACTAAGGAAATCCTGAAAGCATGACGTGTTGGTGGTTCTTGATGAGTGGAGTTGAGAAACACTACTCTATAGGCAGAGAATAAGCCACAACCATTCTAGCATCAATAAAGCTGTAACTATCCATCAGCACAAGAGGAAATATCCCAACTTTTAGGCTATGTGCCCACGTAGCGTTTAAAACCTGACACCTGAAATCGGACTTCTTCCCAGAAAACGCAAATTTTTTTCTGCGTGCTTTCGGTGCGATTTTTTGTGTGGTTATTATTGCGTTTTTCCTGTGATTTTCGCATGCGGAATTCAAGCACTTCCCAAGCGATTTGAAGCATTGCTTGGAATGTGATTGACAGATTGCTCACACTCGACAAACATAGCGATGCTCCCATTCCCAGTAATGCCTTGCGAGACCATTGATGACATGAGGTCTAGCATTACTGTAGCCGTCTTGTGAGGAATAGGGACCGCTATAGTATCGCGGGACCGTGACATCATCAAAGGACTCGCAAGTAGAGATGAGCGACTTTGCCTTTTTTATGGTCGAGTCGGGTTGCAGGGAAACCGACATTCTCAAAAGTTGGGTCGAATGAAATCGGCCGACTGTAGGGAAAAGTCGGAGGCCAACTGAAACACGAAACTCAATGCAAGTCAATGGGGAAGCAAAGTCGACAGGGAGCGGAGGACAGTAAGCACACCTACAGTGCCCATTTCAATGCCAAAAACATAAATTCTTATTACTGAAGCTTGTCAGCCTTAATTTACTTAATAATAATAGTTACGCATTAAAAACTTGGGGTTATTTGGCTAAAGTTGTGGGGGGTAGGGCTGGCTCCAGGTTTTCGTGTGCCCTGGGCCAAAGAGTGTCAGTGCGCCCCTTTAACACATACCACAACTCATGATGCTCCGATACGGCACAGACATAAAGGGATAGTACAATGACAAATACTTCACTGCTTACATGACATGACTAATCTATTTTAAATTGTACAATAGCTCAAAAAAAGGACAGTATATTACTCCATACAGTATTATGGCCACCACATTGTGCGACATAATAATGCGACAGAATAATGAGCCCCATATATTTCTACATACAGAATAATTGGCCACAGATAATGTTCCATACAGTATATGATGAGCTACACATAATGCTACAGCATATGATGGTCCCCATGGACGATGCTCCAGTGTGTTATGGGCCCAAATAGTGCTCTACATATAATGGGCTCCATTTTTGATGCTCCAGTGTATAATGGGCCCCATAAATGCTGCTCCAGTGTCTAATGTCCCCAATCTGGAATGCTCCAGTATATGATGGGCCTCATAGATAATGCTCCAGTGTCTTATGGGCCCTAATAATGCTCCATATATAATGGGCCCCATTTCTAATGCTCCAGTGTATCATGTGCCACATAGATGCTGCTCCAGTGTCTGATCTGCCCCATTTGGAATGCTCCAGTATATGATGGGCCTCATTGATGATGCTCCAGTGTCTTATGGGCCCTAATAATGCACCATATATAATGGGCCCCATTTCTAATGCTCTAGTGTATCATGTGCCCTATAGATGCTGCTCCAATGTCTGATCTGCCCCATTTAGAATGCTCCAGTATATGATGGGTCTCATGGATGATGCTCCAGTGTCAGATGTCCACCATTTTGAATGCTTCTCTATATGACGTGCCCCATTTTTAATTAACCCAGGCATGGTATTTGAAGAGATCCATTGAGTAATCTGAAGTGTGTGCTGCCGCATCCTTCACTTTTGGTGTGGGTGAAGGACACAAGGAAAGTGGTTGCTCCTGACCAGATTCCCACAATTGCAACTCAGTGCTTGAATTTTGTTAAACTTCGGGAGGCGATAGAGCTGGAGGCTGTTTCAGCAATGTAAGCCAAAAATAGTTCCTGATGCTCTGGCTTTAAAAGCAGTCTACCTACTCCCAGAAAATGGAGCCTTACAGGCCTTCCAGAGCTACACCATTACATAGGCTCAACACCTCCTGCCTTAGCTGCTATTGTGTTTTTGGCACTACCAGCAGATGCACCACCATCACCATCAGTACTAGGTGGCCCCCCCACGCCCACGTCCACATCCTCTTCCTCCATACTTCCTGATGTTTTAGAAAATTGACCCAAAATACCATTAGATATATGGTACTGTATCAGAAGCGTACAGCTCTATACAGTCTAGGGATAACAGTAAATCTCCGTATATATTTCATGAGTCATACACAGACGCTCACAGGCTCAGTATGGATTACCCAATAAAATAAAAAGGTGAAAAAGGGTACAGTATTACCAGATACAAGGTATATATAGTATAGTGCAAACATTCTGAATCTCCATATAAATTTCAGGAGGCAGACACAAACGCTCTCAGGCCCTGTATGGATTACACAAGAATATGAAAAGCTGTAAATGGGTAATGTAACACAAGCGTACAGCTGTATACAGTGTTGGCCAAATTTGAAATCTCTGTATATATTTCCGGAGTCACCCTCAGATGCTCACACAGTCTGGGTTTGACCGTAATAAAAAATGTTGTTAAAAAGGTACTGGATAGCAAGATAGCAAGTATATATATTATGGGGTACAACTGAAGTCTCCGTATACATAGTCCCATAGTCAGTCTCAGATGCTTACCCAGTATGGATTTGACCGTAATACTAAATGTCGAACATAGGTACTGTATAACAATATACAAGCTGTATTGAGTATAGGGTAAAAATTGGTATCTCCAATACACCGTATATACAGAAGGCGTAAACCACACACGCTCACTCGCAATGGATGATACCGTAATACAAAATTTTGAACAAAGGTGCTGTATCAGCACATACCAGGTGTATCCAGTCTAGGGGTAATTCTTAAATTTCCATCTATACTTCCGGAGTCAGACACAGACACTCACAGGCTCAGTATGTATTACGCAAGAATTTAACAAGTAGAAAAAGGGAAAGGTAGTCGAAGCGTACAACAGTATACAGTGTTGTGGCACTTTAAAATCTTTGTATATATTTCAATCTCAGTAAGCCAGTCCACACTCTCTGCTACTGGAAACTTCATGGATACAAGTACAGACGGAAAGTCGAGTGTTAGCAGAAATTTGGTAATTACTCATCGTGGGAAAACCTCCCAGTACATGTTGCAGAGGCGATGCAGACATGCAATTACTGTGTCTGTGGAGATAGCGAAAACGGTTCTTTGTGAAGAAAGGATTGCTTTATCGCAGCAGTGTGGATCACATCACCACTTCTCGTCTCCATCAAACTGTAATCACAGGGAGAGATGTAGACATGGTCCTCACTGCCTATCATGATGTGTCTGGTCATTTTGGAGTGCAAAAGACAGAAGCCACAGACCGTAGGCAATTCTATTGGATATGCATGAGAGGAGACATTGAAAAATGGTGGCAGGAATGTCACACGTTTGTGACTATCACAACTGTGAAAGGTGATCATTAGAGTTGAGCGAAACGGGTCGAACAATTTCAAAAGTCGCCGACTTTTGGCATAGTCGGGTTTCATGAAACGAAACCCGACCCTAGGATGAGGTCGGCCACGAGGTCGGCGACTTACGCGCCAAAGTCGCGTTTCAAAAGTTTGTTTAGCGCTCTTTTTCAGCCAATCAAGATCCACGGACACTGTGGGCAATGTGATGACATAGGCAGGGGTCGCCACCATCTTTCAGAAGGGCATGCAAGTGATTGGCTTGCTTTGGTGGGCGTCACAGGGGTTATAAAAGGGCGTGCACGCCGACCGCCATCTTACTTCTGCCGATCTTAGCATAGGGAGAGGTTGCTGATTCTGTAGGGAGAGCGTTAGGCAGGGAAGAAGACAAAAAAACTGCTTCTGCTGCTAGCGATTTTGCCTGTGCAACACACCAGTCACTGTGTGTGCAGTGCAAGGGGAGGCTATATTGTGGTGGATCAGCGGTGTTGGTTGTTAGGCTGCCTTCTAAGGCTTCCTGACAGCTGCATTGCTGATTCCCCACTGCTCTGCAAACTGCTTTTTTAAAAGCAATCCCAATTTTTTTTTGTCCTGCTAAGGTACTGAGCGTGCATTTATTCACACCATACAGCGGTGTACGCTCCTCACACAGTACCGTGTAACGGCTGTTATCACAGCCACGGTGAAGCTATCTGTGTGTCACTGTGGAGGACTTGTTCCGTTCTTACAGACCTACACTCTAGGGAGATTCCTATTATGCCCAATTCTACAATTCACTTTTTTCACACCTGTGCCATCGAGCCTGTGACATAGCACTCTGATATTCAGTGGGCCTCACACAATCCAAAAGTGACCAGTGTCCACAAGTGTCTGCAGAAATTCAAAATCTCCCTTATCCTGTAGTCACTTTTTTCACACCTGCTGCATCGAGCCTGTGACATAGCGCTGTGATATTCATTGGGCCCCACACAATCCAAGTGTCCAGTGTCTGCAGAAATTCAAAATCTCCCTTATCCTGTAGTCACTTTTTTCACACCTGCTGCATCGAGCCTGTGACATAGCGCTCTGATATTCATTGGGCCTCACACAATCCAAAAGTGTCCAGTGTCCACAAGTGTCTGCAGAAATTCAAAATCTCCCTTATCCTGTAGTCACTTTTTTCACACCTGTGCCATCGAGCCTGTGACATAGCACTGTGATATTCAGTGTGCCTCACACAATCCAAGTGTCCTTTGTCCACAAGTGTCTGCAGAAATTCAAAATCTCCCTTATCCTGTAGTCACTTTTTTCACACCTGCTGCATCGAGCCTGTGACATAGCGCTGTGATATTCAGTGGGCCTCACACAATCCAAGTGTCCAGTGTCCACAAGTGTCTGCAGAAATTCAAAATCTCCCTTATCCTGTAGTCACTTTTTTCACACCTGCTGCATCGAGCCTGTGACATAGCGCTCTGATATTCATTGGGCCTCACACAATCCAAAAGTGTCCAGTGTCCACAAGTGTCTGCAGAAATTCAAAATCTCCCTTATCCTGTAGTCACTTTTTTCACACCTGTGCCATCGAGCCTGTGACATAGCACTGTGATATTCAGTGGGCCTCACGCAATCCAAGTGTCCATTGTCCACAAGTGTCTGCAGAAATTCAAAATCTCCCTTATCCTGTAGTCACTTTTTTCACACCTGCTGCATCGAGCCTGTGACATAGCGCTGTGATATTCAGTGGGCCTCACACAATCCAAGTGTCCGGTGTCCACAAGTGTCTGCAGAAATTCAAAATCTCCCTTATCCTGTAGTCACTTTTTTCACACCTGCTGCATCGAGCCTGTGACATAGCGCTGTGATATTCATTGGGCCCCACACAATCCAAGTGTCCAGTGTCTGCAGAAATTCAAAATCTCCCTTATCCTGTAGTCACTTTTTTTCACACCTGCTGCATCGAGCCTGTGACATAGCGCTCTGATATTCATTGGGCCTCACACAATCCAAAAGTGTCCAGTGTCTGCAGAAATTCAAAATCTCCCTTATCCTGTAGTCACTTTTTTCACACCTGCTGCATCGAGCCTGTGACATAGCGCTCTGATATACATTGGGCCTCACACAATCCAAAAGTGTCCAGTGTCCACAAGTGTCTGCAGAAATTCAAAATCTCCCTTATCCTGTAGTCACTTTTTTCACACCTGTGCCATCGAGCCTGTGACATAGCACTGTGATATTCAGTGGGCCTCACACAATCCAAGTGTCCAGTGTCCACAAGTGTCTGCAGAAATTCAAAATCTCACAGAAATTCAAAATCTCCCTTATCCTGTAGTCACTTTTTTCACACCTGTGCCATCGAGCCTGTGACATAGCACTGTGATATTCAGTGGGCCTCACACAATCCAAGTGTCCAGTGTCCACAAGTGTCTGCAGAAATTCAAAATCTCCCTTATCCTGTAGTCACTTTTTTCACACCTGCTGCATCGAGCCTGTGACATAGCGCTGTGATATTCAGTGGGCCGCACACAATCCAAGTGTCCAGTGTCCACAAGTGTCTGCAGAAATTCAAAATCTCCCTTATCCTGTAGTCACTTTTTTCACACCTGCTGCATCGAGCCTGTGACATAGCGCTGTGATATTCAGTGGGCCTCACACAATCCAAAAGTGTCCAGTGTCCACTAGTGTGTGCAGAAAATCTAAATCTCCCCTGTCCTATAGACACCTTGTACCTTGTTTTACATTATTATATAGTTTGTTGGATTTTGTCTACATTTCTACCAAAAATGAGGAAGGCTGGTGGAAGAGGCCGTGGAATTGGGCGGGGGTTGGCGGCTGGTAATGATGGTGTTGGTGGTGGATCTGATGGTAGTGGCAAAAGCAAAATAGGACCGAATGCAGGAGGTGTTGAGCCTGCGTCATCGTCTGGCTCCATAAGGCTTCGAAGGCTTAGTTTTCTAGGAGTTGGCAAACCGCTTTTAACGCCAGAGCATCAGGAAAAAGTTTTGTCTTACATTGCTGACTCAGCCTCCAGCTCTATCGCCTCCTCTTCTGAAGTTGTAAAAAGTAAAAGCACTGAGTCGTCATTGGAGGCTCATGTTCATGAACCACACCTTTCCTTGTGTCCTTCACCCCAACCAAGATTGAAGGATGACGCAGGCCATACTACTGATTACTCCATGGAGCTGTTTTCACATACCATGCCTGGATTATCAAGTGAAATGGTGAATTACCCAGGCCAAGATGAATCTGACATGGAGTGCACTGATGCACAGCCGCTGATAGATGATTCTGCTGGTACATTCACTCAGAGCACTACATTGTCCTCGCAGTGTACAGAGCCAGATTCTGACCCTGATGAGACTCAGGTGCCCCTTCCCGCACACTATACCACCATACACGGTGACACAGAGGAAGGTGCACATAACATTGAAGAGGAGGTGATGGATGACCCAGTTGTTGACCCAGATTGGCATCCATTGGGGGAAGAGGGTGCTGCTTCCAATAGCTCAGATGAGGAGCATCCACAGCAGACATCGACATCGCAACAGCTGTTATCTGGCAGGCCCGGAGCACTCCAAAGACAGGTTCCAAAAATCAAAAGAGTTGCTGGACAGCTTGTCCAGAGGGTCAAAACATCACAGCGTGCTAGGCCGCAAAATGTCTGCCAAAGTAGGAAGAGTGCAGTGTGGCACTTTTTTGAACAAAATCCTCATGATCAGGCCAAGGTTATCTGTAAGAAGTGCGCAAAGACCTTTAGCTGAGGGAAAAATCTGAAAAATTTGAATACCAGTTGCATGCTTAGACATTTAGCCAGCATGCACTTGCAAGCGTGGACACAACACCAAACCTCAAGTGCCACATGTGCAACTGATCACAAAGAAGGTAGTCAGCAACACTACATTGTTTCCCCCACTGTAAGCCCACCGGTTAGCACAGCAGCAAATGTTGAGGTGTCGTTGCAAGGCCACAGCAGTCAGGGAATCCCACTGTTATATCAACGAAATACTGAATCTAGGCCATCAGAAAGAACACCAACTCCATCACCATCATCAACCCTCTCTCAGTCCGCCCTGTCCACCGCTACTTCTACCATATGCAAATCTCAAGTCCAGCTCACCCTCCCAGACAATATGAGTAGGTCAAGAAAGTACTCAGTCTCTCATCCGCGTACACTGGGTTTGAACGCCCACATTGCCAAACTAATCTCGTTTGAGATGATGCCCTATCGGTTGGTGGAAAGCGCAGCTTTCCGCGAACTCATGGCCTATGCAGTACCACGCTATGACCTACCCAGTCGCAACTTCTTCTCTCGCAAAGCCATCCCAGCCCTCCACCATCATGTGAAAGACCGCATTGTCCATGCACTCAAGCAGTCAGTGAGTGGAAAGGTGCATCTCTCAACTGATGCATGGTCCAGTCGGCATGGCCAGGGCCGTTACGTGTCCATCACTGCGCACTGGGTTAATGTGGTGGATGCAGAGTCCACAGGGGACAGCGGTGGTGGGACAGTGCTGCCTAGCCCACGGTATAGGAAACAGTTGGCTGTAGGCGTTCCACCCTCCTCCTCCTCCAGAAGCGAAAGCTCGTCCACAGAGCGCAGTCGTACGAGCACTCCATCTGCAGCTGCCACTGTTGCACACGAGGTGTCCCCCTATCGAGCAGCTAGTGGAAAGCGTCAGCAGGCTGTGTTGCAGATGATGTGTTTGGGCGACAGACACACCGCCGAGGTGCTGGCCGAGTACTTGAAGCGACAAACTGAGTCATGGCTGGGCAGTGTACATCTTGAGGCAGGCAAGGTAGTTAGTGATAACGGCCGTAATTTTGTGGCAGCCATAGCCCTTTCAAAACTCAGCCACATACCTTGCTTGGCTCACACCTTGAACCTGGTCCACCTTCCCAACCACCGCCTCATTATCGACATTGCAACAAGGTGGAACTCCACCCTGCACATGGTGGAGCGGCTGTGCGAGCAGAGGCAGGCCATAATGCATTTGTGGGAGGATACACGGCCAGGCACTTTGAGAGCAGACATGGAGTTGACAGGTGTGCAGTGGTCGAAGCTGAAAGACCTCTGTAAAGTCCTTCAGTGTTTTGAGGAATGCACACGGCTGGTAAGCGCAGACGACGCCATCCTAAGCATGAGCATCCCACTTATGCGTCTGCTCATGCAAACTTTGACGCACCTTAAGGAGCAGGCGTCTGCAGCCAATGTTGACGAGGAGGAAGAGGTGGAGGGAATCCTTGATGACATTCAGCCATTGCCTGCTCAGGGACCTCTCCTGGACGAGTTGGAGGAAGAAGAGGAGGAGGAGGATGATGATGGGGATGATTACTTAGGGGAGGAGGATGCATCTCGTGGGGCAAGTGAAAATGTTGGCGTGGCAAGGTCTGGTACAGGGTTTGTGCGTGACTGGAGGGATGTGGATTTGCCAGAAAGTGCTCCTCCAACCAGCACTCGCAGTGCATCATTGACACCGGGAACATTGGCCCACATGTCAGATTATGCCTTGTGGATCCTAAAAAGGGACCCCCGCATTGCCAAAATGATGAACGATGACGACTACTGGTTGGCCAGCATCCTGGATCCACGCTATAAAGGCAAATTACAAAACATCATGCCACAGGAGAACCTTGCCCTAATATTGGCTAATAAACAAGCAACTCTGGTAAATCGGTTGCTTGAGGCATTCCCAGCACACAGCAGCGGTGATGGTTCTCACACGAGCCGTACGGGCCGGGGGCAGCTTGGCAGAGGTGTTCATGGTGCACACAGCAGAAGTGGCGTTGGAGACAGGGGTTTCATGACAATGTTGTGGACTGATTTTTCAAGTACCGCTCACACAACTGGTAATACAGCATCGATGGAAAGTGACAGGAGACAGCAGTTGTCAACTATGGTTGCAAACTACTTTTCCTCCCATATCGATGTTCTCCCACACAGGTCATTCCCCTTTGACTATTGGGCTGCTAAACTGGACACCTGGCCTGAATTGGCACAATATGCCATACAGGAGCTCGCTTGCCCAGCTGCAAGTATGCTATTGGAAAGAGTCTTCAGTGCAGCTGGATCAATCCTGACAGAAAAAAGGACCCGTCTGTCAACCCAAAATGTGGATGATCTAACCTTCATTAAAATGAACCATGCATCGGTTTCCAAGGATTTTGTCCCACCTTCCCCTGATGACACATAGGGTGACAGAAAAATGGCTTGCTTTGGTCCACCTCTTCCTGGGACTTGACCTATTTCGCCTTTTGCATCAGCTGAATGTCCAACATCAGCATATGCCACTTTCTAAAATTCCCTAACTGTGCTGCCTCCCCCCATGGCCGGGGTCACCACCTAGTGCACGACACCGTGTGAGTGCCGTTGCCCTGGACAGGTGGGTAGGCCGACTCTTGGGCGCGGGCACTGGCACAGGGTCCCTCATAGTGCAATCAAGTGTCTCTGATGGTGGTGGTGCACACCCGCCGTCAGACACACCGCCGTACTATGAGGGGCCCAGTGCCAGTACCGACGCCCACGAGTGGGCCCCCCTTGCTTGAGCAGGGCCCCAGCATTTGCAATCTTTACCTCTCCCTGCTCCTCCACTGTGTAGTCTGGGCCGTCAAATCCATACTGTGCCTGACACCATCTGAGCCTGCCTCCTGGTGTATTGACATATATTTTGAATGTGTACGCTATCCATACATGTTATCCGGGGATACGGTACCCTTTCTCACCTTTGTGCAATCACGTGCAATCCATACTGGGCCTAACACCGTCTGAGCCTGCCTCCTGATGCATAGACATATATTTTGAATGTGTACGCTATCCATACATGTTATCCGGGGATACGGTACCCTTTCTCACCTTTCTGCAATCACGTGGAATCCATACTGGGCCTAACACCGTCTGAGCCTGCCTCCTGATGTATAGACATATATTTTGAATGTGTACGCTATCCATACATGTTATCCGGGGATACGGTACCCTTTCTCACCTTTGTGCAATCACGTGCAAGCCATACTGGGCCTAACACCGTCTGAGCCTGCCTCCTGATGTATAGACATATCTTTTGAATGTGTACGCTATCCATACATGTTATCCGGGGATACGGTACCCTTTCTCACCTTTGTGCAATCACTTGCAAGCCATACTGGGCCTTACACCGTCTGAGCCTGCCTCCTGATGTATAGACATATCTTTTGAATGTGTACGCTATCCATACATGATATCCGGGGATACGGTACCCTTTCTCACCTTTGTGCAATCACTTGCAAGCCATACTGGGCCTAACACCGTCTGAGCCTGCCTCCTGATGTATAGACATATATTTTGAATGTGTACGCTATCCATGCATGTTATCCGGGGATACGGTACCCTTTCTCACCTTTGTGCTATCACGTGTAACCCATACTGGGCGTGAGAACGGCTGGCGAGCTGTTAAGCAAGCTACAGCACCTGTGGTTTGCACACGTAAGTTTTTCATTTTTTTCAGGAATGACGGTTAGGCCTAATTCCGGAACTGCGGTTGACCTGCACTTACTGGGAAATTATCGTTCGCGAGTAATAATTGTAATCAGTGATCCCCATCACTAACGTTGTTCAGCGGGTTATCTGCGACAAACGCTGGCCTTTTCAGTGTAGCGCACATGCAGCCATGGACATGTAAGGGCATGACACACCAGTTATTGGCCAATCTCATGTGCCAGAGCCTCACGTGTCCCTCTAGTAAGCCAGACTCGGACCGCGGGGCATGACGGAGTCTCGTTCGTTAACGGAATTAAGCTTGCAATGTGTGCATCTGTTCTGTAGCTGGCATGGTTGAGGTTGCCCATGTTGAGTCAAATTACACCGTAGGCTCCACTCCTGGTGGTGCCCTTCTGGACATTCCTTTAAGGTTCAGCTTTGCAACCATACTGCCCACGTAAAACAAACACTTTGCCTTCATGAACACTGTTTGGAGGGTCATGACTCGTGGGAATAACGCCGCCCAATCAGTTAACCTGCTATCCTTCGTTGCTCCCAAGCATGACATCACACTCCCTCGGAGGAAGGTAATGCCACTGTGGCGACCGTACTCCTGGGGGCGACACAAGTGCACTGATGCCCAGCCACTGCTCGATGAATCTGCTGGTACATTGACCCAGACCACTACATTCCCCTCGCACGCTAGCCGGCCTGAATCTGACCCTGATGAAACTCAGGTTACCCTTCCCATATACAGTTCCATCTTACACGGTGACAAAGAGGAAGCTGCAGATGAAAGTGCAGGTTCGGCCCACCCGCCATCAGACACACCACCGTACTATCAGGGGCCCTGTGCCAGTGCCGTCGCCGAGTGGGCCCCCCCTGCTTGCTCAGGATCACAGCACTTGCAAGGTTGAAATACTGTGCAGTGAGATGGAAGATGGGGACGACGAGGAGTCCAGACTAGTACAGGGATTCCCTAGTGAGGAGACTTATTTGATTGTTTTCAATGTTGGGACAGCAATTTTTGGGGAGCACTATACTCTGGAGAATGATAGATGGGGCCCACCATACACTGGAACATTCCAAAAGTGGACATCAGACACTGGAGCAGCATTTACAGGGCCCATTATACACTAGAGCATTAGAAATGGGGCCCATTATGTTTGGAGCATTATTTGGGCCCATAAGACAGTGGAGCTTCATCCATGGGGACCAACATATAATGTAGCATTATGTGGAGCTCATCATATACTGTTTCAAACATTATATGGGACCAATGATTCTGTATGGAGAAATAGATGGGCCTCGTCATGAGATGTAAAAAGTGAAGTATTTTTCATTGTACTATACCGCTATTTCTCTGCCGTATCAGAGCATGATGAGTTGTGGTATTATGTGTTAAAGGGGCGCTCTTTCGCCCAGGGCACATGAAAACCTGGAGCCAGCCCTACCCCCCCACAACTTTAGCCAAATAACCCCCATTTTTCAGTGCGTAACTTGTATTATGAAGTTAATTAAGGTTGACCAGCTTAAGTAAGAAGAATTGATGCTTTTGGCATTCAAATGAGCACTGTAGGTGTGTTTCCTGTCCTCCTCTCACTGCCGACTTTTATTCCCCATTGACTTACATTGGGTTTCGTGTTTCGGTACGACCCCGACTTTTCCCTATAATCGGCCGATCTTGCTCGACCCGACTTTTGGAAAAGTCGGGTTTCACGAAACGAAACTCGACCATAAAAAACCAAAAGTCGCTCAACTCTAGTGATCATAAAGCACCACTGCATCCGCTTGTAAGTTGACGTTCATTACAAATGGTATCCATTGATCATCTGAAGGTAGAAGCCTGCAGGAAAGGCCATAGCTACATCTTACTCATCATCGATCAATAAACCAAATTTCTAGTGGCCGTCCCTGTGAAGGATTTAACTGGCCAGACTACACAGCGGTGGAGCAGGGAGGGGTAAGTATTGCAACTTGCAAGTGCTGTGGCCATGACCAAGCACCGTCAGAGACACTGTATGGTACTATGAGGGGCCCTGTGCCAGTGCCGTTGGCCATCAGTGGCCCCATCCACCTGTTCAGGGCAACGGCACTTGCCTGGGAGCGCCAGGGGTTGATCTGAGCCATTGGGTGGACAGCCCAGTTAGGGAGGTTTAAAAAATGGCATATGTTGATGTGTTGGCTGGACATTCAGCTGCTGCAAAGGGTGGAATTGGGCAAGTCCGAGGAAGAGGAGGACAAAAGCGAGGCAGTTTTCTGGCAACCTATGTTGTTATGATTGAGTCACCGTAGGAGGCAAAAACAGAAATGCTAGCTAAGTCCAGAAAATCAGAGAAGTTGGCAGCTATCGGATTGCAGACCCCTGAACTTATCAACACAACTAGCAGTAGCCGTGGGGGGTTCCTACGATGCCCTTGACCCCTCGATCACAGCCGGAGAATTAAATAGGCCTAAAGAAAGAAAGGGGAAATCTAAACTGCCCCAGAGCAGACCCCAAAGCAATAGGCAGCCCCCAACATATGACGGTGAAGCAAGATGAAAACACTAACACAGACAGAAAGATAGACTGAGCAAAGACGGGGCCCAAGCTAACTACATAGGAAAGGACAGGAAGGCTGCTGTCTGCAATCCGAGAAAAACCCTATGAAAATAAGAGCCAACAGACTGACAGTGAAAAAGGCCCTGAAGACGCTAGGCTTCAAAAAGCTATGTCAGTACTCAGGAATATTCTGAAGACAGAGCAACAGGCAAAAGGAGATTCAGCTCACCCCAGCAGGGAATGGCAGAATCCAGAAAAGCAAGGAAAACAAAAACAAAACACAAATGCAACAGGCAAAGCAAAAAACTTATCTTTAGGGGAGCAGGAATCAGACTGGTGTCCTAGAAGTCCACAGAGAAATCACCCGCAGGGCAGAAGGGCATCGGCAGCCTTATATCCAGTCCGTGACTCCACTCAGCCAGTCATCCTCATTAGACTCAGGTGCCTGATAATCAGGCTCATTACCTTCTTTTACCAGAATAGGGAGTTCACAAGACCTCAGTGACGAAGGGGAAAATGAACTCACAACACTATGTGTCATCAGGGGAAGGTAGGACAAAATCCTTTGAAACCCATGCATGGTTCATTTTAATGAAGGATAGTTCATCAACATTTTGGGTAGACAGATGGGTCCTTTTTTCTGTCAGGATAATCCAGCAGCACTGAAGACTCTTTCAGATAACACACTAGCAGCAGGGCAAGCGAGCTCCTGTAAGGCATATTGTGCCAATTCAGGCCAGGAGTCCAGTCTAGAGGCCCAATAGTAAAAGGGGAATGACCTGTGAGGGAGAACATCGATATGGGAGGAGAAGTAGTTTGTGACCATAGTTGACAACCGCTGTCTCCTGTCACTTTTAATCGATGCAGTATTAGCAGTCATGTGAGCGGTACTTGAGAAATCATTCCACAACATGGTCATTAAATCCCTGTCTCCAACACCAGCCTGTTATGAATGAGTCACTGGAGGAGGAAAAAACAAAAATACAAGCTAAGTCCAGAAAACCGGAGAGGTTGGTAGCTAGCGGATTGCAGACCCCTGATCCTATTCACAACAACTAACAGTAGCCGTGGTGTGTCCCTACGGTGGTCCTAGACACCTCGTTCACAGCTGGAGAACTAAATAAACCTAAAGAAAGAAAGGAGAAATCTAAATTGCCCCAGAGCAGACCCCAAAGCAATAGACAGCCCCCAACATGTATTGACGGTGAAAACAGATGAAAACACAAACACAGACAGAAAGACAGGCTGAGCAAACGATGGGACCCTCACTAACTAAATAGGACAGGAAAGAAAAGCAACTGTCTGCAATCACGCAAAAACCCTGCCAAAAATAATGTCCAACACGTCTGATAGAAAAGGCCCTGAAGTCACTAGACTTCAAAATCACTATATCAGCACTCAGGTATATTCTGAAAACAGAGCAAAGAGATCAACTGATCAGAGACAAAAATGAAGTTCAGCCAGTCCCAGCCAGGGCTGGCTGAACACAAACACTAAGTAAACCAGACAAAATCTCATGGACAAATAGCAGAGCAAAAACTTAGCTTTAGTAGACAGGACTAAACTGGAAGCCAGAGCTCAGAGCAGAGAGGATCACCAGCAACCCAGCAGGGCATCGGCGGCCTTATATCCACTCAGAGATTCCGGATGTCCAATCACACTCCACCTGTTCAGATGACAGGTTTTTCCCATCCAAATCAATTTCACTACCTCCTTTCACCAGCAGAGGGAGTTCAACGGACATCAAAGGTTAAGGAGAAAATGAGCTCATAACAGTACCTCCCCCTTGAGGAGGGGTCACCGAACCCTCATCCATGCCACCAGGGCGATCAGGATGGGCCCGATGAAAAGCATGAACCAATCTTTCGGCATGAATATCGGATGCAGAGACCCAAGAATTATCCTCCTGGCCATACCCCTTCCACTTAACCAAATACTGGAGTCTCTGTCTAGCCAGACGAGAATCCAGTATCTTCTCAACCTCATATTCCACATTACCTTCAACCAATACATTTGTTGAGCTTTCCGATACTGCAAGTATCGGGTATCGGCCGATATTAGCTGTATAGGAATTCCGATACTGACTTCCGATACTTTTTTCGTATCGGATACCGGAATCGGAAGTTCCCATAAAACTATCAGCCTGCTCGATTTGATTCAGCCAATGGGAATCCTCAGAAGTGTGGGCACATCCTGTTAGGCATGTTAACTATTGGCATGGCTGTGATTGGCTGCTGAAATGACGTCATCATGATGCGCGGTCTGTGCGCATCATGATGCGTGGTCTGTGCCGACTGCGGGGGGTCTGTGCTGACTGTCGTGGGTTTGTATGGGCCTGCCGGGTGCCTGTGCGGGCCTGCCGGGGCTCTGTGCGGGCCTGCTGGGGCTCTGTGCGGGCCTGCCGGGGGGCTTGTGCCAGCTGCCGGTGTTCTGTGCGGGCCTGTCGGGGGTCTTGTGTGTGTGCAGGCATCGTCCGATGGGACTACACATCCCATCGGGCGATGCCTGCTACACTGACAGTGATTGACACATTAGCCAATGATGGGACAGGAGTAGTCCCATCATCCGGCTAATGTGTTGAATGTAAAAAAAAAACATACTACATACATACTACATACATACAACATACATATATACTACATACATGCTATATATACATACTACATACATACTATATACATACAACATATATACTACATTAATACAACATACATATATACTACATACATGCTACATATATACATATATACTACATACATACTACACATATACTACATTCATACAGCATACATATATACTAAATACATACTTCATACAGCATACATATATACTAAATACATACTACATACATACTACATACATACATACTATATACATACTACATACATACTACATACATATACAGTATACTACATACATACTACATACATGCCACATATATACATACTACATACTACATACATACTACATTCATACAACATACATATATACTACATACATACTACATATATACATACTACATACATACCATATACATACTACATACATACTACATACATACTACATATATACTACATTCATACAACATACATATATACTACATACATACTACATACATGCTACATACATACTACACTCACTGGCCACTTTATTAGGTACACCTGTCCAACTGTGTGTTAAGACTTAATTTCTAATCAGCCAATCACATGGCGGCAACTCAGTGCATTTAGGCATGTAGACATGGTCAAGACAATCTCCTGCAGTTCAAACCGAGCATCAGTATGGGGAAGAAAGGTGATTTGAGTGCCTTTGAACGTGGCATGATTGTTGGTGCCAGAAGGGCTGGTCTGAGAATTTCAGAAACTGCTGATCTACTGGGATTTTCACGCACAACCATCTCTAGGGTTTACAGAGAATGGTCCGAAAAAGAAAAAAAATCCAGTGAGCGGCAGTTCTGTGGCCGGAAATGCCTTGTTGATGCCAGAGGTCAGAGGAGAATGGGCAGACTGGTTCGAGCTGATAGAAAGGCAACAGTGACTCAAATTGCCACCCGTTACAACCAAGGTAGGCAGAAGAGCATCTCTGAACGCACAGTGCGTCGAACTTTGAGGCAGATGGGCTACAGCAGCAGAAGACCACACTGGGTACCACTCCTCTCAGCTAAGAACAGGAAACTGAGGCTACAATTTGCACAAGCTCATCGAAATTGGACAGTAGAAGATTGGAAAAACGTTGCCTGGTCTGATGAGTCTCGATTTCTGCTGCGACATTCGGATGGTAGGGTCAGAATTTGGCGTAAACAACATGAAAGCATGGATCCATCCTGCCTTGTATCAACGGTTCAGGCTGGTGGTGGTGGTGTCATGGTGTGGGGAATTTTTTCTGGGCACTCTTTGGGCCCCTTGGTACCAATTGAGCATCGTTGCAACGCCACAGCCTACCTGAGTATTGTTGCTGACCATGTCCATCCCTTTATGACCACAATGTACCCAACATCTGATGGCTACTTTCAGCAGGATAATGCGCCATGTCATAAAGCTCGAATCATCTCAGATTAGTTTCTTGAACATGACAATGAGTTTACTGTACTCAAATGGCCTCCTCAGTCACCAGATCTCAATCCAATAGAGCATCTTTGGGATGTGGTGGAACGGGAGATTCGCATCAGGGATGTGCAGCCGACAAATCTGCGCCAACTGTGTGATGCCATCATGTCAATATGGTCCAAAATCTCTGAGGAATGCTTCCAGCACCTTGTTGAATCTCTGCCATGAAGAATTGAGGCAGTTCTGAAGGCAAAAGGGGGTCCAACCCCTTACTAGCATGGTGTACCTAATAAAGTGGCCAGTGAGTGTACATATATACAACATTCATACAACATACATACATGCTACATATATACAACATACATATATGCTACATACTACATATATACTACATTCATACAACATACATATATACTACATACTACATATATACTACATACAACGTATATACATACTACGTACATGCTTCATATATACTACATTCATACAACATACATATATACTACATACATGCTACATATATACTACATTCATACAACATACATATATAGATACTACATACAAGCTACATATATACTACATTCATACATACATACTACATACATGCTACATATATACTACATTCATGCAACATACATAGATACTACATACATGCTACATATATACTACATTCATACAACATACATATATACTGCATACATGCTACATACATACTACATACATACAACATGCTACAGACATACAACATACATACATACTACATACTGCATACATACAACATACATACATTCATACAATACATACTACATACAATACATACATAGACATACAGTACATATAACACAGAGTACATACTCACCAATACTTGTCACATTGTTCCCCAAAGCCAGTGTCATCTAAGGAAAACAATGAAAATAACAAACGAGCAATATACTCCCTGTCCCACGCCGATCTCCCGTGGAGAGCAGCAGCATTAGCTGATGCGACCGCTCTCTAGGGGCTCAAGGAATCCAGCGTCAGGAGGTAGGTATCCTTCCGTACTGTATTCCTCCGCCACTGTAAAAAAATAGTCCCTAGTCTCACTTTTGGCATTGCTGTGTGAAAAAGTTCCCATGCAGCATTTGCCATAAAGTGAGACCAGGGACTATTTTTTTACAGTGGCAGAGGAATACAGGGCGGAAGGATACCTACCTCCCGACACTGGATTCCTGAGCCCCATAGAGAGCGGTCGCATCAGCTGATGCTGCTGCTCTCCACGAAAGATCGGCGTGGGACACTCACTTGTGGATTTCTGCGGATCAGGGAGTATTTGGTGGTTTGTTATTTTCATATTTTTCCTTAGATGACAATGGCTTTGGAGATCAGAGTGACAATTAATGGTGAGTATGTACTCTATGTTGTATGTACTGTATGTCTATATGTATGTATTGTATGAATGTATTGTATGTAGTATGTATGTTGTATGTCTGTAGCATGTTGTATGTATGTAGTATATATGTATGTTGTATGAATGTAGCACATATGTAGCATGTATGTAGTATGTATGTACTATGTATGTATGTAGTATGTATGTTGTATGTATGCAGTATATATGTATGTTGTATGAATGTAGTATATATGTAGTATGTATATATGTAGTATGTATGTAGTATGTATATATGTAGTATGTAGTATGTATATATAGTATGTATATATGTAGTATGTATGTATGTAGTATGTATATATGAAGTATGTATGTAGTATGTATATATGTAGTATGTATGTAGTATGTATATATGAAGTATGTATGTAGTATGTATATATGTAGTATGTACAGTGGGGCAAAAAAGTATTTAGTCAGTCAGCAATAGTGCAAGTTCCACCACTTAAAAAGATGAGAGGCGTCTGTAATTTACATCATAGGTAGACCTCAACTATGGGAGACAAACTGAGAAAAAAAAATCCAGAAAATCACATTGTCTGGTTTTTTTTCATTTTATTTGCATATTATGGTGGAAAATAAGTATTTGGTCAGAAACAAGCAATCAAGATTTCTGGCTCTCACAGACCTGTAACTTCTTCTTTAAGAGTCTCCTCTTTCCTCCACTCATTACCTGTAGTAATGGCACCTGTTTAAACTTGCTATCAGTATAAAAAGACACCTGTGCACACCCTCAAACAGTCTGACTCCAAACTCCAATATGGTGAAGACCAAAGAGCTGTCAAGGGACACCAGAAACAAAATTGTAGCCCTGCACCAGGCTGGGAAGACTGAATCTGCAATAGCCAACCAGCTTGGAGTGAAGAAATCAACCGTGGGAGCAATAATTAGAAAATGGAAGACATACAAGACCACTGATAATCTCCCTCGATCTGGTGCTCCACGCAAAATCCCACCCCGTGGGGTCAGAATGATCACAAGAACGGTGAGCAAAAATCCCAGAACCACGCGGGGGGACCTAGTGAATGAACTGCAGAGAGCTGGGACCAATGTAACAAGGCCTACCATAAGTAACACACTACGCCACCATGGACTCAGATCCTGCAGTGCCAGACGTGTCCCACTGCTTAAGCCTGTACATGTCCGGGCCCGTCTGAAGTTTGCTAGAGAGCATTTGGATGATCCAGAGGAGTTTTGGGAGAATGTCCTATGGTCTGATGAAACCAAACTGGAACTGTTTGGTCGAAACACAACTTGTCGTGTTTGGAGGAAAAAGAATACCGAGTTGCATCCATCAAACACCATACCTACTGTAAAGCATGGTGGTGGAAACATCATGCTTTGGGGCTGTTTCTCTGCAAAGGGGCCAGGACGACTGATCCGGGTACATGAAAGAATGAATGGGGCCATGTATCGTGAGATTTTGAGTACAAACCTCCTTCCATCAGCAAGGGCATTGAAGATGAAACGTGGCTGGGTCTTTCAACATGACAATGATCCAAAGCACACCGCCAGGGCAACGAAGGAGTGGCTTCGTAAGAAGCATTTCAAGGTCCTGGAGTGGCCTAGCCAGTCTCCAGATCTCAACCCTATAGAAAACCTTTGGAGGGAGTTGAAAGTCCGTGTTGCCAAGCGAAAAGCCAAAAACATCACTGCTCTAGAGGAGATCTGCATGGAGGAATGGGCCAATACCAACAACAGTGTGTGGCAACCTTGTGAAGACTTACAGAAAACGTTTGACCTCTGTCATTGCCAACCAAGGATATATCACAGAGTATTGAGATGACATTTTGTTTCTGACCAAATACTTATTTTCCACCATAATATGCAAATAAAATGAAAAAAAAAAAAAACAGACAATGTGATTTTCTGGATTTTTTTTTCTCAGTTTGTCTCCCATAGTTGAGGTCTACCTATGATGTAAATTACAGACTAGAGTTGAGCGACTTTTGGTTTTTTAGGGTCGCGTTTCGTTTCGTGAAACCCGACTTTTCCAAAAGTCGGGTCGAGCAAGATCGTCCGATTATAGGGAAAAGTCGGGGTCGTCCCGAAACACGAAACCCAATGTAAGTCAATGGGGAATAAAAGTCGGCAGTAAGAGGAGGACAGGAAACACACCAACAGTGCCCATTTGAATGCCAAAAGCATCAATTCTTCTTACTTAAGCTTGTCAACCTTAATTAACTTCATAATACAAGTTACGCACTGAAAAATGGGGGTTATTTGGCTACAGACTGTGGGGGGGGAGGGCTGGCTCCAGGTTTTCATGTGCCCTGGGCGAAAGAGCGCCCCTTTAACACATACCACAACTCATCATGCTCCGATACGGCAGAGAAATAGCGGTATAGTACAATGAAAAATACCTCACTTTTTACATCTCATGACGAGGCCCATCTATTTCTCCATACAGAATCATTGGTCCCATATAATGTTTGAAACAGTATATGATGAGCTCCACATAATGCTACAGTATATGTTGGTCCCCATGGATGAAGCTCTACTGTCTTATGGGCCCAAATAATGCTCCAAACATAATGGGCCCCATTTCTAATGCTCTAGTGTATAATGGGCCCTGTAAATGCTGCTCCAGTGTCTGATGTCCACCTTTGGAATGTTCCAGTGTATGGTGGGCCCCATCTATCATTCTCAGACGGTGTTAGGCCCAGTATGGATTGCACGTGATTGCACAAAGGTTAGAAAGGGTTCCGTATCCCCAGATAACATGTATGGATAGCGTACACATTCAAAATATATGTCTCAGGAGGCAGGCTCAGACGGTGTTAGGCCCAGTATGGATTGCACGTGATTGTACAAAGGTTAGAAAGGGTACCGTATCCCCAGATAACATGTATGGATAGCGTACACATTCAAAATATATGTCTCAGGAGGCAGGCTCAGACGGTGTTAGGCCCAGTATGGATTGCACGTGATTGCACAAAGGTTAGAAAGGGTACGGTATCCCCGGATAACATGTATGGATAGCGTACACATACAAAATATATGTCTCAGGAGGCAGGCTCAGACGGTGTTAGGCCCAGTATGGATTGCACAAAGGTTAGAAAGGGTACCGTATCCCCGTATAACATGTATGGATAGCGTACACATTCAAAATATATGTCTCAGGAGGCAGGCTCAGACGGTGTTAGGCCCAGTATGGATTGCACGTGATTGCACAAAGGTTAGAAAGGGTACCGTATCCCCAGATAACATGTATGGATAGCGTACACATTCAAAATATATGTCTCAGGAGGCAGGCTCAGACGGTGTTAGGCCCAGTATGGATTGCACGTGATTGCACAAAGGTTAGAAAGGGTACCGTATCCCCGGATAACATGTATGGATAGCGTACACATTAAAAATATATGTCTCAGGAGGCAGGCTCAGACGGTGTTAGGCCCAGTATGGATTGCACGTGATTGCACAAAGGTTAGAAAGGGTACCGTATCCCCAGATAACATGTATGGATAGCGTACACATTCAAAATATATGTCTCAGGAGGCAGGGTCAGACGGTGTTAGGCCCATTATGGATTGCACGTGATTGCACAAAGGTTAGAAAGGGTACCGTATCCCCGGATAACATGTATGGATAGCGTACACATTAAAAATATATGTCTCAGGAGGCAGGCTCAGACGGTGTTAGGCCCAGTATGGATTGCACGTGATTGCACAAAGGTTAGAAAGGGTACCGTATCCCCAGATAACATGTATGGATAGCGTACACATTCAAAATATATGTCTCAGGAGGCAGGCTCAGACGGTGTTAGGCCCAGTATGGATTGCACGTGATTGCACAAAGGTTAGAAAGGGTACCGTTTCCCCAGATAACATGTATGGATAGCGTACACATTCAAAATATGTCTCAGGAGGCAGGCTCAGACGGTGTCAGGCACAGTATGGATTTGACGGCCCAGATTACACAGCGGAGGAGCAGGGAGAGGTAAAGATTGCAAATGCTGGGGCCCTGCCCAAGCAAGGGGGGCCCACTCGTGGGCGTCGGTACTGGCACTGGGCCCCTCATAGTACAGCGGTGTGTCTGACGGCGGGTGTGCACCACCACCGTCAGAGACACTTGATTGCACTATGAGGGACCCTGTGCCAGTGCCCGCGCGCAAGAGTCGGCCTACCCACCTGTCCAGGGCAACGGCACTCGCACGGTGTCGTGCGCTAGGTGGTGACCCCGGCCATGGGGGGGGAGGCAGCACAGTTAGGGAGTTTTAGAAAGTGGCATATGTTGATGTTGGACATTCAGCTGATGCAAAAGGCGAAATAGGTGAAGTCCCAGGAAGAGGTGGACCAAAGCAAGCCATTTTTCTGTCACCCTATGTGTCATCAGGGGAAGGTGGGACAAAATCCTTGGAAACCCATGCGTGGTTCATTTTAATGAAGGTTAGATCATCCACATTTTGGGTTGACAGACGGGTCCTTTTTTCTGTCAGGATTGATCCAGCTGCACTGAAGACTCTTTCCGATAGCACACTTGCAGCTGGGCAAGCGAGCTCCTGTAAGGCATATTGGGCCAATTCAGGCCAGGTGTCCAGTATAGCGGCCCAATAGTCAAAGGGGAATGACCTGTGTGGGAGAACATCGATATGGGAGGAAAAGTAGTTTGTAACCATAGTTGACAACAGCTGTCTCCTGTCACTTTCCATCGATGCAGTATTACCAGTTGTGTGAGCGGTATTTGAAAAATCAGTCCACAACATTGTCATGAAACCCCTGTCTCCAACGCCACTTCTGCTGTGTGCACCACGAACACCTCTGCCAAGCTGCCCCCGGCCCGTACGGCTCGTGTGAGAACCATCACCGCTGCTGTGTTCTGGGAATGCCTCAAGCAACCGATTTACCAGAGTTGCTTGTTTATTAGCCAATATTAGGTCAAGCTTCTCCTGTGGCATGATGTTTTGTAATTTGCCTTTATAGCGTGGATCCAGGATGCTGGCCAACCAGTAGTCGTCATCGTTCATCATTTTGGCAATGCGGGGGTCCCTTTTTAGGATCCGCAAGGCATAATCTGACATGTGGGCCAATGTTCCCGGTGTCAATGATGCACTGCGAGTGCTGGGTGGAGGAGCACTTTCTGGCAAATCCACATCCCTCCAGTCACGCACAAACCCTGTACCAGACCTTGCCACGCCAACATTTTCACTTGCCCCACGAGATGCATCCTCCTCCCCTAAGTAATCATCCCCATCATCATCCTCCTCCTCCTCTTCTTCCTCCACCTCGTCCAGGAGTGGTCCCTGAGCAGACAATGGCTGAATGTCATCAAGGATTCCCTCCTCCTCTTCCTCCTCATCAACATTGGCTGCAGACGCCTGCTCCTTAAGGTGCGTCAAAGTTTGCATGAGCAGACGCATAAGTGGGATGCTCATGCTTAGGATGGCGTCGTCTGCGCTTACCAGCCGTGTGCATTCCTCAAAACACTGAAGGACTTTACAGAGGTCTTTCAGCTTCGACCACTGCACACCTGTCAACTCCATGTCTGCTCTCAAAGTGCCTGGCCGTGTATCCTCCCACAAATGCATTATGGCCTGCCTCTGCTCGCACAGCCGCTCCACTATGTGCAGGGTGGAGTTCCACCTTGTTGCAATGTCGATAATGAGGCGGTGGTTGGGAAGGTGGAGCAATCACTGCAGCTTCTGCATACGAACGGAGTGTACAGGCAACCGGCGGATGTGCGCGCACAGTCTTCGCACCTTCTGGAGCAGGGCTGTTAACTCCGGATAATTTTTGAGGAAGCACTGCACCACCAGGTTCAAGGTGTGAGCCAAGCAAGGTATGTGGCTGAGTTTTGAAAGGGCTATGGCTGCCACAAAATTACGGCCGTTATCACTACTACCTTGCCTGCCTCAAGATGTACACTGCCCAGCCATGACTCAGTTTGTCACTTCAAGTACTCGGCCAGCACCTCGGCGGTGTGTCTGTCGCCCAAACACATCATCTGCAACACAGCCTGCTGACGCTTTCCACTAGCTGCTCAATAGGGGGACACATCGTGTGCAACAGTGGCAGCTGCAGATGGAGTGCTCGTACGACTGCGCTCTGTGGACGAGCTTTCGCTTCTGGAGGAGGAGGAGGGTCGAACGCCTACAGCCAACTGTTTCCTATACCATGGGCTAGGCAGCACTGTCCCACCACCGCTGTCCCCTGTGGACCCTGCATCCACCACATTAACCCAGTACGCAGTGATGGACACGTAACGGCCCTGGCCATGCCGACTGGACCATGCATCAGTTGTGAGGTGCACCTTTCCGCTCACTGACTGCTTGAGTGCATGGACAATGCGGTCTTTCACATGATGGTGGAGGGCTGGGATGGCTTTGCGAGAGAAGAAGTGGCGACTGGGTAGGTCATAGCGTGGTACTGCATAGGCCATGAGTTCGCGGAAAGCTGTGCTTTCCACCAACCGAAAGGGCATCATCTCAAACGAGATTAGTTTGGCAATGTGGGCGTTCAAACCCAGTGTACGCGGGTGAGAGACTGAGTACTTTCTTGACCTACTCATAGTGTCTGGGAGGGTGAGCTGGACTTGAGAGCTGCATATGGTGGAAGTAGCGGTGGACAGGGCGGACTGAGAGAGGGTTGATGATGGTGATGGAGTTGGTGTTCTTTCTGATGGCCTAGAATCAGTCTTTCGTTGATATGACAGTGGGATTCCCTGACTGCTGTGGCCTTGCAACGACACCTCAACATTTGCTGCTGTGCTAACCGGTGGGCTTACAGTGGGGGAAACAATGTAGCGTTGCTTACTACCTTCGTTGTGATCAGTTGCACATGTGGCACTTGAGGTTTGGTTTTGTGTCCACGCTTGCAAGTGCATGCTGGTTAAATGTCTAAGCATGCAACTGGTATTCAAATTTTTCAGATTTTTCCCTCGGCTAAAGGTCTTTGCGCACTTCTTACAGATAACCTTGGCCTGATCATGAGGATTTTGGTCAAAAAAGTGCCACACTGCACTCTTCCTACTTTGGCAGACATTTTGCGGCCTAGCACGCTGTGATCTTTTGACCCTCTGGACAAGCTGTCCAGCAACTCTTTTGATGTTTGGAACCTGTCTTTGGAGTGCTCCGGGCCTGCCAGATAACAGCTGTTGCGATGTCGATGTCTGCTGTGGATGCTCCTCATCTGAGCTATTGGAAGCAGCACCCTCTTCCCCCAATGGATGCCAATCTGGGTCAACAACTGGGTCATCCATCACCTCCTCTTCTATGTCATGTGCACCTTCCTCTGTGTCACCGTGTATGGTGGTATAGTGTGCGGGAAGGGGCACCTGAGTCTCATCAGGGTCAGAATCTGGCTCTGTACACTGCGAGGACAATGTAGTGCTCTGAGTGAATGTACCAGCAGAATCATCCATCAGCGGCTGTGCATCAGTGCACTCCATGTCAGATTCATCTTGGCCTGGGTAATTCACCATTTCACTTGATAATCCAGGCATGGTATGTGAAAACAGCTCCATGGAGTAATCAGTAGTATGGCCTGCGTCATCCTTCAATCTTGGTTGGGATGAAGGACACAAGGAAAGGTGTGGTTCATGAACATGAGCCTCCAATGACGACTCAGTGCTTTTACTTTTTACAACTGAAGAAGAGGAGGCGATAGAGCTGGAGGCTGAGTCAGCAATGTAAGACAAAACTTTTTCCTGATGCTCTGGCTTTAAAAGCGGTTTGCCAACTCCTAGAAAACTAAGCGTTCGAGGCCTTATGTAGCCAGACGATGACGCAGGCTCAACACCTCCTGCATTCGGTCCTATTTTGCTCTTGTCACTACCATCAGATCCACCACCAACACCATCATTACCAGCTGCCAACCCCCGCCCAATTCCACGGCCTCTTCCACCAGCCTTCCTCATTTTTGGTAGAAATGTAGACAAAATCCAACAAACTATATAGTAATGTAAAACAAGGTACAAGGTGTCTATAGGACAGGGGAGATTTTGAATTTCTGCAGACACTTGTGGACAGTTTTGGATTGTGTGAGGCCCACTGATATCTGAGCGCTATGTGACAGGCTCGATGGCACAGCTGTGACAAAATTGACGAGAGGATAAGGGAGATTTTGAATTTCTGCAGACACTTGTGGAAAGTTTTGGATTGTGTGAGGCCCACTGATATCTGAGCGCTATGTCACAGGCTCGATGGCACAGCTGTGACAAAAGTGACGAGAGGATAAGGGAGATTTTGAATTTCTGCAGACACTTGTGGATAGTTTTGGATTGTGTGAGGCCCACTAATATCTGAGCGCTATGTCACAGGCTCGATGGCACAGCTGTGACAAAAGTGACGAGAGGATAAGGGAGATTTTGAATTTCTGCAGACACTTGTGGACAGTTTTGGATTGTGTGAGTCCCACTAATATCTGAGCGCTATGTCACAGGCTCGATGGCACAGCTGTGACAAAAGTGACGAGAGGATAAGGGAGATTTTGAATTTCTGCAGACACTTGTGGACAGTTTTGGATTGTGTGAGGCCCACTGATATCTGAGCGCTATGTCACAGGCTCGATGGCACAGCTGTGACAAAAGTGACGAGAGGATAAGGGAGATTTTGAATTTCTGCAGACACTTGTGGACAGTTTTGGATTGTGTGAGGCCCACTGATATCTGAGCGCTATGTCACAGGCTCGATGGCACAGCTGTGACAAAAGTGACGAGAGGATAAGGGAGATTTTGAATTTCTGCAGACACTTGTGGACAGTTTTGGATTGTGTGAGGCCCACTGATATCTGAGCGCTATGTCATAAGCTCGATGGCACAGCTGTGACAAAAGTGACGAGAGGATAAGGGAGATTTTGAATTTCTGCAGACACTTGTGGACAGTTTTGGATTGTGTGAGGCCCACTGATATCTGAGCGCTATGTCACAGGCTCGATGGCACAGCTGTGACAAAAGTGACGAGAGGATAAGGGAGATTTTGAATTTCTGCAGACACTTGTGGACAGTTTTGGATTGTGTGAGGCCCACTGATATCTGAGCGCTATGTGACAGGCTCAATGGCACAGCTGTGACAAAAGTGACGAGAGGATAAGGGAGATTTTGAATTTCTGCAGACACTTGTGGACAGTTTTGGATTGTGTGAGGCCCACTGATATCTGAGCGCTATGTGACAGGCTCGATGGCACAGCTGTGACAAAAGTGACGAGAGGATAAGGGAGATTTTGAATTTCTGCAGACACTTGTGGACAGTTTTGGATTGTGTGAGGCCCACTGATATCTGAGCGCTATGTCACAGGCTCGAAGGCACAGCTGTGACAAAAGTGACGAGAGGATAAGGGAAATTTTGATTTTCTGCAGACCTTTGTGGACAGTTTTGGATTGTGTGAGGCCCACTGATATCTGAGCGCTATGTCACAGGCTCGATGGCACAGCTGTGACAAAAGTGACGAGAGGATAAGGGAGATTTTGAATTTCTGCAGACACTTGTGGACAGTTTTGGATTGTGTGAGGCCCACTGATATCTGAGCGCTATGTGACAGGCTCGATGGCACAGCTGTGACAAAAGTGACGAGAGGATAAGGGAGATTTTGAATTTCTGCAGACACTTGTGGACAGTTTTGTATTGTGTGAGTCCCACTGATATCTGAGCGCTATGTCACATGCTCGATGGCACAGCTGTGACAAAAGTGACGAGAGGATAAGGGAGATTTTGAATTTCTGCAGACACTTGTGGACAGTTTTGGATTGTGTGAGGCCCACTGATATCTGAGCGCTATGTGACAGGCTCGATGGCACAGCTGTGACAAAAGTGACGAGAGGATAAGGGAGATTTTGAATTTCTGCAGACACTTGTGGACAGTTTTGGATTGTGTGAGGCCCACTGAAATCTGAGCACTATGTCACAGGCTCGATGGCACAGCTGTGACAAAAGGGACTAGAGGATAAGGGAGATTGGATTGCTTTTAAAAAAGCAGTTTGCGGAGCAGTGGGTAAACAGCAATGCCAGCCTGTCAGGAAGCCTTAGAAGGCAGCCCAACAACCAACACCACTGATACACCACTATATAGCCTCCCCTTGCACTGCACACACAGTGACTGGTGTGTTGTGCAGGCCAAATCGCTAGCAGCAGAAGCAGTTTTTTTGTCTTCTTCCCTGCCTAATGCTCTCCCTACAGAATCAGCAGCAACCTCTCCCTATACTGAGATCGGCAGAAGTAAGATGGCAGTCGGCGTGCACGCCCTTTTATACCCCCTGTGACGCCCACCAAAGCAAGCCAATCACTTGCATGCCCTTCTGAAAGATGGTGGTGACCCCTGCCTATGTCATCACGTTGCCCACAGTGTCCGTGGATCCTGATTGGCTGAAAGAGCGCAAAACAAACTTTTGAAACGCGACTTTGGCGCGTAAGTCGCCGACCTCGTGGCCGACCTCATCCTAGGGTCGGGTTTCGTTTCATGAAACCCGACTTTGCCAAAAGTCGGCGACTTTTGAAATTTTTCGACCCGTTTCGCCCAACTCTATTACAGACGCCTCTCATCTTTTTAAGTGGTGGAACTTGCACTATTGCTGACTGACTAAATACTTTTTTGCCCCACTGTATGTAGTATGTATATATGTAGTATGTATGTAGTATGTTTTTGTTTGTTTTTTTTAACATTCAACACATTAGCCGGATGATGGGACTACTACTGTCCCATCATTGGCTAATGTGTCAATCACCGTCATGGTAGCAGGCATAGCCCGATGGGACTTGCAGTCCCATAGGACGATGCCTGCACAGACCCCCACAGCCTGCACAGACCCCTGGACAGTCGGCACAGCCCCCCGGCAGGCTGGTACAGACCCCCGGCAGTCCGCACAGACCCCCGGGCAGTCGGCACAGACCCCCAGCAGCTGGCACAGCCCCCCGGCAGGCCGGTACAGACCCACGGCAGTCTGCACAGACCCCCGGGCAGTCGGCACAGACCCCCGGTAGGCCGGCATAGACCCCCGGAAGGTCCGTACACACCCCCGAGAGGCTGTACAAGGACAGAAAAGGGTTTTTCTTATTCCGATACAGGAAGTCCCATAGACTTGAATGGGACTTCCGGTATCGGAATCGGCGATACCCGATACTTTTTTTAGATCGGCCAATCCATTCCGATACGATATTTTTCAGTATCGGCTGGTATCGCTCAACACTAGTCATACCATGTTTACAATGTACCCAGAACATGTTGTTACCGACTTTGGAGAACAAATATGATAACAAGTATAGTTTCCTTGAAAACAGAGACTAATAGTCTACATAAGAATAATTCTAGCAATATTAGTCAAAAGGCAATTGAAGTCTTAAAGGCATTTAAAGGGATATAAAAGCAAACCATTAACTCTTCTATATCAATTTCCCCCTTTTGTAAATGGCTACAACAAAAAAGAAGAAGATAGACCATATAAGGGGGATCACCTCAAGCAAGGAAGTAGCGTTTACGGCCAACCAGAGAAGAGATCTACACATACTAGGATATTTGCATACACTCCTACCTTGGTAGCTGTATGTCGCCAATCTGCAGTCTCTGAAACAGGTAGGGATGCCTAGGTGTCGCTTTCTTAGGGACTTTTACTGTTTTACCTGGATTGTGCTGCGCACAGATGAGGCATGGTTGTGCAAGTTTTGCGGCTGCGTAACTGAAACCAGGAGCGATCCAGAAGGCATCTACCTACAATGGCACACATGTGACTTTTTGAGGCATGAGTGGGGCCATGTGTTGCTTGCACCATGATCGGGAACAGGGACTTCGGTAGGCACAACTTATCCTTATTCTCCCAGACTCCGTTCGAGTTCAGCTCAGCTCCCAGTCTCCCCCAGTGTACCTTCTCTGTTTGGGCAGCCTGTTGCTGGAGAGATTTCAGGACATTAGGCTTAGTGTGGCTGGAATACACTGACTCCCCGCCACCGTCCACTACTCCCTAGGCTGCCTTGCTGCTACTTTAGCAGCCTCATCCGCCCTTCTGTTGCCCTCTACCTCCACGGAGTCACCTTTTTTGTGTGCATTTACCTTGACAATGCCATCCTGGACTGGTAACATCAATGCCTCCATCAATTGTTTCACCAGCTCTGCATTTTTAATGGGCTTCGAATCTGTGTAAATATTAGCGACTTTACCTGCAGCGGCTCTACACGCCTCAGTGAGTGCTTCAACTCTGCCTCCTGTGCCGACATTTGAGGAGGGAGTGGTTCAGCTCAGATTACCTCATATGAGGATACTACTGCATATCCAGTGTAGAATCGCCCATCCTGGTTGTATCTGGAGCAATCTACAAAAAAAGAAAACTCAAAATCTGCATTAGGAACACGTTTTTCATGACCGTGTGCAAAACCCTCTGTCTCCTGACTAGTGTTGAGCGATACCACCCGATACTGAAAAATATCGTATCGGTATGGATCGGCCAATCTAAAAAAAAAGTATCGGGTATCGCCGATTCCGATCCCGGAAGTCCCATTCAATGGAACAGAAATATTGGAATTAAAAAAAACCCTTTTTTTCCCTGTCGGTTAATTCTACATGAAGAAAAACAACTAATAATAATGTAGAATGTATTGTGGGAGGTGTAGGAGACATTAAAGCCATCGAGGTTTAGCCCAATCAAATGGAATAGCAGGAATTTTTGTTTTTTTAAAGACGTTCGTAGTTACAAAGATATTGACTATGTTAAAGTCTTTAATTTTTTGTCAGATATGTATGTTTCACTACTTCATCATCTTCAGCAGCAGCAGTATCTTCTTCTTCTTCTTTTATTCTTCTTCATATTCTACTTCTTCTTCTTCTTCTTCTTTTATTCTTCTTCATATTCTACTTCTTCTTCTTCTATTCTTCTTCATATTCTACTTCTTCTTTTATTCTTCTTCATTTTCTACTTCTTCATCTTCTTCCTATTCTTCTTCATCATATTCTTATTTGTGTCAGGCATTCCTGTAGTTGTTATCTATAAAAGTTTGAAGATTACACCTTCCGTTCAGCCTGTCACAAAAGATTTACAACAGGATTTGTCCGCGTTCAGTTTGGCCTGCAGCAGCAGGCCTTTTCCAGGGGCACAACGAGGAGGAACGAACTCACCCCCATACACTGCTTAGTCTTCTTCTGCTTATAAATTTGATTTGATTATCTCATTTGCTCAGATTTTTAGTCTTATGCTTAATGTTCTTCTGCTTTTGGTTTTTATGCTTCTTGGTCTTCTGTCTCTTGTTGTTCTGCATCTTGGTGGTTGTCTTCCTGTTCTTTGTCCTCTTGGTCATCTTCTTCAGGATCATCTTTTAGGTATTCTTCTGTGTGGTCTTCAGGGTCGTCGTCTTCAGGGTCATTGTCAGGGAGATCTAGAGTGAGAATCAAAAACCATGTCCACAAACTTGAACTTTGAAAAGTAGCAGAAGTTACAAGAAGGCTGAGGAACTGGCGAGAACCAGCTGATGGTACTGGAACCCGGAGTGGCAGCAGAATGAACAAGAGCCAATGGCACAACCGTGGACCAGCTGACGGTGCTGGAACACGGTTACTAAGCAGGAGGTACCTGTGCTCCAAAGCACTACCAAGGACCAGCAGACGTTGGTGGAACTCGGATACCGACAAGGAGGCACCTAGGCCAAAGGCACTGACGAGAACCAGCTGACGGTGCAGGAACCTGGATGGGTAGCAGAAGCTGCAAGAGCAAATGAAACTAGCGAGGACCAGCTAACGGTGCTGGAACTCGGAGGGGCAGCAGAAGGAACAAGAGCCAATGGGACAACCGTGGAACAGCTGATGGTGCTGGAACACGGTTTCTAAGCAGGAGGTACCTGTGCTACAAAGCACCACCAAGGACCAGCTGACGTTGCTGGAACTCGAATACCGAGAAGGAGGCAACTAGGCCAAAGGCTCTGCCGGGAACCAGCTGACGTTGCTGGAACCCGGATGGGTAGCAGAAGGTACCTATGATTAACAAAGTGTCGCGTCCGCGAGCAGGCCGCAGTTACCGAAACCCACAGTCCTACAGGGGGTGCTTTTCCTATTGGCACTATGGAACCAGCCTTTCTTATCAGAACCCGCAGTCCACATAGGAAGCACCGAAACTGCAGGCACCATAGACTCGGCTAACCCGACCGCAACACGACAGGACAACGTATCAGTGGCAAAGTGACGTTGACACTACCCGGAAACAGCAGGCATGCTGTAACCAGGCTGGGCAGGAGGGAGTACCCATGCCAAAGACACTGCCGAGAACCAGCTGACGGTGCTGGAACCCGGAGGGGCAGCAGAATGACAAGAGCCAATGGCACAACCGTGGACCAGCTGACGGTGCTGGAACGCGGTTACTAAGCAGGAGGTACCTGTTCTCCAAAGCACTACCAAGGACCAGCAGACGTTGGTGGAACTTGGATACCGACAAGGAGGCACCTAGGCCAAAGGCTCTCCCGGGAACCAGCTGACGTTGCTGGAACCTGGATGGGTAGCAGAAGGTACCCATGATTAACAAAGTGCCGCGTCCGCGAGCAGGCCGCAGTTACCGAAACCCACAGAGTCCTACAGGGGGTGCTTTTCCTATTGGCACTATGGAACCAGCCTTTGTTACCAGAACCCGCAGTCCACATTGGAAGCACTGAAACTGCATGCACCATAGACTCGGCTAACCCGACCGCAACACGACAGGACAACGTATCAGTGGCAAAGTGACGTTGACACTACCCGGAAACAGCAGGCGTGCTGGAACCAGGCAGGAGGGAGTGCCCGTGCCATAGACACTTCCGAGAACCAGCTGACGGTGCTGGAACCCGGATGGGTAGCATTAGCTACAAGAGTCAATGGAGCTACCGAGAAACCAGCTGACGGTGCTGGAACCCAGAGTGGCAGCAGAAGGAACAACAGCCAATGGCACAACCGTGGACCAGCTGACGGTGCTGGAACACGGTTATTAAGCAGGAGGTACCTGTGCTACAAAGCACTACCAAGGACCAGCAGATGTTGCTGGAACTCGGATACCAATGATATAGAAGAGTTAATGGTTTGCTTTTATATCCCTTTAAATGCCTTTAAGACTTCAATTGACTTTTGCCTTATTATTGCTAGAATTATTCTTATGTAGACTAGTAGTCTCTGTCTTCAAGGAAACTATACTTGTTATCATATTTGTTCTCAACAACATGTTCTGGGTATATTGTAAACAAGGTACGACCCTGAGGTGATGGTGGGGGCCAAATGAGCTCCATAGAGTCACATATTGTTGTAAATGGTATAAAAACATGTCTTGTATTTCATTACGTCAGATAAAGTGATTTGACCACGGCTTGTGTGTTGAAGTCTCTTTGTCTCCAAGCGCTTGCAACAGAAAGGGCGAAAAACCTCACAATTCGGACTCACTGGTGATCTGGACAGCTGACGCTTGGTCAGAACAAAAGCAGCTACGACAGTTTTTGGCGCCCAACGTGGGGCCGTGGAAACCAGCCTATTCGGAATCCATATGTGGGAGCTTCCTGGGAGGTTGAAAATGCAGAACCCAGGCTGCAGCAGGTGAGAACATTTATTTTTACATTGATTCTGCATCTGCAACCTTTCTAAGGATGTCTACATATCTCTGGGTAAGACTGTACAAGCACGGTTCAAAAGAACCCACATCACCAGTGAGTGGTGAGTATGTCTGTATGAGAGTTGAATAATAGAGTAATAAGATAATAATTGTCATTTGTATTATCTGTTAAACTGTTCTGGCAATATACTAATATACTTACTGGTGTACTGTGTAGCACAAAGTCTGGGATAGACTCTGTGCAGTTGTTGTTTTTGATTGGCAGTAAATCATATGAGGCTGTATTTTGTATAGGGCTGTGGTTTTTGGTTGTTTTGGACCTTCTGACGTTGGTTTGGTTTTCCTTGATTCTTGTTGTTTAAAAAAGTTGGCTTTGGTGTTCTCAGAGTGTCAGTGGACACTGCTGTAGGTTAAGGTGTTAAATCCAAGGTCCAAGATAGGCAGGCTGTGTGAATCCTTGTATGTATGTCTATGAGAACCTCTCAATGAGTTCAGAGACTGAATGAATTGAGTATAAAAAAAAATCCCTGAATGAGCACGTATGAATGAATCATCACACATCATTTTTGTGTCAAGAGATTTGTTACCTTTCTAGTTGTGGTGGAATCCTGGACAGATGCGTTATAGAAATTTCAAATCTACATCAGAGACTGAATGAATTGAGTAATGATATAGCTCCTGTTATATGTGGCATTACATTGTAAAGTTTCCTGAATGCATTTGGCCAGAAAAAGGGCAAGGCATGGTTAATCTCATTATACAGTTATCTGCTCTTACAGTGAAATCCCGTGATTTTGAGTTTCTTTGTAGAAATTGATTTTGATAACTCTAAAGAACTACGGAACTCTGTGAAGGACGCTCTGATGGGAGGGGGGGAATGATGCTGCTGCGCAGATTTCTTCTCCCTTCGCTCTTATCTCTGCTGAGTGTGAGCTGTGCTCAAAATTCTCTGTAATACTATCCATAAGGTACGCGCTGAAAGATTTGTGCATTTTAAAGGGAAGGTTCCATCCCAAAAAAATTTTTTCAGCAATTGAAAAAATGTAAAGAATTAATGTTTACATTTTCTTAAAAAATATTATCATTTGTTTTTAATTTTGTAAAATATGAAAAATATTTTTAAAAAGTTTGGCATTTCCACTTGTTAACACTAGGGGGAGCAGCTACTGAAGTTTGGCACAAAAACCTAGTGTACAACTAGCTCACATTACTGTCCTGCAGTAATTATGGCGTACAGTGTCCATGATGTTTGATTTTGATATATGATCGTGCCCTAAAATGGACACTGCATGAGTGGAATCTGCTGACATGGGTGTGGTGTCACTCCTCTCCTCCCCTACTGGGTGCTTGCTAAGGGAAAAGAGAGGATGACATTTAGGAACACAGTGAGCAGCCATTTTGATGGGGCCTGCAAAGTTACTGACTGTCTTTTCATGTAAAGTCTGGATCCGAACAGGTCATCAATCAGCAGAAATGTTTCCTGGATTTCTGTGGAGCAGACGGTCCATCCATGTGTATAAAACACAGCGCTCTATGTACAATCCCTGGCTCCGAACAGGGCGCCCCCCATAAACCAGCACACTGCTCTCCTGAAATACTCTGTACTGCTGTCACTCTGCTCCTTCCTCCATATATCAGGCCCCTGTCGCCTCGCTTTCACACATCACCAGGACGGGATCTGAGGAGAGGAATGGGGTCTTCGGTCACCGAGGATGGCAGGCAGCAAGGATTCTGGGAGCAGGGTGACAGCAGCACAGAGTATTTCAGGAGACCAGTGCGCTGGTGTATGGGGGGCATAGAGAGAGATATATGGTGTAGGGAGCAGGGTGACAGCAGCACAGAGTATTTCAGGAGAGCAGTGCGCTGGTCTATGGGGGGCACAGAGGGAGATATATGGTGTAGGGAGCAGGGTGACAGCAGCACAGAGTATTTCAGGAGAGCAGTGCGCTGGTCTATGGGGGGCACAGAGGGAGATGTATGGGGGAGGAGCAGGGTGACAGCAGCACAGAGTATTTCAGGAGAGCAGTGCGCTGGTCTATAGGGGGCACGGAGGGAGATATATGGGGGAGGAGCAGGGAGACAGCAGCACAGAAATCCAGGAAACATTTCTGCTGATTGATGGCCTGTTCTGATCCAGACTTTGCATGCAAAGACCCCATTCCCCTCCTCAGATTCTGTCCTGGCGATGTGTGAAAGCGAGGCGACAGGCGCAGTCCGGGGTGACGCTGGGAAAAGCAGGCTGGGGGGGAATGGAGCCATACAGTAACGATAAAAATGAGACCCCTCTCTTCAGCTGCCTCACCAGCCCTCCCTTGACTGCACCTATTACCCCTGACCCGTGTGCAGGTGCTCAGCCAGAACCACCCTAGAATGGGTCCCCTTTTAGCAGATCACAAATAATACCGCCATATACTTCACACACAATGCCGCCATATAGATCATACACAATACCACCATGTAGATCACACATAAAACCAGCAGGGTGACAGCAGCACAGAGTATTTCAGGAGAGCAGTATCACACAGCAGAGAATTAGATACACGGCTCAGCAGACAGTATCACACAGGAGAGGATTAGATACATGGTTCAGCAGTCAGTATCACACAAGAGAGGATTAGATACACAGTTCAGCAGTCAGTATCACACAGGAGAGGATTAGATACACAGCTTAGCAGACTGTATCACGCAGGATAGGAATAGATACACGGCTCAGCAGACTGTATCACACAGGATAGGATTAGATACACTGCTCAGCAGTCAGTATCACACAGGATAGGATTAGATACATGGCTCAGCAGTCAGTATCACACAGGAGATGATTAGATACACGGTTCAGCAGTCAGTATCACACAGGAGAGGATTAGATACACAGCTTAGCAGACTGTATCACGCAGGATAGGAATAGATACACGGCTCAGCAGACTGTATCACACAGGATAGAATTAGATACACTGCTCAGTAGTCAGTATCACACAGGATAGGATTAGATACATGGCTCAGCAGTTAGTATCACACAGGAGAGGATTAGATACACGGCTCAGCAGTCAGTATCACACAGGATAGGAATAGATACACGGCTCAGCAGACTGTATCACACAGGATAGGATTAGATACACGGCTCAGCAGACTGTATCACACAGGATAGGATTAGATACATTGCTCAGCAGTCAGTATCACATAGGATTGTATTAGATACATGGCTCAGCAGTCAGTATCACACAGGAGAGGATTAGATACACGGCTCAGCAGTCAGTATCACACAGGGGAGGATTAGATACACGGCTCAGCAGACAGTATCACACAGGATAGGATTAGATACACGGTTCAGCAGTCAGTATCACACAGGAGAGGATTAGATACACGGCTCAGCAGTCAGTATCACACAGGATAGGATTAGATGCACGGCTCAGCAGACAGTATCACACAGGATAGGGTTAGATACACAGCTCAGCAGTCAGTATCACACAGGATACGATTAGATACACGGCTCAGCAGTCAGTATCACACAGGATAGGATTAGATACACGGCTCAGCAGTCAGTATCACACAGGATAGGATTAGATACACGGCTCAGCAGTCAGTATCACACAGGATAGGATTAGATACACGGCTCAGCAGTCAGTATCACACAGGATAGGATTAGATACACGGCTCAGCAGTCAGTATCACACAGGATAGGATTAGATACACGGCTCAGCAGTCAGTATCACACAGGATAGGATTAGATGCACGGCTCAGCAGTCAGTATCACACAGGATAGGATTAGATACACGGCTCAGCAGTCAGTATCACACAGGATAGGATTAGATGCACGGCTCAGCAGGCAGTATCACAGGAGACAGTATTACAGATATGCTCACACTGGTGTAACTGCCCCCCCCCATACACTAGACTATGGGCTGTATATGTCACTGTCACTAAAAAAGCAAAGTGTCAGATTACCGGAGATCACTGGGGCTGTGAGTGGGGAGGCGGAGACAGAGCAGGAGGACAGTGGAGCTGGAGCAGCAAGCATGGTGCAGAAAGTGGAGCTCAGCAGATAGCACTGGGCTACAGTAAAATGGCGCCCAGCCACACCTACAGCAGTGAATGGTGCAGCCCACAGGGGCGTGCCCAATTCTCTGCTAATGAGGCTGCATGGTGGGGTCGGGAGCCGACGCAGTCTCCTATGTCCAGGGACGGCCATATTTGCAGACTGTATGAGTCCTCCACAGATCTGCAAATCAAGATGGCAGCGCCCAGTGGCTACATTAAAACATTGTTACAAACAAACCATAAATCCTAGTTAGTACAACATTTGCTGAAACAACATGTTTTGTTACTTACTCTTTTTTTGCAAATTATATAAAATTGCGGCACCCTCCCTTTAAAGCAACAGTACTTAATTGAAGTTGGAAGTTAAAAGTAAAATATGGTGCCTAATTTAGAAGGAAATTGTAAGTGATTGTTTGGTCATTATAAGTGATTGTTTGGTCATTGTAAGTGATTGTTTGGTAATTGTAAGTGATTGTTTGGTCATTAACCCCTTCACCCCCAAGGGTGGTTTGCACGTTCATGACCGGGCCAATTTTTACAATTCTGACCACTGTACCTTTATGAGGTCATAACTCTGGAACGCTTCCATTGATCCCAGTGATTCTGACATTGTTTTCTCGTGACATATTGTACTTCATGTTAGTGTTAAAATTTCATTCAAATAACTTGCGTTTATTTGTGAAAAAAATGGAAATTTGGCAAAAATTTTGAAAATTTCGCAATTTTCCAACTTTGAATTTTTATGTCCTTAAATCACAGAGATACGGCACACAAAAAACTTAATAAGTAACATTTCCCACATGTTTACTTTACATCAGCACAATTTTGGAACCAAAATTTTTTTTTGTTAGGAAGTTATAAGGGTTAAAAGTTGACCAGCGATTTCTCATTTTTACAACACCATTTTATTTTTAGGACCACATCACATTTGAAGCCACTTTGAGGGGTCTATATGATAGAAAATACCCAAAAGTGACACCATTCTAAAAACTGAACCCCTTAAGGTGCTCAAAACCACATTCAAGAAGTTTATTAACCCATTAGGTGCGTCACAGGAATTTTTTTGAATATTTAAAAAGAAATGAACATCTAACTTTTTTTCACAAAAAAATACTTCAAGTTCAATTTATTTTATTTTACCAAGGGTAACAGGAGAAATTGGACTGCAAAAGTTATTGTGCAATTTGTCCTGAGTACGCTGATACCTGATTTGTGGGGGGGAACGACTGTTTCGGCGCATGGCAGAGCTCAGAATGGAAGGAGCGCCGTTTGACTTTTTCAATGCAAAATTGGCTGGAATTCAGATCGGACGCCATGTCACGTTTGGAGAGTCCCTGATGTACCTAAACAGTGGAAACCCCCTACAAGTGACCCCATTTTGGAAACTAGACCCCCCAAGGAACTTATCTAGATATGTGGTGAGAACTTTGAACCCACAAGGGCTTTACAGAGGTTTATAACGTACAGCGGTACAATTAAAAAATCATATTTTTTCCACAAAAATGATCTTTCACCCCAATTTTTATTTTCCCAAGGGTAACAGGACCCTAAAAGTTATTGTGCAATTTGTCCTGAGTATGCTGATACCCCACATGTGGGGGTAAACCACTATTTGGGCGCATGGCAGAGCTCGGAAGGGAAGCAATGCCATTTGACGTTTTTGGCTGGAATTGAGATCGGACACCATGTCGCGTTTGGAAAACCCCTGATGTACCAAAACAGTGGAAACCCCCCACAAATGACACCATTTTGGAAACTAGACCCCCTAAGGAACTTATCTAGATGTGTGGTGAGAACTTTGAACCCCCATGGGCTTCACAGAAGTTTATAACATACAGCCATACAATTAAAAAATCATATTTTTTCCACAAAAATGATCTTTTCACCCTCAATTCTTATTTTCCAAGGGTAACAGGACCCTAAAAGTTATTGTGCAATTTGTCCTGAGTACGCTGATACCCCACTTGTGGGGGTAAACCACTATTTGGGCGCATGGCAGAGCTCGGAAGGGAAGCAGCGCCATTTGACGTTTTTGGCTGGAATTGAGATCGGACACCATGTCGCGTTTGGAAAACCCCTGATGTACCAAAACAGTGGAAATCCCCAACAAATTACACCATTTTGGAAACTAGACCCCCTAAGGAACTTATCTAGATGTGTGGTGAGAACTTTGAACCCCCATGGGCTTCACAGAAGTTTATAACATAAAGCCATACAATTAAAAAATCATATTTTTTCCACAAAAATGATCTTTTCACCCTCAATTCTTATTTTTCCAAGGGTAACAGGACCGTAAAAGTTATTGTGCAATTTGTTCTGAGTACGCTGATACCCCACATGTGGGGGTAAACCACTATTTGGGCGCATGGCAGAGCTCTGAAGGGAAGCAGCGCCATTTGACGTTTTCGGCTGGAATTGAGATCGGACACCATGTCGCGTTTGGAAAACTCCTGATGTACCAAAACAGTGGAAACCCCCACAAATGACACCATTTTGGAAACTAGACCCCCTAAGGAACTTATCTAGATGTGTGGTGAGCACTTTGACCCCCCCAGTGCTTCACAGAAGTATATAATGCCCGGGCGTGAAAATAAATAATTCGTATTTTTTCCACAAACATGATCTTTTAGTCACCATTTTTTTATTTTCCCAAGGGTACCAGGAGAAATTGGACCCCAAAAGTTGTTGTCCAATTTGTCCTGAGTATGCTGATACCCCAAATGTGGGAGAAAACTACTGTATGGGCACACGTCGGGGCTCGGAAGGGAAGTAGTGACGTTTTGGAATGCAGACTTTGATGGAATGGTCTGCGGGTGTCATGTTGCCTTTGGAGTGCCCCTAATGTACCTAAACAGTGGAAACCCCCCACAATTGACACCATTTTGTAAACTAGACCCCCCCAAGGAACTTATCTAGATGTGTGGTGAGCACTTTGAACCCCCCAGTGCTTCACAGAAGTTTATAACGCCCGGGTGTGAAAATAAAAAATTCGTATTTTTTCCACAAACATGATCTTTTAGTCACCATTTTTTTATTTTCCCAAGGGTACCAGGAGAAATTGGACCCCAAAAGTTGTTGTCCAATTTGTCCTGAGTATGCTGATACCCCATATGTGGGTAAAAACTACTGTATGGGCACACGTCGGGGCTCGGAAGGGAAGTAGTGACGTTTTGGTATGCAGACTTTGATGGAATGGTCTGCGAGTGTCATGTTGCTTTTGGAGAGCCCCTAATGTACCTAAACAGTGGAAACCCCCCACAAATGACCCCATTTTGAAAACTAGACCCACTAAGGAACTTATCTAGATGTGAGGTGAGCAGTTTGAACTCCCAAGGGCTTCACAGAAGTTTATAATGCCAGGGCATGAAAATAAAAAAATCGTATTTTTTCCAGAAACATGATCAATTAGTCCCCAATTTTTTCATTTTCCCAAGGGTAACAGGAGAAATTGGACCCCAAAAGTTGTTGTCCAATTTGGCCTGAGTACGCTGACACCCCATATGTGGGAGAAAACTACTGTATGGACACACGTCGGGGCTCGGAAGGGAAGCAGTGACGTTTTGGAATGCAGACTTTGATGGAATGGTCTGCGGGTGTCATGTGCGTTTGGAGAGCCCCTGATGTACCTAAACTATTGAAACTCCCCACAAGTGACCCCATTTTGGACACTAGACCCCCCACGGAACTTATCTAGATGTGTGGTGAGCACTTTGAACCCCCAAGTGCTTCACAGAAGTTTATAACACTTGGACGTGAAAATAAAAAAATCATTTTTTTCCACAAAAATGATATTTTTGCCCCCAATTTTTTATTTTCCTAAGGGTAACAGGAGAAATTGGACACCAAAAATTGTTTTGCAATTTGTCCTGAGTAGGCTGATACCCTACATGTGTGGGTAAAACACTGTTTGGGCGCATGGCAGAGCTTGGAAGGGAAGGAGCACCATTTGACTTTTTCAACTCAGAATTGGCTGGAATTGAGATCAGACGCCATGTTGCATTTGGAGAGCCCCTGATGTGCCCAATCAGTGGAAACCCCCAATTATAACTCCAACCCTAACCCCAACACACCCCTAACCCTAATCTGAGCCCTAACCCTAGCCCTTACCCTAGCCCTAACCCTAACCCTAGCCCTAACCCTAACCCTAAACCTAGCCCTAACCCTAGCCCTAACCCTAGCCCTAACCCTAAGGCTGTGTGCACACGCTGCGGATTTTGCTGCGGTTCCGCAGCGGTTTTGGCTGCTGCGGACCCCAGTACCATGATTCCCTATGGGAATCAAAAACCGCAGTGCAGACGGTGCGGAATTTTCCGCGCGGATTATCTACAGTTTTCAATCCGCAGAAAGAATTGACATGTCAATTCTTTCTGCGGATTCTCCTGCGGTTTGCCATCTCCTCTAATGAGGAGATGAAAAACCGCAGGACAAAACCACAGAGCAATCTGCAGGTAAAACCGCAGGTCTTTTGACCTGCGGTTTCACCTGCGGATTTTATAAAATCCGCGCGGATGAATCCGCACCTAATCCGCAGCGTGTGCACACAGCCTTACCCTAACGGGAAAATGGAGATAAATACTTTTTTTTTAGTTTTATTATTTTTCCCTAACTAAGGGGGTGATAACGGGGGGTTTGACTTACTATTTATGGCGGTTTTTATGTTTGGCGGCTGTCACACGCTAAAAGACGCTTTTTATTGTAAAATAGTTTTTGCATCACCACATTTTGAGAGCTATAATTTTTCCGTATTTTGACCCACTGAGTCATGTGAGGTCTTATTTTTTGCGGGACGAGTTGACGTTTTTATTGGTACCATTTTCGGGCATGTGACATTTTTTGATCGCTTTTTATTCCTATTTTTGGGACGCAGAATGAACAAAAACCAGCGTTTCATGAATTTCTTTTGGGGGGTACGTTTACACCATTCTGCGTGCGGTAAAATTGATAAAGCGTTTTTTTTCTTCGGGTCAGTACGGTTACAGCGATACCTCATTTAGGTCATTTTTTTATGTTTTTGTCGGTTTTATGCAATGAAAACTATTTTATATAAAAAGTTATTATTTTTGCATCGCTTTATTCTGTGAGCTATAACTTTTCTATTTTTTTGCTGATGATGCTGTGTGGCAGCTCGTTTTTTGCGGGACAAGATGACGTTTTCAGCGGTACCATGGATATTTATATGCGTCTTTTTGATCGCGCGTTATTACACTTTTTGTTTGGCGGTATGATAATAAATCATTATTTTTTGCTTCGTTTTTTATTTTTATTTTTTAAGGGGTTCGCTAAAAGGGTTAACTAATGGGACAGTTTTATAGGGCGGGTCATTACGGACGCGGTGATACCTAATATGTGTACTTTCATTGTTTTGTTTTTTTATTATTTTCAAAAAATGAATTTATTGGGGAATATTTTTTTTTTTTTTTACTAATTTATTTGGCGATTTTTTTAAATTTATTTTTACATTTTTTTTTTTTTTTTTTTTTTTTACTTTATTACATAGTCCCAGGTGGGACATCACTGTCCTGTGACAGATCGCTGATCTGTCACATCACAGATCACTGTGACAGATCAGCAATCTGTCACAGGCATTGAAGCAGACTTCCTCTTGCCTGCACTTTGCAGGCACTGAGGAAGCCAGCTTCCTCAGGTCCCCGAAGGCCCCCGTCGCCATCTTGGATTCGGGGGCCTGGAGGATAGGAGCCCCCCGCAGCAGCGCTGCACATTGCGCTGCCGTGGGGGGCTCAGGGAAGCACGGAGGGAGCCCCCTCCCTGCCGATGCTTCCCTTTAACTCCCGGTACACCGCGATCATGTTTAATCGCGGTGTGCAAGGGGTTAACGTGTCGGGGGCGGTCCGTGACCGCCCCTGACACATAGTGCCGGGTGTCAGCTGTGATAATCAGCTGACACCCGGCCGCGTTCAGCGGCGCTCACCACGTGGGCGCCGCTGATCGCGGTAGACGTACTATCCCGTTCACGGTCATACAGGCCCGGGTACCGTGGACGGGATAGTACGTCGGATGTCAGGAAGGGGTTAATGTGTTTGAACCTGCTTCTAGTTGTGTGATTGATTTGTATAGCAAATTGTGTATCAACAGAGGAGGTAGCTGACTGTACGGCTGATAAAGTAGGTCAGAGGCCTATCACACCTGGGCCTTCTTACTTTAGTCAGCGGGTTTTTTGTTGTGGGTGAGAGGCGAGGGTAAGGAGCCTTCTGGATACACCTTTGCAGGCCCACTCTGACTTGCTATGTGTGGGCTGTAAGACAGAAGTCCAGACACACAGAAGGGCATTTCAGAAGAAAGGTGAGCTGTCTAAGTTGAAGTAGCCTTCCCACAATCCATGGAGCTGGGCTAGAAGGAAAAAGGCCTATTCCTATCTAGTCAGCTGATCTAGCAGGTGAGAGTCAGAGAGCCTTCCCATTACATCCTGTAGGTCTACCGGGTGAGAGGCAATGAGCCTTCCTGCTACACCTTGGCAGGCTCTCTCTGACTTGCTAAGTGTGGCCTGTAAGACAGAGGTCCAGGCACACTGGGAGGGCATTTCAGAAGAAAGGTGAGCTGTCGGCAGAAAAAGGTTGAAGCCATGGCAACTTTTTCTGTGTACAGTCGGTGCCCCCAATGAGATCCAAGACAGCTATGCAAATTGTAAAAGACAGAGAAGAAAGGAAGCAGTAAAACAGGTTGGACCAATATTTAAAAAGGCAAAAATACCAGAGTGTGAATGTTTGGATGTACAAAAAGGCACAGACAAGGGAAGAAAATAGCAAGTGAATAAATGATGCTTGAGAATGAATGTGCAGCAGTATGGAAGGTGTATTATGAATGTTTTGATCGACAAAGTGTAACCAGAGACCCAGACAAAACAGATGGACTTGTAAACACTGTGGTCAGACTCAGACAAACCCAGACTGAAAAGCTACTTGTGTGACCTGTGCTACTGACCTAAGCGAGTTGCGCAAAATCCTATCCAGACAAGATCATAAGAAGCTGACATAATAATGTGGATAGTGAGTAGTGGGGACATTGACCTTTGAGGAGTAAGCTGACAGTAGACATCAGATGACCAACCCCATCAGGACCTAGAAGTGCGACTAGAATAAGAAAGATGCAGGTGTATTATCCCTGGAGCCCCTCTGACCAGCTAGCTTTGCTGAAGCAGCTGCCTGACCCTGAAGACCAACCATTCCCGTTTTACAGACACATAAAGGAAGTACAGCAGACATATAAGTGTACCTGGGCAGACCTAGAGAGGTTGGTGAGTTTAAAGGCAGATGACGCACTAGGACATATAATTAAGACACACACAAATGTGACAAAGAATCAGGCTTGGGGCATGGATGATGAATCTGCACGGTCTGGGGAGACGTACTGTGAGTCACTAAAACAATGGGCTACAGTGGAACAATCAGAGCAGTCTGTACTCCTGACTAATGTGACACAGCAAAAAGGAGAGAGTGTAGAGATGTACTTTGGATGGTTACAGCTGAAATGGGCAGACATGGGTTACATTTGCATAAACCCACTTGATGTTAGAATACTGGTGAATGCATTCATTGACAGTATGAACAAAGACTTACGAGACGCAGTACAGACAGCCAGACCTGAATGGAGACATGTAGATCCGAAAGACCTCCTTAAGGTAGCTAAAGAAATTGAGCAGACAAGGACAATAAGACGACCTGTCATGTATGCTGGAGCACAAGGAAAAAAGTGGAGACGTAATAAGGGACCTAAGGACCTAGAAACAGTGAGGTGCTGGAATTGTGGTACTTACAAAACTTATTGTTAGTGACAATACCCCTATGAATTTACTGGGAGCAGATGTGCTGAGTGCGATCCCGGCCATCATACAGTACTCTCCTGAGGGTATTACAGTCACAAGTCCCCTCTCAGATAAACATTTGTGTAAGATTGCGGCATTGGTGTATATGACAAAAGCGGTGAAACTAATACCTGACACCAAAATGCCTGAGGATGAGGAAATGAGACAGGTGCCAGACACTGTTTGGGCAAGGGGAAATACTGATGTGGGTCGGCTGCCCATTCCCCCTGTCATGGTTAAATTGAAAAAAGGAACCACTCCTCCTTGTTTAAAGCAATACCCCCTTGAGCCTTGCCAAATCAATTGCCCCGAGCAAAGATATTAGAGAGTATGTTAAGGCAGGGGTTCTAGTGCAAAGAAATCCCCCCTGGACTGCAAAGAGCTTCCCCCTGCGACACCACTTTGTATCCCATTAGGGAAAAAAAAGGACTCAAGGGTTTGCTGACACTTACAGAAAGGTTCATGACTTAAGGGCTATTAATGATGATACAGTGAGTGTGACCTCAATCGTCCCTAACACACACACACAACACTGTCACAGATCCCAGTAATGTCAAAATGTTTTACAGTCATTGATTTAGCAGGTGCATTCTTCTCTGTACCCCTGCACCCAGACAGTCAGTATCTTTCTCCTTTACTCATAGAGATGAACAATATTGTTGGACAGTACTCCCACAAAGGGGGAAAGAAATCCCCTGCCATCTATTCAGCAGCAATGGCAGGGATCCTTGAGTAGTGGCAACCACCTCATCCGCTGATTGTACTATTACAGTACGTGGATGACCCTAAGGGTTGCAAGGTCTCACGTGACAAATTGCAGTATTACAAACAAAAGGTGACATTTGTTGGGACATTATATTGCCGAAGGTACCAGACACCTGACAGGAAACAGGCAATTCAAGATCTCCCTCTACCCAGGTCACATCAGCATCTATGCACTTTCCTAGGTTTAGTGACCTACAGTAGGCCTTGGATAAGGTCCGCTTCACAAATATTCCAACCACTTTATGACTGCTTGTCATCAGACCCGGGACCTCACACAAAATTGATTGTGTCTGTGCAGTAGAAGCAGCCGCACTACTACTAGGAAAGGCATGTGAGATCACACTGACGTTTTTTTTGACAATCTATTCCCCACATGACATCCATGCCATATTCCTACAAGTTCAACCAAAACATCTGTCTATGGCCAGACAGCTCCGACTTGAGTGTGCTCTACTAATTCCTGAGTATGTCACCCTCAAAAGGTGTAACGTTCTGAATCCAGCCACCCTCCTGCCTGTGGATTCAGAAAAGGGGGAATTGGTGACCGTATTAGTGAGTGAGGAAGGATACTTTGACATGACACATGAACATGTCTGCATAGAACTGATGAGTCAGGAGACAGTTGGGTTTGCACAGGTTCATGAAAAACCTGTTCTTAATGCAGACTTTGAGTTTCTTTTTTGAAGATGTCCCCAGATACCACCAGGATGGACGATTCTACACTGGATATGCAGTAGTATCCTCACATGAGGTAATCCGAGCGGAACCACTCTCTCCTCACATGTCGGCGCAGGAGGCAGAGTTGAAGGCACTCACTGAGGCGTGTAGAGCCGCTGCAGGTAAAGTCGATAATATTTTCACATATTCGAAGCCCATTAAAAATGCAGAGCTGGTGAAACAATTGATGGAGGCATTGATGTTACCAGTCCAGGTTGGCATTGTCAAGGTAAAAGCACACACAAAGGTGACTCCGTGGAGGTAGAGGGCAATAGAAGGGCGAACGAGGCTGCTAAAATAGCACAAGGCGGCCTAGAGAGAGCAGTGGATGGTGGCGGGGAGTCAGCGTATTCCAGCCACATTGGGTCTAGATGTCCTGAAATCCCTCCAGCAAAAGGCTGCCCAAACAGAGAAGGTACACTGGGGGAGACTGGGAGCTGAGCTGAACTCAAATGGAGTATGGGAGAATAAGGGTAAAATGTGCCCACCCATTTCCCTGTTCCCAATCATGGCGCAAGCAGCACATGGCCCCACTGACACCTCAAAAAGTCACATGTGTGCCATGGTAGATGCCTTCTGGATCGCTCCTGGTTTCAGTTACGCAGCCGCGAAACTTGTACAATCATGCCTCATCTGTGCAGAGCACAACCCAGGTAAAACAGTAACAGTCCCTAAGAAAGCGACATCTAGGCCTCTCTACCCATTTCAGAGACTGCAGATTGACGACATACAGCTACCAAGGTAGGAGTGTATGCAAATATCCTAGTATGTGTAGATCTCTTCTCTGGTTGGTCGGAAGCCTATCCGGTAAAATGTGCAAATGCTAAAAGAGAAATAATGAGGGAAGTCATGCAGGCCCCGGGTGTACAGCAAACATTTCATACACCATATAGGCCACAAAGTAGTGGGAAAGTGGAAAAACTAAATGGGACACTTAAACTGAAAATTCAAAAGGCAATGGCAGACACAGGAAAGAGCTGGGTAGAGTGCTTGCCTCTTGCACTCTTTTCAGTCAGACACACTCCAAATAGACTATGAAAAGGAGGATGAATGAACTCATGGAGATCAACATCCGACACTGCGGAGACACCATCACGCGTTTCTCAACGCAGTGATTCTAGAGCACTGCCCCCATCCCTTATGGGAAATATGTAAAACATGCAAAACAGAAGCCGCGGAGACACCATCACGTGTTTCTCAACGCACGCAATGACCAGCCAGGTCTTTGCCCGGGAAGGAACAACCACGGGAAGGGCAGTCTCCAATGAAGGAAACCACCTATGCCAAAACATGGTATCCATCCACATACAGCTGTTTCGGGGTATTGCCCCTCATCAGTGTGGAGTAGGAAACTGGCTGGTAGGAGCAATGCCTAGTAAAAAGACTATGAAAAGGAGGATGAATGAACTCATGGAGATCAACATCCAACAATGCGGAGACACCATCACGTGTTTCTCAACGCAGTGATTCTAGAGCACTGCCCCCATCCCTTATGGGAAATATGTAAAACATGCAAAACAGAAGCCGCGGAGACACCATCACGTGTTTCTCAACGCAAGCAATGACCAGCCAGGTCTTTGCTCGGGAAGGAACAACCACGGGAAGAGCAGTCTCCAATGAAGGAAACCACCTATGCCAAAACATGGTATCCATCCACATACAGCTGTTTCAGGGTATTGCCCCTCATCAGTGTGGAGTAGGAAACTGGCTGGTAGGAGCAATGCCTAGTAAAAAGATGAAAAGGAGGATGAATGAACTCATGGAGATCAACATCCGACACTGCGGAGACACCATCACGTGTTTCTCAACGCAGTGATTCTAGAGCACTGCCCCCATCCCTTATGGGAAATATGTAAAACATGCAAAACAGAAGCCGCGGAGACACCATCACGTGTTTCTCAACGCAAGCAATAACCGGCCAGGTCATATTTCCCATAAGGGATGGGGGCAGTGCTCTAGAATCACTGCGTTGAGAAACACGTGATGGTGTCTCCGCAGTGTCGGATGTTGATCTCCATGAGTTCATTCATCCTCCTTTTCATAGTCTTTTTACTAGGCATTGCTCCTACCAGCCAGTTTCCTACTCCACACTGATGAGGAGCAATACCCTGAAACAGCTGTATGTGGATCGATACCATGTTTTGGCATAGGTGGTTTCCTTCATTGGAGACTGCCCTTCCCGTGGTTGTTCCTTCCCGGGCAAAGACCTGGCTGGTCATTGATTGCGTTGAGAAACACGTGATGCTGTCTCCGCGGCTTCTGTTTTGCATGTTTTACGTATTTCCCATAAGGGATGGGGGCAGTGCTCTAGAATCACTGCGTTGAGAAACACGTGATGGTGTCTCCGCAGTGTCGGATGTTGATCTCCATGAGTTCATTCATCCTCCTTTTCATATTCTTTTTACTAGGCATTGCTCCTACCAGCCAGTTTCCTACTCCACACTGATGAGGGGCAATACCCCGAAACAGCTGTATGTGGATGGATACCATGTTTTGGCATAGGTGGTTTTCTTCATTGGAGACTGCCCTTCCCGTGGTTGTTCCTTCCCGGGCAAAGACCTGGCTGGTCATTGCTTGCGTTGAGAAACACGTGATGGTGTCTCCGCGGCTTCTGTTTTGCATGTTTTACATATTTCCCATAAAGGATGGGGGCAGTGCTCTAGAATCACTGCGTTGAGAAACACGTGATGGTGTCTCCGCAGTGTCGGATGTTGATCTTCATGAGTTCATTCATCCTCCTTTTCATAGTCTTTTTACTAGGCATTGCTCCTACCAGCCAGTTTCCGACTCCACACTGATGAGGGGCAATACCCCGAAACAGCTGTATGTGGATGGATACCATGTTTTGGCATAGGTGGTTTTCTTCATTGGAGACTGCCCTTCCCGTGGTTTTTCCTTCCCGGGCAAAGACCTGGCTGGTCATTGCTTGTGTTGAGAAACACGTGATGGTGTCTCCGCGGCTTCTGTTTTGCATGTTTTACACTCCAAATAGAAACACAGGCTTGTCTCCTTCTGAAGTCCTGTTGGTAGTGCACCAAAGACTGGTCTGTACTTCCCACAGGTGCTACAAATGCAACACGGTGCTATGACAGCCTACGCCCAGGCCTTGCAGGAAAGACTTAATGTGGTGCATAAACATGTGTTCTCATACAATCCAGATCCTAATGCCAGTGCAGATGTGCATCAGCTGAATCCAGGTGATTGGGTGGTTATACGCAGACACGTGAGGAGGAGCCTGGACCCACGATTTGACGGCCCCTTCCAAGTCCAGCTGACCACATCCACTTCAGTAAAACTTGAGGGAAAGCTCACTTGGATCCACGCCAGTCACTGCAAGAAGGTCCTGTCAACAGCAGAATGACTGTACTCCTCATCACCTTGCTGGCAGTGACAGGATTACTGCACTCTACAGAGACACAGGACAAACTCTTGAATGCTGATTGGGACAACAAACTTATTCGGCATCATGCTCTTCTTACAAAGGACATGGAAGGACAGAAACCGAAGGACTGTTGGATCTGTACACACAGCCCTGTATCTGCGAGGACTATGCCATACTTAGCCTTACTTCTGGAGCCATGGGAGGTGTTAACCCCACACTGCATACACAATGAGACTTGGACTCAATCTAGGTGTGCCCCATGATATATCTGCCTCATTGGCTATAGTCGAATGGGCCGCTAATCCCTGGTTTCAGTTTAATATAACGCGGCCTAAAGGTACAAATGTGGTGGCGGGAATATGACTCAGATGTCGGAAATATGGTCGCCAGGAGGAGGACTGAAATCCCTCACTCAGACCCTATTCCCAATGATGGACTGTAGTTCAGTCTTCAACACACTGGAGCAGACACCTGTGGTGAGGACAATAATTGCTTCCGCATATACACTCACGATCAAACACAGGTTAATGAGACGGTGTACCAAGATGGTGTTGAAGGCTGCAAATCATCTACGGGTAAAATAATAAGGAAAGAAAGGGGGTAAATGTACATCTGGTGTAAGTGGAAAACAAATGAATAATACTTGGTGCGCCCATAAGCCTATGTCAGGACTTTTGAGTTTATACCAATGTGTACAGACCCCTGGTCACGTTTGTGTTCTCCCCCAAGGAGTATTCTTGGCTTGCGGACATCGTGCCTACAGGTGTGTGAGCCCGGACATAAGAAGGGTCTGCACTCTTGCTAAACTGACACCAGCCACTTTCATAGTTCCTCATAGTAAAATAGACACCGCAGCAGTTCCAATTCACACCTCGTATAGAAGGGATGCAGACAATAAGCCAAATGGTAGGCCGCATCTAGTAGAAATGGGGATAACAAATAAAATATTCAGTAGTATGCTAATATACCCCTTCATAACCCAAATGTGGGATAAATTAGTGGAAGCTACCGACTACCTGGACGATCAGATTTTCCAGATTCTTGAAGTTCTTAATGAAACTAATACAATACAGAGACAATTAATCATAGTTTCTAACCAACATACTAGAGTACTAGATTACCTGACAGCAAAAGAAGGAGGAATGTGTCAGATAATTGGTCCCACCTGTTGTAATTACATCGACCCTGCTGGCAATCTCCAGATCAGGGCCAGTATAGACAAAATAGGTGAACTCAGAGACCAATGGTTAAAGCAACACAGTGCAAACAGAGATTCCTGGTGGGGTAACACATTCTCTTTCCCAAATCCAGCAAATTGGTTTAATGGCCTTGCAGGATGGATTTTTTTTTTGCATTATATAGACTTGTATGCAAAGTTTGTTGTTTTGCTTATAGTTTTATGTAGCCGTAAAAACGCTAATATATGTATTACTTAAGCTACTGAATAATGTATGCATAAAAAAGAATCTAAGGCTGAACCTTCTGTAGTGTATCATAGACCCCAGGTGGCCATTGCTGATGGGGAAAGTGAGTGTCCACACTGAGGGTGGATGGGCAAAGCAGGTAGGAAGCCCCCTTATGGGTACTAGACCCATGAGACAGTAGCTCCTTTGTGGACATCAGCTGACCCTGTGGCAAAGGTTATACCATTTACAAAAGGGGGAAATTGATATAGAAGAGTTAATGGTTTGCTTTTATATCCCTTTAAATGCCTTTAAGACTTCAATTGCCTTTTGCCTTATTATTGATAGAATTATTCTTATGTAGACTAGTAGTCTCTGTCTTCAAGGAAACTATACTTGTTATCATATTTGTTCTCAACAACATGTTCTGGGTATATTGTAAACAAGGTACGACCTTGAGGTGATGGTGGGGGCCAAATGAGCTCCATAGAGTCACATATTGTTGTAAATGGTATGAAAACATGTCTTGTATTTCATTACGTCAGATAAAGTGATTTGACCACGGCTTGTGTGTTGAAGTCTATTTGTCTCCAAGTGCTTGCAACAGAAAGGGCGAAAAACCTTAGAATTCGGACTCACTGGTGATCTGGACAGCTGACGCTTGGTCAGAACAAAAGCAGCTACGACACCAAGAAGGATTCACCTAGGCCAAAGGCACTGCCGAGAACCAGCTGACGGTGCTGGAACCCGGATGGGTAGCAGAAGGTACCCAGGAAAAAAACAAAGTTGCAAGGACGTGAGCCGGCTGCAGTTACCGAAACCCACAGTCCAACAGGGGGTGCTTGTCCTATTGGCACTACGGAACCAGCTTTTATTACCAGAACCCGCAGCCCACATAGGAAGCACCAAAACTGCAGGCACCATAGACTCAGCTAACCCGACAGCAACACGACAGGACAACGTATTGGAGGCAAAGTGACGTTGACACTACCCGGAAACAGCAGGAATGCTGGAACCAGGCTGGGCAGGAGGGAGTGCCCGTGCCAAAGACACTTCCGAGAACCAGCTGACGGTGCTGGAACCCGGAGGGGTAGCATTAGCTACAAGAGTCAATGGAACTACCGAGAACCAGCTGACGGTGCTGGAACCCAGAGTGGCAGCAGAAGGAACAACAGCCAATGGCACAACCGTGGACCAGCTGACGGTGCTGGAACATGGTTACTAAGCAGGAGGTACTTGTGCTCCAAAGCACTACCAAGGACCAGCAGACGTTGCTGGAACTCAGATACCGAGAAGGAGGCACCTAGGCCAAAGGCTCTGCCGAGAGCCAGCTGACGGTGCTGGAACCCGGATGGGTAGCAGAAGCTGCAAGAGCAAATGACACTAGCGAGGACCAGCTGACGGTGCTGGAACCAGGAGGGGCAGCAGAAGGAACAAGAGCCAATGGGACAACCGTGGACCTGCTGACGGTGCTAGAACATGGTTTCTAAGCAGGAGGTACCTGTGCTAAAAAGCACTACCAAGGACCAGCAGACGTTGCTGGAACTCGGATACCGAGAAGGAGGCACCTAGGCCAAAGGCTCTGCCGAGAACCAGCTGACGGTGCTGGAACCCGGATGGGTAGCACAAGGTACCCAGGAAAAAAACAAAGTTGCAAGGCCGTGAGCCGGCCGCAGTTACCGAAACCCACAGTCCTACAGGGGGTGCTTGTCCTATTGGCACTACGGAACCAGCCTTTATTACCAGAACCCGGAGCCCACATAGGAAGCACCAAAACTGCAGGCACCATAGACTCGGCTAACCCGACCGCAACACGACAGGACAACGTATTAGTGGCAATGTGACGTTGACACTACCCGGAAACAGCAGGTGTGCTAGAACCAGCCTGGGCAGGAGGGAGTGCCCGTGCCAAAGACACCTCCGAGAACCAGCTGACGGTGCTGGAACCCGGAGGGGCAGCAAAAGGAACAAGAGCCAATGGCACAACCGTGGACCTGCTGACAGTGCTAGAACATGGTTTCTAAGCAGGAGTTACCTGTGCTAAAAAGCACTACCAAGGAGAAGCAGTCGTTGCTGGAACTCGGATACCAAGAAGGAGGTACCTAGGCCAAAGGCTCTGCCGAGAAACAGCTGACGGTGCTGGAACCCGGCTGGGCAGGAGGGAGTACTCGTGGCAAACACACTTATGAGCAGCAACATGCAATGTTGAAGCCCAGGGGTCAATCATGCAGCAGGCTGAGGCCAACTTGGAGCGAGTTTTATATTGGTGGTACACAACTACTGATTGTAACCGTGCTCCACTTTGGCCTCTGGCTCTACTGTCTCTAGTATTTCCCCTGGCCGCCAACCACGCCAGTTGCTGCTTTGCAGTGTTGTCTGCACAATCCACACTTGTTCCTGAGTTACTGGGGCTCAGTCACGTCAGTTGATCCCCTGATGTGTGTCCGGCAAGGTGTCCTGCTCTGTCCACATTTCCACAACTATTAATGGGAATGGGGACAGAGCAGGAGACATTGCCGGACACACATCAGGGGATCAACTGACGTGACTGAGCCCCAGTAACACAGGAACAAGTGTGGATTGTGCAGATGGCACATCAGAGCAGCGACTGGCAGGGTTGGAGGCCAGGGGAAATACTAGAGACAGTACAACCAGAGGCCTAAGTGGACCATGGTTAAAAGTCAGTAGCAGTGTGATGTTGGAGGCAGCATGAGACTTTGCCATCCGCACAGCAGGGGAACAGCTGGCGTTACTAAACCCCACAGACACAGGAGCGAATGTTTCTATCTGTACGGACGGCACTTCCAAGCTACAACTGGCTGTGTTGAAGCCCAGGATCAATGCTCCGAGCAGGCTGAGGCCTACTTGGAGCAAGTGGAAAATAACATGTAGTGTGATGTTGGAGGCAGCAGGAGACTTTGCCATCCACACAGCAGGGGAACAGCTGGCGCTACTGAACCCCACAGACACAGGAGCGAGTGTTTCTATCTGTGCGGATGGCACTTCCAAGCTACAACTGGCTGTGTTGAAGCCCAGGATCAATGCTCCGAGCAGGCTGAGGCCTACTTGGAGCAAGTGGAAAATAACATGTAGTGTGATGTTGGAGGCAGCAGGAGACTTTGCCATCCGCACAGCAGGGGAACAGCTGGCGTTACTGATCCCCACAGACACAGAAGCGAGTGTTTCTATCTGTGCGGATGGCACTTCCAAGCTACAACTGGCTGTGTTGAAGCACAGGATCAATGCTTCGAGCAGGCTGAGGCCTACTTGGAGCAAGTGGAAAATAACATGTAGTGTGATGTTGGAGGCAGCAGGAGACTTTGACATCCGCACAGCAGGGGAACAGCTGGCATTACTGAAACCCACTAACACAGGAGCTAGTGTGTGTTTCTCTGTTAAGACGGCACTTCTGAAAACCAACTGGCATTGTTGGAGCCCAGGATGAGGCATGGAGTTGGCTGAGGCCAACTTGCAGCATGTTTGGAGAGGTTGTAGACTACTACTGATTGTAATCGTGCTCCACTTAGGCCTCTGGCTCCACTGTCTCTAGTATTTCCCCTGGCCTCCAACCCCGCCAGTGACAGCTCTGAAGTGGCGCCAGCACAATCCACACTTGTTCCTGTGTTACTTGGCCTCAGTCCCGTCAGTTGATCCCCTGATGTGTATCCGGCAAGGTCTCCTGCTCTGTCCTCATTCACACTACTAGTAATGGGAATGTGGACAGAGCAGGAGACCTTTACGGACACACATCAGGGGATCAACTGACGTGACTGAGGCCAAGTAACACAGGAACAAGTGTGGATTGTGCAGACACCACTTCAGAGCTGTCATTGGTGGGGTTGGAGGCCAGTGGAAATACTAGAGACAGTGGAGCCAGAGGCCTAAGTGGAGCAGGGTTAAAAATCAGTAGTAGTTTGAATGTGGATGGAGCAGGAGACTTTGCCGTCCACACAGCAGGGGAGCAGCTGGCATTACTGAACCCCACTTACACAGGAGCGAGTGTTTCAATCTGTGCGGATGGCACTTCCAGGCTACAACTGGCCATGTTGTAGCCCAGGATCAATGCTCCGAGCAGGCTGAGGCCTACTTGGAGCAAGGAGAAAAAGCGTTGTAGTGTGAGTTTGGAGGCAGCAGGAGACTTTGCAATCCACACAGCAGGGGAACAGCTGGCGTTACTGAGCCCCACAGACACAGGAGCGAGTGTTTATATCTGTGCGGATGGCACTTCCAGGCTATAACTGGCTGTGTTGTAGCCCAGGATCAATGCTCCGAGCAGGCTGAGGCCTACTTGGAGCGAGGAGAAAAAGCGTTGTAGTGTGAGTTTGGAGGCAGCAGGAGACTTTGCCATCCAAACAGCAGGGGAACAGCTGGCGTTACTGAACCCCACAGACACAGGAGCGAATATTTATATCTGTGCGGACGGCACTTCTAGGCTACAACTGGCTGTGTTGTAGCCCAGGATCAATGCTCCGAGCAGGCTGAGGCCTACTTGGAGCGAGGAGAAAAAGCATTGTAGTGTGAGTTTGGAGGCAGCAGGAGACTTTGCCATTCACACTGCAGGGGAACAGCTGGCATTACTGAACCCCACAGACACAGGAGTGAGTGTTTCAATCTGTGCGGACGGCACTTCCAGGCTACAACTGGCTGTGTTGTAGCCCAGGATGAAGCATGCAGCAGGCGGAGGACAACTTGCAGCTGGTTTTATAGAGGTTATAGACTACTACTGATTGTCACCGTGCTCCACTATGGCCTCCGGCTCCACTGTCTCTAGTATTTCCCCTGGCCAACAACCCCGCCAGTTACAGCTCTGAAGTGGCGTCTGCACAATCCACACTTGTTCCTGTGTAACTGTCGCTCAGTCCCGTCTGTTGATCCCCTGATGTGTGTCTGGCAAGCTCTCCTGCTCAGACCTCATTCACACTACTAGTAATGTGAATGTGGACAGAGCAGGAGACCTTGCCGGACACACATCGGGGGATCAACTGACGGGACTGAGCCACAGTAACTCAGGAACAAGTGTGGATTGTGCAGACGCCACTTCAGAGCTGTAACTGGCGGGGTTGTTGGCCAGGGGAAATACTAGAGATAGTGGAGCCAGAGGCCTAAGTTGAGCACAGTTACAAATCTGTAGTAGTTTGCATGTGGATGGAGCAGGAGACATTGCCATCTACACAGCAGGGGAACAGCTGGCATTACTGAACCCCACTAACGCAGGAGCTAGTGTGTTTTTCTCTGTGAAGACGGCACTTCTGAACACCAACTGGCGTTGTTGAAGCCCAGGAAGAGGCATGGAGCAGGCTGAGGCCTGATAGGGTTGGCATGTGGAGGCAGCAGGAGACTGTGCCATCTACACAGCAGGGGAACAGCTGGCATTACTGAAACCCACTAACACAGGAGCTAGTGTGTTTTTCTCTGTGAAGACGGCACTTCTGAACACCAACTAGCGTTGTTGGAGCCCAGGTTGAGGCATGGAGCAGGCTGAGGCCTGATGTTGTTGGCATGTGGAGGTAGCAGGAGACTTTGCCGTCTACACAGCAGGGGAACAGCTGGCATTACTGAACCCCACTAACACAGGAGCTAGTGTGTTTTTCTCTGTTAAGACGGCACTTCTGAAAACCAACTGGCATTGTTGGAGCCCAGGATGAGGCATAGAGTTGGCTGAGGCCAACTTGCAGCATGTTTGGAGAGGTTGTAGACTACTACTGATTGTAATCGTGCTCCACTTAGGCCTCTGGCTCCACTGTCTCTAGTATTTCCCCTGGCCTCCAACCCCGCCAGTGACAGCTCTGAAGTGGCGCCAGCACAATCCACACTTGTTCCTGTGTTACTTGGCCTCAGTCCCGTCAGTTGATCCCCTGATGTGTATCCGGCAAGGTCTCCTGCTCTGTCCTCATTCACACTACTAGTAATGGGAATGTGGACAGAGCAGGAGACCTTTACGGACACACATCAGGGGATCAACTGACGTGACTGAGGCCAAGTAACACAGGAACAAGTGTGGATTGTGCAGACACCACATCAGAGCTGTCACTGGTGGGGTTGGAGGCCAGTGGAAATACTAGAGACAGTGGAGCCAGAGGCCTAAGTGGAGCAGGGTTAAAAATCAGTAGTAGTTTGAATGTGGATGGAGCAGGAGACTTTGCCGTCCACACAGCAGGGGAGCAGCTGGCATTACTGAACCCCACTTACACAGGAGCGAGTGTTTCAATCTGTGCGGATGGCACTTCCAGGCTACAACTGGCCATGTTGTAGCCCAGGATCAATGCTCCGAGCAGGCTGAGGCCTACTTGGAGCAAGGAGAAAAAGCGTTGTAGTGTGAGTTTGGAGGCAGCAGGAGACTTTGCAATCCACACAGCAGGGGAACAGCTGGCGTTACTGAGCCCCACAGACACAGGAGCGAGTGTTTATATCTGTGCGGATGGCACTTCCAGGCTATAACTGGCTGTGTTGTAGCCCAGGATCAATGCTCCGAGCAGGCTGAGGCCTACTTGGAGCGAGGAGAAAAAGCGTTGTAGTGTGAGTTTGGAGGCAGCAGGAGACTTTGCCATCCACACAGCAGGGGAACAGCTGGCGTTACTGAACCCCACAGACACAGGAGCGAATATTTATATCTGTGCGGACGGCACTTCTAGGCTACAACTGGCTGTGTTGTAGCCCAGGATCAATGCTCCGAGCAGGCTGAGGCCTACTTGGAGCGAGGAGAAAAAGCGTTGTAGTGTGAGTTTGGAGGCAGCAGGAGACTTTGCCATTCACACTGCAAGGGAACAGCTGGCATTACTGAACCCCACAGACACAGGAGTGAGTGTTTCAATCTGTGCGGACGGCACTTCCAGGCTACAACTGGCTGTGTTGTAGCCCAGGATGAAGCATGCAGCAGGCGGAGGACAACTTGCAGCTGGTTTTATAGAGGTTATAGACTACTACTGATTGTCACCGTGCTCCACTATGGCCTCCGGCTCCACTGTCTCTAGTATTTCCCCTGGCCAACAACCCCCCCAGTTACAGCTCTGAAGTGGCGTCTGCACAATCCACACTTGTTCCTGTGTAACTGTCGCTCAGTCCCGTCTGTTGATCCCCTGATGTGTGTCTGGCAAGCTCTCCTGCTCAGACCTCATTCACACTACTAGTAATGTGAATGTGGACAGAGCAGGAGACCTTGCCGGACACACATCGGGGGATCAACTGACGGGACTGAGCCACAGTAACTCAGGAACAAGTGTGGATTGTGCAGACGCCACTTCAGAGCTGTAACTGGCGGGGTTGTTGGCCAGGGGAAATACTAGAGATAGTGGAGCCAGAGGCCTAAGTTGAGCACAGTTACAAATCTGTAGTAGTTTGCATGTGGATGGAGCAGGAGACATTGCCATCTACACAGCAGGGGAACAGCTGGCATTACTGAACCCCACTAACGCAGGAGCTAGTGTGTTTTTCTCTGTGAAGACGGCACTTCTGAACACCAACTGGCGTTGTTGAAGCCCAGGAAGAGGCAAGGAGCAGGCTGAGGCCTGATAGGGTTGGCATGTGGAGGCAGCAGGAGACTGTGCCATCTACACAGCAGGGGAACAGCTGGCATTACTGAAACCCACTAACACAGGAGCTAGTGTGTTTTTCTCTGTGAAGACGGCACTTCTGAACACCAACTAGCGTTGTTGGAGCCCAGGTTGAGGCATGGAGCAGGCTGAGGCCTGATGTTGTTGGCATGTGGAGGTAGCAGGAGACTTTGCCGTCTACACAGCAGGGGAACAGCTGGCATTACTGAACCCCACTAACACAGGAGCTAGTGTGTTTTTCTCTGTTAAGACGGCACTTCTGAAAACCAACTGGCATTGTTGGAGCCCAGGATGAGGCATAGAGTTGGCTGAGGCCAACTTGCAGCATGTTTGGAGAGGTTGTAGACTACTACTGATTGTAATCGTGCTCCACTTAGGCCTCTGGCTCCACTGTCTCTAGTATTTCCCCTGGCCTCCAACCCCGCCAGTGACAGCTCTGAAGTGGTGCCAGCACAATCCACACTTGTTCCTGTGTTACTTGGCCTCAGTCCCGTCAGTTGATCCCCTGATGTGTATCCGGCAAGGTCTCCTGCTCTGTCCTCATTCACACTACTAGTAATGGGAATGTGGACAGAGCAGGAGACCTTTACGGACACACATCAGGGGATCAACTGACGTGACTGAGGCCAAGTAACACAGGAACAAGTGTGGATTGTGCAGACACCACATCAGAGCTGTCACTGGTGGGGTTGGAGGCCAGTGGAAATACTAGAGACAGTGGAGCCAGAGGCCTAAGTGGAGCAGGGTTAAAAATCAGTAGTAGTTTGAATGTGGATGGAGCAGGAGACTTTGCCGTCCACACAGCAGGGGAGCAGCTGGCATTACTGAACCCCACTTACACAGGAGCGAGTGTTTCAATCTGTGCGGATGGCACTTCCAGGCTACAACTGGCCATGTTGTAGCCCAGGATCAATGCTCCGAGCAGGCTGAGGCCTACTTGGAGCAAGGAGAAAAAGCGTTGTAGTGTGAGTTTGGAGGCAGCAGGAGACTTTGCAATCCACACAGCAGGGGAACAGCTGGCGTTACTGAGCCCCACAGACACAGGAGCGAGTGTTTATATCTGTGCGGATGGCACTTCCAGGCTATAACTGGCTGTGTTGTAGCCCAGGATCAATGCTCCGAGCAGGCTGAGGCCTACTTGGAGCGAGGAGAAAAATCGTTGTAGTGTGAGTTTGGAGGCAGCAGGAGACTTTGCCATCCACACAGCAGGGGAACAGCTGGCGTTACTGAACCCCACAGACACAGGAGCGAATATTTATATCTGTGCGGACGGCACTTCTAGGCTACAACTGGCTGTGTTGTAGCCCAGGATCAATGCTCCGAGCAGGCTGAGGCCTACTTGAGGCGAGGAGAAAAAGCGTTGTAGTGTGAGTTTGGAGGCAGCAGGAGACTTTGCCATTCACACTGCAAGGGAACAGCTGGCATTACTGAACCCCACAGACACAGGAGTGAGTGTTTCAATCTGTGCGGACGGCACTTCCAGGCTACAACTGGCTGTGTTGTAGCCCAGGATGAAGCATGCAGCAGGCGGAGGACAACTTGCAGCTGGTTTTATAGAGGTTATAGACTACTACTGATTGTCACCGTGCTCCACTATGGCCTCCGGCTCCACTGTCTCTAGTATTTCCCCTGGCCAACAACCCCGCCAGTTACAGCTCTGAAGTGGCGTCTGCACAATCCACACTTGTTCCTGTGTAACTGTCGCTCAGTCCCGTCTGTTGATCCCCTGATGTGTGTCTGGCAAGCTCTCCTGCTCAGACCTCATTCACACTACTAGTAATGTGAATGTGGACAGAGCAGGAGACCTTGCCGGACACACATCGGGGGATCAACTGACGGGACTGAGCCACAGTAACTCAGGAACAAGTGTGGATTGTGCAGACGCCACTTCAGAGCTGTAACTGGCGGGGTTGTTGGCCAGGGGAAATACTAGAGATAGTGGAGCCAGAGGCCTAAGTTGAGCACAGTTACAAATCTGTAGTAGTTTGCATGTGGATGGAGCAGGAGACATTGCCATCTACACAGCAGGGGAACAGCTGGCATTACTGAACCCCACTAACGCAGGAGCTAGTGTGTTTTTCTCTGTGAAGACGGCACTTCTGAACACCAACTGGCGTTGTTGAAGCCCCGGAAGAGGCATGGAGCAGGCTGAGGCCTGATAGGGTTGGCATGTGGAGGCAGCAGGAGACTTTGCCATCTACACAGCAGGGGAACAGCTGGCATTACTGAAACCCACTAACACAGGAGCTAGTGTGCTTTTCTCTGTGAAGACGGCACTTCTGAACACCAACTAGCGTTGTTGGAGCCCAGGTTGAGGCATGGAGCAGGCTGAGGCCTGATGTTGTTGGCATGTGGAGGTAGCAGGAGACTTTGCCATCTACACAGCAGGGGAACAGCTGGCATTACTGAACCCCACTAACACAGGAGCTAATGTGTTTTTCTCTGTGAAGACGGCACTTCTGAATACCAACTAGCGTTGTTGGAGCCCAGGTTGAGGCATGGAGCAGGCTGAGGCCTGATGTTGGCATGTGGAAGTAGCAGGAGACTTTGCCGTCTACACAGCAGGAGAACAGCTGGCATTACTAAATCCCACTAATACAGGAGCTAGTGTGTTTTTCTCTGTGAAGACGGCACTTCTGAACACCAACTAGCATTGTTGGAGCCTAGGTTGAGGCATGGAGGAGGCTGAGGCCTGATGCTGTTGGCATGTGGAGGCAGCAGGAGACTTTGCTGTCTACACAGCAGGGGAACAGCTGGCATTACTGAACCCCACTAACACAGGAGCTAGTGTGTTTTTCTCTGTGAAGACGGCACTTCTGAACACCAACTAGCGTTGTTGGAGCCCAGGTTGAGGCATGGAGCAGGCTGAGGCCTGATGTTGTTGGCATGTGGAGGCAGCAGGAGACTTTGCCATCTACACAGCAGGGGAACAGCTGGCATTACTGAACCCCACAGACACAGTAGCGAGTGTGTTTTTCTCTGTGAAGACGGCACTACTGAACAACAACTGGCGTTGTTGGAGCCCAGGATGAGGCATGGAGCAGGCTGAGGCCAACTTGCTGCACGTTTTATAGAGGTAGTAGACTACTACTGATTGTAACCGTGCTCCACTATGGCCTCCGGCTTCATTGTCTCTAGTATTTCCCCTGGCCTCCAACCCCACCAGTGACAGCTCTAAAGTGGCGTCAGCACAATCCACACTTGTTCCTGTGTTACTTTGCCTCAGTCCCGTCAGTTGATCCCCCGATGTGTGTCCGGCAAGGTCTCCTGCTCTGTCCTCATTCAAACTACTAGTAATGGGAATGTGGACAGAGCAGGAGACCTTGCCGGACACACTTCAGGGGATCAACTGATGTGACTGAGGCCAAGTAACACTGGAACAAGTGTGGATTATGCAGACGCCACTTCAGAGCTGTCACTGGCGGGGTTGGAGGCCAGGGGAAATGCTAGAGACAGTGGAGCCAGAGGCCTAAGTGAAGAAGGATTAAAAATCAGCAGTAGTTTGAATGTGGATGGAGCAGGAGACTTTGCTGTCCACACAGCAGGGTAGCAGCTGGCATTATTGAACCCCACTAACACAGGAGCTAGTGTTTTTGTCTGTGCAGACGACACATCTGAGCGACAACTGGCCGTGTTGAAGCCCAGGGATTATAGTTCAGGTGGTAGAAACATGAACACAACAGGAGACCTGGATACAGTTGCCAACCAATTATTTAGCCGGGAAGAGGACTGGTAAATTCTGGGGAGATCCAGGCCTTGTTCATTTTCAGAAAAGTAAGCCGGTCGACGTTATCGGAAGAAAGTCGCGTGCGACGGTCTGTTAGTACACCACCTGTGGCACTAAAGACGCGTTCCGATAATACATTGGCAGCAGGGCAAGCCAGCACCTCCAATGCATACTGGCTAAGCTCTGACCATGTATCCAGCTTAGAGACCCAAAACTTGAAGGGGGAAGAGCCATCTGGGAGTACAGTCACATGGCAAGACATGTAGTCTGTCACCATCTGACAGAAACGTTGCCTCCTGCTGACTGGAGCCGTCAGTGATGGTATAGACAATTGTGGCGGACACACAAAACTTTGCCACATTTGGGCCATAGTGGTCTTGCCTTGTGCTGAGGCGCTGCCTCTGCTCCCTCTTTGTGCCGAGTTTCCTCCACTGGGTCGACGCACAGGGGTGCTTTGTAAAGCACTAGCACCACTGCTGTCGGGTGGAATGGAAAACATTATGGACTGCACCAGTGTGTCTTGGTACTCCCGCAGTTTACGCTCCCGGTTCAACGTTGGTATGAGGGTTCGCAAGTTGTCCCGGTAGCAAGGATCTAGGAGGGTGTACACCCAATAATCAGCCGTGTAGAGAATGTGGGCGATGCGGCGGTCGTTTCTCAGGCACCGCAGCATGTAGTCAACCATGTGCTGCAGACTCCCAACTGCCAAAGAACCGCTGTCCCCTGCTTGAGGCATGATCTCTGCCTGCTCTGCATCACCCCACCCCTCGCTGTACATACTGACTAGAGCTTTGTGTACCTCCCTCCTCCATCGACTCCTCCTCATCCTCCTCACAATGTGTCCCCTGCCTAGGCCTTTGTGAGGAAGCACGTAGCGCAGACTGTACAGAGGCAGATAGCATTTGGGACTCCTCCTCCTCCACCTCTTCCAAAACCTCATCCCTTAGTGCTTGCAGTGTTTTTTGAAGCAGGCAGGTAAGTGGGACAGTCATGCTGACTAGTGCATCATCTGCACTCGCCATCCGCGTGGAATCATCGAAGGCACGCAAAATGAGGCAGATGTCCTTCATAGAGGCCCACTCAGTGGTGCTGAAGTGTGACCGGTGCACATTGCGACTTGTTTGCGCCTTATGCAGCTGGTACTCCATGACTGCTGCCTGCTGCTCACACAATCGCTCCAACATATGTAACGTTGAATTCCACCTGGTGGGTAGGTCACATATGATGCGATGTTCCGGAAGGCGTAATTGTCGCTGCAGAGCAGCAATGCGCGATCTTGCCGTGCTGGAACGACGCAAGTGAGCGCACTCTCTGCAGACCTTGTGCAGCAGTGCATCATGATCCGGATAGTCCCTCAGAAAGCTCTGCACGACCAAGTTGAGCACATGTGCCAGACATAGGATGTGAGTGAGGTTGCCAAGGCCAAGAGCTGCCACCAGATTTCTGCCAATGTCACACACTACCAAGCCCGGCTGGTGATTCGCTGGCAGAAACCACACGTCGCTCTCCTGCTTGATGGCATTCCAGAGCTCCTGCGCTGTGTGGCTTCGATTCCCCAAATCAATTAATTTCAGTACGCCTGTTGACGCTTGGCACCGGCTGTGCCCATATCGGTCATAACAGGCTCCTGCTGCGCTGTTTCAGAGGAACTTGAGTAGGAGGAGGAGTCAGTGTGTTCAGACTGGATTCATGCAATCCGTGGAGTTGGCAGAACACGTAGAGCGCCACTCTCCAGATCTGTACCCGGCTCCACAACATTGACCCAATGTGCAGTGAGGGAAAGGTATTGTCCCTGTCCATGGTTACTGGTCCACGCATCGGTGGTCAGGTGGACCTTGCTACTGATGGCGTTTAGTAGCGCATGTTTTATGTTTGCCTCCACATGTTTCTGCAGGGCAGGGATGGCTCGCCTGCTGAAATAAAAGCAGCTGGGCACGGTGTATTGTAGGACTGCCAATGCCATGAAGTCCCGGAAGGTGTCAGTCTCCACCAGCCTGAAAGACAGCATTTCAAGTGCCAGTAGTTTGGCAATGCCAGCATTCAGAGCCTGTGCTCGGGGATGGTTTGCCAAGTATTGCCGCCTTTTCTCCCATGCCTGTGCTACCGATGGCTGTCGAGTGGCCTGGGAGTGTGCGGATGACTTGGAACGTGGTGCTGTGGGTGGAATGTCACAGGGTCTCCGGATAACAGTGCCAGAGGTTCTTCCTTGGCGATCCTGTGAGGAAGCCGAACCAGCTGTGTGTGAGCTGGAGGTAGAGGCCCCAACACGAGCTGAAGAGGTGGTAGGTGGTGCTGTACGTTGTCCTACGTCTTCAGTGTGTCTGTGTAACTCCACCTCGTGCTTGGTCCGCACATGTTTCCACATCTTAGTGGTATTGAGTTTGCTGACATTTTTCCCTCTTTTGACTCTCTGATGACACAGCTTACATTTGACAAAGCAAATGTCATCTGCAACTGTGTCAAAAAAGGACCACGCATTGCAAGTCTTGGGAGCGCCCGTTTTGCCTTTTGAATGTGGAATGCTTCTAACGGGTGCCGAAGTGGAGGCTACAGGCAACCAAGTCTGCCCCCTCCCGCTCCCTCCGGTTTTGGCCGTTCGGGGAATCTCTTCCTCAGATCTGCTCCCACCACCTTCCTGTTCCTCACGCCATGATGGGTCAAGGACCTCATCATCTACACTCCCCTCTTCAAACACCTGCTTCTCCTGGGTTGTCTCGCCAGCACCGTACACACCAGAAAGTGGTAACTGAGTCTCGTCATCATCTGATGCGTACAGAGGTGTGCTGACCATAGGCACTGGCCCACCCACCTCTTCAGATTCAGAGGGACAAAGAAGTTGCGCATCACTGCATACTCCCTCTTCTTCACATTCTGGAATGCTGCTTGGCTGGCCCCCTCTTTCCAAACCAACAGATTCCGAGAACAGAAGTAGAGACTGTGATGGCTCCTGTCCACGGCTCTCTGACTGCCTGGGCACTTTGGCAGGTGGTGAAGAGACAGATGATTGCTCTTCGGTGCTCTGGCACTGAGAGGATGTGGAAGTAATTGAAGTCGATGTGTTAGCTGCCATCCATCCGACAACGGCTTCAATTTGTTCCTCCCGCAGCAGTGGGGTACGGTGAGGTCCTACAAAGCTGTGCATAGAGGACTGTTGCCTGCTAAAACTGGGGGATGCTGACTCACTGGTGCCAGCAGCAGGCACAGAATCCCCACGTCCTCTCCCTGCGGAATCCCCACGTCCTCTCCCAGCTGAAACTCCATGCCCACGGCCACGTGCCTTACTCCCTGCCTTCTTCATCTTGCTCGACTGAGAAAGATAGGCAGAAAAGTACAAAGGGGTGCCTTAGTGTGCTTATTCCTGAACAGCTGGTTACAGGTATAAGAAACCCTAATTTTATTAAGTGTGTGTGTCGACTACACTTTAATGGGAGCTAATGTGGCCTACACAACTTTCAAATGTAGTGTTTGGTGAACTTTGTTGTTTTTTTTTGGGCAAAAAAAACTAAAATGATGTGCTAGGCAAAAGAAAGCTATAGTGGTGGTTTATGTAGCCTGGGTAAGGCACAATATTGTTTTTAGAATCGCTATTTCTAACTTTCCCTCACAGTCTTCAACAGCAGCCTGTCCCTAACTGAATTCACCCCAGAGTGACCAGAAATGGCGGCGGCGGTGGCTTTTATAGTGCATCATGACATCATTTCAGCAGCCAATCACAGCCATGCCAATAGTTAACATGCCTACATGTCTAACAGGATGTGCCCACACTTCTGAGGATTCCCATTGGCTGAATCAAAGCGAGCGGGCTCATAGCATTATGGGAACTTCCGATTCCGGTATCCGATATGAAAAAAGTATCGGAAGTCAGTATCGGAATTCCGATACAGCTAATATCGGCCAATACCCGATACTTGTGGTATCGGAAAGCTCAACGCTACTCCTGACTCATCAGTTCTATGCAGTCATGTTCATGCGTCATGTCAAAGTATTCTTCCTCACTTGCTAATACGGTCACCTATTCCCCCTTTTCTGAATCTACAGGCAGGAGGGTGGCTGGATTCAGAACATTACATCTTTTGAGGGTGACTTAGTCAGGAATTAGTAGAGCACATTCAAGTCGGAGCTCTCTGGCCATAGACATAGCAAGGGACCTGTGGCTTCCCTGCTGGACCTCTGGTCCAGGCAGAACAGCAAAAGTGTCATGATCCAGGATGGGGTTTCGCTTTGGCCCGTCCTGGTCAGACAGGGGGTTAATTGTTTCTGCCTCTCTCTGGCAGAGGGCAGCTATTTAATGCTCATTGGACCTAGGTCCGGTGTCAGTTATACTCCTGCCCTCGGCTGAGTTAGTTGACCTCTTGTGTACGTGTGCCTTGTGCCTGATAACTTGTTGCTTGCTTGGTTTTGATCCGGTTCTGTCCCTGTTGCGAGTTCTGCCTGTCCCTCTTGTACCACACCGCCCTCTCGTGTATGACTCTCTGCTTGTGACTTGACTGTTGTCTGCTTGTCCCTTTGGTACTGCACCGCCCTCTCGTGTATGACCTTTGGCTTTGTCTGACCTCCCATCTGTTTATCCCTCCTGTACCTCATTTGCCCATATTGTGTATGACCTCCATTTTGCCTGACTCTGAGTTTTCTACTATTTCATAAAGCAGTTTGCTAAGCCCCGCCCCCTTGCAGTCACAGGACCGTAGGTCCTGCGCCTGCTTGCTAAAACTTCTGCATTCAGTTCCTGTGCATCTGTACTTCCGGCTGTTCCTGTCCCCGGGACCCCTACAGTTCGGGTGAGTCCCTGCTCTGCGGAGGCTGCACGCCGGCGCTGTCAGGACTCTGACATTATAACTGACCGTTACCATTTTTTTCTCTGCTCCCCTTCTCCTGTGTATGTGATGGATCCTATGCACACTCTTTCTGAGCAGGTAAAACACCTGACTCAGATGTCTCAGAGACTCCTTGGAGAACAACGATTCCTGGCTCAGTCCCAGCAGCTGATCGCTGACACTGTGCAGGGGGTTTTATCATCAGTGGCTCGGGATGTTACATTAGTTTCCCTTGAGTCTCCGGTTAAGTTACCAGATACCTTTTCTGGAGATAAAAAGGGATTCAGAGTTTTCAAGGAGGGCTGTAAGCTTTTTTTTTCATTGAGACCACATTCTTCTGGGGAAGAAGGTCAGAGAGTGGGGGTCATTATGTCTCTGTTAAGGGGAGCTACCCAGGCTTGGGCTTTCTCCCTTCCGAACACGGCCCCTGAGCGTATGACTGTGGATGCATTTTTTGAGGCCCTGGGGCATATTTATGATGAGCCTGATCGGATGCGTATGGCTGAGGACATGGTGATGAGTGTGTGCCTGGGGAAGCACTCAGCCGAGTGGTTTTGCTCAGAGTTCAGATGCTGGGCTGCTGAGGTCTGCTGGAATGATGCCGCCCTCCGGGGGTTGTTCCGTAAAGGCCTGTCGGAACATCTGAAAGATGCCTTGGCTCTTCACCCTCCACCTGATTCCCTGGAGGAGGCTATGACACATGCCGTCCAAATGGATCGCAGGCTATGGGCGAGGGGAGTGATGCAGATTGAGACACCGTTATTCTCTCAAGGAAGGGGAGCCAGTCCTACATTGGAAACCATGGAGATGGGAACCATCGACCTCAAGAAGGAAGAAATGAGTCAACGGTGCATGGGAAAATGCTGTTTTCACTGTGGCAATTCTGGACATTGGAAAAAGGATTGCCCCTCCTGTCCACTGACCAACAAGCGACTGAGCCCGGGTGATTGTCTTGGAGGTCACCCTGGCTCTCAGGTATCTTTTTCTGCATTTTCAAAAATGTTGTTGCAAGTAGAACTTTGTTGTGGGAGTGTCTCCACATCCACTTCTGCCTTCGTGGATTGCGTATCGTCATTGAACTTTATTGACTCTGACTTGGTGTCCAGGTGTAAGTTAGGGACAGTTAGGTTGGAGACTCCTATTCACGTTGTTGTCATTGACAAAACACCACTGGTTAAGAATGACGTCATGTTTCGTACAGAAGAGTTTCTCCTTAATGTGAGTTCCTTGCACCAGGAACATATTTCATGTTTTATTATGGACAACCTGCCTGCGGGACTGGTGTTGGGGCTCCCCTGGTTACAATTACATAATCCTGTGATTAATTGGGAATCTCGGGACATTGTTAAATGGGGTCCCTATTGTTCTGAGAAATGTCTTGTTACTGTACCTGTGTCGTCCGTGGGTCTGGAAGGTATTCCGGAGTGCCTAAAAGACTATACGGATGTTTTCTCCGAAAAGGAGGCTGAGGTTTTACCACCACACCGCCCATTTGATTGTGCCATTGACCAGGTTCCAGGTGCTAAATTGCCCAAGGTGTGCTTTTATAACCTTTCGGGTCCAGAACGGGCTGCGATGAAGGAATACATTTCCGAGAGTCTCCGTAAGGGACACATTCGTCCTTCTGTTTCTCCCGTGGCGGCGGGGTTCTTTTTTGTAAAAAAGATGGTGCTTTACGCCCATGCCTCGATTTTCGTGAGTTAAATAAGATAACTGTGAGAAATACATATCGCCTCCCACTTATTCCTGATTTATATAACCAGTTGTCCAGAGCTAAGTGGTTTTCGAAATTAGATCTACGGGGAGCGCATAACCTTATCCGAGTCCGGGACGAAGATTAGTGGAAAACTGCTTTTCTCACTACTGAAGGGTTATTTGAAAATTTGGTCAAGCCTTTCAGTCTGACCAATGCTCCAGCAGTCTTTCAAAATTTCATAAATCACGTGTTCTCTGATTTTATTGGACGTTGTATGGTGGTGTTTATGGATGACATATTGATCTACTCTCCTGATAAACAGACTCACATTGGTAATGTTCAGGCAGTTCTCCAAAGGCTCCGGGAGAACTGTCTCTTTGCTAAACTAGAGAAATGTTTATTTTTTGTTCAGGAGCTGTCTTTTCTGGGGTTCATTGTATCTGTTGAAGGGTATCGCATGGATCCTAATAAGGTGCAGGCCATTGTCGAGTGGGTTCAACCTTGTGATTTGAAGGCTCTGCAGAGTTTCATAGGATTCGCCAATTACTATCGCAAGTTTATAAGGGGGTTCTCACAGGTGGTTAAACCCCTCACAGACATGACTCAAAAGGCGGCCGATATCAAGAATTGGTCAGACGCAGCTGTAGCAGCGTTTCAGTTTTTGAAAAAATGTTTCATGTCTGCTCCGGTTCTTATTCAACCGGACCCGTCTGAACCATTTATTGTTGAGGTAGACGCCTCAGAGGTGTGGGTGGGGGCAGTATTGTCCCAGGGACCCACCATTTTGACCAATTTGAGACCTTGCGCCTTTTTCTCGAAGAAATTCTCCCCTGCGGAGAGAAACTATAATGTTGGGAATCGAGAACTTCTGGCCGTAAAGTTGGCCTTTGAAGAATGGAGGCATTTTTTGGAGGGGGCTGTCCATCCTATAACCGTAATTACGGACCACAAAAACCTAGCCTACATTGAGTCAGCTAAAAGGTTGACTTCCAGACAGGCTAGTTGGTCACTTTTTTCCCCGATTCAACTTCTCGATCACTTTTCGGCCAGGATCCAAAAATGTCAGAGCTGATGCCTTGTCACGCAGTCTAGATCTGGTGTCCCCCCAGAAACTCCATCCTCCATTCTTCAGCCTGGGGTGGTGGTGGCAGGTGTTTCTAATATGTTGGAATGGGAGATTTGGGAAGCCCAGTCTCTTGCACCTCCGGCTAAGCCGGGGGATAAACTTATCGTGCCAGCTCAGTTTCGTCTCAAGGTCCTCCGGGACTTCCATGACTCAGTTTTGGGTGGACACCCAGGGATCTCAGCTACTCGAAAGGCCATTGCTAGAGTATTTTGGTGGTATTCTTTAGCCTCTGATGTTTTGGGAATATGTGTCTGCATGTGATGTTTGTGCCCGTGCAAAAACCCCCCATAACCGGCCGGCCGGGGAATTGGTACCACTGCCAATTCCTGAGAGACCATGGACTCATTTGTCCATGGATTTCATCACCAACCTTCCCCCCTCCAAGGGTAATACCATCTTTTGGGTTGTGGTGGACAGGTTTAGTAAGCAGGCACATTTTGTACCTTTGTCATCTCTACCTAATGCGGAAACATTGTACAGATTGTTTGTTGAGCATGTGGTGCGGTTGCATGGGGTACCCTTGAATGTGGTGTCTGATAGAGGAGTGCAATTTGTTTCCAGATTTTGGAGGGCTTTTTGTAAGAGGTTAGGTATTGGTCTGTCCTTTTCATCTGCTTACCATCAAGAGCCTAATGGGCAGACCGAGTGGACCAATCAGTCTCTGGAGCAAATTCAGCGTTGCTTGACCTCAGCCCGAAAGGATGATTGGTGTTCTGTGTTACCGTTGGCCGAGTTTGCGTTTAACAACCGCATTAACCAATCTACGGGTACATCTCCCTTTTTCTGCAATTATGGGTTTCATCCTCATTTTGGAGAATTTTCCCGTTTGAACTCTGGGTGTCCTGGGGCAGATGAGACTATCCAGCGGTTGGGGGAGGTATGGCGGGAGGGCCAAAGTAACATTACGAAGGCCCAGGATAAATTTATATTTTTTGCAGACAAAAAACGATCTGCGGGACTGGTGTTTCAGGTTGGGGATAAGGTATGGTTGTCTACCAAGAATATAAGGCTCAAGGTCCCCTCTGCGAAGCTTGGACCTAAGTTTATAGGTCCCTATGAAATTACCGAAGCGGTTAACCCGGTGCCTTTTCGGTTGCGTCTCCCGCCATCTCTACGGATCCCAAATGTTTTCCATAGGTCCCTTTTGAAACCTGTAAGGTCCGGTGGGGAGGGATCATCAACTTCCCCACCACCGGTTTTGGTAGACGGGCAGTCTGAGTACGAGGTGGAACGAATTGTCGACTCTAGGTTGGTTCGTCATGCCCTTCAATATCTGGTACATTGGAAAGGCTACGGTCCTGAAGAAAGGTCTTCGGTTCCTGCCCGATCGGTTCATGCAGATCGGTTGCTCCGGGCCTTTCACGCTAAGTATCCTGAGAGACTTGGGGGTCCTGTGGCCCCCTATTGAGAGGAGGGTACTGTCATGATCCAGGACGGGGTTTCGCTTTGGCCCGTCCTGGTCAGACAGGGGGTTAATTGTTTCTGCCTCTCTCTGGCAGAGGGCGGCTATTTAATGCTCATTGGACCTAGGTCCGGTGTCAGTTATACTCCTGCCCTCGGCTGAGTTAGTTGACCTCTTGTGTACGTGTGCCTGATAACTTGTTGCTTGCTTGGTTTTGATCCGGTTCTGTGCCTGTTACGAGTTCTGCCTGTCCCTCTTGTACCGCACCGCCCTCTCGTGTATGACTCTCTGCTTGTGACTTCACTGTTCTCTGCTCGTCCCTTTGGTACCGCACCGCCCTCTCGTGTATGACCTTTGGCTTTGTCTGACCTCCTATCTGTTTATCCCTCCTGTACCTCATTCGCCCGTATATTGTATGACCTCCGTTTTGCCAGACTCTGAGTTTTCTACCATTTCTGAAAGCAGGACACTAAGTCCCGCCCCCTTGCAGTCACATGACCATAGGTCCTGTGCCTGCTTGCAAAAACTTCTGCATTCAGGTCCTGTGCATCTGTACTTCCGGCTGTTCCTGTCCCTGGGACCCCTACAGTGCGGGTCAGTCCCTGCTCTGCGGAGGCTGCACGCCGGCGCTGTCAGGACTCTGACAAAAAAGATCATCCACGTACTGTAATAGTACAATCAGCAGATGAGGTGAATGACACTACTCAAGGATCCCTGCCATCGCTGCTGAATAGATGGCAGGGGATTTCTTTCCCCTTTTGTGGGAGGACTGTCCAACATTATTGTTTACTTTTATTAGTAAAGGAAAAAGATGCTGACAGTCACGGTGCAGTGGTACAGAGAAAAATGCACCCGCTAAATCAATGACTGTGAAACATTTTGACATCACTAGGATCTGTGACAGTATTGTGTGTGGACCAGGGACGATTGAGGTCACACTCTCTGTAGCATCATTAATAGCCAATAAGTCATGAACCTTTCTGTAAGTGTCAGCAAACCCTTGAGTCCTTTTTCCCTAATGGGATACAAAGGGGTGTTGCAGGGGGAAGATCTTTGCACTAGAAGCCCTGCCTTAACGTACTTTCTAATATCTCTGCTCGGGGCGATTGATTTGGCTAGGCTCAAGGGGTACTGCTGTAAACAAGGAGGAGTGGTTCCTTTTTTTTTTCTTCAATTTAATCATGACAGTAAATTCTTTGGGGTATTGTCACTAGCAATAAGCTTTGTAAGTACCACAATTCCAGCACCTCACTGTTTCTAGGTCCCTTGGTCCTCTATTATGTCTCCACTGTTTTCCTTGCTTTCCAGCATACATGACAGGTTGTCTAATTGTCCTTGTTCGCTCAACTATTTTAGCTACCTTAAGGAGGTCTTTTGGATCTACATGTCTCCATTCAGGTCTGGCTGGCTGTACTGCGTCTCGTAAGTCTTTGATCATACCGTCAATGAATGCATTCACCAGTATTCTAACATCAAGTGGGTTTATGCAAATGTACCCCATGTCTGCCCATTTCAGCTGTAACCATCCAAAGTACATCTCTACACTCTCTCCTCTTTGCTGTGTCATGTTAGTCAGGAGTACGGACTGCTCTGATTGTTCCACTGTAGCCCATTGTTTTAGTGATTCACAGTACGTCTCCCCAGACGGTGCAGATTTATCATCCATGCCCCAAGCCTGATTCTTTGCCACATCTGTGTGTGTCTTAATTATATATCCTAGTGCGTCACCTGCCTTTAAACTTACCAACCTCTCTAGGTCTGCCCAGGTACACTTATATGTCTGCTGTACTTCCTTTATGTGTCTGTAAAATGGGAATGGTTGGTTTTCAGGGTCAGGTAACTGCTTTAGCATAGCCAACTGGTCAAAGGGGCTCCAGGGTAATACACCTGCATCTTCCTTATTCTAGTTGCCCTTCTAGGTCCTGATGGGGTTGGTCATCTTATGTCTACTGTCAGCTTACTCCTCAAAGGTCAATGTCCCCACTACCCACTAACCACACTATTATGTCACTACATATGATCTTGTCTGGATAGGATTTAGCGCAACTTGCTTAGGTCAGTAGCACAGGTCACACAAGTAGCTATTCAGTCTGGGTTTGTCTGAGTCTGATCACAGTGTTTACAAGTCCATCTGTTTTGCCTGGGTCTCTGGTTAAACTTTGTCAATCAAAACATTCATAATACACCTTCCACACTGTTGTACATTCTCAAACATCATTTATTCACTTGCTATTTTCTTCCCTTGTCTGTACCTTTTTGTACATCCAAACATTCACACTCTGGTATTTTTGCCTTTTTCAACATTGGTCCCACTTGTTTTACTGCTTCCTTTCTTCTCTGTCTTTTTCAATTTGCATAGCTGTCCCGGATCCCATTGGGGGCACCGACTGTACACAGAAAAAAGTTGCCCATGGCTTCAACCTTTCTCTGCCGACAGCTCACCTTACTTCTGAAATGCCCTCTCAGTTTGCCTGACTTTGTCTTACAGGCTACACTTAGCAAGTCAGAGAGAGCCTGCCAAGGTGTAGTGGGAAGGCTCCTTGCCTCTCACCCGGTAGACCTACAGGATGTAACGAGAAGGCTCTCTGCCTCTATCCCGTTAGATCAGCTGGCTAGATAGGAATAGGCCTTTTTCCTTCTAGCCCAGCTCCATGGATTGTGGGAAGGCTGCTTCAACTTAGACAGCTCATCTTTTTTATGAAATGCCCTTCTGTGTGTCTGGACCTCTGTCTTACAGCCCACACATAGCAAGTCAGAGTGAGCCTGCCAAGGAGTATCCAGAAGGCTCCTTACCCTCGCCTCTCACCCACAACAAAAAAACCCGCTGACTAAAGTAAGAAGGCCCAGGTGTGATAGGCCTCTAACCTACTTTATCTGGCATACAGTCAGCTACCTCCTTTGTTGATCCACAATTTGCTATACAAATCAATCACACAACTAGAAGCAGGTTCAAACACATTAATGACCAAACAATCACTTACAATTTCCTTCTAAATTAGGCACCATATTTTACTTTCAAGTTCAACTTACAAAATTTCATTCCACTTCAATTAAGTACTGTTGCTTTAAAATGCACAAATCTAATAGCGAGCATTTCAGAACCACAGAGAATCTTGAACGCGGTTCCGTGCCCCCTCCTATTAGACACTCAGCAGAGATAAGATGAGAGGAGCGAGAGGAGAGAAGAGAAACTGCGCAGCAGCATCACTACCCCTCCCATCAGAATGTAGTGTCCTTCATCACGGGATTTCACTGTAAGAGCAGGTAACTGTATAATGTGAGTATCCACACCTGCCCTTGCCTGGCCAAATGATTCCAGAAAACTTTCCAATGTCATACCACATATAGCACGAGCTATATCATTACTCAATTCATTCAATCTCAGATGTAGATTGAAATATCTGTACCATACCCATCCTGGATCTTGCACTAGAACTGGAAAGGTAACAATATTAGGAGTTCATGAAAAAATTCTGTAGGGCTCTGCCCCTTGACTCAGTACCCCTAGAACTGCTGTGAAATCTTCACAGAATGGTGCAAATTCATCAAATTCATTCATGCGTGCTCATTCAGGGATTTTTTTCTTTTTTTTCTTTCCTTTTTCAGTGGTCATTTGATTTTACAAAGAGAAGATAACAAAAATCCCTTATCTCAATTACTCATCTCTCATCTCATTCAGAGGTTCTTATAGACTTAAATACAAGGATTCACACAGCCTGCCTATCTTGGACTTTGGATTTGACACCTTAACCTAAAGCAGTGTCCACTGACACTCTGAGAACACCAAAGCCAACTTCATAGAATCATAGAATCATAGAATCATAGAATCGTAGAGTTGGAAGGGACCTCCTGGGCCATCTGGTCCAACCCCCTGCTCAAAGCAGGATTCGCTAAATCATCCCAGTCAGATGTCTGTCCAGCCTCTGTTTGAAGACCTCCATTGAAGGAGAACTCACCACTTCTCGTGGCAGCCTGTTCCACTCATTGATCACTCTAACTGTCAAAAAGTTTTTTCTAATATCTAATCTGTGTCTCCTCCCATTCAGTTTCATCCCATTGCTTCTAGTCTTTCCTTGTGCAAATGAGAATAAAGTTGATCCTTCTACAATGTGACAGCCCTTTAGATATTTGTAGACAGCTATTAAGTCTCCTCTCAGTCTTCTCTTTTGCAAACTAAACATTCCCAAATCCTGCAACCTTTCCTCATAAGACAGGGTTTGCAGACCGGTCACCATTCTGGTCGCTCTTTTCTGAACTTGCTCCAGTTTGTTGATGTCTTTTTTAAAATGTGGTGCCCAAAACTGGACACAATATTCCAGATGAGGTCTGACCAAAGAGGAGTAGAGGGAAATAATGACTTCACGTGATCTAGACTGTATGCTTCTGTTAATACATCCTAGAATTGCATTTGCCTTTTTTGCTGCTGCATCACACTGTTGACTCATATTCAGTCTGTGATCTATTAGTATACCCAAGTCTTTTTCACATGTGCTGTCACTTAGCCCTATTCCTCCCATTCTATATATGCTTTTTCCATTTTTATTGCCCAGATGTAGTACTTTGCATTTCTCCCTGTTAAAAACCATTCTGTTAGTTGCTGCCCACTTCTCCAGTTTATTTAAATCTTTTTGAATCCTCTCTCTCTTCTCTAGTATTAGCTATCCCTCTTAAACAACAAGAATCAATGAAAACCAAAACAACATCAGAAGGTCCAACCAAAACAACCAAAAACCACAGCCCTATACAAAATACAGCCTCATATGATTTACTGCCAATCCAAAATAAACACTGCACAGAGTCTATCCCAGGCTTTGTGCTACACAGTACACCAGTACACAACCAGTTAGTATATTATTATATTGCCAGAACAGATTGACAGATAATACAGATGACAATCATTATCTTTTTACTCTATTATTCAACTCTCATACGGATATACTCACCGCTCACTGGTGATGTGGGTTCTTTTGAACCGTGTTGTACAGTCTTACCCAGAGATATGTAGACATCCTTAGAGAGGTTGCAGACGCAGAATCAAAATAAGAATAAATGTTCTCACCTGCTGCAGCCTGGATTCTGCATATTCAACTCCCCAGGAAGCTCCCACATACGGATTCCGAATAGGCTGGTTTCCACGGCCTCACGTTGGGTGCCAAAACTGTCGTAGCTGCTTTTTGTTCTGACCAAGCGTCAGATATGCCAAATCACCAGTGAGTCCGGATTAGGAGGTTTTCGCCCTTCTGTTCACAAGCGCTTGGAGACAAAGAGACACAGGTAATGCTTCCCCTGCGGAGAAAAGCTTGTTCTTGCTCCTGGGCAGCTTGGCACCCATGAGGCAATTAATGTTGCTGAGTCTCAATGACCGCCGAGTTTCCTGGTTTTTACCAGTGCTGATTATTGGGTTGCCACCCTGCTGGATCCCCATTACAAAGACAATGTACCATCATTACTGAATCGGGATAGGAAAATGTGGGAATTCAATCACACGCAGGTAGACACATTACTAACGGCATTCCTACCTGACAGTGTGGGCTCAGAAGAAGCAGAAGGAAGTGTTGGCTACCTTCTCCTTCATCTCTTCCACCTACATGTCCACTTCCTCCTCCACTTGGACCTTTGCCTTCTGGTTCAAGATTATTATTTTTCACTCTTGTTATTATAGGTTATTTTAAGTCATTTTCCTATCCTCATTTGTTTGTAGGGCAGTTATCCTGCTCTAAGACTAGGTTCACATTAGCATTTCTGTGCACAGCGTACCATCCGCATGCACAAACGCATGCAAAAACGCATGCAAATGCATGTTTATGCAGCGTTTTTTTTTATCAGCCTCATCTTACGCATGATGCCAAAAAAAGCTGCGTGTGCATGTGTTTGTATGTGTTTTTGCTTGTATCTGTGTTGTTTATGCGCATGCATTCCATATGACACCAGACACCCAATGGGCATGTCTCATGGATTTGCAATTGAAATTGGCTGTTGCCTTTGCAGTGGCTTGTGAAGAAGAAGAGAAAGATGGAGAAGACGTCGTCTTCGCTATTGGCAACACCCCATTGTAGAAGTCTGAGAGAGCCGTGGAGCCAAGCATTCATTGCATACAGAGCTGCGTGCAAATCTTGAAAAATTTTTTGACTACACAAGAATGTCGGAACAGAGCTTCCATGACTTGCTTTTACGTGTCAGGGGATCCATCACCAGGCAGGACACACAGCTATGTAGAACAATTCCTGCTGAGGAACGTCTGTTGATGACCCCGAGGTATTTAATTTTGAAAAAGAAACACCTGTCATTAATATGATTGTTCTAAAAGCCATGTACTGATTTTTTCCCCCTTTTCTGTTCCACAAATTCCTGGCTACCGGAGAGACCTTATCATCTCTACATTTCTAATTCCGAATTGGAGTGTCCACATTTTCTGGGATTGTTGGAGACACCTGCAGGGCTTTATGTGATGTTCTGCATGAAGAATTCCTCCCCCAACCAACACTGAACTCTGGCTGGAAAATGCTGCAAATTCCAGGATATTTGTAATTTTCCAAACTGTTTTGGGGCTGTGGATGGCAAACATATTCGGATTATGACATCTGCTGGAAGTGGATCCGAGTATTTCAATTACAAATGAAAATTTTCCAATTTTCCATTGTTCTGGTGATTGCAGATGCTGACAGTCGATTTGTCGCTGTGGACATTGGCTAAAGGAAACGAAAAGCTTTGACATGGGCCAATGTTTGTATGGTGATGATTTCAATTTTCCACAGCCATGATCACTTATGAACACTGAAGTCCCGCCAATGCCGTTTGCTGTGGTTGGGGATGAGTCGTTCCAAATGTGTGCCAACCTCATAAATCCATACTCAAGTCAGGACTTGAATCACACCAAAAGGATTTACAACTACCATCTGACAAGAGCACGGATCAACTGTGGAGTGTGCGTTTGGATTGCTGGTATCTAAATCATGCATTTTGGGAACAGCTATCAATCTAAAAATTGAGACAATTGATGAGGTTGTGAAAGCGTGTGTTGCTCTGCACAATTACATCCTGGTGAAAGAGCAACAACACTTTGAACTTGAGGAACCTGTTACTACCATATTGCCGGATTACTAAGATCACCCTCTGAGGACTACAGTGCAAGTTGGCCAAATGAGGGATAAATTTGCCTGCTTTTTTTTGGATATTGGACGTGTGGCATGGCAAGATGAAATGGTTCAAGCCGTTTGAAAATGTACCTATATTGTTTGCTGTTTTTACTCCTTCGGGGACAGGGAGCTGCTAGCAATGAAGTTGGCCTTTTCCGAGTGGAGACATCTCCTGGAGGGAGCCCGGTTTCCCTTCCAGGTGTATGCGGACCATAAAAATCTGGTCTATTTACAAACGGCCCAGCGCTTGAACTCTCGTCAAGCTAGGTGGTTGCTGGTCTTCTCCCACTTCCGCTTCACCTTGCACTTTCTCTCTGGAGAGAAGAATGTCCGTGCGGATGCTCTCTCATGCTCGGTGGTCTCAGCAGAGGAAGGGGAGGCTGAGCCACAGTTAATTCTCCCTCCGGAGAGCTTTACGACTGTGGCCCCAGTTGCTCTCGAGTCAGTGCCACCGGGCAAGACCTTTGTGCCTCCTCAGCTACGGCCGGAGGTTCTCGCCTGGGCACACGCGTCCAGGGTGGGTGGTCACTTTGGCAATAAGCGAACCACAGAACTCCTGGCAAGGTCGTATTGGTGGCTGCATATGGCTCGAGACACTAAGGAAAAGATACAAGCATGCGTCTCGTGTGCACGGAACAGGTCCTCTAGACAGAGGCCGGCTGGGTTATTGTACCCTTTGCCAGTGGCGGATAGACCTTGGGAGATGGTTGTCATGGATTTTGTAGTTGGCCTGCTCAAGTCTGGTGGCAGTACGGTCATCTGGGTGGTCACCGACCATTTTTCTAAAATGGTGCATCTGGTGCCACTCGCACTGTTGCCTTCCGCTCGTGGTCTTGCCACACTGTTCATAAAACATGTATTCCATCTGCATGGCATCCCGGACAAAATTTTCAGTGATCGAGGTCCCCAGTTCGCGCCCCGGTTTTGGAGGGAGCCCTGCAGCCTACTCAGCATTGAGCTAAACCTGTCCTCCGCTTACCATCCTGAGACGAACGGCTTGGTTGAGAGAGCCAACCAAACCTTGGTCACGTACCTGCGGCATTTCATCTCTGCCAGGCAGGATGACTGGGCATTAGGGTGACCGCAAAAAATCAATGTCGGAATTTTGTCCGTCTGGACCCCACAAAACGATTCCCCTTTCCAGATATTGAGATAGCCAAAATTTGAGCTCGATCAAACGACGTTAACCCGTGCCGCTCGTCGCTCAAAGTTTGAAAAAATCCAAATTGAGGTATTTTAAGATTTAGGTATTTTGCATAGTCTGTTAGACTATAAAGAATGTGACAACAACATTGCAGAAATAGCCCTGACCAAATTTTCGAACCATTTGTGGTATTTGATTGCAGAGTTGGTGGGATTATCGTTTTTTGATCCCACCATTACAGACAATGAAAAGTTGTTAATGGCTAATAAATTGCTCAGTAGCACAGATGAACCATCAGAGCATGCTAGGGTTGTAAATCCAAAAGTTAGGAAAGAAAAATTAAAAGAGGTAGGAAGTAACCGACTTTAACGACCTTCTGACAAAAGATGAAGAACAAAAGCAATATGTCCTGCAAGTTGTAAGCAAATGCCGAGCATTATATTCTGACGTTTCAAAAACTACTTTAACAAAAGCTCTAGAATAGATTAGATAACTATGTAAAATTATCAACTCATGTAGGTTAGCGTGCTCTGATGGTTCATCTGTGCTACTGAGCAATTTATTAGCCATTAACAACTTTTCATTGTCTGTAATGGTGGGATCAAAAAACGATAATCGCACCAACTCTGCATTCAAATACCACAAATGGTTCGAAAATTTGGTCAGGGCTATTTCTGCAATGTTGTTGTCACGTTCTTTATAGTCTAACAGACTATGCAAAATACCTAAATCTTAAAATACCTCAATTTGGATTTTTTCAAACTTTGAGCGACGAGCGGCACGGGTTAACGTTGTTTGATCGAGCTCAAATTTTGGCTCTCTCAATATTTGGAAAGGGGAATCGTTTTGTGGGGTCCAGACGAACAAGATTCTGACATTTTTTCCCCCCCATATGAGATCTGGTCACCCTACTGGGCATCCTTGCTACCATGGGCTGAGTTTGCCCTGAATAATGCAGTGGCTGATTCCACTGGTCAGACGCTGTTCCTTTTAAATTATGGCCAGCATCCGCGCGTCCCTGTCCCGAAGCCAGTGTCCTCCGCTGACTCTAGGGTGGCAGACTGGGCAGTGGAGGCTCACGACATTTGGGATCACACTCAGGATGCTATTCATGCCTCTAAAGAATGAATGAGGGCATCCGCCGACACACATCGGCAACCCGCTCTAAATCTTTTCCCCCGGCGACTTGGTGTGGCTCTCTGTTCGAAACATCAAGCTGCGGGCCGAGTCCTCCAAGTTCGCGACGCGATACATTGGACCTTTTAAGGTTCTCGAGTGAATCAGCTCGGTGGTCTACCGCCAGGCTCTTCCACCACATTTAGCCATTTCTGACGTTTTCCATTTGTCCCTTCTCATACCTGTTCACATGGCCCGGTTCTCTGAGTCATCTGCTGGGTCATCAGACTTGTCTTCGGACGAGTTTGAGGTTAACACCATTGTGGGACACAGGATTGTGCGTGGCAAAATGCTTTACTTGGTGGACTGGAAGGGTCATGGTCCAGAGGCCCGGGCCTGGGAGCCAGTGGAGAACATCCATGCTCTGCTCCTGAGCATAGCGAGGCTCAGAGGGGGGGGGGTAATGTTAGGCATTGGATTCCTGCAGCTGCACAGCAGGAATCCAGAGACATACATCCAGCGGTCTCCCATTCCTTTCCGACCATTCAGGGACCTGCACAGCAATCTCGGCCATCCAGGCGCCCTGCTCAGACCAGCTCTCTGGGTCTGGATGTTGCTGCCACCTCTGGACCAGCAATGGTAGCACAACCTGCTTTGCAGGAAACCACTCCAGAGGCTGCCCTCTCGCCGCGCTACTGGGCATGCCCACGAGACGATCTCCCAGTGGAGATCGGGGGTCACATGCTCAGGCCCTTGTCCTGATCTGATTGGCCCATCCCAGAGGCCTGGGGGTTCTCACAGGTGTTTAAACCCCTCACAGACATGACTCAAAAGGCGGCCGATATCAAGAATTGGTCAGACGCAGCTGTAGCAGCGTTTCAGTTTTTGAAAAAATGTTTCATGTCTTCTCCGGTTCTTATTCAACCGGACCCATCTGAACCATTTATTGTTGAGGTAGACGCGTCAGAGGTGTGGGTGGGGGCAGTATTGTCCCAGGGACCCACCATTTTGATCAATTTGAGACCTTGCGCCTTTTTCTCGAAGAAATTCTCCCCTGTGGAGAGAAACTATAATGTTGGGAATCGAGAACTTCTGGCCGTAAAGTTGGCCTTTGAAGAATGGAGGCATTTTTTGGAGGGGGCTGTCCATCCTATAACCGTAATTACGGACCACAAAAACCTAGCCTACATTGAGTCAGCTAAAAGGTTGACTCCCAGACAGGCTAGTTGGTCACTTTTTTTTCCCGATTCAACTTCTCGATCACTTTTCGGCCAGGATCCAAAAATGTCAGAGCTGATGCCTTGTCACGCAGTCTAGATCTGGTGTCCCCCCAGAAACTCCATCCTCCATTCTTCAGCCTGGGGTGGTGGTGGCAGGTGTTTCTAATATGTTGGAACGGGAGATTTGGGAAGCCCAGTCTCTTGCACCTCCGGCTAAGCCGGGGGATAAACTTATCGTGCCAGCTCAGTTTCGTCTCAAGGTCCTCCGGGACTTCCATGACTCAGTTTTGGGTGGACACCCAGGAATCTCAGCTACTCGAAAGGCCATTGCTAGAGTATTTTGGTGGTCTTCTTTAGCCTCTGATGTTTTGGGAATATGTGTCTGCATGTGATGTTTGTGCCCGTGCAAAAACCCCCCATAACCGGCCGGCCGGGGAATTGGTACCACTGCCAATTCCTGAGAGACCATGGACTCATTTGTCCATGGATTTCATCACCAACCTTCCCCCCTCCAAGGGTAATACCATCTTTTGGGTTGTGGTGGACAGGTTTAGTAAGCAGGCACATTTTGTACCTTTGTCATCTCTACCTAATGCGGAAACATTGTACAGATTGTTTGTTGAGCATGTGGTGCGGTTGCATGGGGTACCCTTGAATGTGGTGTCTGATAGAGGAGTGCAATTTGTTTCCAGATTTTGGAGGGCTTTTTGTAAGAGGTTAGGTATTGGTCTGTCCTTTTCATCTGCTTACCATCAAGAGCCTAATGGGCAGACCGAGTGGACCAATCAGTCTCTGGAGCAAATTCAGCGTTGCTTGACCTCAGCCCGAAAGGATGATTGGTGTTCTGTGTTACCGTTGGCCGAGTTTGCGTTTAACAACCACATTAACCAATCTACGGGTACATCTCCCTTTTTCTGCAATTATGGGTTTCATCCTCATTTTGGAGAATTTTCCCATTTGAACTCTGGGTGTCCTGGGGCAGATGAGACTATCCAGCGGTTGGGGGAGGTATGGCGGGAGGGCCAAAGTAACATTACGAAGGCCCAGGATAAATTTATATTTTTTGCAGACAAAAAACGATCTGCGGGACCGGTGTTTCAGGTTGGGGATAAGGTATGGTAGTCTACCAAGAATATAAGACTCAAGGTCCCCTCTGCGAAGCTTGGACCTAAGTTTATAGGTCCCTATGAAATTACCGAAGCGGTTAACCCGGTGCCTTTTAGGTTGTGTCTCCCGCCATCTCTACGGATCCCAAATGTTTTCCATAGGTCCCTTTTGAAACCTGTAAGGTCCGGTGGGGAGGGATCATCAACTTCCCCACCACCGGTTTTGGTAGACGGGCAGTCTGAGTACGAGGTGGAACGAATTGTCGACTCTAGGTTGGTTTGTCGTGCCCTTCAATATCTGGTACATTGGAAAGGCTACGGTCCTGAAGAACGGTCTTCGGTTCCTGCCCGATCGGTTCATGCAGATCGGTTGCTCCGGGCCTTTCACGCTAAGTATCCTGAGAGACTTGGGGGTCCTGTGGCCCCCTATTGAGAGGAGGGTACTGTCATGATCCAGGACGGGGTTTCGCTTTGGCCCGTCCTGGTCAGACAGAGGGTTAATTGTTTCTGCCTCTCTCTGGCAGAGGGCGGCTATTTAATGCTCATTGGACCTAGGTCCGGTGTCAGTTATACTCCTGCCCTCGGCTGAGTTAGTTGACCTCTTGTGTACGTGTGCCTGATAACTTGTTGCTTGCTTGGCTTTGATCCGGTTCTGTGCCTGTTACGAGTTCTGCCTGTCCCTCTTGTACCGCACCGCCCTCTCGTGTATGACTCTCTGCTTGTGACTTCACTGTTCTCTGCTCGTCCCTTTGGTACCGCACCGCCCTCTCGTGTATGACCTTTGGCTTTGTCTGACCTCCTATCTGTTTATCCCTCCTGTACCTCGTTCGCCCGTATTTTGTATGACCTCCGTTTTGCCAGACTCTGAGTTTTCTACCATTTCTGAAAGCAGGACACTAAGTCCCGCCCCCTTGCAGTCACATGACCATAGGTCCTGTGCCTGCTTGCAAAAACTTCTGCATTCAGGTCCTGTGCATCTGTACTTCCGGCTGTTCCTGTCCCTGGGACCCCTACAGTACGGGTCAGTCCCTGCTCTGTGGAGGCTGCACGCCGGCTGCTGTCAGGACTCTGACAAAAAGATCATCCACGTACTGTAATAGTACAATCAGCAGATGAGGTGAATGCCACTACTCAAGGATCCCTGCCATCGCTGCTGAATAGATGGCAGGGGATTTCTTTCCCCCTTTGTGGGAGGACTGTCCAACATTATTGTTTACTTTTATTAGTAAAGGAAAAAGATACTGACAGTCACGGTGCAGGGGTACAGAGAAAAATGCACCCGCTAAATCAATGACTGTGAAACATTTTGACATCACTAGGATCTGTGACAGTATTGTGTGTGGACCAGGGACGATTGAGGTCACACTCTCTGTAGCATCATTAATAGCCAATAAGTCATGAACCTTTCTGTAAGTGTCAGCAAACCCTTGAGTCCTTTTTCCCTAATGGGATACAAAGGGGTGTTGCAGGGGGAAGATCTTTGCACTAGAAGCCCTGCCTTAATGTACTTTCTAATATCTCTGCTCGGGGCGATTGATTTGGCTAGGCTCAAGGGGTACTGCTGTAAACAAGGAGGAGTGGTTCCTTTTTTTTTCTTCAATTTAATCATGACAGTAAATTCTTTGGGGTATTGTCACTAGCAATAAGCTTTGTAAGTACCACAATTCCAGCACCTCACTGTTTCTAGGTCCCTTGGTCCCCTATTATGTCTCCACTGTTTTCCTTGCTTTCCAGCATACATGACAGGTTGTCTAATTGTCCTTGTTCGCTCAACTATTTTAGCTACCTTAAGGAGGTCTTTTGGATCTACATGTCTCCATTCAGGTCTGGCTGGCTGTACTGCGTCTCGTAAGTCTTTGATCATACCGTCAATGAATGCATTCACCAGTATTCTAACATCAAGTGGGTTTATGCAAATGTACCCCATGTCTGCCCATTTCAGCTGTAACCATCCAAAGTACATCTCTACACTCTCTCCTCTTTGCTGTGTCACGTTAGTCAGGAGTACGGACTGCTCTGATTGTTCCACTGTAGCCCATTGTTTTAGTGATTCACAGTACGTCTCCCCAGACGGTGCAGATTTATCATCCATGCCCCAAGCCTGATTCTTTGCCACATCTGTGTGTGTCTTAATTATATGTCCTAGTGCGTCACCTGCCTTTAAACTTACCAACCTCTCTAGGTCTGCCCAGGTACACTTATATGTCTGCTGTACTTCCTTTATGTGTCTGTAAAATGGGAATGGTTGGTTTTCAGGGTCAGGTAACTGCTTTAGCATAGCCAACTGGTCAGAGGGGCTCCAGGGTAATACACCTGCATCTTTCTTATTCTAGTTGCCCTTCTAGGTCCTGATGGGGTTGGTCATCTGATGTCTACTGTCAGCTTACTCCTCAAAGGTCAATGTCCCCACTACCCACTAACCACACTATTATGTCACTACATATGATCTTGTCTGGATAGGATTTAGCGCAACTTGCTTAGGTCAGTAGCACAGGTCACACAAGTAGCTATTCAGTCTGGGTTTGTCTGAGTCTGATCACAGTGTTTACAAGTCCATCTGTTTTGCCTGGGTCTCTGGTTAAACTTTGTCAATCAAAACATTCATAATACACCTTCCACACTGTTGTACATTCTCAAACATCATTTATTCACTTGCTATTTTCTTCCCTTGTCTGTACCTTTTTGTACATCCAAACATTCACACTCTGGTATTTTTGCCTTTTTCAACATTGGTCCCACTTGTTTTACTGCTTCCTTTCTTCTCTGTCTTTTTCAATTTGCATAGCTGTCCCGGATCCCATTGGGGGCACCGACTGTACACAGAAAAAAGTTGCCCATGGCTTCAACCTTTCTCTGCCGACAGCTCACCTTACTTCTGAAATGCCCTCTCAGTTTGCCTGACTTTGTCTTACAGGCTACACTTAGCAAGTCAGAGAGAGCCTGCCAAGGTGTAGTGGGAAGGCTCCTTGCCTCTCACCCGGTAGACCTACAGGATGTAACGAGAAGGCTCTCTGCCTCTATCCCGTTAGATCAGCTGGCTAGATAGGAATAGGCCTTTTTCCTTCTAGCCCAGCTCCATGGATTGTGGGAAGGCTGCTTCAACTTAGACAGCTCATCTTTTTTATGAAATGCCCTTCTGTGTGTCTGGACCTCTGTCTTACAGCCCACACATAGCAAGTCAGAGTGAGCCTGCCAAGGAGTATCCAGAAGGCTCCTTACCCTCGCCTCTCACCCACAACAAAAAAACCCGCTGACTAAAGTAAGAAGGCCCAGGTGTGATAGGCCTCTAACCTACTTTATCTGGCATACAGTCAGCTACCTCCTTTGCTGATCCACAATTTGCTATACAAATCAATCACACAACTAGAAGCAGGTTCAAACACATTAATGACCAAACAATCACTTACAATTTCCTTCTAAATTAGGCACCATATTTTACTTTCAAGTTCAACTTACAAAATTTCATTCCACTTCAATTAAGTACTGTTGCTTTAAAATGCACAAATCTAATAGCGAGCATTTCAGAACCACAGAGAATCTTGAACGCGGTTCCGTGCCCCCTCCTATTAGACACTCAGCAGAGATAAGATGAGAGGAGCGAGAGGAGAGAAGAGAAACTGCGCAGCGGCATCACTACCCCTCCCATCAGAATGTAGTGTCCTTCATCACGGGATTTCACTGTAAGAGCAGGTAACTGTATAATGTGAGTATCCACGCCTGCCCTTGCCTGGCCAAATGATTCCAGAAAACTTTCCAATGTCATACCACATATAGCACGAGCTATATCATTACTCAATTCATTCAATCTCAGATGTAGATTGAAATATCTGTACCATACCCATCCTGGATCTTGCACTAGAACTGGAAAGGTAACAATATTAGGAGTTCATGAAAAAATTCTGTAGGGCTCTGCCCCTTGACTCAGTACCCCTAGAACTGCTGTGAAATCTTCACAGAATGGTGCAAATTCATCAAATTCATTCATGCGTGCTCATTCAGGGATTTTTTTCTTTTTTTTCTTTCCTTTTTCAGTGGTCATTTGATTTTACAAAGAGAAGATAACAAAAATCCCTTATCTCAATTACTCATCTCTCATCTCATTCAGAGGTTCTTATAGACTTAAATACAAGGATTCACACAGCCTGCCTATCTTGGACTTTGGATTTGACACCTTAACCTAAAGCAGTGTCCACTGACACTCTGAGAACACCAAAGCCAACTTCTTAAACAACAAGAATCAATGAAAACCAAAACAACATCAGAAGGTCCAACCAAAACAACCAAAAACCACAGCCCTATACAAAATACAGCCTCATATGATTTACTGCCAATCCAAAATAAACACTGCACAGAGTCTATCCCAGGCTTTGTGCTACACAGTACACCAGTACACAACCAGTTAGTATATTATTATATTGCCAGAACAGATTGACAGATAATACAGATGACAATCATTATCTTTTTACTCTATTATTCAACTCTCATACGGATATACTCACCGCTCACTGGTGATGTGGGTTCTTTTGAACCGTGTTGTACAGTCTTACCCAGAGATATGTAGACATCCTTAGAGAGGTTGCAGACGCAGAATCAAAATAAGAATAAATGTTCTCACCTGCTGCAGCCTGGATTCTGCATATTCAACCCCCCAGGAAGCTCCCACATACGGATTCCGAATAGGCTGGTTTCCACGGCCTCACGTTGGGTGCCAAAACTGTCGTAGCTGCTTTTTGTTCTGACCAAGCGTCAGATATGCCAAATCACCAGTGAGTCCGGATTAGGAGGTTTTCGCCCTTCTGTTCACAAGTGCTTGGAGACAAAGAGACACAGGTAATGCTTCCCCTGCGGAGAAAAGCTTGTTCTTGCTCCTGGGCAGCTTGGCACCCATGAGGCAATTAATGTTGCTGAGTCTCAATGACCGCCGAGTTTCCTGGTTTTTACCAGTGCTGATTATTGGGTTGCCACCCTGCTGGATCCCCATTACAAAGACAATGTACCATCATTACTGAATCGGGATAGGAAAATGTGGGAATTCAATCACACGCAGGTAGACACATTACTAATGGCATTCCTACCTGACAGTGTGGGCTCAGAAGAAGCAGAAGGAAGTGTTGGCTACCTTCTCCTTCATCTCTTCCACCTACATGTCCACTTCCTCCTCCACTTGGACCTTTGCCTTCTGGTTCAAGATTATTATTTTTCACTCTTGTTATTATAGGTTATTTTAAGTCATTTTCCTATCCTCATTTGTTTGTAGGGCAGTTATCCTGCTCTAAGACTAGGTTCACATTAGCATTTCTGTGCACAGCGTACCATCCGCATGCACAAACGCATGCAAAAACGCATGCAAATGCATGTTTATGCAGCGTTTTTTTTATCAGCCTCATCTTACGCATGATGCCAAAAAAAGCTGCGTGTGCATGCGTTTGTATGTGTTTTTGCTTGTATCTGTGTTGTTTATGCGCATGCATTCCATATGACACCAGACACCCAATGGGCATGTCTCATGGATTTGCAATTGAAATTGGCTGTTGCCTTTGCAGTGGCTTGTGAAGAAGAAGAGAAAGATGGAGAAGACGTCGTCTTCGCTATTGGCAACACCCCATTGTAGAAGTCTGAGAGAGCCGTGGAGCCAAGCATTCATTGCATACAGAGCTGCGTGCAAATCTTGAAAAATTTTTTGACTACACAAGAATGTCGGAACAGAGCTTCCATGACTTGCTTTTACGTGTCAGGGGATCCATCACCAGGCAGGACACACAGCTATGTTGAACAATTCCTGCTGAGGAACGTCTGTTGATGACCCCGAGGTATTTAATTTTGAAAAAGAAACACCTGTCATTAATGATTGTTCTAAAAGCCATGTACTGATTTTTTCCCCCTTTTCTGTTCCACAAATTCCTGGCTACCGGAGAGACCTTATCATCTCTACATTTCTAATTCCGAATTGGAGTGTCCACATTTTCTGGGATTGTTGGAGACACCTGCAGGGCTTTATGTGATGTTCTGCATGAAGAATTCCTCCCCCAACCAACACTGAACTCTGGCTGGAAAATGCTGCAAATTCCAGGATATTTGTAATTTTCCAAACTGTTTTGGGGCTGTGGACGGCAAACACATTCGGATTATGACATCTGCTGGAAGTGGATCCGAGTATTTCAATTACAAATGAAAATTTTCCAATTTTCCATTGTTCTGGTGATTGCAGATGCTGACAGTCGATTTGTCGCTGTGGACATTGGCTAAAGGAAACGAAAAGCTTTGACATGGGCCAATGTTTGTATGGTGATGATTTCAATTTTCCACAGCCATGATCACTTATGAACACTGAAGTCCCGCCAATGCCGTTTGCTGTGGTTGGGGATGAGTCGTTCCAAATGTGTGCCAACCTCATAAATCCATACTCAAGTCAGGAGTTGAATCACACCAAAAGGATTTACAACTACCATCTGACAAGAGCACGGATCAACTGTGGAGTGTGCGTTTGGATTGCTGGTATCTAAATCATGCATTTTGGGAACAGCTATCAATCTAAAAATTGAGACAATTGATGAGGTTGTGAAAGCGTGTGTTGCTCTGCACAATTACATCCTGGTGAAAGAGCAACAACACTTTGAACTTGAGGAACCTGTTACTACCATATTGCCGGATTACTAAGATAACCCTCTGAGGACTACAGTGCATGTTGCCCAAATGAGGGATAAATTTGCCTGCTTTTTTTTGGATATTGGACGTGTGGCATGGCAAGATGAAATGGTTCAAGCCGTTTGAAAATGTACCTATATTGTTTGCTGTTTTTACTCCTTCGGGGACAGGGAGCTGCTAGCAATGAAGTTGGCCTTTTCCGAGTGGAGACATCTCCTGGAGGGAGCCCGGTTTCCCTTCCAGGTGTATACGGACCATAAAAATCTGGTCTATTTACAAACGGCCCAGCGCTTGAACTCTCGTCAAGCTAGGTGGTCGCTGGTCTTCTCCCACTTCCACTTCACCTTGCACTTTCTCTCTGGAGAGAAGAATGTCCGTGCGGATGCTCTCTCATGCTCGGTGGTCTCAGCAGAGGAAGGGGAGGCTGAGCCACAGTTAATTCTCCCTCCGGAGAGCTTTACGACTGTGGCCCCAGTTGCTCTCGAGTCAGTGCCACCGGGCAAGACCTTTGTGCCTCCTCAGCTACGGCCGGAGGTTCTCGCCTGGGCACACGCGTCCAGGGTGGGTGGTCACTTTGGCAATAAGCGAACCACAGAACTCCTGGCAAGGTCGTATTGGTGGCTGCATATGGCTCGAGACACTAAGGAAAAGATACAAGCATGCGTCTCGTGTGCACGGAACAGGTCCTCTAGACAGAGGCCGGCTGGGTTATTGTACCCTTTGCCAGTGGCGGATAGACCTTGGGAGATGGTTGTCATGGATTTTGTAGTTGGCCTGCTCAAGTCTGGTGGCAGTACGGTCATCTGGGTGGTCACCGACCATTTTTCTAAAATGGTGCATCTGGTGCCACTCGCACTGTTGCCTTCCGCTCGTGGTCTTGCCACACTGTTCATAAAACATGTATTCCATCTGCATGGCATCCCGGACAAAATTTTCAGTGATCGAGGTCCCCAGTTCGCGCCCCGGTTTTGGAGGGAGCCCTGCAGCCTACTCAGCATTGAGCTAAACCTGTCCTCCGCTTACCATCCTGAGATGAACGGCTTGGTTGGGAGAGCCAACCAAACCTTGGTCACGTACCTGCGGCATTTCATCTCTGCCAGGCAGGATGACTGGGCATTAGGGTGACCGCAAAAAATCAATGTCGGAATTTTGTCCGTCTGGACCCCACAAAACGATTCCCCTTTCCAGATATTGAGATAGCCAAAATTTGAGCTCGATCAAACGACGTTAACCCGTGCCGCTCGTCGCTCAAAGTTTGAAAAAATCCAAATTGAGGTATTTTAAGATTTAGGTATTTTGCATAGTCTGTTAGACTATAAAGAATGTGACAACAACATTGCAGAAATAGCCCTGACCAAATTTTCGAACCATTTGTGGTATTTGATTGCAGAGTTGGTGGGATTATCGTTTTTTGATCCCACCATTACAGACAATGAAAAGTTGTTAATGGCTAATAAATTGCTCAGTAGCACAGATGAACCATCAGAGCATGCTAGGGTTGTAAATCCAAAAGTTAGGAAAGAAAAATTAAAAGAGGTAGGAAGTAACCGACTTTAACGACCTTCTGACAAAAGATGAAGAACAAAAGCAATATGTCCTGCAAGTTGTAAGCAAATGCCGAGCATTATATTCTGACGTTTCAAAAACTACTTTAACAAAAGCTCTAGAATAGATTAGATAACTATGTAAAATTATCAACTCATGTAGGTTAGCATGCTCTGATGGTTCATCTGTGCTACTGAGCAATTTATTAGCCATTAACAACTTTTCATTGTCTGTAATGGTGGGATCAAAAAATGATAATCCCACCAACTCTGCATTCAAATACCACAAATGGTTCGAAAATTTGGTCAGGGCTATTTCTGCAATGTTGTTGTCACATTCTTTATAGTCTAACAGACTATGCAAAATACCTAAATCTTAAAATACCTCAATTTGGATTTTTTCAAACTTTGAGCGACGAGCGGCACGGGTTAACGTCGTTTGATCGAGCTCAAATTTTGGCTCTCTCAATATTTGGAAAGGGGAATCGTTTTGTGGGGTCCAGACGAACAAGATTCTGACATTTTTTCCCCCCCATATGAGATCTGGTCACCCTACTGGGCATCCTTGCTACCATGGGCTGAGTTTGCCCTGAATAATGCAGTGGCAGATTCCACTGGTCAGACGCTGTTCCTTTTAAATTATGGCCAGCATCCGCGCGTCCCTGTCCCGAAGCCAGTGTCCTCCGCTGACTCTAGGGTGGCAGACTGGGCAGTGGAGGCTCACGACATTTGGGATCACACTCAGGATGCTATTCATGCCTCTAAAGAATGAATGAGGGCATCCGCCGACACACATCGGCAACCCGCTCTAAATCTTTTCCCCCGGCGACTTGGTGTGGCTCTCTGTTCGAAACATCAAGCTGCGGGCCGAGTCCTCCAAGTTCGCGACGCGATACATTGGACCTTTTAAGGTTCTCGAGTGAATCAGCTCGGTGGTCTACCGCCTGGCTCTTCCTCCACATTTAGCCATTTCTGACGTTTTCCATTTGTCCCTTCTCAAACCTGTTCACATGGCCCAGTTCTCTGAGTCATCTGCCGGGTCATCAGACTTGTCTTCAGACGAGTTTGAGGTTAACACCATTGTGGGACACAGGATTGTGCGTGGCAAAATGCTTTACTTGGTGGACTGGAAGGGTCATGGTCCAGAGGCCCGGGCCTGGGAGCCAGTGGAGAACATCCATGCTCCGCTCTTGAGCATAGTGAGGCTCAGAGGGGGGGGGCCAATGTTAGGCATTGGATTCCTGCAGCTGCATAGCTGGAATCCAGAGACATACATCCAGCGGTCTCCCATTCCTTTCCGACCATTCAGGGACCTGCACAGCAATCTCGGCCATCCATGCGCCCTGCTCAGACCAGCTCTCTGGGTCTGGATGTTGCTGCCACCTCTGGACCAGCAATGGTAGCACAACCTGCTTTGCAGGAAACCACTCCAGAGGCTAAGTCCTCTCGCCGCGCTACTGGGCATGCCCACGAGACGATCTCCCAGTGGAGATCGGGGGTCACATGCTCAGGTCCTTGTCCTGATCTGATTGGCCCATCTCAGAGGCCTGGAAGGTCCAGGAAGCGCATGGATATAAAAGGCCCTCATGGCCGCTCGCCCATGCGCTAGTATAGACATTATTTGTTAGATGTGTGAATGGTGACGGATGTATGATTCTGGTGACTGACTCATTTGAAACCCCTACCCTTGGATATTATGCATGTGGATAGGGAATTAGAGGATAGTCAGTGCCAGTCAGTGGCAAGCCATTCGCCACTGTGCCTACCGCACCGCTACACTAGCATCCTATGGTGTCATGCCTCACGGCACTATCGTACAGTGGCAGTAGTTGCCGCCACGCTGCTCTTAGCAGCACTTACTTGTGTTCGCGGTAGCGATGCCGCGCGCACGGTAGGTCAAGACGGACACCGACCTCTGCCTTGGGCCGTGTCCTGTGACTATATACCGTGTGTGCATGCCAGCTGAGACCTGTGAAGCTAACAGGCTCGGCGTTTATGCTTTATGGATACTAAAGCGCCTCTGTGAGTTTAACAGAGTCCGCTCTGTGCACCTCGGGTGACGTTTAACCCGAGCACAGTATACCGCCATATAGCGAGTCCGCCATTACTCAGCAGCGGTTGTTACACCTACTGCACGGTGGACCCCGGGTGGCGAACGCACGTCCTATTATTTATATTTAGTGCGTTCCGCCGACCCTAACATTATACTAGCGCCAGGGTCTGGCTAGTAATGGCGGACCTGCAGTAGCTACAGCGGTACATTCGGCAGCTGGAGAGCAGGTTGGCGGCTATTGAGAGCTCCACCTCAGCTGCGAATGCTACAGTAGCCGCTGCTCAGGCAGTCGCAGAGGCTGTCTCACGCGTGTCCACATCTACGCCTATCCAGCCAATATCTCACCTCCCGCTCCCCGACAAGTTTTCGGGTGACAGTGCCACCTGTAGGGGATTCGTGAGTCAGTGCTCTATCCAGCTTGAGTTACTGGCCGCACGGTTCCCTACAGAGCGGGCTAAGGTGGAGTTTATTGTCTCTCTCCTATCTGGCAGGGCGTTAGATTGGGCTACGCCATTGTGGGAACGTGATGATCCCATGGTTCAGGGCGCTATTCAGTTCCTCGCGGCTCTGAAGCAGGTCTTTTTGGGACCACGGATCACGCACGTCCTCTCTCCAATTATTGGCCCTAACACAGGGGTCTCTCTCGGTCAGCCATTATGCTGTCCGATTCCGGACATTGGCTTCCAAACTGGAATGACCTGATAAAGCACTCATCCCTGTGTTTTGGAGAGGGATAGCAGAGCATGTCCAAGATGCTCTAGCAACCAGAGAGGTCCCTACAAGTCTGGAGGAAGTGATTGCCATCTCCACCCGCATTGATCTCCGGTTTCCGGAGCGCAGGCTGGAATGTGCGCAATCCAGACGAAGGGTTAATTTGGCTCCCACCTTCACCGAGCCGCTAAGATCTTCCGCTCAGGAGCTTACATTCTCCGAACCTATGAAGGTGTCTCGCACCAGCTCCAAGCCACGTCCGGTGCGAAGCTCCGCACGTTGTTACCAGTGCCGGCAGTTTGGTCACTCGGCTAGCACGTGTCCTCTGCGGTCGGAAAAACGATCACGTCCAGTGGTTGTAGGTGGTGGTCAGACAAATATGAAACCCTTTTCTCCCAAACCGGTATTCCGAGGGACATTAGATAGTGGGGCCTCCACCTGGGAGGTAGAGGTTACCGTGGATTCCTGGGCTAAGGGGAACTTTGTCCTCGACCTTCGCCCAGGAACACACTATTCCACTGGTGTTACTGCCCCAACCTCTGACCATCAGGGTGGTTAATGGTGCACCTTTACCATCTCAGGTGACCCACCAGACAGTCCCACTCGGGCTCTCAATCTCACCCTCTCATCGTGAGATTCTGTCCCTGTTCATTTTGCCAGATGGCATCGACCAGGTGCTTCTCGGAGTTCCCTGGCTCCGTTGTCACTCCCCTCATATTGATTGTGCTTCGGGGAATATACTGGGTTAGAGCAAGGACTGTGAGGGAAGGTGCCTGAAGGGAAGTGTTCAGGTAGCTTCCACTGAAGTGCCCATGGATCTCTTAGCGCTCCCTAAACCTTACCACCAGTACGCGGACGTCTTCTCTAAAAAATCTGCGGAGACGCTCCCGCTGCACCGTCCTTACGATTGCCTGATAGATCTTCTGCCAGGCATGGAACCTCCTGGAGGCTGTGTGCATCAGCTGTCCCTCCCTGAGACAGAGGCTATGTCTCAATGTATCCGGGAGAACCTGGCCAGAGGTTTTATCAGAAAGTCGGTGTCGCTGGCTGGTGTAGGGTTCTTCTTCGTGCAGAAGAAGAGTGGAGAGTTACGTCCCTGCATTGACTACAGAGGTCTCAACGCCATTACAGTTAAAAACAAATACCCTCTCCCGTTGATCTCTGAGCTATTTGACAGGTTGCGAGAGGCCCGGATCTTTATGAAATTAGAACTACGGGGGGTGTACAACCTGATCTGCATTCGTGAAGGAGACGAGTGGAAGACAGCCTTTAATACCAGGGATGGCCACTATGAATATCTGGTCATGCCCTTCAGCCTTTGCAATGCACCTGCTGTCTTCCAGGAATTCGTCAACAACGTCTTTCGCGATATGCTCTCCACCTCGGTGGTGGTCTATCTGGATGACATCCTCATCATCAAGACGGACACCGACCTCTGCCTTGGGCCGTGTCCGTGTGTGCACGCCAGCTGAGACCTGTGAAGCTAACAGGCTCGGCGTTTATGCTTTACGGATACTAAAACACCTCTGTGAGTTTAACAGAGTCTGCTCTGTGCACCTCGGATGATGTTTAATCCGAGCGCAGTATACTGCCATATAACGAGTCCACCATTTCTCAGCAGCAGTTGTTACACCTACTGCATGGTGGACCCCGGGCGGCGAACGCACTTCCTATTATTTATATTTAGTGCGTTCCGCCGTCCCTAACAGTTTGCTACTTGTACCTGTATTGTTTGATAACTTTAATAATAATAAAACCCCCACTGTAACTATGACGTATACTGATCACGGGTAGGCTACGTCCGAGAGTGGACCCTCTTGATCGCGGCACTGGAGCTCCCAGGGGCGAGCGCGCCAGGTGGCCGTTAGGGGCAGGCCCTCGGAAGACAGATGCCGCGACTGCTAGACCCAAGAGAGGCGGCTCAAAAGACTGAGTGAGGGGATAAGGACTGAGCACGGAATGAAGAAGGGAGTAGGAAGCACAGAGTAGGCGCAGGACGGTAACACGGAGTATAGGACTGGGCACTGGGGTGCAGGATGGAGACACGGAGTACTGGACGGGGCACTGGAGTACAGGACAGAGACACGGAGTACAGGACTGGGTACTGGAGTACAGGACGGAGACACGGAGTACTGGACGGGGCACTGGAGTACAGGACAGAGACACGGAGTACAGGACTGGGTACTGGAGTACAGAACGGAGACAAGGAGTACTGGACGAGGCACTGGAGTACAGAACAGAGACACGGAGTACAGGACTGGGCACTGGAGTACAGGACGGAGACACGGAGTACTGGACGGGGCACTGGAGTACAGGACAGAGACAGAGAGTGAGAAGGGGAAACCCCTAAACACTGGGCCAGGATACCGTAGGAAAGGCACATGCTGGACAGAGGAAAAGGAGGATGAGGCGGGCACAGAGCGGGGAGGTGAGCGCCGGTGAGTATAGTATTTCTTCACTACTTTTCTTTTCCTGGCCTTCATTTTGCTGGTTCCTCTGTGTTCTTTTCCTGTCCCTGGGGTGCTGAACTTGGCTGCTTGGTGTAAGTTGAAGGATCTGCTGCTGAACTCGGCTGTGTGGTGGAAGTTGAAGGCTGGACTGCTGCACTCGGCTGCATGGTGTAGCTGGGTAGTGTAGGAACAGTCCTAATGTTCAGCAGTGGTGGTGGTGGTGGTGGATAGGTCACTTTTTTATCAGACTGGTATCAAACTGGTATCCAAGTCCTGGCAGATTCTGTCACTGATGCTGTGCTGGAGCTTGTTGACCTGTAGGGAAAGAACTTTGTGCCTACTGCTGATATCGGGACTGCTGCATTGGCCTCGGTGTAAGCATCTTAACAGGCTGTTAGGGCCTGCGGAACACACCAAATAATATAAAAGGAGAAATAAGGTGCGTTCGCAGCCCGGGGTCCACCATGCAGAGATGGGACCTGCTGCTGAGTAATGGCGGAACTAGATGGTGGATGAACGCTTGCTCACACGTGGGTTAACTTCACCCAGTGTGAATGGAAGCAAACTCTGTTGCTCCACAGAGCCGCTAAAACAAACGTTGGAGCCTGTTGAACTCACAGAGCTCGGCTGAGTGAGCGCTAATTAGAGGTCACAGAGCTCTGTCCCAGAGGCATAAGACTAAAGCTCCTCTAGACCATCAGCCCTCGGCGCCGCGGCTGCGGTACCAGCAAAAGGTAGGAATATACAGTATACAATCGCGCCAAGTGCGCACAGTGCCGCTTCGGTGGACGCCACTAACCACCCAGGGTGGGGATGAAAGCACTAGAGGTGCGCACGGCGTAGCACTGGCGGTTACTGCTACCTGGTGTGGTACGACAGTGCCATGAGCAGGGAGGCACAGTCGGACGCTAGATAGTGCAGAGGACTTGGAAGCACTGTGGCGTATAGCTTATCCACTGACAGACGCTGACTCTAACCTCTAAGCCCTAACACCTGTCACAACCAAGGGTACAGGTTTCATAATGAGTCATTCACAGTCACAAACATCCGTCATCATACACACCATAAGCCACAAGAGTCTATACTAGCGCATGACCGAGCAGCCATGCAAGCCTTTTATAGCAGTATCCTACTGGGACCTTCCTGATGGTCCAATCCGAGCTGGAGAAGGACCTGAGCATGTGACCTCTGATCTCCAATGAGAGATCATCCCGCGGGCATGCTCAATAGACCGAAAGGAGGACATAGTCCCTGGAGTAGCTCGCTGCTGACCAGCATGTGTTGCTATAGCTGGACCAGAGGTGACAACAGCAACCAAACCCACAGTGCTAGTCTGAGCAGAGCGCCGGGATCGACGACTCTCCTGAGCAGCCTCTTCTGCGGCTGAAGAGGAATGGGAGACCGCCAAAGGCAAGGCTTGGGACTCCTGCTGTGCAGCGTCAGGAACCCGACGCCTAACACAGGCCTTCATCACATACAGCTGAAGTTCAGGGCTAAGATTTTCCAAAATGCCCCATTCTGTGGCAGAAAAATAATGTTGCGCTGGTCTATTAAGGTCGGTTTCCAGGCAGTCAAGGCGTCTGTGGTCTACCTGGAAAAGTTTGTGCACCTACAACCACCTTATTCTCATCCTGAAAGTTAGAGCTTAAGTGAACTAACTCGGGCATGATTGTCATATCCCATGCCCTCTGATGCTGGCAAGCAGACCCAAGTAAAGTAGTGGCAGAGGGCTGGGAGAAGGGAAAACCAGAAGGACTGGCTGCCTGTTCCCCAGCCTGTGAAACCTGCCTGGTTGCTCCATCGCTGGTGGATGATTGGGATTGGGCATGTTTGTTGACTGGTTGATGAGGGGCCGCTCCAACAGAGGATAATCAAGGTTGTGTGGTTCTGTGTGGAAAATAAATGAAAAACATTTGCAAAAAAAATAAAAAGTTTAATAGTAAGACAACACAAAAGATGCCCACGTTCGCTGAGCAACCGCAGGCCTCAGAAACAAAAGCTAAAAATGGTACTTATATTTTCGGATTGTTGGAGCAGCACCACTTCGAACCCGACTCTCCTCTCTCATGTCCTTATTGAGGCGATCCTTCATCGAAAGCCAACAGACTTTTATTCTCTTCACTGTGAAGTGGGAAAAAAATGAAAAAAATAATTGTAAAACAATGCATCTACATTAACAGGTTCACTGTCACGTCGGACCACATTGGAATACTTACAAAATTCCTTCCTGGCATGTGGCATGGCATGGTCCCAATCAGTCAGCAGCGATCTTGACACTTCTTCCCAGAGACATCGAATCCATGTTGAGTCGGAATGATTACTATCACAGGGGTTCCACAACGCTGCTCGCTCTTGTACTGATTGAATTAGTTGGTCATTGTCAATGTCTGGTTTGCCTTCCTCACGTTGAGGAACCTATAGATGAATTAAAAACATTGTAAGTAAATCTGAAAACAAATTCAATTACAACTCTGATAAATAAAAGACTACTTACTCCTCATCTTTCCTTCTTAGAAACTTGAGGCCGACCACCCTGAGAAGATTCATTTCCACTCGACTGCTCCTGCTGTCCAGTACTAAAAGGTACCTGTAAAGAAAATACATGGTTTTCCAGATATATAATATTGCCAGTCAATACATACCAATCAGTATATCAAATATGATTACATAATCGGTGTCATGCCACTCTCGGAAGCTTCACTGGAGGACATATTGTAATAGCAGGTAGCAGTCAAGTAAAACACTAGAGAAAAGAAGAGAGAAGAAGAGAGAAGAAAAATCAAACTTGTTAAGAGCTAAACACAATGAAGCAAAAAAAACCACCAATACTTACATTACAGGCAGTATTCCAGCAGCACAGCACTCAGGCAGCACAGAACAAGGAAAGCAGCACAGCACCAGGACAGATAGCAGCATAGCACCAGGAAGGCAGCAGCAAGACGACAGCACCAGGAAGGCAGCACCAGGAAGTCAGCACCAGGAAGGCACCACCAGAACTGCACCACCAGAACTGCACCACCAGGAAGGCAGCTCCAGGACGACAGCACCAGGAAGGCACCACCAGAACGGCAGCTCCAGGACGGCAGCACCAGGAAGGCAGCACCAGAACGGCAGCACCAGGAAGGCAGCTCCAGGACCGGAGCAGCAAACAGTCTACAAGGAACAGAAAAAAACACACATAGGCAGTCTTGTGCTCACATCCAAAGTCTGGAGAGTAATGGCCTTGCAATGTCCACACTTCCTTTTATACAACTGGCAATTAAAATCACTTCCTGGACCTGCTCATTATGAAGTATGCATGCATATCGAACCCATGTGAACACATGTCCTTGTGTACCAATGTGTTCCCATAGACAGTAATGCGTCGTTTAGATGCACTCATCTATGTGCGCATGGCTGCGCATAATTGACACCTCAAAAAATGCAACATGCTGCGTTCGCCGCATACCGCGAAACGATGCATGTGTATGCATCCGCATGCGAAGTGATGCAAACGTATGTCCCTGTGTACAACATGTGGATCTATGCTGATCATACGCTGCGCACAGATACGCTAATGTGAAACCAGCTTTACCCCCTTTATCCTTCTATTTTTAGCCTCCTAACCCTTTTATGACCATTTTACAGCTATTTTACCACACAAATGTTCTGATGCCAGTTCTGTGCTATGGGGTTAGTGGTCAAGTTCGGGAACCCAAACTGAACTTTGGAATAAAGTTCAACTGAATCCAACAAGCTTGAACTTCCACGTTTCCGCTCATCTCTACTTATCAGAGCTAGAAATCTTGACCTAATGTGATGAGACTCAGTGCAACAGTGATAAAAAGATGCATCAGGATAGTGCAGAGCGGAGGTGCCAGAAGGGGAGCAGTAAAGTGAGTCAGAGTATTTTCTTTATTTTTTAGCCTTTTGATGGTCAGTTATGGTTCAGCCAGCCACCATTTTGCTGAATAAGCACAAAAGCAAAATACAAAAAATGACAAATAGAGATTTTTGCAATTGTCAAGTTGAATTTAATTCCACTCAAATATATCCGCAAATCACTATATCAGATATTTTAGCACAAATGTTGCATGTGAGATTTTTTACTCTAAAATGTTGCAAAACAAGTCAAAGACAAAAATAAAATTCATTTTTTAATTAAAATTCCGGTATAGCATATTTTGAAGAATTTTGAACATAAAACTTTAACAAATGTCATATGATTTAAAAAAAAATGTGAAAGGAAGGCAAATGATAACTATGGCCTTTTGTGCTGAAAGTCACCAAGTGAAGAATAAAAAGAATGTGTTTTTTTCTAATTACAAATTGAAATCATATATAGGTTTTAAAAAGTTACAAAAAATAGGATCTTCATCATCAGTCCCATTACTACATTTCACTAATGAGATATCATGTTCCATTCAAAAATGTTTTACCCAAATATATTGTCTCGTAAAAAATAAATGAGCCCTCTCCATACAAAATCCAGATCACTACACAGTGAAAGGAACTTTGCAAAGTGGACATTCTATAGATTATGAACATTCTAGGTTACTGCAGTAGAAAACATGTAACTGAGACATTATAAATGTATCTATAGAAATAAATTAATAAAATAATATGTATAAGTGACAGGGTGTAAACATTGTTTTTTCAAGTCAGTTTTGAGACAGTCACAAAATTATAAATCCCATCAGTAGACTTGGACTTGCTGAGCGAATTAAAGAACTTCTCCATGGTAGTCAAAATCTAAAAATAATGATACATCTATAACAGGCTTATATCTGTTCCCGGATCTTCTTCAGACCGTTGCAGATATCTTTATTTCTGCTTTGTGATAGGATTGATGCATGTATATAAGCAGACCTGACATGAAGGTTAGCATGCATCTCGACAAATCCTTCCGATATTATAAAAATAACAACATGGATGTGAAGATAATCCTCCTTTTATTACTTTTTGTAGTGGGACCCGTGACCAGTTTTCCTTCACCTCTACAGGTAAGATATATTATTATGTCCCCATTAGAAAAGCCTTTTCTGAAGTGTTCTTCATGTCTCCTCCATTCTTTAATCCTTAGTTTAGTTTGGCTAAAGAGAATTTATCAGAACGATCCACCACCATCACCTCTGAAACTGTGTATATAGTCATTTTGCTTTCTGAAAGATGAGTACTATCCATACCTTCCCCTATGCAATATGTTTTAGTTCACATCTGAATGAAGCTTAAGTGCTCGGGGCATGATCAGAGCACTTCACAAGTACGGTCTCTTTGATTTTGTACTCCACCCAGGCACACTTTCTGACGCTTGACTGACAGCTCACTGGCTTGACTGCACAGCATCCAATGAGTTGCTAATCAAGCAGAAGAAGTTAGGACTGGGTAGGAAATAGCTTAAGGGAGACAATGGCTTGGTAAGTGCTTTAACACACCCAGAGCACTTAAGTTTAACTTGCATTTGAATTAAAACAGAGATTTACCAGTGAGGGAGCAATGGGTTGCCTAGGGGAAGGTGTAAACAACATTATATTCTCATTTTGCTCTCTGAAAGATAAACAATTTAGGTGGGTGGGTGGATCATTTGGACAGATTCCTTCTGCAACATTAGACAAAATTGGGGAACAATAAAGCCATTTACTTTTTTGTTATTGCCTATATTTTGGTTTTACCAGTTGTACAGTTCTGATACATTTTTGTGGCACCCTTCATGTTAATAGTTGTTTTTTATGATTTTTTAGAGGATTTTTTGCCTTCTAAATGTGCCATTAGGGAGAGCCTGTCGTATTCAGCTAATTACCTCTAGATAAAGTGTTACTCTGCAAGAAAAGAGCGGTGAAATCCAGTGCAGGTGACTCCCTGGAGCAGACACTGAAATGTTACCACTCTTTTGTAAGTCCTTGGGACGGAGCAGTGAGCACGTTGTCATCGCCCGCCCGATTGCCACTATATCTGCAGATAAATGAGGCTTCTGGAGGTGGCAGGTTCCCGTTAGATCCTCAAAGGGCAGCACGGTGGCTCAGTGGTTAGCGCTGCAGCCTTGCAGCGCTGGAGTCCTGGGTTTGAATCCCACCAAGGACAACATCTGCAAGGAGTTTGTATGTTCTCCCCGTGTTTGCGTGGGTTTCCTCCGGGCACTCCGGTTTTCTCCCACACTCCAAAGACATACTGATAGGGAATTTAGATTGTGAGCCCCATCAGGGACAGAGATGATCGTGTGTGCAAACTGTAAAGCGCTGCGGAATATGTTAGCGCTATATAAAAATAAAGATTATTATTTTATTATTATAAAGGGACATTCTGGGACATTTATCTTTTCAAATTCACAATAATGGAAATTGCAAGTAATTTCTATTTCCTCTTTTGTTTATTGGGGAAATGATTAAGAGTTTATATAAAATACAAAGTTTATGTTGGAAATTTTAGCACAGAATATTCCATCTTGTCTATGTTGACTTTATTTCCAGCAAAAATTTCACAAAGTGTAAGTAACGATTGCCCACATTTCTTCTACAGTTTTCCGTATCAGGGTTAAAAGAAAATGGTAAGTTCCCTCTCAGATATGATGCTGGTTATTGTCCAGTGTCCTCCCTTTATTTTTACTTTCTGTCTTTATTGAATACTTTTATATTTACTATATGAAATTAAGTTAATTCATGAACACACGCCGAACTATCAAATATCAATTATACAAGCAAATGTAAGAAACATTATAATATACTGTAAGCCATCAAACAAATATGCTTTTGCTTCCACTTATGAGCCACTTCTTCCTTATCCTGCCTTTTGATCTTATCATTCACTCTGAAAAACAGTTAAAATGTTTCTTGCTAAAATGGACATGAAACACATTGAGCAATCAAATTAAAGGGTAGGGAAAGGGGAAAGAAAGACGGGGAGCCGAGGAAGGATAGCCAGGCAGAATTTTATATCCTAGCACTGAATTCACAGATACACTGCTCAGTACTTCTGGATGATGTACTAAATAAGGGAAAAGTAGGGGAATTGTTAAATACTAGTCACAGATTGTCCAAAAATGGTGAAATATTGTAAATCATTCTAATATCCATAAGAATGTTATGCTGGAGAACCATGTGAAGAGATCATTGAACTAAATATAGCTACTATATTACAGGCTGAGGAACACAACCCTAGTCTTTGATTACAGTCAATGGAAATATCGTTATTGAGATGAAGATCATTGGTATACAAATCTAGCAGGTGCATTACACTATGGCATATCACATCTAATGTGTTTTATGTAGAAACAAGCCGGTAGGATTTCCTCATAAATGGGTATTCTTAAATCTGGACATGATCCCCTATCCAAAGGGTAGTGAATAACTTTCCAACTGCTGGGGGTCTGACTGCTTGGACTCCCATCGATCCCAAGAACTGGGTCTCTGAAGGACCTGATGTGAATGAAGCATGGGTCAGTCATGCATACTTCCACTCCATTGTTCTCACAGGAGTGTCGAACACCAGCCAAGAGCAGCTCTCAACCTCTGGCAATCCCAATAAGAATAAATGGAGTGGAGGTGCACCTGATTGATCACGGCTCCATTTTCACAGAATTTTACAAAACAGATTTTTTTTTTACCTCTAATCAATCCATAAATCCACCAGGGCTCTAACATTTAGGAAGCCATTAATACCCTTCAGTATTTTATATGATTGTTTTAATTATTAGTACACTTCTTAATTTAACAGATATTGTAATAGATGGAAAGAAGAAATTGGCAAAGCCTGTATCAGGTATGATTTTTCGATGTTTAATGGAGAAAAATGATAACTAGAATTGTAAAAACATTTTAAGTTTAATAATTTTGACAATGTCATGTCTTGTGATAAACATTTATTCCTGAGGTTTCACATATAAATGTCTATTTGCACGAATCTGATCAATAACCCGAGGTAACGATGATTGGGATGAATTGACTTCTGACTGCCTGGATGCTTGGGATGCATTGCTTTACAACCGGGGTCTTATTAAATGGGCTTGTCAGGCAGTATGTCCTTAGCAATCAGTCCGTGAAATAGTAATGAGGTCTTCCGGTCAAGACACAACTGTAACTAATAGTGAAGGTAACATATTCATAAAGACTTACATGAACATCAGACTGTCCAATAAAGAAGCGTGATCTGTCACATCACAGACAACTGCTCCAGAGTCCAGTGGTGGCTGCTTTCGTTACATGGTCAAATTGCTTCAGCTCCTTCCGCTTCTCAATAATTTCACTCACAGGTGATAGGGAAGAGTTAGGAGGGAAAAAATGCCATGTACCGACTTGTTACATCGGTGGTTCCTATAACAGTATCACTGAGCTCTTTACACCCAGCCATTTGTCACATGTTAGTAAAGGCAGATGGCATGACGAGGGGCTGGGAGATATACATCAGGGAAAATGAGGACAGATGTTATACACTGCATCTAATGGGACTTAGGAAAAACTCTGGATTCATTAATTAAGAATTGTATCCCAATAATGATATCCATATAGAGTGTATAAACTAATGCGCCAATTTCATAACACTCACTTATGTTATTTGCCCTATTTATTTTAATTGACCATCAAAGGTTAAAACAAAAATGAAACAAACTAACGATAAATTAATATACTTTGAATGTTAATATTTTAAAGAGATTAGAATTCAGATGAATGCTGTGCTACACACTTAGAAATGTGTTGGTGTTTGGTCCATTTATATATTTGGGATATCTTTTAATATTTTAACATGATCAAATAAAGATTTAAGTTTTTAGTTAGAGTAGCCGGATCTATCCTACCTTTTTTCATAGAGTTACAAAACATAAATATGAAATCTATTCCCAGAGAAAATCTAATAGCTGAAGATAAAGCTACAATATAGGATTGCTTTATTATGTACATGTGTTATCTTACAGATATTAAGGAAGAAGAACCTGAAGGAGTCTTTTCTAAAATATTGAAGGCTAACAAAAGTAAGAACTTATGGTAATATTTAATTAATGTGTAATTAAATTTAATTTAATCTGTTAACTGCATAAGTAAGACAATTACTCGATGTGAACATTTCTCATGTAGCATTTAAACTCTCGCTATTTTCTACATTTAGACAAAACCTTGCCTGTACTAGAGGGTGACATATTGGTGAAAGCTGGACGCAGTGCTATAGCCTGTACACGGTGCTTGTGGCCCAAATCTGCAGATGGGACGGTCATTGTGCCCTACACTTTATCAACTGATTATAGTAAGATTCTCTTGCCTTTTTTATACCTAAGCAGAGCATGCTAATTGTTTGACAAAAGATTAATTACATAAATATTTTTATAACACTAGACGATTGGCATCGCAACATGTTTAAGACCGCCATGGAGGAATACGAATCACTGACCTGTCTAAGGTTTACGCCTCGGGTAGCAGAGAATGATTACATCAACATTGTATCTGCAGATGGGTGAGTTCTTCTTTTCAGGTTTTATCACATTTCTTTGAGTAAAATATTATTCTAGTATTATAATCTAGTCTTATAGATCTGTATCAGGTGAAGCAAGAGGAATTCTGAAGCCTGGTTAGCACTAATGTGAACACATCAGTCTAATATTGGCCGAACCCACCGTTATTGACGGGTTTGATTGATACACTAATGTATATGGTGGTGCCGGTCAACTAATGTCAATTGGCTATGTTCAATTTCAGACTGTGTTTTGTATTGTTCCTCCAGAGAAATATTCAATGATGGCTTTCTCATAGAGAACACAGGAGCTCTCGGCTCAACAAGGTCTCCTGTGCATTCAGCAACCAGCTGAGATGGTCTTTCTGCCAAACAATCAGCCGAAGCATGATTTGGCCGACAGCCATCTGATGTGTATGGTGGACTGTAGAGATGAATCCCCTAATACAGTCATATTTAGTCATAGCTTTGAACATTTTGGTAAAAGAGGAAAGTCACATTCCCCAACATTGCCTATGCTTGTCAATAGACTCTATGTCTATAGAATATAATCACTGAATATATGACTTGGAAATATCACAGTTTTTAACAAAAACTGTCTGAAGATACATGTTTCATTAATTGAAGAATCAAATCAATGAAAAGGTAAATTTTCCATAACCTTTTCTAGCAATTATAAAATCTCACACGTGGACTACCTTGTTCACGTAATTTATGTTTCCTAAGCTGCCAAATAAAGCCTTATTAATAATAGCACCATGAGAAGTGGAGATTTGGGAAACCAAGGGTTGCATGGACACTCACCAGATAAGTTCCAGTGGAGTTAGTCAGTAAGCGACATCCTTCCAAGAGTGCGTAAGTTCTATACCTAGACCATTTTTTGGGGTATGTTGGAATGCAGTCATCATGTTACAAATATCCACTGGTAGCACCTCTATCATTGATATGATTGTGTTTAGTTTCTTAGGATACATTCTAAACGTGAACCAGGTTGTCCAAATACCAAAATTGAATTTTAGATGAGTTTGTAGAACTGCTGCAATAGTTTAGCTAAATAAGATTTTTTTCTGTGACTATATGTTCGTTTATTTATTGCTTTCTGTGATCATTGATTTTACATGTCCCACTAGTTTCAAGGCTTAATATGAAATCAACTACACTTGTAAAGTTGGACACGTCATTGTTACCTTTGAGTATAATAAAATTGTACCTGTATTAGGGATGGTAGAATCAATTTAGAGGACTATGGTCCAACGGTCAGGTCAGTGCTGGATAAGAGACCTACAAACCTCCTTACCCCTTCACATTCCTGGCTTTTCATTTGAATAGCCAGGCTAGCGCAATGTCATTATTGAGGCCTTACATACACATGACATTGTGCCTTTACTGCTGATCAAAGGAAGGCTAGGAATGCTGGAAAGGAAGGAAATTTGCAGGTCTCACATCCAGTGGTCATAGAGTACTGACCTGACTGATGTACCGTGTCAAAGATTGCAGCCGGTGGGGGGTCGTAACTGGACCCACCCGTTGTTATCTTTGGACTAAACAGCGCTCTGCTGCCCCTATCTTATGGGCAATTACGCGATTGATGAGCAGCAGAGGAGGCAGCATGCTGTTTCCACTAATAGGCCAGTTATTGATAAACTAACAGTGAGTGTATGTAATATTCACCTCTGATTCCACACATGGAATATATGTATATATCCCCAATAAAGTCACTGCAAACTCCATGATAACCCAAGACTACTCACTGCCACCACCATTCAAGTTTTATACAGGCTGACTGGAGGCCTGGTTCTGGTTCTGATAACATATGGTTTTTGGGGTGTGGAACAGAACTATTACATTTTATATTTAATAGAAAACGATATGAAATAGCATGCATCTTCATCCCTGATTCATCTTGAAGCTAAAAATGTATGTCCAGTCACTATCGGATGTTTTCAAGCCCCAATATGTATAATTCTCTTTCAGAGACCCCAAGTCTGGAGGATAATAATAGCATCTTCCACTGTCTAAGTTTAAACTCATGTACCCTTGATATCCAACCCTCTGAATAGACCTTTCCTGCCTTAATTACCTGTCCAATCTATATACCTTTGTCTGCACACAAAAGACATCCTCCTTCATATTACAAGGGCCCTTATTTAGGAGCTGCCAGAATTTTAATTAGGTTTGTCTTTATCCAACTATACCTAATTTGCTGCACTTCTATGGTCATTGTACCATTTTAATTCTAAGAGACTCAGAAAGTCAGCTATTATTGCTACTGCAATTCTGTATGAGAGAAAGAGGCGGGGGGTGAATGCCCCCTCATTAGGGGCTTCAGAGATTTTAATATTTTCTATACAGACCAGAGTACTGGGAATCGATTCTCTCATCTGTGTATAAATAAGAAGATTTACTCATTAGGTCAACTTTGCTCATATGACTTATTACAATGTACAAAATTCAAATGAAGACCGGAAATCTCTCAGCAACTGTCTGTAAGCTACCTTAAGGCCCCGTCTCACATAGCGAGATCGCTAGCGAGATCGCTAATGCATCACCGATTTTGTGGCGCTACAGCGATCTCTCCTGCGATCTCGCTACATGTGACACGCAGCAGCGACCGCCCCCCTGCTGGATATCGCTGATCCTACAGGAATGTCCTGGGTCATTTTTTCCTCATCGGTGTCCCACTGGCCAGCGCGCATCGCTGTGTTTGATCGCTGGATCGTTGCTGCGTCGCTGAAGAGATCTGCCTGTTTGTCAGCTTACTATCAATTATTTAGCGATGCACCAGCGATCCCTACCAGGTTGTATCGTTGTTGGGATCGCTGGTGCGTCGCTAAGAGAAACGGGACCCTTAGTCTTTTGAGTGAAGAGCTGATATAAAGAGCAGCTCTTGTGCGAGCAGGCATAATGACTCAGGAGATTTACCAAACTCATTCTCTGTAGAGCACAATCCGTCCAAAGCACGTCCACTGCTCTACACACGCCTCTTGAGATGTTGTTGTCATGCACAAGGGTGCTCAGCATCAATAACCTTCACATAAGCAGATAAAGATGATGTGGCACTCACTAATCTATCAAGTATTAAAATGAACACATATGGCTACAGCTGCTTTGCATTTTATCATGCTTCCTTCAGGCCACCTTCCAGGCCTAGAAGAAGTAACAGTACACAAAACAGTTGTAGTTGTAGGTCTCCATTTACTACTTGTGAATGTGAATATGCAAATAGTGGTGAGTGGCGCATTATTGTTACCTTACCTGTACAGGTCACTGGGTGATACACAGGGAAGAAATATGTCTTAAAAACACTTAAACAGTTATTAATAAACACTCTTACAAACTTTTATAGCAATAAAACAGTTTGTTTTTTTAAGGACTAGAATTGTGTGTTTAAACTCAATCACAGTCCTTAAATAAAATTGTAAGAAACAGTTTTATTGCTATAAAAGTGCTGATTCTGGCTGCGATATAACATGATGTGAAATGGAATATTAGATAACTTTCTATGTCTCTCCTACCTACAGCTTTATATCTTACAACTTATAATTTAACCTCTGTTGATAATAACATTTTAAGGAGCAATATAGTAAAGTGTTAATTTTCATCTTTCTATCTAGTTGTTCATCATATGTGGGCCGTGTCGGAGGAGGACAGTGGCTTACGTTATCCATATATGGTTGCATATATAAAGGAACTATACAACATGAGCTTAACCATGCCATGGGGTTCTACCATGAGCATATGAGGAGTGACCGTGACAGCTATGTCACCATCATGTTCCAGTATATATCACCAGGTAATTTACTTGATCTGAATGCTGAATTGCAGAGGAGTAGACTGGGATAGGCACCTCTCTAAGATGCCACCTCACAGCAAGAAGGCAGGGAAGCGGTGACACAATTTTATTGAATTAATCTTGGTCTCATCAACACTGAGGCTCCACAAATGCAATATATAGCATGATTGTCTATCATTCTATCCTCTCTTGATGACCACAACATTTCAGCTACTGCTCCTGTCCCAAATACGACTGGATCAGAAATAATAATGGCCAGCAGTAAGCATGAAAGTGATCTGGTCCCTCTTGTCTTGCTTTTATGTTATGCTTTGTACCTGGGGGTTGCAGTATGCACTTTATTACTGAGGTCACTTTGCACCCTTACATTGCACTGGCCCATAGAACGCTCCTGCACATTTTACGAGAAAATGGAAAACAGAGAAAGATTTTCCAGCTTACCGCATATGGCCCAGTGAGCACAGAACACCACGATCCAACTGCTCATGATGAAAAATATAAGTAGAAAAGATAAAGTTTCCAGTGCCTGGTTAACATTTGTAGAAAGAATTTCTTTCATCAAAGATAAGATGGGAAAATTGGTCCCAAGACAGACAGCATGTAAAGCCCCCGTTACACACTGCGATATCGCTAGCAATATCGCTGTAAAGTCACCGATTTTGTGACGTTGCAGCGATATTGCTAGCAATATCGCTAAATGTGATACTTACCTCCGACCGGCTCCCCCGCTGCTCATCGTTGGTCGCGCGAGAAGGTCCTGGATCATTTCTCGTCGGCCGCTTCCTGCTGCGCTTCCTGTGGCGCCGACGAGCGAGACATGGACGCGGGCAGGAGGACGTCAGGATCACCGCGTCTGACAGGTAAGTAGCGACCCCCGACCCCAGCGATGTCGCTGGTGAGATCTGCCTGTGTTGCAGCTCACTAGCGGCCACTTAGCGATGCACCAGCGATCCGTATCGTTGTCGGGATCGCTGGAGCATTGCTATGTGTAACGGTACCCTTAGGCATCGGATTCTTGCAGCTGCACAACAGGAATCCAGAGCCATTCCTTTCCGACCGCTCAGGGACCTGCACAGCAGTCTCGGCAATCCAGGCGACCTGCTCAGACCAGCTCTCTGGGTCTGGATGTTGCTGCCACCTCTGGAATATGAATGGTAGCGCAACCTACTTTGCAGGAAACCACTCCAGAGGCTAAATCCTCTCGCCAAGATCGTGGAGATCGGGGGTCACGTGCTCAGATCCTTGTCCTGATCTGATTGGCCCATCTCAGAGGTCTGGAAGGTCCCGGAAGTGCATGGCTATAAAAGGCCCACATGGCCGCTCGGCCATGCGCTAGTATAGACTATACTTGCTATGTGTGAATGGTGATGGATGTATGATTCTGGTGACTGACTTATTATGAAACCCCTTCCCTCTGATATTACGCATGTGGTTAGGGAATTAGAGTTATAGTCAGCGCCAGTCAGTGGCAAGCCATACGCCACAGTGCATACCGCACCGCTATACTAGCGTCCGATAGTGTTATGCCTCACGGCACTGTCGTACAGTGGCAGTAGTTACCGCCGCGCTGCAATTAGCAGCACTTACCTGCGTTTGCGGTAGCACGCACGGTAGGTCAAGACGGACACCGACTTCTGCCTTGGGTCGTGTCCTGTGACCATATACCGTGTGTTCACGCCAGCTGAGACCTGTGAAGCTAACAGGCTCAGCATTTATGCTTTATTTACACTAAAGTGCCTCTGTGAGTTTAACAGAGTCCGCTCTGTGCACCTCGGGTGACATTTAACCCGAGCGCAGTATACCGCCATATAGCGAATCTGCCATTACTCAGCAGTGGTTGTTACACCTACTGCACGGTGGACCCGGCGAACGCACTTCCTATTATTTATATTTTGTGTGTTCTGCCATCACTAACATTATACTAGCTGTCTCATGCATGCCCACACTCACGCCTATGCCGACAATATCTCGCCTCCCGCTCCCCGACAAGTTTTCGGGTGACAGCGCCACCCGATTCGTGAGTCAGTGTTCTATCCAGCTTGAGTTACTGGCTGCACGGTTCCCTACATAGCTTGCCAAGGTGGGGTTTATTGTTTCTCTTTTATCTGGCAGGCATTAGAGTGGGCTACGCCATTGTGGGAGCGTGATGATCCCGTGGTTCAGGGCGCTGGTCAGTTCCTCGCGGCTCTGAAGTAGGTATTTTTGGGACCGTGGATCACGCACGACACCTCTCTCCAATTATTGGCCCTAACACAGGGTCTCTCTCGGTCAGCCATTATGCTGACCAATTCAGGACATTGGCTTCCAAACTGGAATGGCCTGATAAAGCACTCATCCCTGTGTTTTGGAGAGGGTTAGCAGAGCATGTCAAAGGTGCTCTAGCAACCAGAGATGTCCCCACAAGTCTAGAGAAAGTGATTGCCATCTCCACCCGCATTGATCTCCGGTTTATAGAGCGCGGGCTGGAACGTGCGCAATCCAGACGAAGGGTTAACTTGGCTCCCACCTTCACCGAGCCGCTAAGATCTCCCGCTCTGGAGCTTACATCCTCCGAACCTATGGAGGTGTCTCGCACCGGCCCCAAGCCACGTCCGGTGCGAAGCTCCGCACGTTGTTACCAGTGCTGGCAGTTTGGTCACTTGGCTAGCACGTGTCCTCTGTGGTCGGAAAAACGATCACGTCCAGTGGCCGTAGGTGGTGGCCAGACAAATATGAATCCCTTTTCTCCCAAATCGGTATTCCAAGGGACCTTAGATAGCAGAGCCTCCACCTGGGAGGTAGAGGTTACCGTGGATTCCGGGGCTGAGGGGAACATTATGTCCTCGACCTTCGCCCAGAAACACGCTATTCCACTGGAGTTACTGCCCCAACCTCTGACCATCATAGTGGTAAATGGTGCACCTTTACCATCTCAGGTGACCCACCAGACAGCCCCACTCAGGCTCTCAATCTCACCCTCTCATCATGAGATTCTGTCCCTGTTCATTTTGCCAGATGGCATCGACCAGGTGCTTCTCGGAGTTCCCTGGCTCCGTTGTCATTCCCCTCATATTGATTGGGCTTCGGGGAATATACTGGGTTGGAGCAAGGACTGTGAGGGAAGGTGCCTGAGGGTCAGTGTTCAGGTAGCTTCCAGTGAAGTGCCTGCGGATCTCTCCACGCTTCCTAAACCTTACCACCAGTGCGCCGACGTCTTCTCTAAAAAAAATCTGCGGAGACGCTCCCGCCGCACCGTCCTTACGATTGCCCGATAGATCTTCTGCCAGGCACGGAACCTCCTAGAGGCTGTGTGAATCCGCTATCACTCCCTGAGACAGAGGCTATGTCTCAATATATCCGGGAGAACCTGGATAGAGGTTTTATCGTAAAGTCGGTGTCGCCGGCTGGTGCAGGGCTCTTTTTCGTGCAGAAGAAGAGCGGAGAGTTAAGTCCCTGCATTGACTACAGAGGTCTCAACGCCATAACAGTTAAAAACAAATACCCTCTCCCATTGATCTCTGAGCTATTTGACAGGTTGTGAGGGGCCCAGAATTTTATTAAATTAGATCTACGGGGGGCATACAACCTGATCCACATTCGTGAAGGTGACGAGTGGAAGACAGCCTTTAATACCAGAGATGGCCACTACGAATATCTGGTCATGCCCTTCGGCCATTGTAATGAAGACAGCAGGTCTTCCAGGATTTCGTCAGCGACGTCTTCCGCGATATGCTCTCCACCTCGGTGGTGGTCTATCTAGATGACATCCTCATCTTCTCGCCAGATTTGACCTCTCACCGGAGAGACATTTGCAGGGTCTTCAACCATCTGCGGGCGAACTCTCTTTTCACCAAGCTGGAGAAGTGCCTGTTTGAGCTGGAGTCCTTGCCGTTCCTTGGTTACATCATCTCGACCCAGGGGTTTGCTATGGATCCGGCCAAACTGCAAGCGGTAATGGACTGGCTGGAACCCCACTCACTCAAAGCGGAGCAGCACTTCCTAGGGTTCGTCAACTATTACCGCCAGTTCATACCTGACTTCTCCACACTGGTAGCTCCTTTGGTTGCTCTCACAAAGAAAGGAGCTTATTCTAACGCTTGGTCTGAACAGGTCTCCAAGGCCTTCTCGTCTCTAAAATCCCATTTTGCTGGCGCTCCCATCTTACACCGTCCCGATGTGGATAAACAGTTTATCCTGGAGGTAGATGCCTCTTCCGTCAGTGCAGGAGCAGTCCTTTTCCAGAAGGATGCTCAAGGTCGGAAGCATCCCTGCTTCTTCTTCTCTAAGACCTTCTCACCAGAGGAGAAGAATTACTCCATCGGGGACAGGGAGCTGCTAGCAATGAAGTTGGCCTTTTCCGAGTGGAGACATCTCCTGGAGGGAGCCCGGTTTCCCTTCCAGGTGCATACGGACCATAAAAATCTGGTCTATTTACAAACGGCCCTGCGCTTGAACTCTCATCAGGGTAGGTGGTTGCTATTCTTCTCCCGCTTCCGCTTCACCTTGCACTATCTCTCTGGAGAGAAGAACGTCCGTGCGGATGCTCTCTCGCGCTCGGTGGTCTCAGTGGAGGAAGGGAAGACTGAGCCATGGCTCTTTCTCCCTTCAGAGAGCTTTACGACCGTGGCTCCAGTTGCTCTCGAGTGCCACCGGGCAGGACCTTTGTGCCTCCTCAGCTGCGACCGGAGGTTCTCGCATGGGCACACGTGTCCAGGGTGGGTGGTCACTTTGGCAATAAGCAGACCACAGAACTCCTGGCAAGGTCGTATTTGTGGCCGCACATGTCTCGAGACACTAAGGAATACATACAAGCATGTGTCTCGTGTGCACGGAACAGGTCCTCTAGACAGAGGCCGGCTGGGTTATTGTATCCTCTGCCGGTGGCGGAAAGACCTTGGGAGATGGTTGGCATGGATTTTGTGGTTGGCCTGCCCAACTGTGGTGACAGTATGGTCATCTGGGTGGTCAGCGACCATTTTTCTAAAATGGTGCATCTGGTGCCACTCGCACGGTTGCCTTCCGCTTGTGGTCTTGCCACACTGTTCATAAAACATGTATTCCATCTGCATGGCATGCCGAACAGAATTGATAGTGATCAAGGTCCCCAGTTCGTGTCCCGGTTTTGGAGGGAGCTCTACAGCCTACTCAGCATTGAGCTAAACCTGTCCTCCGCTTACCATCCTGAGACGAACGGCTTGGTTGAGAGAGCCAACCAAACCTTGGTCTCGTACCTGCGGCATTTCGTCTCTGCCAAGCAGGATGACTGGGCATCCTTGCTACCAAGGGCTGAATTTGCCCTGAATAATGCAGTGGCTGATTCCACTGGTCAGACGCCGTTCCTTTTAAATTACGGCCAGCATCCGCACGTCCCTGTCCCGAAGCCAGTGTCCTCCGCTGACTCTAGGGTGGCAGACTGGGCAGTGGAGGCTCGCGACATTTGGGATTGCACTCAGGATACTATTCGTGCCTCTAAAGAAAGAATGAGGGCATCCGCCGACACACATCGGCGACCCGCTCCAACCTTTTCCCCTGGCGACTTGGTGTGGCTCTCTGCTCAAAACATCAAGCTGTGGGCCGAGTTGGCCAAGTTCGCGCCACGATACATAGGACCATTTAAGGTTCTCGAGCGAATCAGCTCTGTGGTCTACCGCCTGGCTCTTCCTCCACATTTAGCCATTTCTGACGATTTCCACATGTCCCTTCTCAATCCTGTTCACATGGCCCAGTTCTCTGAGTCATCTGCCGGGTCTTCAGACGAGTTTGAGGTTAACGCCATTGTGGGACGCAGGATTGTGCTCGGCAAAGTTTTATTTGGTGGACTGGAAGGGTCATGGTCCAGAGGCCCGCACCAGGTAGCCAGTGGAGAACATCCACGCTCCGCTCCTGATCACAGCCTTTGAGCATAGCGAGGCTCAGAGGGGTGGGCCCTAGGAGGGGGGGTAATGTTAGGCATCGGATTCCTGCTGCTGCACGGCAGGAATCCAGAGCCATACATCCAGCGGTCTCACATTCCTTTCCGACCGCTCAGGGACCTGCACAGCAATCTCAGCGATCCAGGCGCCCTGCTCAGACCAGCTCTCTGGGTCTAGATGTTGCTGCCACCTCTGGACCAGCAATGGTATCATAACCTGCTTTGCAGGAACCCACTCCAGAGGCTAAGTCCTCTCGCTGCGCTACTGGGCATGCCCACGCGACGATCTCCCAGTGAAGATCGGGGGTCACGTACTCAGGTCCTTGTCCTGATCTGATTGGCCCATCTCAGAGGTATGGAAGGTCCCGGAAGCGCATGGTTATAAAAGGCCCGAATGGCCGCTCGCCCATGCGCTAGTATAGACTATACTTGCTATGTGTGAATGGTGACGGATGTATGATTCTGGTGACTGACTTATTATGAAACCCCTTCCCTCTGATATTACGCATGTGGTTAGGGAATTAGAGTTATAGTCAGTGCCAGTCAGTGGCAAGCCATACGCCACAGTTCATACCGCACCACTACACTAGCGTCCGATAGTGTTATGCCTCATGGCACTGTCGTACAGCGGCAGTAGTTACCGTCGCTCTGCAATTAGCAGCACTTACCAGCGTCTGCGGTAGCGACGTCACACGCACGGTAGGTCAAGACGGACACCGACTTCTGCCTTGGGCCGTGTCCTGTGACCATATACCGTGTGTGCACGCCAGCTGAGACCTGTGAAGCTAACAGGCTCGGCATTTATGCTTTATTTACACTAAAGCGCCTCTGTGAGTTTAACAGTGTCCGCTCTGCGCACCTCAGGTGATGTTTAACCCGAGCGCAGTATACTGCCATATAGCGAGTCTGCCATTACTCAGCAGTGGTTGTTACACCTAGTGCACGGTGGATCCCGGGCGGCGAACGCACTTCCTATTATTTATATTTAGTGCGTTCCTCCGTCCCTAACACAGCATGAGAAACAAGCGATGCGTTTCGAACAAGACAGCTTTGAGGAAGAACAATTCTATCTGAAACCTGTCACTTGTTTCTCGTGCTATCTATCTTGGGACCAATTTTCACAGTTTATCTTGGATAAAATAAAGACTTTCTACAAATTATAACCATGAGTTAGACACTTTATTTTTTTCTACTTACATTTTACGAGAGCCAGGATCAATATTAAAACTGTGAAATAGCAGAGTTTGCTGTGTGAGTCGCCCAGGGCAATGTTATCCTGTGCAGACTGCATGGCCACCAATTATTTTTGCATTTACTCAACTCTCAATAGTTATTCCCAAGCTGATCTTAAACTTCACAAATAAGACGTGGCAGTTTACTCTAAGCACATGTCTGACAGTCAAGTACAGAAAGATCTGCTTAATCAAAGTCCTTCTACCCTCTATACCATGCCCTCCATAATTGCTGTAAATATTATTCCTGACCACTTATCTTTTACCGCTCATCAGCTGATGTGACCAGTTTATACATTACGCATGGGTGGAGAGGAATCATTTCTACAGTGTGCAATATTTCTCTTACTTTCTACAAAGTCTACATATTTTTTGTCCATGGATTATTAAAAGCCATGAAAAAAAATTCAAATGTCTATAAAAAAGTAAGAAAAAAGGTCCTAAGGATGAAAAGATTCCCGCCAGAAAAAAGTCCTCTTTAAAAATTCAAAAATTCTAAAAAAAAAGTTTGATGCTTTTTATGTTACGAAACTAAATTTTTTTTTCAATTCTCTTTATTTTTTTTAACCAATTAAAAAGTATAAATGTGTACATCTTGTTATCAGAATGGTCATGTTGCTGAGTGAACAGAAAAGCAGTTTGGGACCGCAGGGAGTAATAGAGCTTAGGTGATCTTAAGTTTAGCAGAACAAACATTGAGAATCAAGCTGAGAATTATTAAGGCTAGTTTCACACTAGCGTTTATGAGCGCAGCGACGGCCTGCGCACGGCGGCCGCTAAGCCCCGCCCCCTGCAGCACCCCCGCCGGTAGCTCCGCCCACCGGCGCATGACGCTGCATGCGCCCTGCGTCCCCTATCTTTATCACAGGGGGCGCAGGCCGTGCGCAGTATGCGTTTGGCAGCGCATGCGCCTTTTTGACGGTGCGCTGACGCAACCAAACTGCAGCAGGTTGCGTTTGGCGCAGGTCGGTGCACCGTCAAAAGGACGCATGTGCCGCCAAACGCATACTGCGCACGGCCTGCGCCCCCTGTGATAAAGATAGGGGACGCAGGGCGCATGCAGCGTCATGCGCCGGTGGGCGGAGCTACCAGCGGGGCGTGGCAGGGGGCGGGGCTTAGCGGCGGCCGTGCGCAGGCCGTCGCTGCGCTCATAAATGCTAGTGTGAAACTAGCCTAAGATGTGTGAAAAAAAATTACTTTTTTTTTAATTGTATTTATTGCTAGCTGAAGAGCCCGGCACTGCCCAGGCATAGTAACTAACTATGGTTAGTTATAACAAGTTATAATGATTATATCTATGTATATGTGTATAGCCCCGCCCACTCCGCATAGCCACATTCACTATAATATCTCACATCATCCCGTCAGCCAGAGCTACCAGACTACTACCCCTAATATCCCACATCTTCCCGTCAGCCAGAGCCACCGGACAACTACCACTAATATTCCACATCATTCTGTCAGCCAGAGCCACCGGACAACTACCACTAATATCCTACATCCTCCCGTCACATCCCGCAGACTACTACCCATAATATCCCACATCATCCCGTCAGCCTAGGGTCAGAACCAGAGCGCTGAGTGGAACGGTCCTAATTTCCATACCGGGGATCCCTTTAAGAGAGGCCTGGGGTGAGAATCAGAGCGCTGAGCGATTTGCCCTAACTTCAATACAGGAGATCCCTTTAAGATAGCCTGGGGTCAGTACTAGAGCATTTGAAGGCAATTGCCCTGACCCATACCAGGGATCCCTTTAAGAGAGCCTGGGGTCAGTACCAGAACGCTGAGTGGAATTGCCCTAACTTCCATACCGGGGTTCCCTTTAAGAGGGGCCTGGCGTCAGAACCAAAGCACTGGATGGATTTGCCCTGACTTCCATACCAATGATCCCTTTAATAGAAGCCTGGGGTCAGAATCAGAGCCCTGAGGGATTTTCCCTTACTTCCATACCAGAGATCCCTTTAAGAGAGGCCTGGGGTCAGTACAAAAGCGCAGAGTGAATTTGCCCTCACTTCCGTACCAGGGATCCCTTTAAGAGGGCCTGTGGTCAGAACCAGAGAGCTTAGTGGAATTGCCCTAACTTACATACCAGGGATCCCTTTAATAGACCCTGAGATCAGAACCACAGCTCTGAGTGGATTTGCCCTGACTTCCATACCAATGATCCCTTTAAGAGGGAAGATGTTTTTATGGGATGGAGGATGTGTGATGGGTATATGGGCACAGGAGGGGGGATTCATTTCTGTCAGGCGCACTCTGCTCCTTTCTGGAGGGCAGACAATGGCTGGTAGCTTATTTTCCCAGGGATGCTAGATTTCTCCCACCCAGTCAGAGTCTGCTGAGGTGTTTTCTGGAGTGGGAAAACTGTTGCTCATAGCAACCAATCACAGCTCAGATTCTTTTAAACAGCTCTGGTGAAATGAAAGTTGCTTCTTGATTGGTTGGTGTTACACACACGTTCAATTCAATATATATATATATATATATATATATGTATATATATACAGTGGGGAAAAAAAGTATTTAGTCAGTCAGCAATAGTGCAAGTTCCACCACTTAAAAAGATGAGAGGCGTCTGTAATTTACATCATAGGTAGACCTCAACTATGGGAGACAAACTGAGAAAAAAAAATCCAGAAAATCACATTGTCTGTTTTTTTGTCATTTTATTTGCATATTATGGTGGAAAATAAGTATTTGGTCAGAAACAAAATTTCATCTCAATACTTTGTGATATATTCTTTGTTGGCAATGACAGAGGTCAAACGTTTTCTGTAAGTCTTCACAAGGTTGCCACACACTGTTGTTGGTATGTTGGCCCATTCCTCCATGCAGATCTCCTCTAGAGCAGTGATGTTTTTGGCTTTTCGCTTGGCAACACGGACTTTCAACTCCCTCCAAAGGTTTTCTATAGGGTTGAGATCTGGAGACTGGCTAGGCCACTCCAGGACCTTGAAATGCTTCTTACGAAGCCACTCCTTCGTTGCCCTGGCGGTGTGCTTTGGATCATTGTCATGTTGAAAGACCCAGCCACGTTTCATCTTCAATGCCCTTGCTGATGGAAGGAGGTTTGCACTCAAAATCTCACGATACATGGCCCCATTCATTCTTTCATGTACCCGGATCAGTCGTCCTGGCCCCTTTGCAGAGAAACAGCCCCAAAGCATGATGTTTCCACCACCATGCTTTACAGTAGGTATGGTGTTTGATGGATGCAACTCAGTATTCTTTTTCCTCCAAACACGACAAGTTGTGTTTCTACCAAACAGTTCCAGTTTGGTTTCATCAGACCATAGGACATTCTCCCAAAACTCCTCTGGATCATCCAAATGCTCTCTAGCAAACTTCAGACGGGCCCGGACATGTACAGGCTTAAGCAGTGGGACACGTCTGGCACTGCAGGATCTGAGTCCATGGTGGCGTAGTGTGTTACTTATGGTAGGCCTTGTTACATTGGTCCCAGCTCTCTGCAGTTCATTCACTAGGTCCCCCCGCGTGGTTCTGGGATTTTTGCTCACCGTTCTTGTGATCATTCTGACCCCACGGGGTGGGATTTTGCGTGGAGCACCAGATCGAGGGAGATTATTAGTGGTCTTGTATGTCTTCCATTTTCTAATTATTGCTCCCACAGTTGATTTCTTCACTCCAAGCTGGTTGGCTATTGCAGATTCAGTCTTCCCAGCCTGGTGCAGGGCTACAATTTTGTTTCTGGTGTCCTTTGACAGCTCTTTGGTCTTCACCATAGTGGAGTTTGGAGTCAGCCTGTTTGAGGGTGTGCACAGGTGTCTTTTTATACTGATAACAAGTTTAAACAGGTGCCATTACTACAGGTAATGAGTGGAGGAAAGAGGAGACTCTTAAAGAAGAAGTTACAGGTCTGTGAGAGCCAGAAATATTGATTGCTTGTTTCTGACCAAATGCTTATTTTCCACCATAATATGCAAATAAAATGAAAAAAAAACAGACAATGTGATTTTCTGGATTTTTTTTTCTCAGTTTGTCTCCCATAGTTGAGGTCTACCTATGATGTAAATTACAGACGCCTCTCATCTTTTTAAGTGGTGGAACTTGCACTATTGCTGACTGACTAAATACTTTTTTTCCCCACTGTATATATATAGATTTGTTTTTCTGCCACAGATGTGCAAAAAAATCAAATTTTCGTGGTGATTTTGAAGCACCAAGTGCTGAAATTTTTGCTAAGATTTTTACCAAAGCTTGTAAAAATATGCTCATAACATAATGAACAGTTTTCAGATATACCAATCTGAAAAATTGTGAATTTTTGCATGGAATTTGTGCAAAAGGGTTGATCAAATCTAAAGACAACCTAATGCTATGGCGCTGAATATCTTGTGAACGCTAGTCACGCTAATGCTGTAAGATGTCGCAATTAATTTGATATTTTTATCATTATAAGATCCAGTCTAATACAGTTGTCTTGTCTTATAGATGCTATTCCAAACTTTATTAAGGCAAACACTAATAATCTTGGTCTGGAGTATGACTACTCCTCCGTGATGCATTATGACCGGTAAGCTATTGGTTAGTGACATCAGAAGTTGTACATCATTGCTAAAAAGACCAAAACTAATATAAAATCTAGAATCTTCTATTCTATGACGTGTTATTCTGTCGCAATCTCACGTTTTCACTCATTTTTTCTTAATCTTGTGTATCTGACAGTTACTCATTCAGTAACACTTCAAGACAAGCTACCATTGTGCCCAAACCTGATCCCAATGTCCCAATTGGACAAAGAGATGGACTGAGTGTTCTCGATGTTTCCAAAATCAACCGGTTGTATCAGTGCAGTAAGTATTTACAGGTCCACATCTATATACATTATATAAGAGGCATCGTGATTACTCGCTAATCTCTCCCCCTGCACAGTAGCTCCTCTGCCACCACATCACCACACACAATCCCGCCCCCCACCACATCACCACACACAATCCCACCCCCCACCCCATTACCATTACCACACACAATCCCGCCCCCCACCCCATTACCACACACAATCCCGTCCACCACCCCATTACCACACACAATCCTGCCCACCACCCCATTACCACACACAATCCCGCCCCCCACCCCATTACCACACACAATCCCACCCCCACCACATTACCACACACAATCCCGCCCCCCCACCACATTACCACACACACTCCCACCCCCCACCACATTACCACACATAATCCCCCCCCCACCACATTACCACACATAATCCCGCCCCCCACCACATTACCACACATAATCCTGCCCCCTCACCACATCACCGCACATAATCCCGTCCCCCAGCACATCACCGCACATAATCCCGTCCCCCACCACATCACCGCACATAATCCTGCCCCCCACCACATCATCGCACATAAAAATCACCACACATAATCCTGCCCCCACCACATCATCACACATAATCCCCCCACCACATTACCACACATAATCCCGCCCTCAACACATTAACACACATAATACCGCCCCCCCACATTACCGCTCATAATCCCGCCCCCCACCACATTAGCGCTCATAATCCCACCCTCCCACCACATTACCACTCATAATCCTGTCCCCCATCACATTACCACACACAATCCTGCCCCACACCACATCACCACACACAATCCTGCCCCCCCACCACATCACCACACACAATCCCGGCCCCCCACCACATCACCACACATAATCCTGCCCCCCCACCACATTACCACTCATAATCCCACCCCCCACCACGTTACCACACATAATCCCGCCCACCACCACATTACCACACATAATCCCGCCCCCCCACCACATCACCACACATAATCCCGCCCCCCACCACATCACCACACATAATCCCGCCCCCCACCACATCACCACACATAATCCTGCCCCCCCACCACATCACCACACATAATCCTGCCCCCCCACCACATCACCACATTCGATAAGATTGGTGTTCTCCTACCTGATCCTGTATTCACACATGGTCAATTATACACTGCATTCTCTAGAGTAACAAGTTGTAAAGGTCTTTCAGTTCAAATTGTACCTGATAGAAGTCAAGGAAATATCTTTGAAAATGATGAAAATGACTATACATTTAATTGTATTTACAGAGAAATTTTAACTTAATTTATGTTTCGTTATGAAATTTGTTTAGATGCTGGAATGAATAAAAAACGCACATCTTACTGAATCCAGTTTGTTTTTGATTTTACACTGTGAATAAAATGTATCATTAGTATTATTCAGATTTTTAAAGATTATTATTGTTATTAACTTCATTTTAATTTAATTTACCACCTGTGTAAGCGCTATTGAATGTTGTCATTATTTACTTTAGTTTAATCACCAGCAGCGTTAATTAGATAGCAATGAGCATGCCGAGCGTTAGCTGGCTGGAAACAGCTAGTGTTTCTATAAGTTGTAACTAACATTTAACAGATTGGAACATTAGAACCATAATAGGATAATAAAGATTTGTTTCGTACTTTTAAACATTGTTTAAATTATTCTTCCCTTCTCTTAGATGTTTGTGGCAATTTATTGAATCAACGAAGCGGAAATCTGACCTCAGCCAACTACCCATCCGCGTACCCAAATAATGCCAACTGTGTTTTCCTGATTAGAACACCATCAGATCAGGTGCAGTAATGAAGAAACAGAATTATTGTCAAGCTCTCCTTTTTTTTAACACAGGACAATATTTTATAACAATATTTCTAGAATATCAGGAAGATGCTCCTTTCTGACAACATTAATGGATTATCCCTCCTGTTATATGGTGGTATAAATGAAACCACATTTTTAAATGACTATTGGACCATACACATAGGTTAGATTACCCAACTGTGATCTCCATATATTCATTATGTATAAGTATCTATAAATCTAGACTTGTACAGTTTCAATTGTAAAACCATCACTATGATCCAACTTACAATATTAGGGCTCATCCCCATTTGCGAGAAAAAAAAGGTCAGTTTTCTGGATGAAAAAAACTGACCGATTCTATGCAATTGTCATGCGAGTGTAATGCGATTTCAGTGTGATTTTTCAATATGACACGAGTATGACATCCGTATGCAATGCGATTTTAACATGAGGTTTTACATAGAGCAGTTCTCTCCATGTAAATACTCATGTTATAATAGCATTGAAAAAAACAAACTGTACACATCGTTTTAAAAAAAAAAAACCTTCAAAACACACACACATCTAATATATAAAGCTCAAAGTGTGTATGTACAGTACGTGTGTGTGTGTGTGTATGTGTGTATGTCCAGGATAGGCATCCGCACCGTCGCAGCTACAGCCACAAAATTTGGCACAGTCACACGTCTGGACCCCGAGAGCGTCCTAAGCTATGTTGTGAGGTGAAATTTTAACCCTGCGCTTTCCAATTTACCAAACAATTTTGCCCCTATCTACATACTGGGGAAAAAGGGTGTGCGTGTCAAGCCCCGCCCCTCGTTATGATGTCATAATGCCCCTATTTGCATAATGGGGAAACAGTGTGTGCGTATCAAGCCCCGCCCCTCATTATGATGTCATAATGGTTGCCATGGCGACGCTGATGTCATCATAGATTGCAAGCCCCGCCGCTCATTATGATGTCATAATGGTTGACTATGGGATGGAGGATGTGTGATGGGTATATGGGCACTGGACTATGGGATGGCGGATATGTATGATGGGTATATGGGCACGGGACTATGGGATGGAGGATATGTATGATGGGTATATGGGCATGGGACTATGAGATGAAGGATGTGTGATGGGTATATGGGCACGTGACTATGGGATGGCGGATATGTATGATGGGTATATGGGCATGGGACTATGGGATGGAGGATATGTATGATGGGTATATGGGCATGGGACTATGGGATGGAGGATGTGTGATGGGTATATGGGCATGGGACTATGGGATGGAGGATATGTATGATGGGTATATGGGCATGGGACTATGGGATGGAGGATATGTATGATGGATATATGGGCACGGGTCTATGGGATGGAGGATGTGTGATGGGTATATGGGCACGGGAATATGGGATGGTGGATATGTATATTGGAACGGGACTATGGGATGGAGGATGTGTGATGGGTATATGGGCACTGGACTATGGGATGGAGGATATGTATGATGGGTATATGGGCACTGGACTATGGGATGGCGGATATGTATGATGGGTATATGGGCATGGGACTATGGGATGGAGGATATGTATGATGTGTATATGGGCAAATTTTGTGGCTGTATCTGCGACAGTGTGAATGCCTATCCCGGACATACACACATACACACATACATACAGTTGTGGCCAAAAGTATTGACACCCCTGCAATTCTGTCAGATAATACTCAGTTTCTTCCTGAAAATGATTGCAAACGCAAATTCTTTGGTATTATTATCTTCATTTAATTTGTCTTAAATGAAAAAACACAAAAAGAATTGTCCTAAAGCCAAATTGGATATAATTCCACACCAAACATAAAAAAGAGGTTGGACAAAAGTATTGGCAATGTTCGAAAAATCATGTGATGCTTCTCTAATTTGTGTAATTAACACCACCTGTAACTTACCTGTAGCACCTAACAGGTGTTGGCAATAACTAAATCACACTTGCAGCCAGTTGACATGGATTAAAGTTGACTCAACCTCTGTCCTGAGTCCTTGTGTGTACCACATTGAGCATGGAGAAAAGAAAGAAGACCAAAGAACTGTCTGAGGACTTGAGAAACCAAATTGTGAGGAAGCATGATCAATCTCAAGGCTACAAGTCCATCTCTAAAGACCAGAATGTTCCTGTGTCTACCGTGTGCAGTGTCATCAAGAAGTTTAAAGCCCATGGCACTGTGGCTAACCTCCCTAGATATGGACAGAAAAGAAAAATTGACAAGAGATTTCAATGCAAGATTGTGCGGATGTTGGATAAAGAACCTCTACTAACATCCAAACAAGTTCAAGCTGCCCTGCAGTCCGAGGGTACAACAGTGTCAACCCGTACTATCTGTCGGCGTCTGAATGAAAAGGGACTGTATGGTAGGAGACCCAGGAATACCCCACTTCTTACCCCAAGACATAAAAAAGCCAGACTGGAGTTTGCCAAAACTTACCTGAAAAAGCCTAAAATGTTTTGGAAGAATGTTCTCTGGTCAGATGAGACAAAAGTAGAGCTTTTTGGGCAAAGGCATCAACATAGAGTTTACAGGAGAAAAAAAGAGGCATTTAAAGAAAAGAACACGGTCCCTACAGTCAAACATGGCGGAGGTTCCCTGATGTTTTGGGGTTGCTTTGCTGCCTCTGGCACTGAACTGCTTGACTGTGTGCATGGCATTATGAAGTCTGAAGACTACCAACAAATTTTGCAGCATAATGTAGGGCTCAGTGTGAGAAAGCTGGGTCTCCCTTAGAGGTCATGGGTCTTCCAGCAGGACAATGACCCAAAACACACTTCAAAAAGCACTAGAAAATGGTTTGAGAGAAAGCACTGGAGACTTCTAAGGTGGCCAGCAATGAGTCCAGACCTGAATCCCATAGAACACCTGTGGAGAAATCTAAAAATGGCAGTTTGTAGAAGTCCCCCTTCTAATATCATGGACCTGGATCAGTTTGCCAAAGAAGAATGGTCTAAAATTCCAGCAGAGCATTGTAAGAAACTCATTGATGGTTACCGGAAGCGGTTGGTCGCAGTTATTTTGGCTAAAGGTTGTGCAACCAAGTATTAGGCTGAGGGTGCCAATACTTTTGTCTGGCCCATTTTTGGAGTTTTGTGTGAAATGATCAATGTTTTGCTTTTTGCTTCAGTCTCTTTTGTGTTTTTTCATTTAAGACAAATTAAATGAAGATAATAATACCAAACAATTTGTGTTTGCAATCATGTTCAGGAAGAAACTGAGTATTATCTGACAGAATTGTCAATACTTTTGGCCACAACTGTACATACACACTTTGAGCTTTATATATTATATATATATATATAGTATTTTTAGCATATTTATATTATATATGATATGCATATATATTCCCTATATCTTTAATATAATATATTATATGTGTGTATATATATATATATATATATTATATATATTTGTGTGTGTCACTGAGATGTGTATATATATATATGTATGCATGCAAAGAGAAAGATTGAGTAACTAGGTGAATATGGTAAAAATACGTCTTTATTAATTAACATATATATTGTTCAATACAAAAATACAGAAATTAAAATGACACCACAAGATGAAAGAACAGAATAGCCCGGGAAAAGCATCCAGCCACAGGATATCAGGTAATATAGCAGTGTATATAGAAAATAACCACATCTATATAGATAGCCAATGTCTGCTAATTCCCCATCCCCCCAAAATGGGGGTCACTGCGCCACATAATCAAATTATAACCACCTAGTGTGCACAGATAAATTTAGCGTGGCCAGTTGAGAAAATATATCTTACCAGATATACGTGGAGGCTAGGTGAGCCCAGGACCTGGGCTCACCTAGCCTCCACGTATATCTGGTAAGATATATTTTCTCAACTGGCCACGCTAAATTTATCTGTGCACACTAGGTGGTTATAATTTGATTATGTGGCGCAGTGACCCCCATTTTGGGGGGATGGGGAATTAGCAGACATTGGCTATCTATATAGATGTGGTTATTTTCTATATACACTGCTATATTACCTGATATCCTGTGGCTGGATGCTTTTCCCGGGCTATTCTGTTCTTTCATCTTGTGGTGTCATTTTAATTTCTGTATTTTTGTATTGAACAATATATATGTTAATTAATAAAGACGTATTTTTACCATATTCACCTAGTTACTCAATCTTTCTCTTTGCATGCATACTTATTGGAGTGGGTGTTTCAGGTGTTTCTCCTGATTTAGGGTGGCTATCTATAGCCTTAAACCCTATTCTTTGACATAGTTATAATGTCACTGAGGTTTTTGCATTTAATATATATATGTATGTATGTATTCTATGTGTTTATATCTCGAGTTTTTTGTGAGCTGTCATTGTGATTTTCCAAATATATATGTATATATAGATACACCTATTCTATGTGTATACATGTATTATATCTTTTGTACTAGAACATGTCAGTGTGATTTTACTGTATAGCCGCATATGAATTACCGGCTTTTCTCCTACCTATCTATCTATCTATCTATCTATCTATCTATCTATCTATCTATCTATCTATTATAAATACATACTGTATATACATGTCAGTGACACACACTATCTATCTATCTATCTATCTATCTATCTAATATAAATACATACTGTATATACATGTCAGTGACACACACACACATATATATGTATTTATATTAGATAGATAGATAAGCCGACAATTCATATGCGGCTATAATCACACTGACAGCTCAAAAAAGCATAGATAGAATAGATGTATACACATAGAATCCATAGATATATACATGTCAGTGACAGACACATATATATCAGTGTATTCTATGTGTATACATCTATTCTATCTATTCTATTCTAACATGTCAGTGTGATTGTACAGTAGCCGGAGATGAATTGCCGGCTTTTTTCAAAGGACACCGGTGCATATAATTCGGACAGCACTCGCATGGTGCGAGTGCTGTCAGATATTTTATCGCACCCATTGACTTGCATTGGCGATTTTCACCTGAAAATCGCAGCAAATCGCAGCATGCTGCGATTTTTTCCTCAGTCCGATTCCGGCTGAGAAAAAAAATCGCAAATGAGATGTCACACATTGCCTAACATTGGTCAGAGTGCAATCCGATTTTTAATCGGATTGCACTCATCCGATTTTCGCACCAGTGAGTATGAGCCCTTATTGTGTTTCCTTCTGTTGATGCTCATGTCCTTTTTCTAAATCATTTCTATTGTTTATTACTCACACCAACTTATTAGACGTTGTTCTTGGCCGCTCTACAATGGAGTTGGATAGTTCTCTGCAGATTCATTATTAAGACCTAAATTATTATTTTTTTTTTATGATTTTAGGTTTCATTGAACTTTGTTGCCTTTGATGTCCAGTCATCTCCTAATTGTGCATCTGACTACATTATGATTTATGATGGTCCTACTAAGAGGTATCCTGCAATTATAAACAGAACTTGTGGCTCTGGAGCGGTCCCTCCAGTTATTGCATCTACCAACCAATTACTGGTTGAGTTTTCCAGTGATAGCAGTATTACCGGGATGGGCTTCAAAGCTTTATACAGCACAGGTACAGTGTTACCTTCTATTTTTGGTAATATAATTTAGAATACGTTTTGTATTTTTCAATATGATCAATAGAACTATAAGATCCACATCCTCATTAGAACCCAACATCTCTATAAATTTTGCTCAAGAAAAAATGGCATTTGTACAACATTGCACACCATAAAAGTAGACAGTCAGCACAGAATGAGTGTTCAAACCAGGTACAGGCGCTCGGTGCATCTTTGGCATGGCCAAACAGATCGGTGAATCTTCCCACCTACTTGTTTTCCATCTATCTCTGCCCTTTTCTGGCTATCAGTCAAAAGAGATGTAAAGGAGGAGATAGAACAAAAATAAGTAAGTGGGAAGGTGCACTGATCTGTTTGGCCATGCCAATGGAGCTTTGAGTGCCTGTGCTTGGCTTGAAAAATCAATTTGCGCCATCACACTTCCTTTAAGACTTTACAGTTGAGTTGTGAAAGAAGTTAATTAAAATGTATTCAAATTTTTTAAACTATTTTTTAAATATCCTATTTTTTGTTCCATATTATATTGTGGTAAGTTAATTTTTTACAGTTCAATGCGGAGGAACGTACTATGCAGCCCAAAGAAACATTACTTCCCCCAATTACCCTAATAACTATGGCGGCAACCTGAGATGCAATTATACAATCACAGCTCCAGTTGGACGTAGGGTAAGGTTTTCTTGTTTCTCATTACAATCAGATAAGTAAAAAGTTCTATACTCAACATATTGTTACAGTGCAAAGATCAATGCATGAATTTGCCCCATGATTCATCACAACCATATTCAAGTTATAGTTTTCTATTTTGTATGCTGTTTTAATATCCATATGTTGGAACGTGATCCATTAGATCAAACTAAGTTTCACTGGCTAAAACTTATGCTTCGGATTTTTTTCAGATTGTCCTGACCATCACTGAATTCCAGATGGAGCCTCATACTTACTGCATGTATGATAATATACAAATCCAAGATGTAAAAACTAGATATGGACCATACTGTGGTGAAAGAAGCATCCCTGTCATTACCTCCGATGCCAATAGCCTGGTGATAACATTTTATAGTGATTGGACCCATGAGTATAAAGGGTTCAAGGGGTCATATAATTTCAGTGAGTATTACAGCCTCATCTTTATATTTTCATTTAAGAGGACAATAAAAGAGGACCTTTCACTGGATTTTAATTGAAAACTGAGCACTTTCTCAAATTAGCACTGCTCCAATGATTCTGGAACAGCTTTCCTTTATATTCCAAACCCCTTTTATTACAAAATGTTGCCCTTCGGCAGACACCACAAAGTGGCATCAATTTCTGGGACAGGCTGCTCCCATCAGTATTTGTGTCATTAGAGACACAGTGCTCACACATACACTGCACCAAATCTGCTGCTGTGTGAAGACATCAGTGACACAGAGCTGTCTCATTCACACAGCAGAGGCTTTGTCACACAACAGATTACATCAGTGACTGCCATCCCCTGTGCAGATTAGAAGCTGCAGACCCCCATCACTGGCCATCACACAGTCTGTTCTCACTGCTTCCAGCAGCCTGGGACAGTGAGGGAAGGAATTACTGATAATGAGTTATGTATTGTAATCATGGAGTGGCCCTGAATACAGGATGATTTTCCCTCCTCCACACTAGTTTCACTTTCCATAGATCACTGTTCAGTGTGTGTCTGGGGGAGGAGCAGCTGCTCTCTGCAGTGAGGCTGCTAGAGGGGGAGGATTTGCTACTGTGTGATGAGGGCTTCTTCATGTGGACGGGGAGGGCCTGTAGCTATGGAGGGTGGTGTTGTTGCTATAGAGGGCATGTTTGGAGTAGAGTAGGAGGTTACAACTAGTTCTCATTTCAATGCCATAACACCCCCCCTTGGACGTTCTGTTCAGAAAACCGTGCAAACTAGTGACAGAAAGTAAATTACTTATTGATATGTACTGAGATTATGTGAAAAGCCCGGACAACCCCTTTAATATGGTGACAAGGGATAATGTCATGGTGGCTCAGTGGTTAGCATATTTGCTTTGAAGTGCTGTTGCCCTGGGTTCAAATCCCACCCAGGACAACATTTCCTCTGTGCGTTTGTGTGGGTTTCTTCCCATACCCCAAAGACATACTGATACTGGTAGAAAATTTAGATTGTGAGCCCCATTAAGACCAAGAATCAACCATTTTAGTTTCTCGGAAACCAACTATAATCTGTGCTGAAACATGTTCGCAAGTGTTCAAATTCCAAGTGACACCCTTGCAGTGTAAAATATTCTTTACTCAGTACTAGTGTTGAGCGATACCTTCCGATATCGGGAAATATCGGACCGGATTGGATTGGACCGATACCCCAAAAATATCGGATATCGCCGATTCCGATACCGGAAACCAATGCAAGTCTATGGGACACAAATATTGGAATGAAAAAAAAAACCCTTACTTTCCTTGAAGGTTAATTCTACATGAAGGAAAACAACTAAGGATAATGTAGAATGTATTGGGGGAGGTGGAGGAGACATTAAAGGCATAGAGGTTTAGCCTTATCAAATGGAATAGCAGGAATTAGTTTTTTTTTTAAATTTTTTTAATTCTTCAGGGTGGTCTTCAGGGTCGTCGTCTCCAGGGTCGTCATCAGTGAGATCCAGAGTTATTACCAAAAACCATTTCAAAAAGCTTGAACTTGGAAATGTAGCAGAAGGTACAAGAAGGCTGAGGAACTGCTGAAAACCAGCAGACGGTACTGGAACCTGTATGGGTAGCCGAAGGTACAGGAGCCAATGGAACTACCGAGGACCAGCTGATGGTACTGGAACCCGGTTACTAAGCAGGAGGTACCTGTGCCAGAAAGCACTACCAAGGACCAGCAGACGTTGGTGGAACTCGGATACCGAGAAGGAGGCACCTAAGCCAAACGCTCTGCCTGGAACCAGCTGACGTTACTGGAACCCAGGGGAACATATTCAAGATTGACTTCCAAAGAACCAGCTAATGGTACTTGAACTCAGATATGCAGCAGAAGGTACACATGAAAAAAAAAGTTGCAAGGCCGCGAGCCGGCCGGAGTTACCGAAACCCACAGTCCTACAGGGGGAGCTTGTCTTATTGGCACTACGGAACCAGCCTTCATTGCCAGATCCCGCAGCCCACATAGGAAGCACCTAGCCTGGGTAAAGCACAATAAAGCAAATCACTAGCTCAAACTGTCCCTCAGAGTCAGAACAGCAGCGTCCTGTCCCTAAGTAAATTCACAGCAGAGTGAACCCAAAATGGCGGCGGCGGCTTTTATAGTGCATCATGACATCATTTCAGCAGCCAATCACAGCCATGCCATTAGTTAACATGCCTAACATGCATAACAGGATGTGCCCACACTTCTTAGGATTCCTCATTGGCTGAATAAAATCAAACTGGCTCATTGCATTATGGGAACTTCCGATTCCGGTATTCAATATTCTAAAAGTATCGGAACTCTGTAACGGAACTCCGATACAGCGAATATCGGCCGATACCCGATGTTGCAGTATTGGAATGCTCAACACTACTCAGTACCCATTCAAGTCAATGGTTTTCTTATGTGATGTATAACAGGACAGGTCTTCCAGAGTTAGACACTTATAATTATTCTTTATTATAGCCAAGATATGGGGTTCAAGATTGAGGTATCCTCTCATTTAACTCAAAATTCCACAATAATGTATTCTAGAAGCTTCAAAAAGTAATTTTATTTGGATTATCTTTTTTTTTGTTAGATGAGAGTGCAGATGACAAGTTCATCATAATATGACAATTTGCTGTATCCTGTTATCTGTAAGCTAAAATAGTATAAACAACCTTCACTGAGGAAATGAGAATTACTTAGATCTTGTTGAATTCATTAAGTTGTCTCTGTAATTCCAGGTTCTTCTGAGTTCACCATTGAGGGAATGAGCATTACCCAATTCTAATTAATAATTAGGCTATCTCTGTAATTTCCCCCCACATACACTACTGAGAGATTGAGCATTACCCAATTCTAATTAAAATCATTGGCTTTTCAATATAATTCTCAGATCCTTTGAGTCCACTACTGAGGAAATTAACATTATTCAATTCCTATTGAAATCATTAATGGCTAATAAAATAAATATTAAAATTTGAGAGTCCTCGGTATCAAAATGGGGGATAAATGGAGGATAAAGTAGAAATGCATTTCTACTTTATGGAACTAAAGACAATTATGAAGAAATAAATATTTAAATTGGATGGTTCATGGCATTCATGGATCTTTTTTATTCCATCACTGAGGAACTGAGAATTGTAAAGTTGTTGTTGAATTCACTGGGTTCTCTCTGTAATTCCTAGATCTTCAAAGTCCACCACTAAGTAAACAAGCAGTTCACAATTCAATTCTATTGAGTTTTTGTCCATGTAATTCTTTGATTTTCTGTATCATCCAGAGTGAGAGATGCTTTTATTCTAATTCTCACCTCTGATACATACACATGAGCCACCCAAATATTTTAGATCTTGATAATAAAACATTTGATTGTCTTTGTAAACCAGAAAATCCCTAGAATAAAATTGTTCTAAAATAAAATATCCATTTTTATACACTGCTCAAGAAATAAAGGGAACACTTAAACAACAGAATATAACTCCAAGTAAATCAAACTTCTGTGAAATCAAACTGTCCACTTAGGAAGCAACACTGATTGACAATCAATTTCACATGCTGTCGTGCAAATGGAATAGACAACAGATGGAAATTATTGGCAGTTATCAAGACACTCTCAATAAAGGAGTGGTTCTGCAGGTAGGGACCACAGACCACATCCCAGTACCAATGCTTTCTGGCTGATGTTTTGGTCACTTTTGAATGTTGGTTGTGCTTTCACACTTGTGGTAGCATGAGATGGAATTTAAAACACACACAGGTGTCACAGGTAGTGCAGCTCATCCAGGATGTCACATCAATGCGAGCTGTGGCAAGAAGGTTTGCTGTGTCAGTCAGCGTAGTGTTCAGAGGCTGGAGGCACTACCAGGAGACAGGCCAGTACACCAGGAGATGTGGAGGGGGCCATAGGAGGGCAACAACCCAGCAGCAGGACCACTACCTGCCTTTGTGCAAGGAGGAACAGAAGGAGCACTGCCAGAACGCTGCAAAATGACCTCCAGCAGGCCACAAATGTGCATGTGTCTGAACAAATGGTTAGAAACTGACTCCATGAGAATGGTCTGCGTTCCCAACGTCCACAGATGGGGGTTGCGCTCACATCCCAACATCGTGCAGCCCTCCAAAGAAATGCCACCCCACACCATTACTGATCCACTGCCAAACCGTTCATGCTGAAGTTATGGTTCTGCAGCACAGGACTAGGGTAAGAGGGAGAGAACTGACCCTGCAATGTGACTAGGCTGATACCCTACGATGGAGTTGGAGGCCCATTCCTTGTGAATAGACTCTCCGACGATCCTAGGCTAATCTCAAGCAAAGTTCAACCTACAAAAGCCACATGAGTTCAAAAAATGCCCAAAATCAGATAATGCTTGATTATAAATCACACAAAAAACTGTTTTTTGTGCGAAAAAGTTTTAAATACCTTTATTAATAATCTCATAAAAACATGTATAAGTACAAAATACATGAGTACATATAGGTAGAAGACTAAACAGCATAACCACTTGGAAAGTTATATTAGTAAAAGCGAATACCATGTTGAAAACAGACAATACCTAGCATAGAAAAATAGGGAACAACAGTATAAGGATATCATAAATCCTAAAATAGTTTTGGTATGCATAAAAATTAAGTACCTCAGTCATATAACATCAAATACAGGTATTGTATTCAATAGGCTGAAGAAATAATCCCACTGCAAATAGTAAATACCAAACTTCCCCAATTGTCTAGTATGTATTAGCCATGCCTAGTGGTCATACCACAGGTCTAAGTGTAAACAGTTAAACTTTTATTACCCATGTGGGAATTTCAAGTGGTGTTGGCTCTGACCCGATGCGTTTCGCTCAAAGGGCTTCCTTTTCAAGTGGTTATGCTGTTTAGTCTTCCACCTATATGTACTCATGTATTTTGTACTTATACATGTTTATATGAGATTATTAACAAAGGTATTTAAAACTTTTTTGCACAAAAAAACAGTTTTTTGTGTGATTTATGATCAAGCATTTTCTGATTTTGGGCATTTTTTGAACTCATGTGGCTTTTGTAGGTTGAATTTTGATAAGGAGTTGCCTAATCACCTATTTGTTTTGAAATCTGATGTGATGATCATTTAGGTATGACACCTTGGATTATAATAATCTCAAGCAAAGACCTATAGATCGGGGGAAGGGGGTCCCTGAAAGATCTAAGGACTGGGTACAAAAACGGGTCACCTCCTAATAGAAAACAGAGGAGGCTGCAGAAACAAACTGAAAACAGAAACTAAGATTAGCAGAACCAGAGGTCCCAGAACTGCACTAATTAAACACACAGAAGGCAAAGCAAGGCTCCAAGTCAGACTTCAAGTGGATTAACACTGTTGTCCAGCAAGGAATGGGAGACAGGTGCAGGTTAATAAAGGGTGATACAATCACCTGACCAAAGACAACCCAGCACCAGGGGAAAAAGACCAGCCGCCCGAACACTACAAGAAAATGGTGGATAGTCACAATCTGAACAGATTCTAACAGCTGAAGGATGTTGCAGGCAGCAGATCGCTCTCCACGGCGCCTCCAGACTGTCACGTCTGTAACATGTGCTCAGTGTGAACCTGCTTTCATCTGTGAAGAGCACAGGGCACCAGTGGTGAATTTGCCAATCCTGGTGTTCTGTTGCAAATGCCAAGCGTCCTGCACGGTGTTGGGCTGTGAGCACAACCCCCATCTGTGGACGTCAGGCCCTCAGATCATCCTCATGGACTCAGTTTCTAACCGTTTGTGCAGACACATGCACATTTGTGGCCTGCTGGAGGTCATTTTGCAGGGCTCTGGCAGTGCTGCTCCTGTTCCTCCTTGCACAAAGGTGGAGGTAGTCATCCTGCTGCTGGATTGTTGCGCTCCTATGGCCCGCTCCACATCTCCTGGTGTACTGGCCTGTCTCCTGGTAGCGCCTCCAGCCTCTGGACACTACGCTGACAGACACGGCAAACCTTGCCACAGCTCGCATTGATGTGCCATCCTGGATGAGCTGCACTACCTGAGCCACTTGTATGGATTGCAGAGTCCATCTCATGCTACCACAAGTGTGAAAGGACAACCAACATTCAAAAGTGACCAAAACATCAACCAGATAGCATTGGTACTGAGATGTGGTCTGTTGTCCCCACCTGCAGAACCACTCCTTTATTGAGAGTGTCTTTATAATTTCCAATAATTTCCATCTGTTGTCTATTCCATTTGCATAACAGCATGTGAAATTGATTGTCAATCAGTGTTGCTTCCTAAGTCAACAATTTGATTTCATAGAAGTTTGATTTACTTGGAGTTATGTTCTGTTGTTTAAGTGTTCCCTTCATTTCTTTGCGCAGTGTATAACAAAATGTATTCAATATGACTTTGGTTATATGGTTTTCTAATTTATCTTTATCCCTCTTTCTCTACAGTATAATTGGAGATGACCACACTCTGGAATCCTCATTGTCCTGGAAATTACCACCTCTTTTCTGAAAATATATCTGTGATGTTCTTGATTTTTTTTTAGCAAATTTTAGTTATTAAGTATGATGGAATCATTTAAATTTTCTTTTGGGCCTCGTATACACTCCTTTTTTTAATAAGGTACTCTAATAAAGTTTCTAATTGCATCTTATATGAAGCTCCATATTCAATTATTTTGAATGACTGAATATGTATGTTATTATGTAAAGGTGTGGGATAATGTTTGCCATGTCAAGATCTGCCTACCAAAGATATTTTATGAAGGCTCCAGTCCAATGCCTCAAAACACAGCTTCCAATAAGAGCTTTCACCAATAACATCCTTCTATCCACCTTATTTTCTTTATCAAAATTATTTGTAGGTCCATTTGCTTGCTAGATCATCCAGCCATTAGTTGAGCATCAACATTTATTTTTTCCTTAGCGCCTTTTTGACATCCACTGTACGTGTTCATTAACGTTGCATGAAGAAGTCTACGATCATATCCGGCATCTTTTTGTACTAGCAGTGCCTTGAATCGAGCATTGATCTCTGCTGTTAACCTTTTAAATGCCGCTGTCAATCCCTGACGGCAGCTTTAAAGGCATGCAATTTTGGGCATGCTTATTTTGGGACATCATCAGTCCCTAGCTATGTGATCATGTACTGCCTATGGATTGCCATGGCAGCCGAGGGCCAGCTGAAGGTATCTATAGCTACCAATTTCATATTCTTGTGAAGCCCAGAGATAAGTGGAAGTTAACAAAATACTAAATTATTTAACCCATAAAGTAAACACCATAAAGAAAAAAAAAGCAAAACTCTAGAATAAAATGATCACCTCACTAGGCCAAAAATTACCCCTCATACATCTCAATTGAAGGAAAAATAAGAAAATTTGGGGTCTCAGAAAAATCAAATTGATTTTTACAAATGTCCATTATTTGATCAGTAAAATAAAGAAAAAATATATAAGTTTGGTTTCGCTGACAGCCCCAGACCATCACACTACCACCACATTTTCTGTTGGTACAATGTTGCTTTTCTGAAATGTTCTGTTACTTCTTTCTTCCAAAAAGTTTGACTTTTGGCATGTAAGTCCACAGAGTATTCTCACAAAAGTCTTGGGGATCATCATGATGTTTTCTGTCAAAGGTGAGAAGAGCCTTCACATTCTTCAAACACTGCCATGGAGGCCAATTTTGCTCAGTCTCTTTCTTATGGTGGAGTCATGAGTAGAGATGAGCGAATATCTCAATATTCGGTTCCGTCACGTTCGCCAAATGAGCACATATTATTTTGGCGAAAAATCGCCAAACGTACCCGAACCCCATTATAGTTAAAGGGAGACAAAAACAAACACTTGCACAACACCTTAGAATGGCCCCAAATGCTGCCAAAACATATCAAATCAAGAACAGACACCAGGAAAATGGCCTCAATTCACCCACAAAACAAATTGCAGCATAGACCTGCAGCAAGTAACATGGTCTGGGACTCACTTACAGCTTTCCAATGAATGTCACAGTATGAAGAGGTGGGTGAGGGATCAGTGTAGGGACCCTTTGCTGGAAGCCCTGATACCACATGCAACACCTCTACCTGCTTTCATGCAGAGCCACACACAGGTGGTACAAATATAAGTTTTCTAGACTACCATTGTCATAAAAATTTAAGGACAGTAACACAGGTAGTGGAGTGCAAGGAAAATGAGGCCTAAAGGTCTTGGAGGCCTACTGCTAAAGGCAACACACACGCATGAAGGAAACCTAACCAGGAGTGTTCACATTTACAAAACTTATTGGCAGACACCACAAAGTGGCATCAATTTCACCACACTAGAAATAGAAAAATTGGGACCGACAAGTCTTCCACTACACCCAACCAGCACATGGACACTCAACAAGGAATGTTTACATTTAAAGAATTTAGTGACTTACCCCACAGAAGTGGCATCAATTTCACCAGAGTAGAAATAGTCAAATATGGTCCAACAGGTCTTTCTCTAAACCCAATTCAGCAGATGGACACTCAACCATGAGTGTTCACATTTCCAAAAATTATTTGCAGATACCACCAAAGTGGCATCAATTTCACCACAGTAGAAATAGTATAATAGAGACTGGCAGTTCTTTCACTACACCCAAACCAGCACATGGACACTCATCAAGGATTGCTTACATTTAAGAAATGAGGGCTTTACCCCACAGAAGTGGCATCAATTTCACCACACTAGAAATAGCAGAATAGGGACTGATAGACCTTTCACTATACCCAATCCAGCAGATGGACAGCTAACCAGGAGTATTCACATCTCCAAAACTTATTGGCAGACACCACCAAAGTACCATCAATTTCACCACACTAGAAATAGTTCATTAGGGACCAATAGGTCCTTCACAATATCCAAACCAGCAGGTGGACACCCAAACTGTAGTTTTCAAATTTTTAAAAATGAGGGCCTGACACAACCGAAGTGGAATATCTTTCATGAGAATAGAAATAGTTTAATTGGGACCGAGACTACTTCCACTACAGCTAACACAGCAGATGTAGGATAGCCATGACTGTTCAAATTTCCACAACTTTGTGTTAACATCATCATCAGCAGACGCCACAGAAGCGACACTAAAGATATCACAAAGTGCAGTTAAGTGACATTAATGTGTCACACTAAAAGTCTAGTTACTTACCGGTTTAACAGTATTTTTCGAAGTCCATGACAGTACCACCGAGAGAGGGGATCCTCCCTTCAGGAACAGGAAACCTTCAGATACAAAAGGGCGGCACCTCTCCCATGCATCAGTTGGATTACAGAGCACAAGAGGACATCCAAGGTTAATGGCAAAATTTATGTACAATACTATTACGACTAATTATTTATCACATGTGGACCATATAAGAGGAAGAAGTGCACACCTAAAAGAAGAAGGGGAGGGAATATAAGGATGCTGTCATGGACTTCGAAAAATACCGTTAACCAGTAAGTAACTAGACTTTATTCGAGCGTCCTTGACAGCACCACCGAGAGAATTACAGAGAGTAATAATTACTTAGAGAGGAACTATAGCCTGCAGCACCTTTACACCAAAGGAGAGGTATGGGAAAGCACCCAGGTCTAGCCTATAATGGTTGCAAAACTTGCTCAGAGAGGACCAAGTAGCTGCCTTACATATTTGGCCAATGGAGACTTCCGATCTTTCGGACTATGAGGTTGCCATGGATCTAGTGGAATGCGTCCTCAGTTTTCCAGGTTCCGACCTGCCCTTCGAGGTGTATGCTAGCAAAATAGCCTCTCCAATCCACCTTGCTAGTGTGTTTTTGACAGCCCTAAAGCCCTTCCTGGCACCTTAAAAAGAGACAAACAAGGCATTCTCCTTTTTCCAGGAGTCAGTGACTGCTAGGTATTCTAAGAGACATCTTCTAATGTCTAGGGTGTGGAGTTTCCTCTTCCTTTTGGTTGATTGGATTAGTAAGGAAGGATGGCAGGACTATTTCCTGTGTTCTATGGAAGCTAGAAACTACTTTGGGTAAGTATGCTGGATCAGGCCTAAGTATTACCCTATCGTCCCGGAATTGTGTATATGGAGGAAGCCTGGATAATGCTTGGATGTCACTCACTCTTCGGGTTGACGTCAGTGCCACCAGGAAGGCTGCTTTGAGGTAAAGGTTCTTTATCAAGGCCTATGAGATGGGTTCAAACGGGCCCTTCATCATGGCTGTGAGAACTAGGTTTAAATCTCACGGCATAAACCTATCTCTAACTATCGGCCTGGACTTACCCGCTGTTACACCCGGTCCCTGTCCTGGCACTGCTTCCAGGTCTACAGCTGCCCCCCGTTCTGGGCACTCACCTCGTGCCTTGCACGCTGTCCTTAGGCACCAGCCAGCTCCCTCTGTGTCTCATGCTGCTGCTCAGCATTTTAGGTCTCCCCCCTGCCCCCACCTCCTGGAGTCCTGTCGGGAGATCTGTAACTAAAGCTATTAGGGCACGACAGCGCTCTCCTGCTTTCTTAAAGGGACAGCATGCATTTTTTTAAAAAGGGCAATTATCCAATGGCAGCGCACTGGCTGCTATTTCTGGCCTCTCCTCCATAGGGAGAGCACCGGAGCAACGAGTATCAATCATTGCTACATCCGGTTCTCTTGCTAACCTGTCTGTGCTGTGTCTGCAGTCTCTGTGCATTCTCTAATGCTATCTGTCTCCACAGAATATCAGTATCCTGGTTATATCTGCAACCATCTGGGCGAAAGCCATCCCGTTCCGCCAACAGCCATCCAAGTCCGATGACTGTGTCAAGGTCACTGGAACCAGCTACTTACCAACTACCCGGATCCAGGACCCGTCTCATTATGGACTCTGCTGTCACTTCTGTTATCACTTTTGGTCCCGCTCGGACAGCTGCCTAGTGTCTGGGGACTAACTGGAGGTAGCACCTGTGTCCTCTGGGTATTCCATTCTGATCCTGTCTGAGGGGCTTTACTACGGGTGCAGGGGCCCACTAGTCACACCCCCTTCGGAGCTTCCTGGACCGTGGTCCCGAGGTTCCACTTTAAAAATAAAAAACGAATGTGAACTTCACCATCTCTGCCTCCGTTTCCTTTCGTTACACCTGCCGCCTTAATAAACCTATTCACCCAGTAATTACCGGCGATGTTGCAGCTGAAAAGTGCCCCCAAGGTGGACACCTGCACTTTCAGGGTACTAGTGGAAAGCCCCATGTCTAGCCCTTTTTGAAGAAATTCCAGAATCTGAGCTATTGGAACTGATTCTCCCGCTACCACTCCTGAACTCTTTAAAAACTTCTTCCAAGTTCTGGCGTAGATTCTCGTTTTAATTTCCTTCCTGCTCTTAAGGGTATTTATTAAATTTGTGGAAAAGACTTTATCCCTTGGCAATGCCCTTCAAAATCCATGCCGTCAGATGAAGGCCAGCTACATGAGGATGGTAGATTGGGCTCTGGGATAGGAGATCTGGGATGTCCGGCAGGACCCAAGGTTCGGACACGGACATAGTCCTGAGACATGAGAACCATGCTTTCCTGGGCCAATATGGAGCGATCACTATTATCTTCGCCTTGTCTTTCCTGATTTTCCTCACCACTAGGGGTAGCAGAGATAGGAGAGGGAAGGCATAGGCTAGTCTGAAGTCCCATTTTATCAGAAAGGCATCTACTGCCAAAGGATCTTCCCTGGGATTTAGTGAACACAATTGTCTCACTTTTCTGTTCTTTCTGGTGGCGAAGAGATCCACATCTGGTTGACCCCACCTTTGTACAATCAAGTTGAAGATGGTAGTTTTTAGAGACCATTCCCCTTGCTTTAAAAGATTGCGACTTAAGAAGTCCGCTGTGGTGTTTTCTTTTCCTCTTATGTTCAGAGCTGTTAATGATAGAAAATGTTGCTCTGCCAACTGGAACAAGCGGTCTGTTACTTCCATCAGGGGTTTGGAAAGAGTCCTGCCTTGGTGGTTGACATAAGCCACTGTGACCTGACTGTCAGAGAGCACACGCACGTGATGACCCTGTAGATACACAATAAAACCTCACCCTGTAATTTTCTTGTATGAAATTGCACCCACCGGATCACAGAGATACAGGACAAGGGAGAGCCCAATAGAGACATGGCTTTTCTGAGGGACATGGTGGGGTTGTTGGAGGCGTTTAGAACCTTATAACACAGGCGAATCAACTTTCGGGCGGTAGACGGCACTCCTGCTTCTGTGAATCTAAAATTAGGCCTAAAAACTGCTGCACTTTCATGGGCTGTAGCCGGGATTTCTTGATATTTAGCAGCCATCCTAACCATTCCAGGGCAGACATTGTCTTCTGCAACTGTTCCAAATAATTGTCCTCTGTTTTGCCTATAATAAGGAAATCGTCAAGGTAGGGGACTACAAGGATGTCAGATTCTCGTGTATGGGCCATCGCTTCGGCCATTACTTTAGTGAACACAAGAGGGGCAACCGCAAGGCCAAAGGGAAGGGTGCAATATTGGAAATGTCGCATTAATCTCCCTAAATGAACCGCCGCTCTAAGAAAGCGCTGATGGGCTACATGAATAGGTACATGGTAATAGGCGTCCTTTTTAAATCTATAACTACCATAAAGCAAATTTCAAACAATAATTTTAATGTGGAATTGATAGATTCCATTTTGAATGGACGTATGATGAGAAAATCATTAAGGGCTTTCAAATTAATTATCATCCTAAAGGAACCATCTGGCTTGCAGATCAGAAACAGAGGGGAATAGAAACCTCTACCCCTCTCTGCTTCCGGCACCTCTATCAGGACTTTTTCGTTACATACGTAGCTCATGAATTTCTGACTTCGGGGCAGCTTGTTCTGATGAGGAAGATCTGAGGGGAGTAATCCTAAAACTATCCCGAGGAACACAGGAAAACTTAACCACAGTCCAGAAGCTATTATACCCAGGATCCAATTACTATTGGAAATTATGGACCTGGCCGGGTAGAAGGCAGCTAGTCTACCCCCTACCGGAGCAGCTAGTCATTGGGATGGTTTCTTAGTCTCACAAGATGAGCCTCCAAACATAAATCCTGTACCTTTCCTCTTCCTTTCATCGCATTTGACTCGTTCTCTGGACGACCTTCTGCGATAAAATAAAGGCTCCGTCTCCTAACTGGGATCCAAGCTGGTCCAGCCAGACCATCATGGATCTGGCTGTGCAGGTAGCGACTACCGCTGGTCTCAAGGCGCTGGCTGACATTTCCCATGTCCATTTTAGAAATTAATCCGCTTTTTTATCCAGCGGATCCTTTAAGGAGGCCATGTCATCAAAGGGTATGTAAGACTTTTTGGAGGCTTTAGCCATGGCTTTATCCCATCTGTTCACCAAGGGGCCCTCAAAGGGGTATCTTTGGTTAAATGCCAGGGGTAAGGAGCCCTTTTTTTCTGACTTCTTCCACTCCCTATCTATAAAGCTCTGAACCTTGTCATTCAATGGAAAAGACCTGCGTTTTCTTGGATCTAAGCCGCTAAACATCAGGTCCTGTGCTGAACGTTCTGGTTTCATGTCCGCTACCCCCATGATGGACCTCACAGCCTTGACTAACTTGTCCATCTGATTCAGGGAGAAACAGAAACAGCTGCAGGAGTTTTCCTCTGGAGAAGACGAAGAGGAAGAAGCAGAGGGTTCTGAGGAATCTTCGCCTCTTCTAGGGGCAGCCGAGCAATCTAAACCTGAAAAACTCGCTCCTCTGACGGGATGATCTGTAGGGATCACTGTCCTCTAGGAACAGGAAACCAACTGATGCATGGGAGAGGTGCCACCCTTTTGAATCTGTAGGTTTTCTGTTCCTGAAGGGCGGATCCCCTCTTTCAGTGGTGCTGTCATGGCTGCTCAAATAAAAATGCAATATCACCTAGTCTGTAAAGTCTGTGATTGGGGTGCAAAAATCCTTGAAGATCTATGACGTGTTTATCTTGATGAAAGTTAGCTGGTCAACACATTCAGGGGACAGCCGTATGTGCTTATCAGTCAGGAAACCATCAGCAGTGCTGAAGGCATGTTCTGAGAAAACGCTGGCTGCCAGGGCATGATAAAACCTCCAAGGCGTGTGAGGTAAGCTTAGGCCACTCCTACATTTTGGAAGACCAAAATGTGAAAGGGTCCAAACCCTGACTGATGGTATTGATATTTAGTTCTAGATACTCCGGCACAATTCTCTCCATTCATTCACCATGTGTAAGACTTGGACTCTGTTGTTCTGGTGCATGAGTTGGTCTAAAAAAAGTGTCAAAGGACTCAGAGACATTGCTTCTTCCATTTCCACTGCTTCTGCTGCTTCTGCTAATGTTTGGGCGTTGACAAATTCATGGGCCGGAGGTTGGAAGTCTACAGCTGCATTGCGAACTGTGTGATTCACTGCTGTCTTTGGAAAAAGCTCTCTTAAGGTTGTATACAAGTGTGTTTCAATACTTCAGCATTTGCAGGTCCCTTTCTAGGGCAGGAATCAACTTTGTTTTATGACGTAGAGTTAATAAAGTGGCAACCCAGTAGTCAGCATCATTCCTAATCATAACTATAAGGGGATAATGTTGCAGATAGTGCAGCAAGAAGGCACACATATTTTGGGCTCTACCATGAAGTCCGAGACCATGATGTGCTGGTGGCTGTATAACAATGAAGGTAATTTCCTCCGTACCCTCCTTCCAACCCCAAACAGAGTGGGGAGGATTATTCTCTTCATCTGACAATTGCTCTCCCATCACCTCTTCCTCCTATATTTGGTCTCAGGTCTTGCACCTTCGATAACAGTTTGCCTGTTATCATCATCACCAGCCCCCCTTGATCGCAGTACTCCACCCTTCCTTGCCACCCACCTGTGTGATGACAGTCTTGAACTTCAAGACAATGTTATCCTTTTCCCAGCCTCCTCTGCTTCCTCCTTTTCTTCTGGGACCACCATCTCCTCGCGCAGGCTCTTCAGCATATAAGTCACCGGAAAAGTGATGCTGATGCTGGTGTTACGGCTGGCGGAACGCACCAACTTATAAAATAGTATTAGGTGCCTTCGCAGCCTGGGGTCCACCGTGCAGAGGTTGTACGCTGCTGCTAGATAATGGCGGGAGACTTAAGCGGTGTGAAAACAGTCACACGTGGGTTACGTCACCCAATGTGAACTGTAGCAAACTCTGTTAAGTCATAGAGCCGCACCACCGCTGAACGTAAATGCCGGAGCCTGTTTAGCTCACAGAGCCCGGCCAAAAGAGCGCACAGTGAACGGCCACAGAACTCTACCCCAAGGATACGGGGTTAAAGTCCCTCTAGGCACACTGAGCGCGCAGTGTCGCTGCCACGAGCGCCGCTAAAGACACTGGCTATGGAGTGTGGAGCACTCGCACTGAGGCGTGCCGAGTCACTGGTGTGGACTAAAGCCTGACTCCAACTCTGACCTACCTACACCTAAGCCTGGGCACTAGCAGGCTAGGCTGCACAACACATGCGAACCAAGGGTAGGGGTTTCTTAATAAGTCAGTCACCAGAGACATTCATACATGCATACACCACTCACTCCTCATAGTCTGAAATTACAGTCTATCCTAGCGCTTGGCCGAGCGGCAATGCAAACCTTTTATAGCCACGAGTGTCCGGGACCTTCCTTGCTTCTCGGATGGGCCAATCCGAACACGAGCAGGACCTGAGCACGTGACCTTCGATCTCCAATGGGAGATCACTCCACGAGCATGCACAGTGGCCCGACATGAGGACTTAATCCCTGGAGAATCTCGCTGCTGAGCAGCATGCATTGCCATAGCTGTGCCAGAGGTGGCAGCAGCAAGCAAACCCACGGAGCTGGTCTGGGCAGAGCGCCGGGACCGATGAGTTTGCTGAGCAGCCTGCTCTGTGGCGGAAGAGGAATGGGAGACCGTCGGAGGCAAGGCTAGGGATTCTCCCTGTGCAGCGACAGAAATCTGATGCCTAACATTACCCCCCCTCCTAGGGCCCCCTCCTCTCTGAGCCTCACTCCACTCAAACTCTGCAGTGAGAAGAGGAGCGTGGATGTTCTCCACCGGCTCAAAGGTCCGGGCCTCTGGACCATGACCCTTCCAATCCACCAAGTAAAACTTTTTGCCCCGAATCACCTTGCATCCCACGATGGCATTGACCTCAAACTCATCAGACGACAGGTCTGATGTCCTGGCAGATGGCTCAGAAAACCGGGACATGTGAACCGGCTTGAGGAGAGACACATGAAACGTGTCCGAGATAGCCAAGTGTGGTGGAAGGGCCAGGCGGTAGACCACAGGGTTAATCTGCTCGAGGACCTTGAAAGGGCCAAAATAGCGTGGTGCGAACTTAGTGGATTCCACCTGCAGCCTGATGTTTCGAGCGGAGAGCCACACTAAGTCGCCAGGGGCAAAGGTCAGAGCAGGGCCCCGGCGAGTATCAGCGGAGGACCTCATTCTCTCCTTGGAGGCCCGGATAGCATCCTGCGTGCGGTCCCAAATGTCACGTGCCTCCACTGCCCAGTCTGCCACACTAGAGTCGGTGGATGACACGGGCATGGGCACGGGGACGCGCGGATGCTGACCGTAATTTAAGAGAAATGGGGTCTGACCGGTGGAGTCGGCCACCGCGTTGTTCAAGGCGAACTCCGCCCACGGCAGCAAGGATGCCCAATCATCCTGCCAGGCTGAGACAAAATGGCGCAGATATGTCACCAGGGTCTGGTTGGCTCATTCCACCAACCCATTTGTCTCGGGATGATAGGCCGAGGAGAGATTTAGCTCAATGCTGAGCAGAGAACAGAGCTCGCTCCAGAACCGAGAAGCATACTGATGACTCCGGTCGCTGACAATCTTATCCGGCGTGCCGTGTAGGCGGAAAACATGTTTAGTGAACAACGCTGCCAGGCCTCGTGTCGAAGGTAGCCGAGAGATTGGTACCAGATGCACCATCTTGGAGAAATGATTGGTGATCACCCAAATGACGATGCTGCCACTGGACTTGGGCAGACCCACCACAAAGTCCATACCGACCATCTCCCAGGGCCTGTCCGCAACCGGCAGAGGATAGAGTAACCCAGCGGGCCGCTGCCGAGAGGACCGATTCTGGGCGCAAGAGACGCACGCCTGAATATAGTCCCTGACGTCACGGGCCACATGTGGCCAGCAGTACGTCCTCGCCAGGAGTTCAGAGGTCCGTTTGATCCCAAAATGGCCACCCACTCTGGACGAATGAGCCCAAGAGAGGACCTCCGGTTGCAGATGGGCAGGGACAAAAGTCTTGCCCTGAGGTACAGACTCGAGAGCAACTGGAGCCACGGTCCTCAGGCACTCCGATGGAACTATCAGTCGAGGCTCCTCCTCCTCCGAAGACACCACGGAGTGAGAAAGAGCATCGGCCCGGACGTTCTTCTCCCCAGAGAGAAAATGCAGTGTGAAATGGAATCGGGAGAAGAACAAGGACCATCTGGCCTGGCGAGAATTCAGCCGCTGAGCCGTCTATAAATAGACCAAATTTTTGTGGTCGGTGAACACCTGGAAAGGGTGGCGAGCCCCCACCAGGAGGTGTCTCCACTCTGAGAAGGCCAGCTTCATTGCTAGCAACTCCCTGTCCCCGATGGAGTAATTTCTCTCTACCGGTGTGAAGATCTTGGAGAAGAAGAAGCATGGATGCGTTTTGCTTCAGCCCCCATTCTGGTGCAACCAGATGTATCTAAACCTTTTACTGTGGAGGTCGATGCGTCTGAGGTGGGAGTGGGGGCAGTACTGTCACAGGGCTCGTCCTTGAGCAATATGCGTCCATGCGCCTACTTCTCCAAGAAGCTGTCGCCTGCCGAACGGAATTACGATATCGGCAACAGGGAGTTGCTGGCCATCAAATTGGCTTTTGAGGAATGGAGACACTTCTTGGAGGGGGCGGTCCACCAGGTCACAGTCATCACCGACCATAAAAACCTGCTCTATCTGGAGTCGGCCAAGCGTCTGTCTCCCAGGCAGGCTCGCTGGGCATTGTTTTTTACTCGATTTAACTTTCTGGTGACTTACCATCCTGGGGCTAAAAACACCAAGGCGGATGCCTTGCCCAGGTGTTTTCCGGGGGGAGAACCTCGAGAAGATCCGGTACCCATCCTCCAGGAAGGTGTAGTGGTTTCGGCTCTCACGACTGAGGTAGAGGCGGAGATTGCCGAGGCCCAGGAGGAGGTACCGCCAGGACTTCCTGCTAACAAGTCATTCGTACCCCTTCATCTTCGTCTTAAGGTGTTGGGGGAACACCACGACTCTGTCCTGGCAGGTCATCCAGGGGTTAGGGGCACCTTGGAGCTGGTATCGCGCAGCTTCTGGTGGCCAAAGATCCGGCAGGATGTGGTCTCGTACGTGGCAGCTTGCATCACGTGCGCCAGGGCCAAGTTGCCCGGATTCCGTCCTGCTGGCACTCTACAGCCTCTGGGGGTACCTAGTAGGCCATGGATAGAAATCTCCATGGACTTTATCACGGACTTGCCTGCCTCGGCGGGGAACACGGTCATCCTGGTGGTGGTTGATCGATTTTCGAAGATGGCGCATTTTGTGTCGTTGCCTTCCTTGCCCAACGTGAAGACGTTGGCTCAGGTTTTTGTGCAGGAGGTGGTCAGACTACACAGAGTTCCGTCGGACATAGTGTCTGATAGGGGTACCCAGTTTGTGGCGAAGTTTTGCTCACGATTGGGGATCAAGTTGTCTCATTCGTCGGCATTTCATCCGCAGTCAAATGGTCAAACTGAGCGCATGAACCAAAATCTGGAGCAGTATTTGCGATGTTTTGTGTCTGACAACCAAGAGGAGTGGTCGACATTCCTTCCCTTGGCCGAGTTCGCGTTAAATAATCACCGCCAAGAATCATCGGGAGAGTCTCCGTTCTTTTGAGTTTACGGGCACCATCCTCAATTTTGTACATTGCGTCAGGGTGGCTCTGGGGGCGTCCCGGAGGAGGATCAGCTAGGAGTTAAACTATCATCGGTCTGGAGGAGTGTGAAACAGCGATTGCTGAGCATGAGTGCAAGGTACAAACGTGTGGCTGACGCTAGTTGCGTGCCAGGTCTGGACCTGTGTGTGGGTGATTGGGTGTGGTTAGCTACTAAAAACATAAAACTCAAAATTCCATCATTGAAATTGGGTCCAAGGTTTATTGGCCCTTTTAAGATTGCTGCTATCATTAACCCGGTTGCTTATCGGTTGGAACTTTCTGCGGTATACAAGATACACAACGTGTTTCACAGGGCTTTATTGAAAAAGGTGGTAGGCTCTGTGGACACGACGCCGATGCCACCTCCAGTCATGGTGGATGGCGATTTAGAGTTCAAAGTCTCCAAGGTGGTGGACTCTCGAGTACTGCGCCGTACTCTTCAGTATTTGGTACACTGGCGGGGGTATGGTCCGGAGGAGAGGTCTTGGGTACCAGCCACGGACATACTGTACATGCGGATCAGCTGGTCAGTTCGTTTCACTGCCGTCATCTAGACAAGCCGGGTCTTATGAGTCTTGAGGGCCCTGGGGTCCCTCGTAGAAGATGGGGTACTGTCATGTCGGACGCTATTCACATAACAGCGTCCGGCAGGCAGCGGTAGTTCCATCTCCGTCCACTATAGCCTCAGTGGCGCCGGCTTGATTTTACTCAGGTTATTGGGGGTTAATCTAGCTGGAAATCAGGTGGGATGTTTGGTCACGCCCAAGGTCTTTAAATAGTCGTGCTGGCCTATGGGCGTCGCCGATTATAGCTTGTGTTTTATGCCAAGTGGTTCCGGTCTGGAGAGGAGGTGTTGGAGAGAGAAGTTCGTAGCTGGTGGCATCTGATCCGTTGTTACCTTTTCGCCTTCCTATATTTGTGTTTTGTTTTGCCCTGTTCACATTACGGTATTGTCCTGTGTGTATGCGGCGCGGTGCGGTTTAAGTTCTCCCTGTCTGTCATTACTGTGTGGGCTTTGGTGGTTTGACGACTCACTGGGTGGAGGGTGGAGGGTTCAGCTTAGGGCTGAGCAGGAGATAAGGAAAGGTTGGAGGCTCAGGCATTTGCACCATTAGCAAAAACCCTGAGTTGAGGGTCAGACAGGGTTTTCCCTAGTTGGAGGGACTCCGCAGGGGCCCCGGGTATTTCAGCCTTCTTTGACCTAAGCCCCGCGTGACAGGTATTCATAGTGCCCGTCTCTGGTGTTAAAAGCAGTCTTCCATTCGTCCCCCTCACGAATGCGAATCAGGTTATAGGCTCCCCCCAGATCAAGCTTAGTAAACACTCTCGCTCCCCGTAGCCTATCAAACAGTTCCGATATCAGGGGCAGAGGATACTTATTCTTAACGGTTATGGCGTTAAATCCCCTGTAATCGATGCACGGACGTAATTCTCCATTCTTCTTTTGGACAAAGAAGAAACCCGCTCCCGCCAGAGACACCGACTTCCTAATGAATCCTCTTGCCAGATTCTCCCTGATATACTGAGACACGGCCTCTGTCTCTGGGAGAGATAGGGGGTATACTCGACCCTGGGGAGGCTCAGCGCCGGGCAAGAGGTCAATAGGGCAGTCATAAGGGTGGTACGGTGGAAGGGTCTCCACTGCCTTCTTGGACAAAATGTCTGCATGCTGCTGATATGGCTTGGGAAGTGAGGAGAGATCTGCAGGGACCTCAGAAGTAGCGACCTGTACACAGTCCCTCAGACACCTACCCTCGCAGGATTTGCTCCAACCGAAGATTTTTCCCGAAGACCAATCTATGTGGAGAGAGTGAGCTTGTAACCAGGGAACCCCTAGGAGGACCTGGTTGATACCTTCTGGCATCACAAGGAGAGACAGCATCTCCTGATGAGAAGGAGACAGTGAGAGTCTCAGTGGAGCGTCTGGTGGCTGATTTGGGTGACTGGTTGAAGTAGCAAGACCAGGGGGACTGAGTGTTGTTGAGCGAAGGCAGATGACATGAAATTGCCCTCCGCCCCAGAGTCCACGCAAACCTCCACCATCAGAGTGGAAGAATCAAACTCTAACGCTCCTTTAAACAGGAGCTTGGAGGAGAAAGTAGCGGTGTCTAGTAGGCCCCCTCTGATAACCACTAGATGGGAGCGTTTCCCAACCGCTGTGGGCACTGGTTAGCAAGTTGCCCAGTCTGCCGACAGCGGAAGCAGACTGGAGGTACCCGAGCGGCCTGGGTCCTGGGCCCCGTGCGGGACACCTCCATGGCCTCTGGAGGCTCGGGCGGTGGACCGGGGGTTCCAGCAGTCTAGCAAAATTTGGAGCCAACTTATAACCTTGGCGGGAGCTGGAGCGCTCCAACCCTCGCTCAGTGAAGCGAATGTCAATTCGGGTGGAAACCGTAATGAGCTCCTCTAGAGTGGTGGGCACCTCCCTGGTGGCCGGGGCATCTTTGACATGATCAGCCAAGCCTCTCCAGAATATGGGTATGAGAACCTTATCTGGCCACTCCAGCTCTGAGGTCAGAGTTCTGAAGAGGATGGCATACTGGCTGACCAAAGACGAACCCTGGGTTAGAGCCAGCAACTGAAGTGCCGTATCGTGCGTGACCCGAGGTCCCAGGAACACCTGTTTCATAGTGACCGAAAAATGGGTGGCACTCTGTACCAGGGGATCCCCGCACTCCCACAGCGGGGTGGCCCATTCCAAGGCCCTGCCTGACAGGAGGGAGATGATAAATCCCACCTTGGCCCGCTCAGAGGGAAATCGTGTAGCCAGCAACTCCAGGTGAATGGAGCACTGACTCAAGAAACCCCTGCATGAAACACTATCACCCGAGAACTTCTCGGGCAGCGGGAGGCGGGACAAGGTCAGGGCAGGACTGGCCGTGGAGACACGAGCGACAGCCTCTGTAGCTGCCTGAACAGCGACCGAGGTAACATCCGCAGCTGAGGTGGAACGCTCTAGCGCTGCCAACCTACCCTCCAGCTGCTGGATGTACCTATGCAGTCGTTGTTCATCCACCATTATTAGCCAGACCCTGGCGCTAGGATAATGTTACAGCTGGCGGAACGCACCAACTTATAAAATAGTAGTAGGTGCGTTCGCAGCCCGGGGTCCACGTGCAGAGGTGTTACGCTGCTACTAGATAATGGCGGGAAACTTAAGCGGTGTGAAAACAGTCACACGTGGGTTACGTCACTCAATGTGAACAGTAGCGAACTCTGTTAACTCACAGAGCCGCACCACCGCTGAACGTAAATGCCGGAGCCTGTTTAGCTCACAGAGCCCGGCCAAAAGAGCGCACAGTGAATGGCCACAGAACTCTACCCAAGGACATGGGATTAGAGTCCCTCTAGGCACACTGAGCGCGCGGCGTCGCTGCCACGAGCGCTGCTAAAGACACTGGCTATAGAGTGTGGAGCAATCGCACTGAGGCGTGCCGAGTCACTGACTCCAACTCTGACCTACTGACACCTAAGCCTGGGCGCTAGCAGGCTAGGCTGCACAACACATGCGAACCAAGGGTAGGGGTTTCTTAATGAGTCAGTCACCAGAGACATTCATACATGCATACACCACTCACTCCTCATAGTCTGAAATTACAGTCTATCCTAGCGCATGGCCGAGCAGCCATGCAAACCTTTTATAGCCGCTAGCGTCCGGGACATTCCTTGCTTCTCGGATGGGCCAATCCGAACACGAGCAGGACCTGAGCACGTGACCTTCGATCTCCAATGGGAGATCACTCCACGGTCCCGACATGAGGACTTAGTCCCTGGAGAATCTCGCTGCTGAGCAGCATGTATTGCCATAGCTGTGCCAGAGGTGGCAGCAGCAAGCAAACCCATGGAGCTGGTCTGGGCAGAGCGCCCTCCTCTGCGGCTGGAGAAGAATGGGAGACCGTCAGAGGCAAGGCTGGGGATTCTCGCTGTGCAGCGACAGAAATCCGACGCCTAACAGATGGCATCAACAGCGCTAACCATCTAAGTAGCTATTGCAAAACTGTGCAGGAGGGTGCAGAGGTCCTTAATCTGTGCCCACTCTGTAAATGTGATATGCACCACCTCCGTACTGCATTGGCCCTGGTTTTACGACATGACATACTGTGTCAGGGCTTGTTGCTGCTGCCACAGTCACTGCAACATGTGCAGAGTGCAATTCCACCATGTCGGCACATGGCATATCAACCTGTTAACTGGCATGGACAAAGACCTCTGTATCGATTACATATTTTCAGGAGCAGGTCACCCATGCCAGGATAGTGGCTGGGAAAATGCTGCACCACCAGGTTGAGGACGTGAGCCATGCAAGGTACGTGTGTAAGGTTGCCTCACCATACGGCTGCCAGCAGGTTTGCACCGTTATCGGACACAGCCTTCCCTGGATGCAGGTTCAGCAGAGGCAGCCATTGATCAAACTCAGCCTGGAGAGCTGCATGACTGCGATCTCAAAGGCATATCAATATAAAGACTGCCTGATTTCGGTGCACCCTTGCTGAGCAGTACAAAGGTGGCAGGGGTTCGCTATGCACTGAGGTGTGGTACCCCACTATCCAGGTAAGGTGGGGACACCTGACCACACTCCAACACCTACACCCCACACCACAAAGTAGTGTAGCAAAGCACCTTCGGCGGCTCCCTGCTTGGAGTGTAGCATAGCACCCCTTGGTGGCTCCCTGCTTGGAACACGAAACGTGCTGGGAGATGGGTGGAGTTTAGTTTACATAAAAGAGCGGGAAGAGTTGAGTCAGTCAGTCATTCATTCAGTCAGTGAGTGAAGATGTAGAAGGACAGAGAGTGAGACAGAGAAGATCGGGTAGAGTTGAGCGAAACAGGTCGAAAAAATTGAAAAGTCGCCGACTTTTGCCGAAGTCGGGTTTCATGAAACCAAACCCGACCTTAGCGTGAGGTCGGCCACGAAGTCGGCGACTCCAGCGCCAAAGTCGCATTTCAAAAGATGCTTGAGCGCCCTTTTTGCAGCCAATCAGGAAAAACGGACACTGTGGGCAACGTGATGACATAGGCAGCGGTCACCACCATCTTGGAGAAGGGCATGCAAGTGATTGGCTTGCTTTGTGGGGCATCACAGGGGGTATAAAAGAGCGGGGACGCCGACCACCATGTTACTCATGCTGATCTCAGAATAGGGAGAGCTGCTGCTGATTCTGTAGGGAGAGTGTTAGGCAGGGAAGAAGATACCAAAAACTGATTCTGCTGCTAGCGATTTTGCCTGTACAACACACCAGTCACTGTGCAGTGCAAGGGGAGGCTATATTTTGGTGCATCAGCTCTGTTGGTTATTAGGCTGCCTTTTAAGGCTACCTGGTAGCTGCATTGCTGTGTGCCCACTGCTGAGCAAACTGCTTTTTTCAAAGCAATCCAGATTTTATTGTTTTGTCCTTGTGAGTTACTGAGCGTTCATTTTTCACACACCGTACAGCGGTGTACGCTCCTCTCTCAGTACCGTGTAACGGCTGTTATCACGGCCACAGTGAAGCTATCTGTGTGAGACTCTGTAAGGATAAGTCGAGGAGTTGTTCCGTTCTTACAGACCTCCACCTTATAGTTTTGTCAGGTTTTCAAACAGTTTAGTATATTTGCTGTTTGATTACATTCAAAACTATAGAGAGACAGCGTGTGTCAGTCCATATACTTTATATATACAGAAGGGGGGCTAAAGGAAAAAAGAGAGCGCAATAGGGTCTTATCCGGGTGGTGATTCAAATTAAATATAGAAAATCCACTCACCTATTCCAGGAGAGAAAAGGGCATAAGAACCAACTGTCAGCCTGCTGCACGCCCGAAGGTCCACTCCGTGACCGCCAATGTGAATCCTTATGGATAAAATATTTTCTCGGACTTAACCCCTTCGCACCCGAGCCTGTTTTTGCCTTCGTGACCGGGCCAATTTTTTCAATTCTGACCAGTGTCACTTTATGAGGTCATAACTCTAGAACGCTTCAACGGATCCTACTGATTCTGACATTGTTTTCTCATGACATATTGTACTTCATGATGGTGGTAAAAATTTTTAGATATGATCTGCACTTATTTGTTAAAAAAATCAAAATTTGGCAAAAATTTAGAAAATTTTGCAATTTTCAAACTTTTAATTTTTATGCCCTTAAATCAGAGAGTGATATCGCACAAAATAGTTAATAAATAACATTTCCCACATGTCTACTTTACATCTGCACAATTTTGGAAATATAATTTTTTTTTTTTAGGAAGTTATAAGGGATAAAAGTTGACCAGCGATTTCTCATTTTTACAACAAAATTTGCAACACCATTTTTTTTAGGGACCACCTCACATTTGAAGTGAGTTTGGGGGGTCAATATGACAGAAAATTCCCAAAATTGACACCATTCTAAAAACTGCACCTCTCAATGTACTCAAAACCACATTCAAGAAGTTTATTAACCCTTCAGGTGCTTCACATGAATGAATGGAATATGGAAGGAAAAAATAAACATTTAACTTTTTTTCACAAACATTTTACTTCAAAACCATTTTTTTTTATTTTCACAAGTGTAAAAAGAGAAAATGAACCACTAAATTTTTTGTGCAATTTCTCCCGAATATGCCAATACCCCGTATGTGGGGCTAAACCACTGTTTGAGAACACGGCAGAGCTCAGAACGGAAGGAGTGCCGTTTGACTTTTTCAATGCAGAATTGGCTGGAATTGAGATCGGATGCCATGTCGCATTTGGAGAGCCCCTGATGTACCTAAACAGTGGAAACCCCCCTCAAGTGACCCCATTTTGGAAATTAGACCCCCCCAAGGGACTTATCTAGATGTGTGGTGAGCACTTTGAACCCCCAAGTGTTTCACTAAAGTTTATAATGTAGAGCCGTGAAAATAAAAAAAAATCATTTTTTTTCCACAAAAATGATCTTTTAGCCCCCAATTTTTATTTTCACAAGGGTAACAGTAGAAATTGGACCCTAAGAGTTGTTGTCCAATTTGTCCTGAGTACGCTGGTACGCCATATGTTGGAGAAAACTACTGTTTGGGCACACGGTGGGGCTCGGAAGGGAAGTAGTGACGTTCTGAAATGCAGACTTTGATGGAATGGTCTGCGGGTGTCATGTCGCGTTTGCAGAGCCCCTGATGTACCTAAACAGTGGAAACCCCCCACAAGTGACCCCATTTTGGAAATTAGACCCCCCCAAGGGACTTATCTAGATGTGTGGTGAGCACTTTGAACCCCCAAGTGTTTCAGTAAAGTTTATAATGTAGAGGCGTGAAAATAAAAAGATCATTTTTTTTCCACAAAAATGATCTTTTAGCCCCCAATTTTTATTTTCACAAGGGTAACAGGAGAAATTGGACACTAAGAGTTGTTGTCCAATTTGTCCTGAGTATGCTGGTATGCCATATGTTGGAGAAAACTACTGTTTGGGCACACGGTGGGGCTCGGAAGGGAAGTAGTGACGTTCTGAAATGCAGACTTTGATGGAATGGTCTGTGGGTGTCATGTCGCGTTTGCAGAGCCCCTGATGTACCTAAACAGTGGAAACCCCACACAAGTGACCCCATTTTGGAAACTAGACCCCCCAAGGAACTTATCTAGATGTGTGGTGAGCACTTTGAACCCCCAAGTGTTTCAGTAAAGTTTATAATGTAGAGGCGTGAAAATAAAAAAATCATTTTTTTTCCACAAAAATGATCTTTTAGCCCCCAATTTTTATTTTCACAAGGGTAACAGGAGAAATTGGACCCTAAGAGTTGTTGTCCAATTTGTCCTGAGTATGCTGGTACACCATATGTTGGAGAAAACTACTGTTTGGGCACACGGTGGGGCTCGGAAGGGAAGTAGTGACGTTCTGAAATGCAGACTTTGATGGAATGGTCTGTGGGTGTCATGTCGCGTTTGCAGAGCCCCTGATGTACCTAAACAGTGGAAACCCCACACAAGTGACCCCATTTTGGAAACTAGACCCCCCAAGGAACTTATCTAGATGTGTGGTGAGCACTTTGAACCCCCAAGTGTTTCAGTAAAGTTTATAATGTAGAGGCGTGAAAATAAAAAAATCATTTTTTTTTCCACAAAAATGATCTTTTAGCCCCCAATTTTTATTTTCACAAGGGTAACAGGAGAAATTGGACCCTAAGAGTTGTTGTCCAATTTGTCCTGAGTACGCTGGTACGCCATATGTTGGAGAAAACTACTGTTTGGGCACACGGTGGGGCTCGGAAGGGAAGTAGTGACGTTCTGAAATGCAGACTTTGATGGAATGGTCTGTGGGTGTCATGTCGCGTTTGCAGAGCCCCTGATGTACCTAAACAGTGGAAATCCCACACAAGTGACTCCATTTTGGAAACTAGACCCCCCAAGGAACTTATCTAGATGTGTGGTGAGCACTTTGAACCCCCAAGTGTTTCAGTAAAGTTTATAATGTAGAGGCGTGAAAATAAAAAAATCATTTTTTTTTCCACAAAAATGATCTTTTAGCCCCCAATTTTTATTTTCACAAGGGTAACAGGAGAAATTGGACCCTAAGAGTTGTTGTCCAATTTGTCCTGAGTACGCTGGTACGCCATATGTTGGAGAAAACTACTGTTTGGGCACACGGTGGGGCTCGGAAGGGAAGTAGTGACGTTCTGAAATGCAGACTTTGATGGAATGGTCTGTGGGTGTCATGTCGCGTTTGCAGAGCCCCTGATGTACCTAAACAGTGGAAACCCCCCACAAGTGACCCCATTTTGGAAACTAGACCCCCCAAGGAACTTATCTAGATATGTGGTGAGCACTTTGAACCCCCAAGTGTTTCAGTAAAGTTTATAATGTAGAGGCGTGAAAATAAAAAAATCATTTTTTTTCCACAAAAATGATCTTTTAGCCCCCAATTTTTATTTTCACAAGGGTAACGGGAGAAATTGGACCCTAAGAGTTGTTGTCCAATTTGTCCTGAGTCCTGAGTACGCTGGTACCCCATATGTGGGAGAAAACTACTGTTTGGGCACACGGTGGGGCTCGGAAGGGAAGTAGTGACGTTCTGAAATGCAGACTTTGATGGAATGGTCTGCGGGCGTCATATTGCATTTACAGAGCCCCTGATGTACCTAAACAGTGGAAACCCCCAATTCTAATTCCAACCCTAACCCCAACACACCCCTAACCCTAATCTCAGCCCTAACCATAACCGTAACCACAAACCTAACACTAACACACCCATAACCTTAATCCCAGCCCTAGCCCTAGCCCTAACCCTAGCCCTAGCCCTAGCCCTAACCCTAGCCCTAGCCCTAGCCCTAGCCCTAACCCTAACCCTAACCCTAACCCTAGCCCTAGCCCTAACCCTAACCCTAACCCTAGCCCTAGCCCTAGCCCTAGCCCTAACCCTAACCCTAGCCCTAGCCCTAGCATTTTTTTTTTTTTTTACTTTTTTTTTTATTTTTGTCACAAGATCGCTGCCCTGCGATCTGACTCATAGTAACGCCACTTCACCTCTGATCATCTGTCAGTGTGAGATCAGAGGTGAAGCAGCGTTACTATGTGACAAGATCGCTGCCTGGCACATAATAACGCGACTTCTCCTCTGATCTCACAATGACAGATGATCAGAGGTGAAGCAGCGTTACTGTGTGACAAGATCGCTGCCTGGCACAGCTGTGCCAGGCAGCGATCAGCTGTGCCAGGCAGCGATCTAGTCACACAATAACACTGCTTCACCTCTGATCAGCTGTCAGTGTTAGATCAGAGGGAGAAGCCGCGTTACAATGAGGGAGATCGCCGGGAAACAAGCAGCTTTCCCAGCGATTGCTCCCATTGGCTGCTGTGACGCTGACGTCATCGGGACCTGAACCAATCAGGTCTCGATGACGTCGGGGGTCCCAGCATGCATTGCGCACCGGGATCCCCGCGTTGTAAGGTATGTGGGGGTCCCGGGGGGCACAAAACCGCCGACAGTAGATAAACGTCGGCGCTGCACAAAGCCCAGCAAGCGCCAACGTTTATCTACTGTGGGCGGTCGTGAAGAGGTTAATGTGCGCTGCTTGACAAAGTTCAATTTAGTACGACATGAGAAGTTTTAACTGTTTAATTCCCAACGCGTTTCGAAGTGTCTATCACTTCTTCCTCAGGGGATGACATGAAGTGAACAAATACAGCCATCTCCAGTTATATACATACATTATTTGAAATTTGGCGCCAACAGCACATGTGATAGAGGGACAAATGTCAAAGTTCACAGGTTAGAACTACGCACAGTATGTTAATACCTTTACAATGATATTAAATGTTTTTTCTTTGTCTGTCTTGTGTTGCAGGAAAGACATTATATTGAAAGAAAGAAGACGAAAAAATGGATAAAAAGATGTAAAAAATGGTTATACTCTAAAAAACGAACCCTTTAATAAAGGGAAAAGAGACTCTAAATCCAGAGTCAGAACCACTATGCTGGAAGATGAAGCTTGGGAAAAAGAGACTATTTTTATGTATAAAACGAATTTTTTATTATTTATTAAAAATTATTTATTAGAAATAAAATAGGATAAAAAATCTATAAGTAAAATTGTGTATATATAAAAAACATGTATGATAAAATGAATGAAAAATATATAAAAATTATACAGTATATAATGAAATGGAAGTGTGACTCCGGGTGGTTTTCTGAACAGATTTCAAAGAGATCCATTAGTACCGAGTATAAGGCTGGGACCAAACAGAACATGTGGGAGCAGGATCGCTACCAGAACGAAAAAAGGAAAAAAAAATTTTTTATAATATGTGACCAGAATTCAGTCAAGAACCATGGAATGACATCTAACACTAGTCCCATGTTTATATAGAAAAGCTCTAATATGAATCAAAGGAAATTATATACAACACTTCATCAGAAAAATTATTAGAGAAGAATTATATTATGGAAAAGAACAATTATAGAAAAACTTCAGTAATCTCGTTGAGTCCATTTGGTTTCAGTGTATTCAATCTATAAATCCAGAAGACTTGTTTGCGATTCAGTTGCCCAATTCTGTCCGGATAATCACTGGGAATGTACTCAATTGGACTTATTTTGAATCCGTTATAGTTTTTATTATGCTTAAAAGCAAAATGTCTGGAAAGACCGTGTTGTAAAAAACCTATTTTGATGTTGTGTCTATGGGAATTAACCCTCAGATGCAAAGGTTGCGTGGTTCTACCCACATATTGCTTTTTACACTCACATTCAATTACATAGATAACGAATTCTGTGGTACAATTAAAGAAACTTCTGATCGGAAAACATTCATTGGTGGTGGTTGATTTAAAGGTTTTTTCTTTATGTGAAATGATTTTGCAGCATAAACAATTTCTTTTACCACATATATTCCATTTAAGGGGTTTTGTGAGGAGGACAAATGATCTGTTTTAAGATGACTGGGAGCCACTAGATTCTTAATTGTAGGTGCTCTTCGAAAGGTGATACCTGGACTCCTTGGAAGAATTTTATATAAAACAGGGTCATTTAATAAAATGTGCCAATTATGTGCTAAAATCTGTCTGATTTTGGTATTCTCAGCGCAATACTGTGTAATAAAATTACTTGCGAACCTTTCATTGTCAGTTTTAGTCCTCATGGATCCATTGATCAGTGAATTTTGGGTTAGATTTTTGCATTTCTTATAGGCATTTTTGACCAAATTCACAGGATACTTTTTATTTAAAAACCGATTCCTTAAAATTTCTGCCTGATTTTCGAAGTCATCCTGATCAGAACAATTTTTCCTTATTCTTCTGTATTGATTGTCAGGTATGTTTCTTAGCCATTTACCAAAGTGCCCACTGCTGAAGGGTATGTAGCTATTTTTATCAACATTTTTAAAAAAAGTTTTGGTTAAAATATTATTGTTTTGGATAAAAATAGTAATATCCAAAAAATTAATGGTGAAGGGATTATATATTGAAGAAAAAGACAGACCCCAGTGATTATTATTCACGTCCTTAATGAATTCATAAATATCGTTATTTGAATTGTCCCATACAATGAATAAATCGTCAATAAATCTCTTGTAAATGATTATATTATGCTGTAATCTGGAATTAAAAATATAAAAATCCTCAAAAACCCCCATAAAAATATTTGCATATGTAGGTGCGACTTGGGAACCCATCGCGGTCCCAAGCTGCTGATGATAAAGACACCCATCAAAAGTAAAATAATTATTTTTTAAAATAAATTCCATGCCCTTCAATAAAAACCTTTTTTGAGCAGCAGATAATCTCTTATCACCCACTAAAAGCTTATTAAAGCAGGCAAGTCCCAAATCATGTAATCACACTACAGATTACTCCCTGGAGCTATTTTCACATACCATGCCTGGGTTATCAAGTCAAATCGTGAATTACCCAGGCCAAGATGAATCTGACATGGAGTGCACTGATGCACAGCCACTGCTAGATTTATCTGCTGGTACATTCACTCAGAGCACTACATTGTCCTCGCAGTGTACTGAGCCAGATTCTGACCCTGATGAAACTCAGTTGCCCCCTCCCGCATGCTATACCACCATACACGGTGACACAGAGGAAGGTGCACATGACATTGAAGAGGAGGTGATGGATGACCCAGTTGTTGACCCAGATTGGCATCCATTGGGGGTAGAGTGTGCCGCTGCCAATAGCTCAGAAGAGGAGGAGGAGCATCCGCAGCGGGCATCGACATCGCAACAGTTGTTATCTGGCAGGCCCGGAGCAGTCCAAAAACAGGTTACAAAAACCCAAAAAATTGCAGTACAGCTTGGCCAGATGGTCAAAAAAGCACAGCGCGCAAGGCCTCAAACTGTCTGCCCTAGTAGGAAGAGTGCAGTGTGGCACTTTTTTGAACAAAATCCTAATGATCAGGCAAAGGTAATCTGTAAGAAGTGCGCAAAGACCTTTAGCCGAGGGAAAAATCTGAGAAATTTGAATACCAGTTGCATGCTAAGACATTTAACCACCATGCACTTGCAAGCGTGGGTGGACTACCAAAACTCACGTACCACATGTGCTACTGCTCCCAAAGAAGGTAGTCAGCAACGCAGCATTGTTTCCCCCACTGTAAGTCCACCGGTTAGCACACCACCAGCAGCAAATGTTGAGTTGTCATCACAAGGGCAAATCATTCAGGGAATCACACTGTTATTGCAACGAAAGACTGAATCTAGGCCATCAGAAAGAACACCAACTCCATCACCATCATCAACCCTCTCTCAGTCCGCCATGTCCACCCATATTTCCACCATATCCAGGTCTCAAGTCCAGCTCACCCTACCAGAGACTATGAGTAGGACAAAAAAGTACTCATCCTCTCATCCGCGTACACTGGCTTTGAACACCCACATTGCCAAACTAATCTCGTTAGAGATGATGCCCTATCGGTTGGTTGAAAGCGCAGCTTTCCGCAAACTAATGGCCTACGCAGTTCCATGCTATGAACTACCCAGTAGCCACTTCTTTTCTCGCAAAGCCATCCCAGCCCTCCACCTTCATGTGAAAGACCGCATTGTCCATGCACTCAAGCTGTCAGTGAGTGGAAAGGTGCACCTCACAACTGATGCATGGTCCAGTAGGCATGGCCAGGGCCGTTATGTGTCCATCACTGCGCACTGGGTTAATGTGGTGGATGCAGGGTCCACAGGGGACAGTGGTGGTGGCACAGTGCTGCCTAGCCCACGGTATAGGAAACAGTTGGCTGTAGGCGTTCGACCCTCCTCCTCCTCCTCCAGAAGCGAAAGCTCGTCCACAGAGCGCAGTCGCACGAGCACTGCATCCGCAGTTGACAGTGTTGCAAATGAGGTGTCCCCCTATCGCTCAGCTAGTGGAAAGCATCAGCAGGCTGTGTTGAAGATGACGTGTTTGGGCGACAGACACACCGCAGAGGTACTGGCCGACTACTTTCAGCGACAAACTGAGTCATGGCTGTGCAGTGTAAATCTTGAGGCAGGCAAGGTAGTTAGTGATAACGGACGGAATTTTGTGGCAGCCATAGCCCTTTCAAAACTCAGACACAAACCTTGCTTGGCTCACACCTTAAACCTGGTGGTGCAGTGCTTCCTCACTAATTATCCGGATTTAACAGGCCTGCTCCTTAAGGTTCGAAGACTGTGCTCGCACATCTGCCGGTCGCCGGTACACTCCAGTCGTATGCAGAAGCTGCAGCGATTGCTCCACCTTCCCAAGCACCGCCTAATTATCGACGTTGGAACAAGGTGGAACTCCACCCTGCACATGGTTGAGCGGCTGTGCGAACAAAGGCAGGCCGTAATGCATTTGTGGGAGGATACACGGGCAGGCACTTTGAGGGCAGACATGGAGTAAAGTCCTTCAGTGTTTTGAGGAATGCACACGGCTGGTAAGTGCTGACGACGCCATCATAAGCATGAGCATCCCACTTATGCGTCTGCTGATGCAAACTTTGACGCACATTAAGGAGCAGGCATCTGCAGCCGAGGTTGATGAGGAGGAAGAGGAGGAGGGAAGCCTTGATGACAGTCAGCCATTGTCTGGTCAGGGAACTGTCGTGGACGAGGTGGAGGAAGAAGAGGAAGAGGAGGAGGATGATGATAGGGATGATTATTTAGGAGAGGAGGATGCTTCTCGTGGGGCAAGAGAAAATGTTGGCTTTGCAAGGTCTGATACAGGGTTTGTGCGTGACTGGAGGGATGTGGATTTGCCAGAAAGTACTCCTCCACCCAGCACTCGCAGTGCATCATTGACACCAGGAACATTGGCCCACATGTCAGATTATGCCTTGCAGAGCCTAAAAAGTGACCCCCGCATTGCCAAAATGATGACGATGATGACTACTGGTTGGCCAGCATCCTGGATCCACGCTATAAAGGCAAATTCCAAAACATCATGCCACAGGAGAACCTTGACCTAATATTGGCTAACAAGCTACTCTGGTAAACCGGTTGGTTGAGGCATTCCCAGCACACAGCAGCGGTGATGGTTCTCACACGAGCCGTAGGGGCCAGGGGAAACTTGGAAGCGGTGTTGGTGGTGGACACATCAGAAGTGGCGTTGGAGACAGGGGTTTCATGACCATGTTGTGGACTGATATTTCAAGTCTCGCTCACACGACTAGTAATACTGCATCGATTGAAAGTGACAGGAGACAGCATTTGTCAACTATGGTTACAAACTACTTTTCCTCCCATATTGATGTTCTCCCTCACAGGTCATTCCCATTTGACTATTGGGCAGCTAAACTGGACACCTGGCCTGAATTGGCACAATATGCCTTACAGGAGCTTGCATGCCCAGCTGCAAGTGTGCTATCGGAAAGAGTCTTCAGTGCTGCTGGATCAATACTGACAGAAAAAAGGACCCGTCTGTTGACCCAAAATGTGAATGATCTAACCTTCATTAAAATGAACCATGCATGGGTTTCCAAGGATTTTGTCCCACCTTACCCTGATGACACATAGGTTGCCAGAAAAATTGTTTTCTTTGGTCCGCCTGTTCCTGGGACTTGACCAATTTCGCCTTTAGCAGCAGGTGAATGTCCCACATCAACATATGCCATTTTGTAAACCTCCCTAACTGGGCAGCCTCCTCCCCCCAATGGCCGGGGTCACCACCGAGCGGACGCAACCGTGCGAGTGCCATTGCCCTGGACAGGTGGGTGGGCCGACTTGTGGGCACGGGCATTGGCACAGGGTCCCTCATAGTGCAATAATGTGTCTCTCATGGTGGTGGTGCATACCCGCTGTCAGACACACCGCCATACTATGAGGGTCCCAGTGCCAGTGCCGACGCCCACGAGTGGGCCCCCCTTGCTTGGGCAGGGCCCCAGCATTTGCAATGTTTACCTCTCCCTGCTCCTCCGCTGTGTAGTCTGGGCTGTCAAATCCATCACTGGGACTGGCACTTCAAATTTGGTGAACTGATCGAAGATGATGGTTAAGACGTAGCTATGCCCTGTCCACTGGCCGGGATCCAGCTTCAGATGATCAATGGCTTCCATTTCTTATGGACGTCGACTCACAATGAGATGCAGTGGTGGTTTCTCATCAGCTTTAACAGCTTTCCTACCCACAGAGGTGTGACATTCCAGAGCACATTTTTAAATGTGCCCTCCCTCTCATGCCAATCCAATTGAATCGCCTACGGCCTGTGGCTTCTGTGTTTTGCATTCCAAAGTTACGTGACAGATCATGATAGGCAGTGAGCACCATGTTTACATCTCTCCCTGTGATCAAAATTGGATGGATATGAGTAACGGCGATGGGATCAACGGTACTGCGATATAGCAACACTTTCTTCACAAAGAAAGATTTTTGCTGTGTCCACACACTAATTAATTGAGGGTCAGCATCGCCTTTGAGAATTGTGATGGAAGTTGTTCCCGTGAATAGTAATTCGTAGATTTCTGCAATCACTAGACTTTAGGTAAATAATTGTATGCATCTAATTTCCTATTGCAGAGAGTCTGGGCTGTCTTACTGAGACAGAAATATAAATGAAAATTTAAAAATACCACCAAAAGTGTATCATGGTGTACGCTTGAAATACATTTCCTTTTCTCTAGTTTTTAGATTGTTGTGTAATCCATGCAGAGAACACGGAGATTTTAAATGTTTAAACTATGCTCTATATACCTGCTATCCAGTGATAATGTACCCTATCTCATCTTTGTACAATCTGGTCTAATCCATACTGGGCCTGAGAACGTTTGAGCCTGCCTCCTGATCGATACACATAGGTTTTTAATGTGTAAACTATGCAACATATATACGTGTTATCCGGTGAAACTGTACCCTTTATCAACTTTCTCGAATCTTGTAGAATCCATACTGGGCCTGAGAACGGCTGCAGAGCTGTTAAGCAAGCTACAGCACCTGTGGTTTGGACACGTAATGTTTTGCATTTTTTCTGGAATGGCGGTTAGGCCGAAATCAGGAATTGCTGTTGACCTGCACTTACTGGGAAATCATCGTTCACGCCGAATTATTGGAATCCCAGATCCCCATCACTAATGGTGTTCAGCGGGTTATCTGCACCTGTAAGCGACAAAAGATGGTCCTTTCAGTGTAGCGCGCATGTAGCCCCGGACATGGAAGGCCATGATAGTCCTGTTATTGCTCGGTTGCGCGTGCCAGAGCCTCGCGTATCCCTCTAGTAAGCTTTAAGCGTACCGCATGAGCATGCCGGAGTCTCGTTCGATAACGGAATAAAGCTGACAAATTGCTAGCACATCTACAAACAGACATACCACACCACACACACACACACAATCGACAAAGCTTTCAATGTGTGCATCTATTTTTGAGGTGGCATGGTTGTGGTTTCCCGGGTGGAGTCCAATTAAGCCGCAGGCTCCACTCCTGGTGGTGCCCTTTTGGACATTCCTTTAAGGTTCAGCTGTGCAATCATACTGCCCCCGGAAAGCAAACACTTTGGCTTCATGGACGCTGTTTGGAGGTTCATGGGAATAACGCCGCCCGATCGCCAGTTGCCATAATTTATTGGTGGGAAGTACGACGGTATATGATCGTGTTCGTTTTCAGATTTAGTTTTTTGGGGTTTGGTTTTTACATTTTTAGTCCAGACTTTCTTGACTTCATAAGGGCATGACAAGCCTAGATCTGGGTCTCCTCCACCTCCTCCTTTTACTCCTTCACCTCTTTTGTAAATGTAGTTGCCCTTTTCCATATGTTATTTTTGGCTTCTGAGCATTTTGTTGGCTTTGGGACACCTTTTAAGGTGTTTTGTAATTGTTTTGCGACAAACCAAAACACTAGCGGGGTGGCTCAACACTACTCATGATATATAGACGTACATTGTTAATGTTTAAACTATGCTATATATACCTGCTATCTGATGATACTGTAAACTTTGTCTACTTTTTATATTCTTGTCTAATCCATACTGAGCCTGGGAGTGTCTCTGTGTGACTGATGGAATATATATGGAGATTGACAATTATCCTTTGACTGAATAGAGCTGTATGCTTCTGATACAGTACCATATATGTGATGTTATTTTGTGCTAAATTTGGAAGTTTGGTGGAAGAGGCCGCGGACGTGGGCGTGGGGGGCCAGCTGGTGCTGCATCTGCTGGTAGTGGCAAAAGCGCTATAGCAGCTAAGGCAGGAGGTGTTGAGTCTGTGTCATGGTCTGTCTACGGAACACCTGGAAGGCTACCTTTTCTGGGAGTAGGTTAACCGTTTTTAAAGCCGGAGCATGAGGAACTGGTTTGGGCTTACATTGCCGAAACAGACTTCAGCAAATATGCCCTCCTCTTCTGAAGTTTCAAAAAATGCAAGCACTGAGTCGTCAAGTGCTGGCTCCTGGTCAGGAAGATCCCCTTTCCTTGTGTCCTTCATCCCCGCTAAAAGTGAATGATGCAGCAGGCCACACTTCACATTAGTCCATGTAGCTCTTTCTATCATATCATGCATGGGTTATCAAGTCAAATCGTGAATTCCCCAGTCCAAGATGAATCTGACATGGAGCGTGGGTGGCCAGGCCGGGCAGTGGGGTTAATCGGTACCTGGACGGTGTCTCCCTGGGATGTGTCACAGTGGTAGTGACCCGTTCCGTGGCCCTGAACGTCCATGCAAAGGAGTGAATTACGTTTATAGGTGAATGATACGTGACGCCACCTGTGGTTTCTGAGTAGATTGACCAGCGCTGCAGTGGTGCTTCTCTGGGACAGAAGTTGTGGTGCAGCTAAGATGTAGAAGTCCTGCATTGGTATGGCCATTGTCGCAGGGCATATGAAAGAGTTGGTAGATGGTGTGCAGTGCAGGATGTAGCAGAGCCGTGTGCCAGGCGCAGGAGAAAGAGGACAGACACAGTCGTGTGTTATGAATGAGTCACCGAAGGAGGAAAAAACAAAAATACAAGTTAAGTCAAGAAAACTGGAGAGGTTGGTAGCTAGCGGATTGCAGACCCCTGAACCTATTCACAACAACTAACAGTAGCCGGGGGTGTTCCTACGGTGGTCCTAGACAACTCGTTCACAGCCGGAGAACTAAATAAACCTAAAGAAAGAAAGGGGAAATCTAAACTGCCCCAGAGCAGACCCCAAAGCAATAGACAGCCCCCAACATGTATTGACAGTGAAAACAGATGAAAACACAAACACAGACAGAAAGACAGGCTGAGCAAATGATGGGGCCCTCACTACCTAGATAGGACAGGAAAGAAAAGCAACTGTCTGCAATCACGCAAAAACCCTGTCACTAGACTTCAAAATCACTATATCAGCACTCATGTATATTCTGAAAACAGAGCAAAGAGATCAACTGATCAGAGACAAAAATGGAGTTCAGCCAGTCCCAACCAGGGCTGGCTGAACACAAACACTAAGTAAGCCAGACAAAATCTCAATGAACCATAGCAGAGCAAAAACTTAGCTTTAGTAGACAGGACTAAACTGGAGGCCAGAGCTCAGAGCAGAGAGGATCACCAGCAACCCAGCAGGGCGTCGGCGGCCTTATATCCACTCAGAGATTCCAGATGTCCAATCACACTCCACCTGTTCAGATGACAGGTTTTTCCCATCCAAATCAATTTCACTACCTCCTTTCACCAGCAGAGGGAGTTCATTGGACATCAAAGGTGAAGGAGAAAATGAGCTCATAACAGTACATCCCCCTTGAGGAGGGGTCACCGAACCCTCATCCACGCCACCAGGGTGATCAGGATGGGCCCGATGAAAAGCACAAACCAATCTTTCGGCATGAATATCGGATGCAGAGACCCAAGAATTATCCTCCTGGCCATAACCCTTCCACTTAACCAAATACTGGAGTCTCCGTCTAGCCAGACGAGAATCCAGTATCTTCTCAACCTTATATTCCACATTACCTTCAACCAATACAGGGTCAGGAGGTGCCACCACAGGAACTACTGGCTCAACAAACCTCTTTAACAGAGACTTATGAAACACGTCATGGATCTTGAATGTAACAGGAAGAGCCAATCGAAAAGAGACCGGATTAAGAATCTCCAAAATCTTGTAAGGTCCAATAAATCTAGGTTTAAACTTTGGAGAAGCCACCTTCATAGAGATATTCTTTGATGACAACCAAACCATATCACCCACCTTAAACCGGGGACCAATGGTCCTATGCCGGTTGGAAAACCGCTGGGCCTTTTCCTGGGAGAGAGACAACTTATCCACCACTTGGTCCCAGATCTGGTGCATTCTCTCCACCACAGTGTCAACACCTGGGCAGGCAGAAGACTCCACCTGCCCTGAAGAGAATCGAGGATGAAACCCAAAGTTACAAAAAAAAGTGACATCAAAGTGGCAGAACTAGCTCTATTATTTAAAGCAAATTCGGCCAAGGGCAAAAATGAAACCCAATCATCCTGATCAGCAGAAACAAAACATCTCAAATAAGACTCCAAAGTCTGGTTTGTTCTCTCCGTCTGCCCATTGGTCTGAGGGTGAAACGCAGAGGAGAAGGACAACTGAATTCCCAGCTTGGAAGAAAAAGACCTCCAAAATCTAGAAACAAACTGAACTCCTCTGTCAGACACAATATTCTCAGGAATCCCATGCAAGCGAACCACCTGTTGCAAAAACAAGGGCACCAACTCTGAGGAAGATGGCAACTTAGGGAGTGGTACAACATGGACCATCTTAGAGAATCTATCACAAATCACCCAAAATAACAGTCATTCTCTGAGAGACAGGCATATCAGAAATAAAATCCATTGAAATATGGGTCCATGGCCTCCTGGGCACCGGCAAAGGTATCAACAACCCACTAGAGCGAGAACAAGGTTTAGGCCGGGAGCAAGTCCCACAGGACTGCACAAAATTTCTGACATCACGAGACAAGGCGGGCCACCAAAAAGACTGACTCACCAAATCTCTAGTACCAAAAATACCTGGATGACCAGCCAATGCAGAGCAATGAACTTCAGACATTACTCTCTTCCTCCACTGGTCAGGAACATAAAATTTTCCAATGGGACAATGCTCAGGTTTGTCCTCCTGAAACTCTTCCAGAGCACGTCTCAAATCGGGTGAGATGGCAGAAAGAACTACCCCCTCACCTAAGATGGTAGCAGGCTTGGTCACAATAGGAGAATCAGCAAAGAAACTCCTAACGAGGGCGTCTGCCTTGACATTCTTAGTGCCCGGAAGAAAAGAGACCACAAAATCAAAACGTGTGAAAAACAAGGCCCACCTAGCCTGTCTAGGATTCAAGCGTTTGGCCGACTCAAGGTAAATCAAATTCTTGTGGTCAGTAAGGACCACAACTTGATGTTTAGCTCCCTCCAACCAATGTCTCCACTCCTCAAATGCCCATTTCATGGCTAACAGTTCCCGATTCCCCACATCATAGTTGCGTTCGGATGGGGAGAACTTTCGGGAAAAGAAAGCACAGGGATTCATTTTAGATGTTACCGGATCTTTTTGGGACAAAACAGCTCCTGCACCAATCTCAGAAGCATCCACCTCTACCTGAAACGGGAGTGAGACATCAGGTGGCCGCAAAACCGGAGCAGAAGTGAACCTCCGCTTCAGCTCCTGAAAGGAAGAAACAGCCTCTGGAGACCAATTCAGCACATCAGCACCCTTCTTAGTCAAATCAGTCAATGTTTTGGCAATACCAGAAAAATTAGCTATAAATTTACGATAAAAATTAGCAAAACCCAAAAACTCCTGGAGGGCCTTCAAAGAAGTGGGCTGAACCCAATCATAAATGGCCTGTACCTTGGCCGGGTCCATTTCAATAGTTGACGGATACAAAATAAATCCCAAAAATGAAATCCTCTGTACACCAAAAAGGCATTTCGATCCCTTAACATACAGGGAATTCTCCCTCAAAATCCGGAACACAGTCCGAACATGTTCCACATGAGATTCCCAATCCCTGGAAAAGATCAAAATATCATCCAGATAGATGATCAAAAATTTATCCACAAAGTCCTGGAAAATATCATTCATGAAGCACTGGAAGACAGAAGGGGCATTAGTGAGCCCAAAAGGCATCACCAGAAACTCAAAATGTCCCTCCGGAGTATTAAACGCCGTCTTCCATTCATCCCCAAGCTTAATGCGAATAAGATTATACGCCCCCCTGAGGTCAAGCTTGGTAAACCAGCAAGCACCTTTAACTCTGGAGAATAGATCAGAAATCAGGGGTAAAGGATACTGATATTTAACAGTAATTTTGTTGAGGGAATGATAGTCAATACAAGGCCTTAATGAACCATCTTTCTTGGCCACGAAAAAAACCCCAGCACCCAAGGGTGAAGAGGATGGTCAAATATGACCCTTCTCCAACGACTCCTTAATATAAGATTGCATAGCCTTGTGCTTGGGTACAGATAAATTGAAAAGTCGACCCTTGGGAAATTTACACCCAGGGCTCAACTCAATTGCACAGTCATAACTCCTATGAGGAGGCAAAGACGCAGACTTATTCTCACTAAATGTGTCATAAAAATCAGCCATATAGTCAGGAACATCATGCGACTGGGGAGAGGTGGAGAAAACAGGAGCGTCACCAAGAGCACAACGACAACCCCAAATCACCACAGACACAGATTTCCAATCCAAAACTGGATTATGGATTTGCAACCAAGGAAATCCCAGAACAATGGTATCATGCAAATTATACAACACCAAAAATCTGCAATTTTCTTGATGGTCTGGGGCAACATGCATTACCACCTGGGTCCAAAACTGAGGTTTATTCTTTGCCAAAGAAGTAGCATCAATACCCCTCAAAGGGATAGGCGTCCGCAGAGGTGTCATAGGAAACCCACAACGTTTAGCAAAATCCAAGTCCATCAGGTTCAGAGCCACTCCCGAATCCACAAAAGCCTTAGCGGAAAATGTGTACAGGGAGCAGATCAGAGTAATTGCCAGAAGAAACTTAGGTTGAACACCACCCACAGCAAATGTGTGTGCAAAACGTTTCTCTCATTTAGGGCAGACAGAAATCATATGAGAGGCATCTCCACAGAAAAAACACAGCTTATTACACCTTCTGAACTCCTGACTAGAGTTGAGCGAAATGGGTCGAAAAATTTCAAAAGTCGCCGACTTTTGGCAAAGTCGGGTTTCATGAAACGAAACCCGACCCTAGGATGAGGTCGGCCACGAGGTCGGCGACTTACGCGCCAAAGTCGCGTTTCAAAAGTTTGTTTTGCGCTCTTTTTCAGCCAATCAGGATCCACTGACACAGTGGGCAACGTGATGACATAGGCACGGGTCACCACCATCTTTCAGAAGGGCATGCAAGTGATTGGCTTGCTTTGGTGGGCGTCACAGGGGGTATAAAAGGGCGTGCACGCCGACCGCCATCTTACTTCTGCCGATCTTAGCATAGGGAGAGGTTGCTGCTTATTCTGTAGGGAGAGTGTTAGGCAGGGAAGAAGAAAAAAAAACTGCTTCTGCTGCTAGCGATTGTGCCTGTACAACACACCAGTCACTGTGTGTGCAGTGCAAGGGGAGGCTATATTGTGGTGTATCAGTGGTGTTGGTTGTTGGGCTGCCTTCTAAGGCTTCCTGACAGCTGCATTGCTGTTTACCCACTGCTCTGCAAACTGCTTTTTTAAAAGCAATCCCAATTTTTTTTTTTGTCCTGCTGAGGTACTGAGCTGCAAACTGCTTTTTTAAAAGCAATCCCAATTTTTTTTTTTGTCCTGCTGAGGTACTGAGCGTGCATTTTTTCACACCATACAGCGGTGTACACTCCTCACACAGTACCGTGTAACGGCTGTTATCACAGCCACAGTGAAGCTATCTGTGTCACTCTGTGAGAATAAGTCGAGGACATGTTCCGTTCTTACAGACCTGCACTCTAGGGAGATTCCTACTCTGCCCAATTCTACATACACCTTGTAGTTTGTGATTCACTAGCCAATTTCTGCCTGTGACATAGCGCTGTGATATTCAGTGGGCCTCACACAATCCAAAAGTGTCCAGTGTCCACAAGTGTCTGCAGAAATTCAAAATCTCCCTTATCCTCTAGTCACTTTGGTCACAGCTGTGCCATCGAGCCTGTGACATAGTGCTCAGATATTCAGTGGGCCTCACACAATCCAAAAGTGTCCAGTGTCTGCAGAAATTCAAAATCTCACTTATCCTCTAGTCACTTTGGTCACAGCTGTGCCATCGAGCCTGTGACATAGCGCTCAGATATCCAGTGGGCCTCACACAATCCAAAAGTGTCCAGTGTCCACAAGTGTCTGCAGAAATTCAAAATCTCACTTATCCTCTAGTCACTTTGGTCACAGCTGTGCCATCGAGCCTGTGACATAGCGCTCAGATATTCAGTGGGCCTCACACAATCCAAAAGTGTCCAGTGTCCACGAGTGTCTGCAGAAATTCAAAATCTCACTTATCCTCTAGTCACTTTGGTCACAGCTGTGCCATCGAGCCTGTGACATAGCGCTCAGATATTCAGTGGGCCTCACACAATCCAAAAGTGTCCAGTGTCCACTAGTGTGAGCAGAAATTCAAAATCTCCATTATCCTCTCGTCACTTTGGTCACAGGCAGCTGTGCCATCGAGCCTGTGACATAGCGCTCAGATATTCAGTGGGCCTCACACAATCCAAAAGTGTCCACTGTCCACAAGTGTCTGCAGAAATTCAAAATCTCACTTATCCTCTAGTCACTTTGGTCACAGCTGTGCCATCGAGCCTGTGACATAGCGCTCAGATATTCAGTGGGCCTCACACAATCCAAAAGTGTCCAGTGTCCACAAGTGTCTGCAGAAATTCAAAATCTCACTTATCCTCTAATCACTTTGGTCACAGCTGTGCCATCGAGCCTGTGACATAGCGCTCAGATATTCAGTGGGCCTCACACAATCCAAAAGTGTCCAGTGTCCACTAGTGTGAGCAGAAATTCAAAATCTCCCCTGTCCTATAGACACCTTGTACCTTGTTTTACATTACTTTATAGTTTGTTGGATTTTGTCTACATTTCTACCAAAAATGAGGAAGGCTGGTGGAAGAGGCCGTGGAATTGGGCGGGGGTTGGCAGCTGGTAATGATGGTGTTGGTGGTGGATCTGATGGTAGTGGCAAGAGCAAAATAGGACCGAATGCAGGAAGTGTTGAGCCTGCGTCATCGTCTGGCTCCATAAGGCTTCGAAGGCTTAGTTTTCTAGGAGTTGGCAAACCGCTTTTAAAGCCAGAGCATCAGGAAAAAGTTTTGTCTTACATTGCTGACTCAGCCTCCAGCTCTATCGCCTCCTCTTCTTCAGTTGTAAAAAGTAAAAGCACTGAGTCGTCATTGGAGGCTCATGTTCATGAACCACACCTTTCCTTGTGTCCTTCACCCCAACCAAGATTGAAGGATGACGCAGGCCATACTACTGATTACTCCATGGAGCTGTTTTCACATACCATGCCTGGATTATCAAGTCAAATGGTGAATTACCCAGGCCAAGATGAATCTGACATGGAGTGCACTGATGCACAGCCGCTGATGGATGATTCTGCTGGTACATTCACTCAGAGCACTACATTGTCCTCGCAGTGTACAGAGCCAGATTCTGACCCTGATGAGACTCAGGTGCCCCTTTCCGCACACTATACCACCATACACGGTGACACAGAGGAAGGTGCACATGACATTGAAGAGGAGGTGATGGATGACCCAGTTGTTGACCCAGATTGGCATCCATTGGTGGAAGAGGGTGCTGCTTCCAATAGCTCAGATGAGGAGCATCCACAGCAGACATCAACATCGCAACAGCTGTTATCTGGCAGGCCCGGAGCACTCCAAAGACAGTTTCCAAAAATCAAAAGAGTTGCTGGACAGCTTGTCCAGAGGGTCAAAAGATCACAGCGTGCTAGGCCGCAAAATGTCTGCCAAAGTAGGAAGTGTGCAGTGTGGCACTTTTTTGAACAAAATCCTCATGATCAGGCCAAGGTTATCTGTAAGAAGTGCGCAAAGACCTTTAGCCGAGGGAAAAATCTGAAAAATTTGAATACCAGTTGCATGCTTAGACATTTAAACACCATGCACTTGCAAGCGTGGACACAACACCAAACCTCAAGTGCCACATGTGCAACTGATCACAACGAAGGTAGTCAGCAACGCTACATTGTTTCCCCCACTGTAAGCCCACCGGTTAGCACATGTCATGATCCAGTGTTGGATCTGGCGGTATTAAAAGCACAAAGTGAACTTTTTTTACTTTGGTTAAGTTCAAAGGTGTTTTGACTGTCCCCGGTGGTGGTTAGTGGTATTGCACCTTACGTTAGGTTGCACTTAATTATGGTTCAGGTGTGACACTCTATAAATGGGTCTCAGGGTGTTCACTCACTGCTGGTGATATTTCTTGCTGAGTTGTTGGAGAGCCTGGTGGAAGGATGGAGCTGGATTAGAGTCCTGCGCAGTCAGCCAGAGAAAACGAGTGCCAGCTAATGGTGTCTGCAGGAAGGACTGGCATGGCCTGGTGGAGTCGCAGTTTATGGTGTCAGCAGGAAGTGCGGGCATGGCTTAGAGGAGTGGCGACTAGGAAGAGAGTTGCACTCAGCATGCTCGACTTGGTTGCTGAGAACTGGACTCGAGCATGCTTGGATTCTTGGCAGAGGCTTGACTCATTTTGGGACTCTGTGTACTGGACTGCTGCAAGTGGTGATGGACTCTGCTCCCAGGCTGCACGATGGTGATGGATCCAGTTATGGTGATGGATCAGGGTGGAGGAGAAGATGCACACAGGTGGTGGGCTCTGTTGCTAGGAGCGTACGCAACAGAGCAAAGCTAAGTGGTGTTTCCCCTGTATTGTCTCTTTACTCATGTGTGTTGTTAGTGCAGTGGTGGGATTAGTCTCCGCACCGACCCATTCCCTAGTGAGGGTTTAGGGTCAGGGCGAGCAAGGGGTTAAGGTTCGGGTGCGGCGACAGGTGCGGAGCCTGTATAGGGAATGTTAGGAGTGCAGGGACACTGGCTCAGGGGAGCTTAGGAGGTCTCCATGTCCCCATTCCCTATCGCAGGGCCCACCATTGTTAAAGTTTCCCAGGTTCCCCCCTTATTATTTAAATGCGCCTTACTGGAGGCGGTGTTTCCAGAAATATATATGTAACGTGTAATACCTAAATTCGCCAGTGGAGGCGGCGTATCCACCTGCACGTTTTATTATTTAAATTCGCCCCACTGGAGGCGGTGTATCCAGGGTCACGTGTGTTATGGGTTCGCCTTGCGGCATCATCTGCGACCTGACACACGTGATCATGACAGCACAGCAGCAAATGTTGAGGTGTCGTTGCAAGGCCACAGCAGTCAGGGAATCCCACTGTTATATCAACGAAAGACTGATTCTAGGCCATCAGAAAGAACACCAACTCCATCACCATCATCAACCCTCTCTCAGCCCGCCCTTTCCACCGCTGCTTCCACCATATGCAGCTCTCAAATCCAGCTCACCCTCCCAGACACTATGAGTAGGTCAAGAAAGTACTCAGTCTCTCATCCGCGTACACTGGGTTTGAACGCCCACATTGCCAAACTAATCTCGTTTGAGATGATGCCCTTTCGGTTGGTGGAAAGCGCAGCTTTCCGCGAACTCATGGCCTATGCAGTACCACGCTATGACCTACCCAGTCGCCACTTCTTCTCTCGCAAAGCCATCCCAGCCCTCCACCATCATGTGAAAGACCGCATTGTCCATGCACTCAAGCAGTCAGTGAGCGGAAAGGTGCACCTCACAACTGATGCATGGTCCAGTCGGCATGGCCAGGGCCGTTACGTGTCCATCACTGCGCACTGGGTTAATGTGGTGGATGCAGGGTCCACAGGGGACAGTGGTGGTGGGACAGTGCTGCCTAGCCCACGGTATAGGAAACAGTTGGCTGTAGGCGTTCGACCCTCCTCCTCCTCCTCCTCCTCCTCCTCCAGAAGCGAAAGCTCGTCCACAGAGCGCAGTCATACGAGCACTCCATCTGCAGCTGCCACTGTTGCACACGAGGTGTCCCCCTATCGAGCAGCTAGTGGAAAGCGTCAGCAGGCTGTGTTGCAGATGATGTGTTTGGGCGACAGACACACCGCCGAGGTGCTGGCCGAGTACTTGAAGAGACAAACTGAGTCATGGCTGGGCAGTGTACATCTTGAGGCAGGCAAGGTAGTTAGTGATAACGGCCATAATTTTGTGGCAGCCATAGCCCTTTCAAAACTCAGCCACATACCTTGCTTGGCTCGCACCTTGAACCTGGTGGTGCAGTGCTTCCTCAAAAATTATCCTGAGTTAACAGCCCTGCTCCAGAAGGTGCGAAGACTGTGCGCGCACATCCGCCGGTCGCCTGTACACTCCGTTCATATGCAGAAGCTGCAGCGATTGCTCCACCTTCCCAACCACCGCCTCATTATCGACATTGCAACAAGGTGGAACTCCACCCTGCACATGGTGGAGCGGCTGTGCGAGCAGAGGCAGGCCATAATGCATTTGTGGGAGGATACACGGCCAGGCACTTTGAGAGCAGACATGGAGTTGACAGGTGTGCAGTGGTCGAAGCTGAAAGACCTCTGTAAAGTCCTTCAGTGTTTTGAGGAATGCACACGGCTGGTAAGAGCAGACGACGCCATCCTAAGCATGAGCATCCCACTTATGCGTCTGCTCATGCAAACTTTGACGCACCTTAAGGAGCAGGCTTCTGCAGCCAATGTTGATGAGGAGGAAGAGGAGGAGGGAATCCTTGATGACATTTAGCCATTGTCTGCTCAGGGACCTCTCCTGGACGAGGTGGAGGAAGAAGAGGAGGAGGAGGAGGAGGATGATGGGGATGATTACTTAGGGGAGGAGGATGCATCTCGTGGGGCAAGTGAAAATGTTGGCGTGGCAAGGTCTGGTACAGGGTTTGTGCGTGACCGGAGGGATGTGGATTTGCCAGAAAGTGCTCCTCCACCCAGCACTCGCAGTGCATCATTGACACAGGGAACATTGGCCCACATGTCAGATTATGCCTTGCAGATCCTAAAAAGGGACCCCCGCATTGCCAAAATGATGAACGATGACGACTACTGGTTGGCCAGCATCCTGGATCCACGCTATAAAGGCAAATTACAAAACATCATGCCACAGGAGAACCTTGACCTAATATTGGCTAATAAACAAGCAACTCTGGTAAATCGGTTGCTTGAGGCATTCCCAGCACACAGCAGCGGTGATGGTTCTCACAAGAGCCGTACGGGCCGGGGTCAGCTTGGCAGAGGTGTTCGTGGTGCACACAGCAGAAGTGGCGTTGGAGACAGGGGTTTCATGACAATGTTGTGGACTGATTTTTCAAGTACCGCTCACACAACTGGTAATACTGCATCGATGGAAAGTGACAGGAGACAGCCGTTGTCAACTATGGTTACAAACTACTTTTCCTCCCATATCGATGTTCTCCCACACAGGTCATTCCCCTTTTTTGACTATTGGGCCGCTAAACTGGACACCTGGCCTGAATTGGCACAATATGCCTTACAGGAGCTCGCTTGCCCAGCTGCAAGTGTGCTATCGGAAAGAGTCTTCAGTGCAGCTGGATCAATCCTGACAGAAAAAAGGACCCGTCTGTCAACCCAAAATGTGGATGATCTAACCCCACGCATGGGTTTCCAAGGATTTTGTCCCACCTTCCCCTGATGACACATAAGGTGACAGAAAAATGGCTTGCTTTGGTCCACCTCTTCCTGGGACTTGACCTATTTCACCTTTTGCATCAGCTGAATGTCCAACATCAACATATGCCACTTTCTAAAACTCCCTAACTGTGCTGCCACCCCCCCATGGCCGGGGTCACCACCTAGCGCACGACACCGTGCGAGTGCCGTTGCCCTGGACAGGTGGGTAGGCCGACTCTTGGGCGCGGGCACTTGCACAGGGTCGCTCATAGTGCAATCAAGTGTCTCTGACGGTGGTGGTGCACACCCGCCGTCAGACACACCGCCGTACTATGAGGGGCCCAGTGCCAGTACCGACGCCCACGAGTGGGCCCCCCTTGCTTGGGCAGGGCCCCAGCATTTGCAATCTTTACCTCTCCCTGCTCCTCCGCTGTGTAGTCTGGGCCGTCAAATCCATACTGTGCCTGACACCGTTTGAGCCTGCCTCCTGATGTATAGACATATATTTTGAATGTGTACGCTATCCATACATGTTATCTGGGGATAGGGTACCCTTTCTCACCTTTGTGCAATCACGTGCAATCCATACTGGGAATAACACCGTCTGAGCCTGCTTCCTGATGTATAGACATATATTTTGAATGTGTACACTATCCATACATGTTATCTGGGGATACGGTACCCTTTCTCATCTTTGTGCAATCACGTGCAATCCATACTGGGCCTAACACCGTCTGAACCTGCCTCCTGATGTATAGACATATATTTTGAATGTGTACGCTATCCATACATGTTATCTGGGGATACGGTACCCTTTCTAACCCTTGTGCAATCACGTGCAATCCATACTGGGCCTAACACCGTCTGAGCCTGCCTCCTGATGTATAGACATATATTTTGAATGTGTACGCTATCCATACATGTTATCTGGGGATACGGTACCCTTTCTAACCTTTGTGCAATCACGTGCAATCCTTACTGGGCCTAACACCGTCTGAGCCTGCCTCCTGATGTATAGACATATATTTTGAATGTGTACACTATCCATACATGTTATCTGGGGATACGGTACCCTTTCTAACCTTTGTGCAATCACGTGCAATCCATACTGGGCCTAACACCGTCTGAGCCTGCCTCCTGATGTATAGACATATATTTTGAATGTGTACGCTATCCATACATGTTATCTGGGGATACGGTACCCTTTCTAACCTTTGTGCAATCACGTGCAATCCATACTGGGCCTAACACCGTCTGAGCCTGCCTCCTGATGTATAGACATATATTTTGAATGTGTACGCTATCCATACATGTTATCTGGGGATACGGTACCCTTTCTAACCTTTGTGCAATCACGTGCAATCCATACTGGGCCTAACACCGTCTGAGCCTGCCTCCTGATGTATAGACATATATTTTGAATGTGTACACTATCCATACATGTTATCTGGGGATACGGTACCCTTTCTAACCTTTGTGCAATCACGTGCAATCGATACTGGGCCTAACACCGTCTGAGCCTGCCTCCTGATGTATAGTCATACAGTATATTTTGAATGTGTACGCTATCCATACATGTTATCTGGGGATACGGTACCCTTTCTAACCTTTGTGCAATCACGTGCAATCCATACTGGGCCTAACACCGTCTGAGCCTGCCTCCTGATATATAGACATATATTTTGAATGTGTATGCTATCCATACATGTTATCTGGGGATACGGTACCCTTTCTAACCTTTGTGCAATCACGTGCAATCCATACTGGGCCTAACACCGTCTGAGCCTGCCTCCTGATGTATAGACATATATTTTGAATGTGTACGCTATCCATACATGTTATCTGGGGATACGGTACCCTTTCTCACCTTTGTGCAATCACGTGTAATCCATACTGGGCGTGAGAACGGCTGGCGAGCTGTTAAACAAGCTACAGCACCTGTGGTTTGCATACGCAAGTTTTTCATTTTTTCATGAATGTCGGTTAGGCCTAATTCCGGAACTGCGGTTGACCTGCACTTACTGGGAAATCATTGTTCGCGGGTAATAATTGTAATCAGTGATCCCCATCACTAACGTTGTTCAGTGGGTTATCTGCACCTGTAAGCGACAAACGCTGGCCTTTTCAGTGTAGCACACATGCAGCCACGGTCATGTAAGGGCATGACACACCAGTTATTGGCCAATCTCATGTGCCAGAGCCTCACGTGTCCCTCTAGTAAGCCGGACTCGGACCGCGGGGCATGACGGAGTCTCGTTCGTTAACGGAATTAAGCTTACAATGTGTGCATCTGTTCTGTAGCTGGCATGGTTGAGGTTTCCCAGGTGGAGTCGAATTTAACCGTAGGCTCCACTCCTGGTCGTGCCCTTCTGGACATTCCTTTAAGGTTCAGCTTTGCAACCATACTGCCCACGTAAAACAAACACTTTGCCTTCATGAACGCTGTTTGGAGGGTCATGACTCGTGGGAATAACGCCGCCCCATCAGTTAACCTGCTAGAGAGATCATTCGTTGCTCCCAAGCATGACATCACACTCCCTAGGAAGAAGGTAATGCCACTGTGGCGACCGTACTCCTGGGGGCGACACAAGTGCACTGATGCCCAGCCACTGCTCGATGAATCTGCTGGTACATTGACCCAGACCACTACATTCCCCTCGCACGCTACACGGCCTGAATCTGACCCTGATGAAACTCAGGTTACCCTTCCCATATACAGTTCCATCTTACACGGTGACAAAGAGGAAGCTGCAGATGAAAGTGCAGGTTCGGCCCACCCGCCATCAGACACACCACCATACTATCAGGGGCCCTGTGCCAGTGCCGTTGCCAACGAGTGGGCCCCCCCTGCTTGCTCAGGATCACAGCACTTGCAAAGATGAAATACTGTGCAGTGAGATGGAAGATGGGGACGACGAGGAGTCCAGACAAGTACAGGGATTCCCTAGCGAGGAGACTTATTTGATTGTTTTCAATGTTGGGACAGCAATTTTTGGGCAGCTCTATACTCTGGAGAATGATAGATGGGGCCCACCATACACTGGAACATTCCAAAGGTGGACATCAGACACTGGAGCAGCATTTACAGGGCCCATTATACACTAGAGCATTAGAAATGGGGCCCATTATGTTTGAAGCATTATTTGGGCCCATAAGACAGTGGAGCTTCATCCATGGGGACCAACATATACTGTAGCATTATGTGGAGCTCATCATATACTGTTTCAAACATTATATGGGACCAATGATTCTGTATGGAGAAATAGATGGGCCTCGTCATGAGATGTAAAAAGTGAAGTATTTTTCATTGTACTATACCGCTATTTCTCTGCCGTATCGGAGCATGATGAGTTGTGGTATGTGTTAAAGGGGCGCTCTTTCGCCCAGGGCAAATGAAAACCTGGAGCCAGCCCTCCCCCCCCACAACTGTAGCCAAATAACTCCCATTTTTCAGTGCGTAATTTGTATTATGAAGTTAATTAAGGTTGACAAGCTTAAGTAAGAAGAATTGATGCTTTTGGCATTCAAATGGGCACTGTTGGTGTGTTTCCTGTCCTCCTCTAACTGCCGACTTTTCTTCCCCATTGACCTACATTGGGTTTTGTGTTTCGGTACGACCCCGACTTTTCCCTATAATCGGACGATCTTGCTCGACACGATTTTTGGAAAAGTCGGGTTTCACGAAACGAAACGTGACCCTAAAAAAACAAAAGTCGCTCAACTCTACTCCTGACGTTGCGCCCTAGACAAAACTCTATCACATTGCATGGGTTCAGACATTTGTTCATCAGGTGGCAACATTTCTCGTGTACTTTTACGTTCACGTAAACGCCGATCAACCTGAATGGCTAATGACATAGAATTGTCAAGACCAGAGGGAACAGGAAATCCCACCATAGTATCTTTTACAGTTTCTGACAACCCCTTCCGAAAGAGAGCTGCCAAGGCACCATCATTCCAGGTAGTAAGGACCGCCCACTTTCGGAATTTTTGACAGTATAACTCTGCAGAATCCTGACCCTGGCTCAATGCCAACAGGGCTTTCTCAGCTTGATCAATAGCATTAGGTTCATCATACAACAACCCCAAGGCTTGAAAAAATGCATCCACATTAGTTAGAATAGGATCATCAGGTGTCAAAGAAAACGCCCAATCCTGGGTATCGCCGCGCAGCAAAGAGATGACAATTTTAACCTGCTGCGCAGAGCTCCCCGATGAGTTAGGCTTCAAGGCAAGAAATAATTTACAATTATTCTTAAAATTCAAAAATTTAGACCGATCACCAAAAAACACATCAGGAGTAGGAATCTTTGGTTCAGCAGCATGTGAATTAGCTAGATAGGCGGAAATTCCCTGCCCTTCAGCAGCCAGCTGCTCCACACGATCAGACAATTGCTTAATCTCCATTAAGAAAATTCCTCCTACGGCCCCAGAGAAAAAGAGGAAAAAATATACATGAAAAAAAAAATTCTGACACTTTTTTTTTTTTTACAATTCTTTCCTGCTATTGAGTAGCCTGGAATCTGCGGTATGGCTGGTGATTCTGTTATGAATGAGTCACCGGAGGAGGAAAAACCAAAAATACAAGCTAAGTCCAGAAAACCGGAGAGGTTGGTAGCTAGCGGATTGCAGATCCCTGATCCTATTAACAACAACTAACAGTAGCCGGGGGTGTTCCTTCGGTGGTCCTAGACAACTCGTTCACAGCCGGAGAACTAAATAAACCTAAAGAAAGAAAGGGGAAATCTAAACTGCCCCAGAGCAGACCCCAAAGCAATAGACAGCCCCCAACATGTATTGACAGTGAAAACAGATGAAAACACAAACACAGACAGAAAGACAGGCTGAGCAAATGATGGGGCCCTCACTACCTAGATAGGACAGGAAAGAAAAGCAACTGTCTGCAATCACGCAAAAACCCTGCCAACACGTCTGATAGAAAAGGCCCTGAAGTCACTAGACTTCAAAATCAATATATCAGCACTCAGGTATATTCTGAAAACAGAGCAAAGAGATCAACTGATCAGAGACAAAAATGGAGTTCAGCCTGTCCCAACCAGGGCTGGCTGAACACAAACACTAAGTAAACCAGACAAAATCTCATGGAACAATAGCAGAGCAAAAACTTAGCTTTAGTAGACAGGACTAAACTGGAGGCCAGAGCTCAGAGCAGAGAGGATCACCAGCAACCCAGCAGGGCGTCGGCGGCCTTATATCCACTCAGAGATTCCGGATGTCCAATCACACTCCACATGTTCAGATGACAGGTTTTTCCCATCCAAATCAATTTCACTACCTCCTTTCACCAGCAGAGGGAGTTCATCGGACATCAAAGGTGAAGGAGAAAATGAGCTCATAACAGTCGTGCAGATCCTTTACCTGTACTTGGTAAGTGACGTCCAGGACCCAGAGTACAGATGGAGAAGGAGATGGTCAGCCTGGAAGCCAATTTGGAATTCTCTCTCTGCAGATAGGTAGTGTGGCCTCCGTTCTAGCGATTATCTGAGGTACTCGCAGTGCTCAGTTCAATGAAGTTCCCCCTGTTGACACTCTCAAGGAACTTTCTCGTATGGCAGGCAGCAGTAGCCTTTTCCTTCTGGCTCCCACTCGTCGCTGCTGTGGCCTCCGAGCCTTAGTTAGGTACAGAGCATTTACAGCTGCTACTTGCTCCAGTTTCTGCTGCAGGAACGTCAGTGTCCCTACAAACTGGGAGACCGGTTGATTGTTCGAGTTTTGTTCTGCATGAGGGGGGCGGCCGAATCAAGTGTTGCTGTTATTGTGGTGTTATAAAAAGTGGCAGCAGCATCTGTGTCATGAAGGGAAGCTATGTCTGTAAGAGGGAGAAGGGATTCAGAGAGTGATTGTAAATTGAGGTGTTTGGGATTCCTGCGAGGGTGAGCGAGATTATGGAGCGGGGGTTGCACAGTAGGAGAGGAGAGGGAAGAGAATGTCCGTAGGTTGTGGTCAGACAGTGGGAGGGGTGAGTTATTGAGATTAGTGAGGGAACAGCGACGGGTGAAGATAAGGTCCAGCGTGTGTCCATCTTTGTGAGTGGCCGCAGAGGACCATTGAGTGAGGCTGAGGGAAGCCGTGAGCGATAGAAGTTTAGAGGCAGTCGGGGTGGAAGAGTCAATAGGGATGTTGAAGTCGCCCATGATGATGGTGGGGATGTCAGCAGAAAGGAAATGGAGTAGCCAGGTGGTGAAGTGGTCGAGAAAGGTGGAGATGGCTAGTTCTGGGGGGCGGTAGATCAAAGCCAGTTGGAGGTTGGAGGGGGAATGGATGCAGATGGAGTGCACCTCGAACGAGGGAAGAGTAGCGGAGGGTGGCAGAGGAATTGGGGTAAAGGAGCAAGTATCAGACAGGAGCAAGCCAACTCCTCCACCACGTTTATTGCTGGGGTAAGGGGTGTGAGAGAGATGGAGTCTGCCATAGGAGAGCGCAGCTGGAGAGGCTGTGTCAGAGGGAGTGAGCCAGGTTTCAGTGATGGCGAGGAAGGAGAGTTTGTTGGTGATAAAGAGGTCATGGATAAATGACAGCTTGTTGCAGACAGAGCGTGCGTTCCATAGGGCTCCAGGTAAGGGGGTTGGGGGAGTGTGGGCTGGATGAATAGGTATGAGGTTGTCATGGTTGCGAAGACTTGTAGAGGATCATGGCAGGGTGGTAGAAGTGAGTGTAGGGATGTTTTGAGGGGGGCCAGGATTTGGGGATATGTCGCCAGCAATGAGAAGTAGTAGACAGAGCATTAGAAGGTGGGAGGAGGATAGGGCATGATGTGGCTGTGCATGTCTGGAGAAAAAGGATTGTATTGGGAGGAACAGTTGTGAGAAGATTAGGTGGCTGGGGAGAATGGAGGGGGAGATGAATAGTTCCTTACTAGGAGGGGGGATTGCAGGAGTTAGGGAGAAATAGAGTAGTATGGGGGTGATAGTAAAAAGAAGGCGAAACATTGTTGTGGTGTTATATTCCGTTACCTTACAGTCAATTCCAGTCCACTTCTAGTCTAATTCAACAGTACTTAGAAACCGTACTTTGAAATAGGATTTTGAAATTGATGAAGCAGACCCATGGTGCTGAATATATGCGCTGCTAAGCACAATCAGGTGTGAGTGAAAGTGGGGTGTGACTGCCAGGCCAAATGCACAGAGTTAACCAGAGGTCATAAAAGGGGGAAGGGGTTATACAGACCACTTAGATATGTGGTAAAGATAACAAGATGGACTACAATTATGGATACTAGAAGATGGGTAAGCTATGCATACAGCTGAAGGCGGTCTCTCAGTCAGCGTGACTCGATCAGGTAAACAACTCAAGGTGTTCTGTCTCCGAAATCTAATTCACAACCTTTGACTGTCTATTTGATAATATTTCCATTGATGTATTGAGAATATATAGAATGTTCAGTTATCTATAGATTCTATTGTTTTCATTATTTCTGGCTGCATCTAGTGGCCAGAGTCATAACTGCAGTGTTATTCTATTTTACTTTCATTTTTGCTTCTAATTTCCCTCCGTTCACAATGTATTCTGGGAAGGTTGCAAGGCACCCTTGTAAGTTTTGCAAAGGATCATGGTAAGTCCAGCCCCCATTTTCCCTCCAGTTCTCCATTTTCTCTCAGCCTGCATCCCGGAAGCATCTCATTTCTCTTCTCCCCTTGTGACAGCATCACTGGTAAGCAAACATGCTTCCTGTGTCTAATTCCTGTCACAGATCAGCCTGCTCAGTTAGTTTCCCCTCCTCAGCAGATGTTGATTCTTAATGTATTATGCACTGTATGATATGTGTGGCGCCCCTGAGGCTCAGTCGCCACAGAGGTACTGCACCTCCTCCTGAGATGTGGTGCCCCACCATCCAGGTAAGTTGGAGGCTCATGACCATGCTCCAACACTCGCACCCCACACAACAGAGTAGTTCAGCAAAGCCACATTGCGGCTCCCTGCTTGGAGTGTAGCAGAGCACCTTTGGTGGCTCCCTGCTTGGAACGCTAAACGTTCTGGGAGGCGGGTGGAGTTGAGAATACATAAAAGAGCGGGAAGGTATAGAGTTACAGGTCAGTCTGGGAGAGGAAGCCACTCAGAGAGGAGTGAGGAAAGAAGATCCCTGAGAGATGGATGGAGGAAGGAGGTGCTGCAGCAGACCTCAGTGACCTGGGTCTGCTGGCAAGGGAAATGAAAGAAGGAGAAAGATATTTAACTGAAACCTGATCTTCCATAAGAGAGAGAGATTAGTATGTAACGAAGGAGTGAAAAGGAACAGAGGATGTGGATTAGGAGAGAACCCTGCCTAGAAGTTCTAAGCGCAAGGCCGGGGCCCGGTCCCCGAGGTTGTATGGATGCTAGTGGTCCTGCAGCAGACACTGGTGGAGTATTGGGCTGTAAATGCACTACTCCCATCTAAGGCTTGGGGGCACAACAGCAACTTGGATAGTGAGCCGGGACTCAGGAGTAGGGAGTCCCCGAATCAGGCTACAGCTGTCTGCCGTATAAGTAGAGTTCCTGGGAACATCTGTAAGGAGGAACTCCAGTGTAACTCAGTACTAGGAGATCTTCACACTTAAAGGCGCTATAAGAGGAGAGGTTCAGAAAGGTACATGTTGGCGGAGCGTTGGAAGGGAGCATTCCATCTTGCCTCTGGAGGTTGACTGAGTCCCTGACCTGGAGGACATGGCATGGAAGCGGGCACTACAGACTGTGAGTAAAGCTTTGGAACTACATGCCCGGGTGTCCTCCATTCATTCTTGCGCCAATGCACCGAGCACCGCTACATCTGGGTACCAGCTTCTACACGGCTTGTGCCTCTCCTCTTCCCCAACATCTACACTTCCCTGGGGCTACAGCTCCACCTGTGGGGAGCTTCACCATCTTGGCTGCAACACACCACCAGCCCCAGAGGATCTGCATGCAGCGTCGGCCTAACATCTCGCTTGCTGAACACCACAGGTGGCGTCACAAACTATTCCATTAACTACATTCCACCATTTCAATTCCCCCATTACTTGGGCGCCCAGGGCCACGGACAGGGTCACTGCTGCTGTGACACATCCCGCTAACACCGGCCCGGTACCGAGTACCCCACAGCCCTGGGAGGGTGACCCGACTTGGCGTCACGAACAGGATGACGAGACCCGATGCCATCGGGTTCTGTGTGCCTAAGACTTAAAGTTTTTGAGGATGTGCCGAAGACCCAATTTAATAGACTGTAAAATGAACATTAAAAATGGCCGTTGGCGCGGGGAATAAGGGCGTGACGATATGGGAGGTCCTAGGAAAAGACCGCGAACAGTCTTTGGACTCCCCTGCCTGAATTACTATGTGACAGCAACATGGCCCACCCCCCGAGGGGTTCGTATACTGGCTTGGTAGGGAGGCGCTGGAAGAAGACTCCGCCCTAAGAAGGAGGGGCAGAAGCCAGTGGCGGGAAAGGAGCCGAGGCAGGAAGAAGAACGCCATCTTGGAAGGAGATGGGAGGAGGCCTGCGGAACGCAAGGAGGTTATGCTGAATCTCCCTGGCGCCATGGCTGAAGGCTCCAACTCAGTATCTGAGATGAACCGCCAGCAGCTGGAGGACGAGATTGCCCAGCTGACGCGCCACCTGCAACTGAGGCAGGAAGCGCTTTGGACATTGAATCTGCAGCGTGCCCAGGAGGGGCCTACATCTGCGGTACCCGCGACACCGGTACCCGCCGCTGCTACACCGGACCTCTTCCAGGCAAACCCTGTGGAGTCTGCAACCGCTGCCATGCCACCGGCAGCATACCTTGTTTCCTCCCTGCCGCTACTACCAGAGTAGTTGTACACCGCCACTACGCCTGCACCGGAGCAGAGACCACACCGCCGGGAGGCACCAGGTATACACCCCGGCCCTCCTAATGGGTTGCCCCCCGAATTCACGTTGTCAGAGGCTGGCTTGTGGGAACTCGAAATGGGGCAGTTGGAAGAGTCAGCTGGGGGCACTAGGCTGTCGGAAATGGGGAGGTGGAAGAGGTCCTTGCTGAGAAGGGTACGGCTGGAACAGGCATGCACGATTCGACACCTTTGGGGATTGGAGGAGTCTAGGTCGCTTTGGGATAGTGACATCGGGATCCCTTGGCTGCAGAGCCCCCGCGTAGCCGCTTACCAGTGGCAACAGGCTATGGCTTCCCCAGATGACAGGCCTCGTATCAGAGCAGTGGAACCACCCACCAATGAGGAACAGTTGATGGGCATCGATATGCATCATGGGTTCCCTTTACCACAGCTACAAGACCCTAGGCGGCAATCACATCAGCTGCCACAACCCTGCCCTTTAGCAAGCAACCAGCAACAAGATGAAGACAGTCAGAGCATTTCATCTGGTAGCAGTTCCCAGTCATCAGCTTCCAGAACCCCAGGAGGGAACAACAACCATTAATAAATCTCGTTACCCAGGAGGGTTTGTTTGCACAGTTGTGCTTTGTTTTTCTATAATGCTTTAGTTTTGATTTTTCCAGTGTTGCCCTGTTTTGTTGGCAGCGTTTCTTCATTTGAAACTGTGGAGATCATGGACGCTGAATGATCCAGAACTGCCATTGTAAATAGTTGCACCTCTTTAGGTGCCCTCTCTTGGTTTTACATAGACACTTTGCGAAGATAAGGTCTACCTCGTCTGTAGCGTGACTCCAATCAAAGGACACTGCAAGAGATCCCGGCTGGGAGCGGTGTCCAGTGTTTACAAGAATTATTGAAAGTTTTAATGTGAAGTATTTGATAATGTGTCTTATGATAGCTTTTATATAACATGTAGGAATGTTTTAATAAGGGGACGAGAGATTCGAATAAAGAATAAAGAATTGGAAATGTAGGTGATGAACCAGGCACCACGGTTGTCACTCAGAGTTAAAAGAAATTAGAAAATGTACACTAAAGTTGGAAAGAAATGTGTTGATGAAGAATACTGAAGTGATAGTGAGTAACAGACAATAGCACTTTGAATTACGTATTGTATTGAAAATTGCACTTTTGACTTAAGATTTTAGATTTAATTAAGAATTGTTTGCAATGTTCAAGAGTGAGTGCCTCCCACATTGGGAAGTTTAGTATAGGAAATGTTTATTCAGCATTGCAAAAATTTGTATGTTCCTGTGTTGTCAACTTTGTTTGCCTTGCAGATGGACGTGCTGTGCTTAACGGGGGGTATGTGTGGCACCCCTGAGGCTCAGTCGCCACAGAGGTATTGCACCTCCTCCTGAGGTGTGGTGCCCCACCATCCAGGTAAGTTGGAGGCTCATGACCATGCTCCAACACTCGCACTCCACACAACAGAGTAGTTCAGCAAAGCCACATTGCGGCTCCCTGCTTGGAGTGTAGCAGAGCACCATTGGTGGCTCCCTGCTTTGTACACTAAACGTGTTGGGAGGCGGGTGGAGCTGAGAATACATAAAAGAGCAGGAAGGTTTAGAGTTACAGGTCAGTCTGGGAGAGGAAGCCACTCAGAGAGGAGTGAGGAAAGAAGATCCCTGAGAGAGGGATGGAGGAAGGAGGTGCTGCAGCAGACCTCAGTGACCTGGGTCTGCTGGCACGGGAAAGGAAAGAAGGTGAAAGACATTGAACTGAAACCTGATCTTCCATAAGAGAGAGAGATTAGTACGGAACGAAGGAGTGAAAGGGAACAGAGGACATGGGTTAGGAGAGAACCCTGCCTAGAAGTTCTAAGCGCAAGGCCGGGGCCCGGTCCCCGAGGTTGTATGGATGCTAATGGTTCTGCAGCAGACACTGGTGGAGTAGTGGGCTGTAAATGCACTACTCCCATCTAAGGCTTGGGGGCACAACAGCAACTTGGATAGTGAGCCGGGACTTAGGAGTAGCGAGTCCCCGAAGCAGGCTACAGCTGTCTGCCGTACAAGTACTGTTCTTGGGAACATCTGTAAGGAGGAACTCCAGTGTAACTCAGTACTAGGAGATCTTCACACTTAAAGGCGCTATAAGAGGAGACGTTCAGAATGGTACATGTTGGCGGAGCGTTGGAAGGGAGCATTCCATCTTGCCTGGAGGTTGACTGAGTCCCTGACCTGGAGGACACGGCACAGAAGCGGGCACTACAGACTGTGAGTAAAGCTTTGGAACTACATGCCCGGGTGTCCTCCAATCATTCTTGCGCCAATGCACCCAGCACCGCTACATCTGGGTACCAGCTTCTACACCGCTTGTGCCTCTCCTCTTCCCCTACATCTACACTTCCCTGGGGCTACAGCTCCACCTGTGGGGAGCTTCACCATCTTGGCTGCAACACACCACCAGCCCCAGAGGATCTGCATGCAGCGTCGGCCTAACATCTCGCTTGCCGAACACCACAGGTGGCGTCACAAACTATTCCATTAACTACATTCCACCATTTCAATTCCCCCATTACTTGGGTGCTCAGGGCCACGGACTGGGTCACTGCTGCTGTGACACTTCCCGCTGACACCGGCCCGGTGCCGAGTACCCCACAGCCCTGGGAGGGTGACCCATATATATCCCTGATGTACCCAGTATTGACTCAGTGTATATATATGTTTTTGTTTTTTGAAAAAATATGTTTTTGCTTGTAGTTTCACTGCATCAATATACCACCACGTTCAATAAAATACAGATTCAAACTACAGTCTCCTTATTGGACCCCGATATAGCGGTTTAGCTGCCTGTTTAAGCTACATGAAGTCTGCTTCAATTAGTGAGGACAGAACAGTGAAACAGCGGCTCTCCAGCTAGTGGGAATACAGAGAGAAGAGCCTTCCATCTTGCAGGACCGCAGTGAAACAGCGGATATCCAGCTAGCTGGAATTTAGAGATAGAAGAGTCTTCCATCCTGCAGAGGCCAGTTACACAGCGCCATCCAGCTAGTGCAATTCAGGGAAAAGACAGCCTTCCATCCAGCTTGCAGGAACTAATGAAACTGCAGCCATCCATCTAATGAGATTCAAGTCACCGGCTACATAGAGACTAATACAGCTATAGCAATCTCTGCACAGCCAAGCATTCCCTCAAGACACCATGTCCCACAACTCACACAGGACAAAATCTACTACATCTGTCTCCTCAAAGACTATATCCATCAGCAGCGTGGTTGCGATTGACCATGCAAATGCTGAAGATGCCAAAATGCGAGCATGCTATGCTGAAGAAGCGATGCAACTTAAATTAGAGAAAGCACGCCTAGAAAGATCAAGAGAGAAAGTCACATGTTGTAGCTGTTTTCATTCTGACCCAAAGTCAGGCATGCCAGATCACCAGTGAGGCCAAATTAGGAGTTTACGTCCTTAATTTACAAGTGCTTGGAGATAAAGGAAACTGCACACAGGTTGTGAGCAAGTCACTGACATAATGAAACACAAGGCAATATTTTATACCATTTACAACAAATGTAGCTCTATGTAGCTCATGTAGCCCCCACCGCTACCCAGGGTCATTCTTTATTTACCATATACCCAGAACACGTTGTGGCTGACTATTGAGAACATATATGATAAGAAGTATAGTCTCCTTGAAGAGGAGACTGACAGACTGCTGCGTCATGAGAATAAATTCTAGCAATGAAAGGCAAAAGGCAATTAAAGAATTAAAGACAGTTAAAGGCAAACAATTAACCCTTCTATATCAATTTCCCCCTTTTGTAAATAGTATAACCTTTGACACAGGGTCAGCTGATGTCCACAAAGGAGCTACTGTCTCAAGGGTCTAGTAACCATAAGGGGGCTTCCTACCTCCTTCACCCATCCACCCTCAGTGTGAACACTCACTTTCCCTGTCAGCAATGGCTATCTGGGGTCTATGATACACTACAGAAGGTTCAGCCTTAGATTCCTTTTTCACACATACATTATTCAGTAGCTTAAGTAATACATATATTAGCGCTTTTACGGCTACATAAAACAATAAGCAAAACAACAAAATTTGCATACAAGTCTGTACAATGCCAAAAATCCATCCTGCTAGGCCATTAAACTAATTTGCTGGATTTAAAAAAAAAAAAGAGAATGTGTTACCCCACTAGGCATCTCCTTTTGCACTGTGTTATTTTAACAATTGGTCTCTAAGTTCACCTATTTTGTCTATACTGGCCCTGATCTGGAGATTGCCAGCAGGGTCGATATAATTACAAGAGGTGGGACCAATTATTTGACACATTCCTCCTTCTTTTGCTGTCAGGTAATCTAGTACTATAGTATGTTGGTTAGTAACTATGATTAATTGTCTCTGTATTGCATTAGTAAGAATCTGGAAAATCTGATCATCCAGGCAGTCAGTAGCTTCCACTAATTTATCCCACATTTGTGTATATTAGCATACTACTGAATATTTTGTTTGTTATCCACATTTCTACTAGATGTGGCCTACCATTTGGATGGGGTTTATTGTCTGCAGCCCTTCTATACAAAGTATGAATTGGAACTGCTGCTGTGTCTATTTTATTATGAGGAACTAAGAAAGTGGCTGTTAGGTGTCAAGTTTCCCCACTGCACGGGGGGGGGGGGAATCTCAAGCCATGTCCTCTGCGGTCTCCCATTCCTCTGCAGCCACAGAGATTCCAGCTCAACAGAGATGTCAGTCCAGACATCTTGCCCAGGCTGATGGTAGGCATCTGCTTGCTCTTTCTGGCTCTGCTATAATCTTGAGTCAGTAGCAAGTAGATGCTTCTGGGACTAAGTCCTGTCTTTTGGGTACTGAGCATGCCCCTGGGACGACCTCTCATTGGAGGTTGGAGGTCACATGCGCAGGTCCCGTTCCTGCTCGGATTGGTCCACTACTGGAAAGGTCCCGGAAGGACGTCGCTATAAAAGAGCAGCATGGCCGCTCGGCCATGCTCTAGTATAGACTCTTATGGGTAGCTATGTGTGTGAAGATGGATGCATGAGACTGGTGACTGACTCATTCAGATCCCCTCCCTTTGGTTGTGTATGGTATAGGGGTTACAGAGTCAGAGTACGCACCAGCAGTGGCATAGTCTATGTGCCATAGAGCATCCCACTCTCCACACGAGCGTTAGCGCCATCCAGTGCCATCCAGCACAAGGCACCTCTGCACCGCACGAGCAGCAGCATTCCTTACAGCGGCGCCTTGCGCTAGTTAAGCGCTTTCCTCCCTGCTCTGGGTGGTTAGTGGCATCCGCCGAAGCGGTGTAGTGCTCACTTGGTGCAATTTATATTTTCTGTTCTCTTGCTGGACCGCAGCTGTGGCGCTGAGCGCTAGTGGTCTAGAGGGACTCTAGCCCTGAGTCTTTGAGGCAGAGTTCAGTGACTGTTAGCTAGTGCTCACCCAGCCGGGCCCTGTGAGTATTAACAGGCTCCGGCCTTTGTTTCTGCCGCTCTGTGAGGTAACAGAGTTCGCCCCTGTGCACACCGGGTCAGCGGATATCTCCCCGGTGTTCACTAAGTTCTCCGCCATTACCGAGCAGCAGTTTAACATCTCTGCACAGTGGACCCCAGGCTGCGAACACACCTTATTCCATCTTTATTATTTGGTGCGTTCCGCAAGCCCGTAACAGTGGCTGGTGTTAGTTTGGTAAGAGTGCAAACCCCTCTTATGTCTGGGCTCACCCACCTGTAGGCACGATGTCTCGCACACTAAGAATACTCCTTCTGGGAGAACACAAATGTGGCCAGGGGTCTGTATACATTGGTATAAACTCAAAAGTCCTAATATAGTCTTATGGGCACAACAAGTATTCATTTGCTTTCCATTAATACCAAATGTACATTTACCCCTTTCTTTCCTTATTATTTTACCCGTAGATGCTTTACAGCCTTCAACACCATCTTGGTACACCCTCTCATTAACCTGTGTTTGATTATGAGTGTATATACGGAAGCAATTATTGTCCTCACCACAGGTATTTGCTCCAGTGTGTTGAAAACTTAACCACAGTCCATCATTGGGAATGGGGTCTGAGTGAGGGATTTCAGTCCTCCTCCTGGCGACCTTACTGTATTTCCGATGTCTGAATCATATTCCCACCACCACATTTGTATCCCAGGCCGCGTTATATTAAACTGAAACCAGGGATTAGCGGCCCATCCTATTATAGCCAATGAGGCAGATATATCACGGGGCACATCTTTTCCCCACAACCTAGATTGAGTCCAAGTCTCACTGTGTATGCAGTGTGGGGTTAATACCTCCCATAGCTCCAGAGGTAAGGCTAAGTATGGCATAGTCCTTGCAGATACTGGGCTGTGTGTACAGATCCAACAGTCTTTCGGTTTCTGTCCTTCCATGTCCTTAATAAGAAGAGCATGATGTCGATTAAGTTTGTTGTCCCAATCAACATTTAAGAGTTTATCCTGTGTTTCTGTAGAGTGCAATAACCCTGTCACTGCCAGCAAGGTGATTAGAACAGTCATTCTGCTGGTGAAAGGACCTTCTTGCAGTGACTAGCGTGGATCCAGGTGGGCTTTCCCTCAAGTTTTACTGAGGTGCATGTGGTCAGCTGGACTTGGAAGGGGCTGTCAAATCGTGGGTCAAGACTCCATCTCACATGTCTGTGTATGACCACCCAAACACCTGGATTCAGCTGGTGCACGGTCTGCACTGGCATCAGGATCTGGAATGGATGAGAACACATGTTTATGCATCACATTAAGTCTTTTCTGCAAGGCCTGGAGATAGGTTGTCATAGCACAGTGTTGCATTTGTAGCACCTGTGGGAAGTACAGACCAGTCTTTGGTGCATTACCAAACAGGACTTCAAAAGGACACAAGCCTGTGTTACTATTTGGAGTGTGTCTGACTGAAAAGAGTGCAAGAGGCAAGCACTCTACCCAACTCGTTCCTGTGTCTGCTATGGCCTTTTGAATTTTCAGTTTAAGTGTTCAGTTTAGTCTTTCCACGTTCTTACTACTTTGTGGTCTATATAGTGTATGAAATGCTAGCTGTAAACCAAAGGCCTGCATGACTTCCCTCATTATTTCTCCTATGAAGTAAGTACCCCTATTGCTTTCTATGGTTTCTGGGACACCTTACCTGCAGATCAGTTCTTTCATCAGTTTGTTTGCAGTTGTTTTAGCATTTGTACATTTTACCGGATAGGCTTTCGACCAACCAGAGAAGAGATCTACGCATACTAGGACATTTGCATACACTCCTACCTTGGGTAGCTGTATGTAGTCCAACTGCAGTCTCTGAAACAGGTAGAGAGGCCTATGTGTCACTTTCTTAGGGACTTTTACTGTTTTACCTGGGTTGTGCTGTGCACAGATGAGGCATGATTGTACGAGTTTCGCGGCTGAGTAACTGAAACCAGGAGCGATCCAGAAGGCATTTACCATGACTTTTTGAGGTGTGAGTGGAGCCATGTGTTGCTTGAGCAATGATTGGGAACAGGGACCATAGTAGGCACAATTTATCCTTATTCTCCCATACTCCATTTGAGTTCAGCACAGCTCCCATTTTCCCCCAGTGTTCCTTCTCTGTTTTGGCAGCCTGTTGCTGGAGAGATTTCAGGACATCTAGGTTCAGTGTGGCTGGAATACGCTGACTCCCCGCCACCGTCCACTGCTCCTTATGCCACCTTGCTGCTACTTTAGCAGCCTCATCCGCCCTTCTGTTGCCTCCACTGAGTCACCGTTCATGTGTGCTTTTACCTTGACAATGCCAACCTTGACTGGTAACATCAATGCCTCCATTAATTGTTTCAACAGCTCTGCATTTTTAATGGGCTTACCGGCTGATGTAAGAAACGCTCTGCTTCTCCAGATAGGGCCATAATCATGGGCTATTCCCCATGCATAATTCATATCTGTGTAAATATTAGTGACTTTACCTGCAGCGGCTCTACACGCCTCAGTGAGTGCCTTCAACTCTGCCTCCTGTGCTGACATGAGGAGAAGGGAGTGGTTCAACTCGGATTACCTCATGTGAGGATACTACTGAATATCCAGTGTAGAATCGTCCATCCCGGTGGCATCTGGAACCATCTACAAAAAACTCAAAATCTGCATTAGGAACAGGTTTTTCATGAACGTGTGCAAAACCCCACTGTCTCCTGACTCATCAGTTCTATGCAGTCATGTTCATGCGTCATGTCAAAGTATCCTTCCTCACTCGCTAACACGGTCACCAATTCCCCCTTTTCTGAATCTACAGGCAGGAGGGTGGCTGGATTCAGAACGTTACGTCTTTTGAGGGTGACATACTCTGGAATTAGTAGAGCACATTCAAGTCGGAGCTGTCTGACCATAGACAGATGTTTTGGTTGAACTTGTATGAGTATGGAATGGATAAAATGTAGGGAATAAATTGTCAAAGGAAAAGTCAGCGTGGTCTCACATACCTAGCAGTAGTGCATCAGCTCCTACAGCACGGACACACATAAAAGACCCTCTGATCACTGGGTCTAATTGTGCTAAATAGTAAGCTATCGGTCTCTGTTTTCCTCCATGCTGTTGTGTCAGCACCGCGTGTTTTCAGTCATGTGCCTTAAACTTTAGCAATACAGTGGCCAACTATCAACTTCAATTAAGTACTAAAAAACTGGAGTCTGAACTGAGAAAGTAAGTTAATGTGTATGCACAATGTAAGTGCATATTAACACATGACTATTACACAGAGAAAACAAAAACAAAAAACACAAATATCCTAAAATAAAAAATTGAAAAATAAACTGCAAAAAATGCATAAAGGTAATAGCAATAATAAGGGAATTTAGTAAACATAATTTTGATCAAAAGAATGTACAAGCCATCCCGCCATGTCAAGGCAACCCTTGTGGGACAGTCCTAACTCTAGTATTGAAAACCTTTCCACTTGCCAAGTGACATGAATTTGAACAAGGATCGAGGGACTGAACCACTTTTAAAAGCATAGGCCAGACAGGATGGTTTTCCCAGCTCAGAAAGAGGGTGGTCACACCCTTATATGCACTGAATGCACAATTAAATGAATAAAAACCTGGAGTCTGAAATGAGAAAGTAAGTTAATGTGTATGCACAATGTAAGTGCATATTAACACATGACCATTACACAGAGAAAACAAAAACAAAAAAAACAAATATCTTAAAATAAAAAATTGAAAAATAAACTGCAAAAAATGCATAAAGGTAATAATAATAATAAGGTGTGACTCCCCTGTTTCTGTTTCTGTTGGCACGCTCCTTGTATTTTTATATTACTATGGATTTGGCTGCTAGAGAGGCTGCCTGGAATAACCAAGCTCAAGGGATGTTTGAGGATGTCACAGTGACCTCTTCTTCCCCCACTAATGGTATTAAACAATCTGATTTTGAGAGTATAGGGGGTTTTACACTAAGCGATATCGCTAGCAATATCATTAAAACGTCACTGGTTTTGTGACGTTATAGCGATATTGCTAGCGATATCGCTATGTGTGATACTTACCAACGACCGGCTTCCCCGCTGTCCATCGCTGATCGCGCGAGAATGTTCGGCTCCATTTCTCGTCGGGCGCTTCCTGCTGAGACTTCCTTCTGTGACGACGAGCGATGCGTGGAGGCGGGCGGGAGGACGTTAGGATCGCTGTGTGTGAAAGGTGAGTATCGTCCGCTGCGTCGCTGCTGCATCGCTGTGAGATCTTTCTGTATGAAAGCTCACTAGCGATCATTTAGCGATGCACCAGCGATCCTGACCGGGTCGGATCGCTGGTCGGATCGCTGGTGCATCGCTAAATGTAAAAGGGCCTTAAGTCTAGAGATTTGGTGAATTTGCATAAATCACTTACTAAAACGTGGTGGAATATAAAGAGTCTCGAGGAGTACAAGAGATGTGGTCTTGTCCCTCAAGGGTTGAGGGTTCAGATTTTTCCAGCGTGGGAGGCAGACAGTACATTCCAGAAAACATGGGAAACTGCACTGTTTCAATGCTCCACTATTCTCATGAACCTACTTATAGAACATGATCGATTAGCATTGAATAATATTAAGGAAAGGATTAAATCCCATGAGTCCAAACTGTCTGCTTATGACATCAAAACGATGGTAGAACCCTTTCAGATCCGCCTTAAAAATACTATTGATCAGTACGAAAAAGACATAATTGGGGGAAAAAAATGTAAGTTCAAACGTGACCAAATGGATTTTAATAATGACAAAGCCTATAAATGGGTACATAGGGGAAATAAAAGACGCTTTCTTCCTGATAATAATCCTAATAAGGATAACTCAGTGGCAGTGGACTCCCAGTCAAGTGATTTTTTATGGTCAGACCAAAGCGATATCAAAGGCACTGTAGGAGGGGCAGACATGGCAAAAGATCCAAAAAAGAAGACCAGGGGGTACAGACTGTGGTTCCCCAAGTATCAGAGGGAAACCAGGCAGAGACGGAAGTATTGAGTGTTCCGCTGATTCCCTCCGTCCCCTCCTCAACAGGATTTGGGCCAAACCAGGGTAAGCTATCAATTATTAATTGGTCACAGTATGAACTATCGGAGACTGAAATTGCAGTCCTACAACGAGGTCTTTCTTTTTGTCCTATGAATCCGTTGGACAAGTTCACGTTTGTAAAAGATTTGTACATGTTCTGCAGACAACTTACTTTTAAATTGATGTATTACCCACTGTCTGTTATTGATAGTTTGCCGATGGAGGAGAGACAAGTCCTAAGGGACCTTATCTCACTATTGGAGGAAAATGAACATCCGATGACGAGAACACGCTTTAAGGGACGTTTACCTTCCCAGGCCACCCCCAGCTTCTCACTTTTTCACGTGATACAAATATTCTTCGATGTGGTGGGTAGAGATATACAACTACTCGATGAGAGACCTAATTTTTTAAACAATATCAATCATACCGAAAAAAGGCTATACGGGAATTAGGTAATAACAGGGATTTAATTATTAGGGAGGTGGATAAAGGGGGGAATATTGTTATCTGGCCTGTTGATCTTTATGTTAAGGAAGCTAAAAGACAATTGAATAATTCTTTGTTTTACCAGCTATTGCCATCCGATCCCACTGTGGTGTTTAAGTCAAAACTGGAAAGATTATTATCCATGGCAATGGCACACAATGTCATTAACCAGAAAGAGAAAGATTTTTTGACCACCCACCACCCAAGAGTCCCTACCTTTTACATGCTGCCTAAAGTGCATAAATCGATTCAGGAACCGACAGGTAGGCCCATTGTCTCTGGGATTGGGGGGATTTTTGAGAAACCATGTATCTACGTTGACTTCTTTTTACAACCATTAGTAACTATCTTGGATTCTTACATTAGAGATACATCACATCTATTGGTTGTACTCAGTGATCTACAAATCCCCCCGAACACCCTGATTGTTACTCTAGATGTTGAATCATTATACACCAACATACGGCATGACTTGGGAATTCAGGCGATATCCTTTTTCTTGGAGCAACACACTACCGGTGATCGACAACATGACTCTTTCATCGTGGATCTACTGCATTTCATCCTGGACAAGAACTACTTTGCCTTTGATCTTTCTTTCTATAGGCAGGTAACTGGGACTGCGATGGGGGCACGATGTGCACCGTCATATGCCAACCTTTTAATGGGGTGGTGGGAAATTAATTATGTCTATAATACAGTGGATTTCAAAAGCCATGTATTTAAATGGTTTAGGTACATTGATGATGTACTGTTGCTTTGGACTGGATCACTGGACGAATGTCAGAATTTTATAGATCTGCTTAATAACAACCTGTTTAATATCCATCTTACAGCGAATTTTGTTGATTCTGTGGCAGAATTTCTTGATCTTAAACTGACGATTGAGGTCGGTATGGTGAAGACCTCATTATTTCGGAAACCTACGTCCACTAACAGTATTCTACACTATTCAAGCTTTCACCCTGATCATCTGAAAAATGGCATACCGAAGGACCAATTTTACAGGGTAAGAAGACACTGTTCGGAACATCATGATTTTCTTGCTCAGGCACAAGATCTGACAGACCGTTTTAGAAATAGGGGTTATCCCCAGAAAGTTATTTCTAGGGCTTTTCAGACAGCGAAGAGTAGTAACCGGAGACAATTACTACAACCTAGAATGAGGAATACCACTAAACCCATAGGGTAAATTACCACTTATAATAATCAGTGGCATAATATACGTGGTATTTTATCTAAGTACTGGGATATGTTGACTAATGACCCCAAATTGGCGCCTCATATTGATTCCAGGCCCACATTGATAGCAAGGAGGGCACAATCCCTTAAAGATTCTCTCTGTCATAGCCACTTCAAGAGACCCATACAGAGGTTGAATAGGGGTATACGTTTGGTTGGCACCTTTGCCTGTGGTGGATGCAATATTTGTCATCTTACGGTGGGCAGGGAGGGTGTTGTTATCTCTACTTTGAAAACACCCATCGTTTCTAAAACCTACTTCAATTGCAGATCCAAGAATCAAGTGTATGCCTTGATTTGTGGCTGCCCTAAGATTTATATTGGCCAGACTATGCAAGAACTTCGTAAAAGAATACAGCAACATCTATCCAACATTAATACGGCGAGGGCTGATAAAGAGAAAGGTAAATCCTTGAGTTCGGTTGCTCTGCATTTTTTACGTGACCACAACAGCTCTAGTACCGGCATACGGGTTATGGGCCTTGAATCTGTACCATCTGATATTCGTGGAGGGAATATTTCACTAGAACTTCAGAAGCGAGAGTCCAAGTGGATCTACAATCTTAGGAGCCAGACACCGCTGGGATTGAATGAAGATCTCCTTTTTACCGGCTTTTACAAACAGGTGTAAATAGTCTTGATTCTTATTTGTGTGTTCTTTTTGCAGAACCTCCAATCTTCAATCAGTTCGGTTTGACATCTACGCTCCAAGGTTATCCTGCCTTTTTGCACGCTTTAACATATACTTGGGTGCCCTATTCCACTGGACAGGAGAATACTGGATTAACTTTTGACCTCGTTTGGACTTTATTGGACTCCTTGCCTTACTACCTCATCCATCAATATGTGTTACGGATGGATCATGCTGGATTTTTGACATCTGATGACTGTCGAACTGTATTGTCTAGTTTTCTATTTGTAACACCTTTCTAATCATCAAGTTCATCTTCTTATAGTTCTTAGGAGCTGCTTCTCAATTCTGCCTCATTTAGCTTTGGGTGGAGCCTGTGGACTAACATTGCCATCGATAGCTTGAGTGGGATATGTGTGGACTTTTTGCCCTCCATTCCTATTCAAGGCTCAGGTTTGGCTATTTACATTTTTCAATGCTCTGAAGCGTGCATTACATATCTGTGTTTTTTGCTACTTTTCTGGGTTGGTTTCTTATTACTCAACTCTGAACCACTAGTTGGTAGCAGCAGCATTTTGAAACACTTTTATTTTAGTGTATGATCTGATACTGTCTGCTCCCAAACATTTCGGTATAGGCTGATTTTGCCTTTTTAATATTTTGAGGAGTAATGTACCTCCCTGTCTGCACCTTTCCCATTTGTCAGCTGGGGTAGAACATGTGGCAGCAGCAGCACTTAGGGACTTCTATATTCGACACTTCATCGACGCTGATATTTCTAGGTAGCATGGTCAAGCATTGTTCTCCTTTCCTTGCATCATGTTGGATGACTATTGGACGTCTCTGTCCATATCATCCTTACATGACTTTCAAGGTGGAGCCTGTGGACGTTGTTTTCTTATGTCAGTTACGCCATGAATATCACTGACTATACTATTTTCACATGCTATTTAGGGTGTGTCTTAGTATGTTAATTATGACTGTACCTCTCTGATTCTAATAAAGTTGATATTCTTTTGAGGAGGTATGCATTTTAAGGACCTTTTTCATCTAGCACACCACTCTTTTGGTTGCTCAATGGAAGAAATGGTTTACATTGAATTGATATGTTAAGTCATGCGCAGTAAGGAGATGACCCTCTTTTGCTGCGCTCAATATATTATATTTGCATTACATGTTACTATCATGGGCATTATATCTGCCCCTTAGTGGTCTGCGGCATTTATTTGGTATGAACCTGTACCTTCAATACCATTCCTTAGTATGTAGATTGATTATTTATGGCACTGTCTGATGTTTTCATAACTGCTTTCTGCTCATCTGAGAATAGATATGATTTTTTGACTGTGTCTGCAGTACACAGGCCGCAGTTATAGATGATAACTGACAGGGATTATATCTATGTAGTTTTCTACATCTTATACTGGTGCTAGGTGCAGCTCTTTATGATCGGAGTCTAATATATTTATATAGCTGCCTTACAATCTTTGTACATATGCCTTATGGGCTGTTTGTAATTGCTGGCGGCTATATAATCAAATTAGATGTGCTTATTTCTAATGGTACCGTGTTTCCGTTTACTGATACCACTACCTAATTTAAATATAGCATGTGATGATGAGATATGCACTGTATTGCCACTCTATGTAACTCTGGGTTAAACTTAGTTTTTAGTCTGGGATATCCCTTTCTATTGTAAGGATTCTATGTCAGGACACATGCGTAATAATGCATTACTGTTATACAATGTGTGGACTTTGTCTGCGCAGGCGCACTGGTCGATTTTGGTCACTGCCTCTGGAAAGACCTTCTTCCGCAGAAAGTGATGACTGTGAGCACCTTTAGGGCTTAGACAGAGCGTTTTGCTCCCGCCCCTTTCTATTTGTATTTGCACAGGCGCACTGGCCGATTCTGGCTACTGCCCCTGGTATGACCTTCTTCCGCTGGAAGTGACGCCTGAGAACGTCCCTCAGGCTTGGATGGAGTGTTCAGTCCCGCCTCTCCCCATATGTGACCGCACAGGTATTAACCGCAGCTGCCGCTTATTGTGTTTATTATTATGTATATATATATATGACGTCTCTCAGACCTAATCCTCAGCCCCTGACAAAGCTACCTTGCGGTAGCGACATGCGTCGGGCACGTCCACAGGCTCCCCCCACCTTGGGTATAGTATGCTGCCACGGCACCCAGTGCACATTTCATGCACTTTTTGGAGGTTGTCTATCTAGTTCTGAATCCACTATTTCAGGGCGCAGATATACTTTTTCACCTCCACAGTACATTTTTTTCCCTGATTTAGGGGGTAGGTTGGATTTCTGGTGCATGGTTCAGCATGCTGTATTTTCATGACCTCTGGTTCTATAGTGCTACTATTGTGACTTCTCTGTATAATATTGTGATATTTCTGATATAAACACTGCACTTTTCATGTACAACAGCCTAACAGCGCATAATGTTTCAATTGAGGCTCTTTAATAACTGTATGCATATTCAGTATGCTTGTTACCATATGGCTGTGTTACTCAATTTTTGGACCAAATGTTAGCTTATATTTATACCCTGGATGACAGGGGAGTCTGCTAGGGTTATATTATTAACCCATAAGGGTCTAATTGTCATTTTGTGACTTTTTAATGTTTTTAAATTGTGTTTTTGGTTTGATTGACACTGAAAAAAATAGTATATTTTGTCATTTATAGTGGTGATTAGAGTTGAGCGAAACGGGTCGAAAAAATTCAAAAGTCGCCGACTTTTGGCAAAGTCGGGTTTCATGAAACGAAACCCGACCCTAGGATGAGGTCGGCCACGAGGTCGGCGACTTACGCGCCAAAGTCGCGTTTCAAAAGTTTGTTTTGCGCTCTTTTTCAGCCAATCAGGATCCACGGACACTGTGGGCAACGTGATGACCTAGGCACGGGTCACCACCATCTTTCAGAAGGGCATGCAAGTGATTGGCTTGCTTTGGTGGGCGTCACAGGGGGTATAAAAGGGCGTGCACGCCGACCGCCATCTTACTTCTGCCGATCTTAGTATAGGGAGAGGTTGCTGCTGATTCTGTAGGGAGAGCGTTAGGCAGGGAAGAAGACAAAAGAACTGCTTCTGCTGCTAGTGATTTGGCCTGCACAACACACAAGTCACTGTGTGTGCAGTGCAAGGGGAGGCTATATTGTGGTGTATCAGTGGTGTTGGTTGTTGGGCTGCCTTTTAAGGCTTCCTGACATGCTGGCATTGCTGTTTACCCACTGCTCCGCAAACTGCTTTTTTAAAAGCAATCCAATCTCCCTTATCCTCTAGTCACTTTTGTCACAGCTGTGCCATCGAGTGTGTCACATAGCGCTCAGATATCAGTGGGCCTCACACAATCCACAAGTGTCCAGTGTCCAAAAGTGTACGCAGAGATTCAAAATCTCCATTATCCTCTCGTCACTTTGGTCACAGGCAGCTGTGCCATCGAGCGTGTCACATAGCGCTCAGATATCAGTGGGCCTCACACAATCCACAAGTGTCCAGTGTCCAAAAGTGTACGCAGAGATTCAAAATCTCCATTATCCTCTCATCACTTTGGTCACAGGCAGCTGTGCCATCGAGCGTGTCACATAGCGCTCAGATATCAGTGGGCCTCACACAATCCACAAGTGTCCAGTGTCCAAAAGTGTACGCAGAGATTCAAAATCTCCATTATCCTCTCGTCACTTTGGTCACAAGGCAGCTGTGCCATCGAGCGTGTCACATAGCGCTCAGATATCAGTGGGCCTCACACAATCCACAAGTGTCCAGTGTCCAAAAGTGTACACAGAGATTCAAAATCTCCATTATCCTCTCGTCACTTTGGTCAAAGGCAGCTGTGCCATCGAGCGTGTCACATAGAGCTCAGATATCAGTGGGCCTCACACAATCTACAAGTGTCCAGTGTCCAAAAGTGTACGCAGAGATTCAAAATCTCCATTATCCTCTCGTCACTTTGGTCACAGGCAGCTGTGCCATCGAGCGTGTCACATAGCGCTCAGATATCAGTGGGCCTCACACAATCCACAAGTGTCCAGTGTCCAAAAGTGTACGCAGAGATTCAAAATCTCCATTATCCTCTCGTCACTTTGGTCACAAGGCAGCTGTGCCATCGAGCGTGTCACATAGCGCTCAGATATCAGTGGGCCTCACACAATCCACAAGTGTCCAGTGTCCAAAAGTGTACGCAGAGATTCAAAATCTCCATTATCCTCTCGTCACTTTGGTCACAGGCAGCTGTGCCATCGAGCGTGTCACATAGCGCTCAGATATCAGTGGGCCTCACACAATCTACAAGTGTCCAGTGTCCAAAAGTGTACGCAGAGATTCAAAATCTCCATTATACTCTCGTCACTTTGGTCACAGGCAGCTGTGCCATCGAGTGTGTCACATAGCGCTCAGATATCAGTGGGCCTCACACAATCCACAAGTGTCCAGTGTCCAAAAGTGTACGCAGAGATTCAAAATCTCCATTATCCTCTCGTCACTTTGGTCACAGGCAGCTGTGCCATCGAGCGTGTCACATAGCGCTCAGATATCAGTGGGCCTCACACAATCTACAAGTGTCCAGTGTCCAAAAGTGTACACAGAGATTCAAAATCTCCATTATCCTCTCGTCACTTTGGTCACAGGCAGCTGTGCCATCGAGCGTGTCACATAGCGCTCAGATATCAGTGGGCCTCACACAATCCACAAGTGTCCAGTGTCCAAAAGTGTACGCAGAGATTCAAAATCTCCATTATCCTCTCGTCACTTTGGTCACAGGCAGCTGTGCCATCGAGCGTGTCACATAGCGCTCAGATATCAGTGGGCCTCACACAATCCACAAGTGTCCAGTGTCCAAAAGTGTACGCAGAGATTCAAAATCTCCATTATCCTCTCATCACTTTGGTCACAGGCAGCTGTGCCATCGAGCGTGTCACATAGCACTCAGATATCAGTGGGCCTCACACAATCTACAAGTGTCCAGTGTCCAAAAGTGTACGCAGAGATTCAAAATCTCCATTATCCTCTCGTCACTTTGGTCACAGGCAGCTGTGCCATCGAGCGTGTCACATAGCGCTCAGATATCAGTGGGCCTCACACAATCTACAAGTGTCCAGTGTCCAAAAGTGTACGCAGAGATTCAAAATCTCCATTATCCTCTCGTCACTTTGGTCACAGGCAGCTGTGCCATCGAGCGTGTCACATAGCGCTCAGATATCAGTGGGCCTCACACAATCCACAAGTGTCCAGTGTCCAAAAGTGTACGCAGAGATTCAAAATCTCCATTATCCTCTCGTCACTTTGGTCACAGGCAGCTGTGCCATCGAGTGTGTCACATAGCGCTCAGATATCAGTGGGCCTCACACAATCTACAAGTGTCCAGTGTCCAAAAGTGTACGCAGAGATTCAAAATCTCCATTATCCTCTCGTCACTTTGGTCACAGGCAGCTGTGCCATCGAGCGTGTCACATAGCGCTCAGATATCAGTGGGCCTCACACAATCTACAAGTGTCCAGTGTCCAAAAGTGTACGCAGAGATTCAAAATCTCCATTATCCTCTCGTCACTTTGGTCACAGGCAGCTGTGCCATCGAGCGTGTCACATAGCGCTCAGATATCAGTGGGCCTCACACAATCTAGAAGTGTCCAGTGTCCAAAAGTGTACGCAGAGATTCAAAATCTCCATTATCCTCTCGTCACTTTGGTCACAGGCAGCTGTGCCATCGAGCGTGTCACATAGCGCTCAGATATCAATGGGCCTCACACAATCCAAAAGTGTCCACTGTCCACAAGTGTGTGCAGAAATTCTGAATCTCCCCTGTCCTATAGACACCTTGTACCTTGTTTTACATTACTATATAGTTTGTTGGATTTTGTCTACATTTCTACCAAAAATGAGGAAGGCTGGTGGAAGAGGCCGTGGAATTGGGCGGGGGTTGGCAGCTGGTAATGATGGTGTTGGTGGTGGATCTGATGGTAGTGGCAAGAGCAAAATAGGACCGAATGCAGGAGGTGCTGACCCTGCGTCATAGTCTGGCTACATAAGGCCTCGAACGCTTAGTTTTCTAGGAGTTGGCAAACAGCTTTTAAAGGCAGAGCATCAGGAAAAAGTTTTGTCTTACATTGCTGACTCAGCCTCCAGCTCTATCGCCTCCTCTTCTTCAGTTGTAAAAAGTAAAAGCACTGAGTCGTCATTGGAGGCTCATGTTCATGAACCACACCTTTCCTTGTGTCCTTCACCCCAACCAAGATTGAAGGATGACGCAGGCCATACTACTGATTACTCCATGGAGCTGTTTTCACATACCATGCCTGGATTATCAAGTCAAATGGTGAATTACCCAGGCCAAGATGAATCTGACATGGAGTGCACTGATGCACAGCCGCTGATGGATGATTCTGCTGGTACATTCACTCAGAGCACTACATTGTCCTCGCAGTGTACAGAGCCAGATTTTGACCCTGATGAGACTCAGGTGCCCCTTCCCGCACACTATACCACCATACACGGTGACACAGACAAAGGTGCACATGACATAGAAGAGGAGGTGATGGATGACCCAGTTGTTGACCCAGATTGGCATCCATTGGGGGAAGAGGGTGCTGCTTCCAATAGCTCAGATGAGGAGCATCCACATCAGACATCGACATCGCAACAGCTGTTATCTGGCAGGCCCGGAGCACTCCAAAGACAGGTTCCAAACATCAAAGGAGTTGCTGGACAGCTTGTCCAGAGGGTCAAAAGATCACAGCGTGCTAGGCCGCAAAATGTCTGCCAAAGTAGGAAGAGTGCAGTGTGGCACTTTTTTGAACAAAATCCTCATGATCAGGCCAAGGTTATCTGTAAGAAGTGCGCAAAGACCTTTAGCCGAGGGAAAAATCTGAAAAATTTGAATACCAGTTGCATGCTTAGACATTTAACCAGCATGCACTTGCAAGCGTGGACACAACACCAAACCTCAAGTGCCACATGTGCAACTGATCACAACGAAGGTAGTCAGCAACGCTACATTGTTTCCCCCACTGTAAGCCCACCGGTTAGCACAGCAGCAAATGTTGAGGTGTCGTTGCAAGGCCACAGCAGTCAGGGAATCCCACTGTTATATCAACGAAAGACTGATTCTAGGCCATCAGAAAGAACACCAACTCCATCACCATCATCAACCCTCTCTCAGTCCACCCTGTCCACTGCTACTTCCACCATATGCAGCTCTCAAGTCCAGCTCACCCTCCCAGACACTATGAGTAGGTCAAGAAAGTACTCAGTCTCTCATCCGCGTACACTGGGTTTGAACGCCCACATTACCAAACTAATCTCATTTGAGATGATGCCCTTTCGGTTGGTGGAAAGCACAGCTTTCCGCGAACTCATGGCCTATGCAGTACCACGCTATGACCTACCCAGTCGCCACTTCTTCTCTCGCAAAGCCATCCCAGCCCTCCACCATCATGTGAAAGACCGCATTGTCCATGCACTCAAGCAGTCAGTGAGCGGAAAGGTGCACCTCACAACTGATGCATGGGCCAGTCGGCATGGCCAGGGCCGTTACGTGTCCATCACTGCGCACTGGGTTAATGTGGTGGATGCAGGGTCCACAGGGGACAGCGGTGGTGGGACAGTGCTGCCTAGCCCACGGTATAGGAAACAGTTGGCTGTAGGCGTTCGACCCTCCTCCTCCTCCTCCTCCTCCTCCTCCAGAAGCGAAAGCTCGTCCACAGAGCGCAGTCATACGAGCACTCCATCTGCAGCTGCCACTGTTGCACACGATGTGTCCCCCTATCGAGCAGCTAGTGGAAAGCGTCAGCAGGCTGTGTTGCAGATGATGTGTTTGGGCGACAGACACACCGCCGAGGTGCTGGCCGAGTACTTGAAGCGACAAACTGAGTCATGGCTGGGCAGTGTACATCTTGAGGCAGGCAAGGTAGTTAGTGATAACGGCCGTAATTTTGTGGCAGCCATAGCCCTTTCAAAACTCAGCCACATACCTTGCTTGGCTCACACATTGAACCTGGTGGTGCAGTGCTTCCTCAAAAATTATCCGGAGTTAACAGCCCTGCTCCAGAAGGTGCGAAGACTGTGCGCGCACATCCGCCGGTCGCCTGTACACTCCGTTCGTATGCAGAAGCTGCAGCGATTGCTCCACCTTCCCAACCACCGCCTCATTATCGACATTGCAACAAGGTGGAACTCCACCCTGCACATGGTGGAGCGGCTGTGCGAGCAGAGGCAGGCCATAATGCATTTGTGGGAGGATACACGGCCAGGCACTTTGAGAGCAGACATGGAGTTGACAGGTGTGCAGTGGTCGAAGCTGAAAGACCTTTGTAAAGTCCTTCAGTGTTTTGAGGAATGCACACGGCTGGTAAGCGCAGACGACGCCATCCTAAGCATGAGCATCCCACTTATGCGTCTGCTCATGCAAACTTTGACGCACCTTAAGGAGCAGGCATCTGCAGCCAATGTTGATGAGGAGGAAGAGGAGGAGGGAATCCTTGATGACATTCAGCCATTGTCTGCTCAGGGACCTCTACTGGACGAGGTGGAGGAAGAAGAGGAGGAGGAGGAGGAGGATGATGGGGATGATTACTTAGGGGAGGAGGATGCATCTCGTGGGGCAAGTGAAAATGTTGGCGTGGCAAGGTCTGGTACAGGGTTTGTGCGTGACTGGAGGGATGTGGATTTGCCAGAAAGTGCTCCTCCACCCAGCACTCGCAGTTCATCATTGACACCGGGAACATTGGCCCACATGTCAGATTATGCCTTGCGGATCCTAAAAAGGGACCCCCGCATTGCCAAAATGATGAACGATGACGACTAGAGTTGAGCGATACCATCCGATACTTCAAAGTATCGTATCGGATGGTATCGGCCGATCTTTAAAAAAAGTATCGGTATCGCCGATTCCGATACCGGAAGTCCCATTCAAGTCTATGGGACTTCCGGTATCGGAATAAGAAAAACCCTTTCCTGCCCTTGTACAGCCTCTCTGGGGTCTGTACGGGCCTTTCGGGGGGCTGTGCCGGCCTGCCAGGGGGTCTGTGCAGGCTCCGGTGGTCTGTGCCGGCCTGCCGGTGGTCTGTGCAGGCTCCGGGGGGCTGTGCCGACCTGCCGGGGGGCTGTGCCGGCCTGCCGGTGGTCTGTGCAGGCTCCGGGGGTCTGTGCAGGCATCGTCCGATGGGACTACAAGTCCCATCTGGCGATGCCTGCTACCATGACAGTGATTGACACATTAGCCAATGATGGGACAGTAGTAGTGCCATCATCCGGTTAATGTGTTAAATGTAAAAAAAAAAAAAAAAAAAAAAATTACATGCTACATTCATACTACATACTACATACATGCTACATACATACCACATACATACTACATACATACCACATACATACTACATACATGCTACATATATACTACATGCATGCTACATACATACTACATATATACTACATGCATGCTACATACATACTACATGCTACATGCATGCTACATACATACTACATACATACTACATGCTACATACATACCACATGCTACATACATACATACAATACATTCATACAATACATACATAGACATACAGTACATATAACATAGAGTAACATACTTACCAATACTTGTCACATTGTTCCCCGAAGCCATTGTCTTTCCGGAATAAATATTAACATAACAAACCACAAAAATACTCACCCACGATCCGAAGCAGTCCACGAGTGTGTCCCACGACGATCTTGGGTAGAGAACTGCAGCATCAGATGATGCTGCCGTTCTCTACGGGCTGCAGGAATCCAATGACGGAAGGTAGGTATCCTTCCGCACTGTATTCCTCCGCCACTTAAAAAAAAAAAAAGTCCCTAGTCTCACTTTATGCCATTGCTGTGTGGGAAATTCCCACACAGCAATGGCATAAAGTGAGACTAGGGACTTTTTTTTTTTTTAAGTGGCGGAGGAATACAGTGCGGAAGGATACCTACCTTCCGTCATTGGATTCCTGCAGCCCGTAGAGAACGGCAGCATCATCTGATGCTGCAGTTCTCTACCCAAGATCGTCGTGGGACACACTCGTGGACTGCTTCGGATCGTGGGTGAGTATTTTTGTGGTTTGTTATGTTAATATTTATTCCGGAAAGACAATGGCTTCGGGGAACAATGTGACAAGTATTGGTAAGTATGTTACTCTATGTTATATGTACTGTATGTCTATGTATGTATTGTATGAATGTATTGTATGTATGTAGTATATATGTGGTATGTATGTAGCATGTAGTATGTATGTAGTATGTATGTAGCATGCATGTAGCATGTAGTATGTATGTAGCATGCATGTAGTATATATGTAGTATGTATGTAGCATGCATGTAGTATATATGTAGCATGTATGTAGTATGTATGTGGTATGTATGTAGTATGTATGTGGTATGTATGTAGCATGTAGTATATATGTAGCATGCATGTAGTATATATGTAGTATGTATGTAGTATGTATGTAGCATGTATGTAGTATATATGTAGTATGTATGTAGTATATATGTAGCATGCATGTAGTATATATGTAGTATGTATGTAGTATATATGTAGCATGCATGTAGTATATATGTAGTATGTATGTAGTATATATGTAGCATGTATGTAGTATGTATGTAGCATGCATGTAGCATGTAGTATGTATGTAGCATGCATGTAGTATATATGTAGTATGTATGTAGCATGCATGTAGTATATATGTAGCATGCATGTAGTATGTATGTGGTATGTATGTAGCATGTAGTATATATGTAGCATGCATGTAGTATGTATGTAGTATGTATGTAGTATGTATGTAGCATGCATGTAGTATGTATGTAGCATGTATGTAGTATGTATGTAGTATATATGTAGTATGTATGTAGCATGTAGTATGTATGTAGTATTTTTTTTTTTTTTTTTTTTTTTTACATTTAACACATTAGCCGGATGATGGGACTACTACTGTCCCATCATTGGCTAATGTGTCAATCACTGTCATGGTAGCAGGCATCGCCCGATGGGACTTGTAGTCCCATCGGACGATGCTTGCACAGACCCCCGGACATCAGCACAGCCCCCCGGCAGGCCGGCACAGCCCCCCGGCAGGCCGGTACAGACCCCCACAGGGTGCACAGCCCCCCGGCAGGCCGGCACAGCCCCCCGGCAGGCCGGCAGAGACCCCGGGCAGTCCACACAGCCCCCCGGCAGGCCGGCACAGCCCCCCGGCAGGCCGGCAGAGACCCCCGGAAGGCCCGAAATGACGGCGCATCATGATGCGCACACACCGCGCATCATGATGACGTCAGGCCGTCAATCAACTGAACTTCCGATTCCGATGCCGAATTCCGATATTGAAAAAATATCGGAAGTCGGTATCGGAATTCCGATACAGCAAGTATCGGCCGATACCCGATACTTGCGGTATCGGAATGCTCAACACTAATGACGACTACTGGTTGGCCAGCATCCTGGATCCACGCTATAAAGGCAAATTACAAAACATCATGCCACAGGAGAACCTTGACCTAATATTGGCTAATAAACAAGCAACTCTGGTAAATCGGTTGCTTGAGGCATTCCCAGCACACAGCAGCGGTGATGGTTCTCACACGAGCCGTACGGGCCGGGGGCAGCTTGGCAGAGGTGTTCGTGGTGCACACAGCAGAAGTGGCGTTGGAGACAGGGGTTTCATGACAATGTTGTGGACTGATTTTTCAAATACCGCTCACACAACTGGTAATACTGCATCGATGGAAAGTGACAGGAGACAGCAGTTGTCAACTATGGTTACAAACTACTTTTCCTCCCATATCGATGTTCTCCCACACAGGTCATTCCCCTTTGACTATTGGGCCGCTAAATTGGACACCTGGCCTGAATTGGCCCAATATGCCTTACAGGAGCTCGCTTGCCCAGCTGCAAGTGTGCTATCGGAAAGAGTCTTCAGTGCAGCTGGATCAATCCTGACAGAAAAAAGGACCCGTCTGTCAACCCAAAATGTGGATGATCTAACCTTCATTAAAATGAACCACGCATGGGTTTCCAAGGATTTTGTCCCACCTTCCCCTGATGACACATAGGGTGACAGAAAAATGGCTTGCTTTGGTCCACCTCTTCCTGGTACTTCACCTATTTCGCCTTTTGCATCAGCTGAATGTCCAACATCAACATATGCCACTTTCTAAAACTCCCTAACTGTGCTGCCTCCCCCCCCATGGCCGGGGTAACCACCTAGCGCACGACACCGTGCGAGTGCCGTTGCCCTGGACAGGTGGGTAGGCCGACTCTTGCGCGCGGGCACTGGCACAGGGTCCCTCATAGTGCAATCAAGTGTCTCTGACGGTGGTGGTGCACACCCGCCGTCAGACACACCGCTGTACTATGAGGGGCCCAGTGCCAGTACCGACGCCCAAGAGTGGGCCCCCCTTGCTTGGGCAGGGCCCCAGCATTTGCAATCTTTACTTCTCCCTGCTCCTCCCCTGTGTAATCTGGGCCGTCAAATCCATACTGTGCCTGACACCGTCTGAGCCTGCCTCCTGAGACATATATTTTGAATGTGTACGCTATCCATACATGTTATCCAGGGATACGGTACCCTTTCTAACCTTTGTGCAATGACGTGCAATCCATACTGGGCCTAACACCATCTGAGCCTGCCTCATGCTGTATAGACATATATTTTGAATGTGTACGCTATCCATACATGTTATCCGGGGATACGGTACCCTTTCTAACCTTTGTGCAATGACGTGCAATCCATACTGGGCCTAACACCGTCTGAGCCTGCCTCATGCTGTATAGACATATATTTTGAATGTGTACGCTATCCATACATGTTATTCGGGGATACGGTACCCTTTCTAACCTTTGTGCAATGACGTGCAATCCATACTGGGCCTAACACCGTCTGAGCCTGCCTCATGCTGTATAGACATATATTTTGAATGTGTAAGCTATCCATACATGTTATCCAGGGATACGGTACCCTTTCTAACCTTTGTGCAATGACGTGCAATCCATACTGGGCCTAACACCGTCTGAGCCTGCCTCATGCTGTATAGACATATATTTTGAATGTGTACGCTATCCATACATGTTATCCTGGGATACGGTACCCTTTCTAACCTTTGTGCAATGACGTGCAATCCATACTGGGCCTAACACCGTCTGAGCCTGCCTCATGCTGTATAGACATATATTTTGAATGTGTACGCTATCCATACATGTTATCCGGGGATACGGTACCCTTTCTAACCTTTGTGCAATGACGTGCAATCCATACTGGGCCTAACACCGTCTGAGCCTGCCTCATGCTGTATAGACATATATTTTGAATGTGTACGCTATCCATACATGTTATCCGGGGATACGGTACCCTTTCTAACCTTTGTGCAATGACGTGCAATCCATACTGGGCCTAACACCGTCTGAGCCTGCCTCATGCTGTATAGACATATATTTTGAATGTGTACGCTATCCATACATGTTATCCGGGGATACGATACCCTTTCTAACCTTTGTGCAATGACGTGCAATCCATACTGGGCCTAACACCGTCTGAGCCTGCCTCATGCTGTATAGACATATATTTTGAATGTGTACGCTATCTATACATGTTATCCGGGGATACGGTACCCTTTCTAACCTTTGTGCAATGACGTGCAATCCATACTGGGCCTAACACCGTCTGAGCCTGCCTCATGCTGTATAGACATATATTTTGAATGTGTACGCTATCCATACATGTTATCCGGGGATACGGTACCCTTTCTAACCTTTGTGCAATGACGTGCAATCCATACTGGGCCTAACACCGTCTGAGCCTGCCTCATGCTGTATAGACATATATTTTGAATGTGTACGCTATCCATACATGTTATCCGGGGATACGGTACCCTTTCTAACCTTTGTGCAATGACGTGCAATCCATACTGGGCCTAACACCGTCTGAGCCTGCCTCATGCTGTATAGACATATAGTTTGAATGTGTACGCTATCCATACATGTTATCCGGGGATACGGTACCCTTTCTAACCTTTGTGCAATGACGTGCAATCCATACTGGGCCTAACACCGTCTGAGCCTGCCTCATGCTGTATAGACATATATTTTGAATGTGTACGCTATCCATACATGTTATCCGGGGATACGGTACCCTTTCTAACCTTTGTGCAATGACGTGCAATCCATACTGGGCCTAACACCGTCTGAGCCTGCCTCATGCTGTATAGACATATATTTTGAATGTGTACGCTATCCATACATGTTATCCGGGGATACGGTACCCTTTCTAACCTTTGTGCAATGACGTGCAATCCATACTGGGCCTAACACCGTCTGAGCCTGCCTCATGCTGTATAGACATATATTTTGAATGTGTACGCTATCCATACATGTTATCCGGGGATACGGTACCCTTTCTAACCTTTGTGCAATGACGTGCAATCCATACTGGGCCTAACACCGTCTGAGCCTGCCTCATGCTGTATAGACATATATTTTGAATGTGTACGCTATCCATACATGTTATCCGGGGATACGGTACCCTTTCTAACCTTTGTGCAATGACGTGCAATCCATACTGGGCCTAACACCGTCTGAGCCTGCCTCATGCTGTATAGACATATAGTTTGAATGTGTACGCTATCCATACATGTTATCCGGGGATACGGTACCCTTTCTAACCTTTGTGCAATGACGTGCAATCCATACTGGGCCTAACACCGTCTGAGCCTGCCTCATGCTGTATAGACATATATTTTGAATGTGTACACTATCCATACATGTTATCCGGGGATACGGTACCCTTTCTAACCTTTGTGCAATGACGTGCAATCCATACTGGGCCTAACACCGTCTGAGCCTGCCTCATGCTGTATAGACATATATTTTGAATGTGTACGCTATCCATACATGTTATCCAGGGATACGGTACCCTTTCTAACCTTTGTGCAATCACGTGCAATCCATACTGGGCGTGAGAACGGCTGGCGAGCTGTTAAGCAAGCTACAGCACCTGTCCAGACATGTACAGGGATTCCCTAGCGAGGAGACTTATATGATTGTTTTCAATGTTGGGACAGCAATTTTTGGGGAGCACTATACTCTGGAGAATGATAGATGGGGCCCACCATACACTGGAACATTCCAAAGGTGGACATCAGACACTGGAGCAGCATTTACAGGGCCCATTATACACTAGAGCATTAGAAATGGGGCCCATTATGTTTGGAGCATTATTTGGGCCCATAAGACAGTGGAGCTTCATCCATGGGGACCAACATATACTGTAGCATTATGTGGAGCTCATCATATACTGTTTCAAACATTATATGGGACCAATGATTCTGTATGGAGAAATAGATGGGCCTCGTCATGAGATGTAAAAAGTGAGGTATTTTACATTGTACTATACCGCTATTTATCTGCCGTATCGGAGCATGATGAGTTGTGGTATGTGTTAAAGGGGCGCTCTTTCGCCCAGGGCACCTGAAAACCTGCAGCCAGCCCTCCCCCCCACAACTTTAGCCAAATAACACCCATTTTTCAGTGCGTAACTTATATTATGAAGTTAATTAAGGTTGACAAGCTTAAGTAAGAAGAATTGATGCTTTTGGCATTCAAATGGGCACTGTTGGTGTGTTTCCTGTCCTCCTCTCACTGCCGACTTTTATTCCCCATTGACTTACATTGGGTTTCGTGTTTCGGGACGACCCCGACTTTTCCCTATAATCGGACGATCTTGCTCGACCCGACTTTTGGAAAAGTCGGGTTTCACGAAACGAAACGCGACCCTAAAAAACCAAAAGTCGCTCAACTCTAGTGGTGATCCCATTTTTTGGTCAGTAGCTTTTTCTTTCTTTTAATGCATGACTGTCCCACAAGGGTTGCCTTGACGTGGCGGGATGGCTTATACATTCTTTTGCTCAAAATTATGTTTACTAAATACCCTTATTATTATTATTATTACCTTTGTGCATTTTTTGTAGTTTATTTTTCAATTTTTTATATTAGGATATTTGTTTTTTTTGTTGTTGTTTTCTCGGTGTAATGGTCATGTATTAATATGCACTTACATTGTGCATACACATTAACTTACTTTCTCAGTTCAGACTCCAGTTTTTTATTCATTTCATTGTGCATTCTGTGCATATATGGGTGTGACCGCCCTCTTTCTGAGCTGGGAAAACCATCCTGTCTTGCCTCTGCTTTTAAAAGTGGTTCAGTCCCTCGATCCTTGTTCACATTCACGTCAATTGGCAAGTGGAAAGGTTTTAAATACTAGAGTTAGGACTGTCCCACAAGGGTTGCCTTGACATGGCGGGATGGCTTGTACATTCTTTTGATCAAAATTATGTTTACTAAATACTCTTATTATTACTATTACCTTTATGCATTTTTTGCAGTTTATTTTTCAATTTTTTACAAACATGACAAAGTAGAAAAGGCGGACGGCACCGCAATTACCATGTATCAACTGGTGGTATGTGTCTGGCAGCAAGCTGTCATCCAGGACTCCCGGGTGCTTGACCTCGCAGCAATCAAATCTTTGAATCCATGTAGAGGAAAGGTCGCACTCAGCAGGATGAAGTATATCTCTTTTATTGATACATACAATTACATGTCAGGTTGGAGTTAAAGAGGCATGAGTGTTACAAGCTGACAACGGCCATTTTGCGCTGTTCTAGCGCTTCCACGGGTCGAAGCGCTAGAACAGCGTGAAATGGACGTTGTCAGCTTGTAACACTCATGCCACTTTAACTCCGACCTGACTTGTAATTGTATGTGTCAATAAAATAGATATACTTCATCCTGCTGAAAGCGACTTTTCAATTTTTATTTTAGGATATTTGTGTTTTTTGTTTTTGTTTTCAATTAAGTACTGTTGCTTTAAAATGCTCAATTCTCCTAGCAAGCATTACACCAAGGACAGAAACCTAGAGAATCCGCGCAGCTCCATGCCATCTCCCATTAGACATTCAGCGGAGATAAGAACGGAGAGGAGAGGAGAAACACAAGCAATCGTGCAGCGATTTCATTCACCCCTCCCATCAGAATTTTAGAAATTTAGTGTCCTTCACACAGTAACAGAATGCAGCAGTTCTTAGACCTAATCAAAATCAATTTCTACAAAACCCTCGAATCATTGGATAACTGTATAATGAGAGTAACCGAGCCTTGCCCTTTTCTGGCTAAATGCATCCAGGAAACTTTCCAATTTCATGCCACATATAACACGAGCTATATCATTACTCAGTTGATTCAATCTCAGATGTAGATTTGAAATATCTCTAACACATCTGTCCAGGATCTCCCACAAGAACTGGAAAGGTAAAAATCTCTTGACACAAAATGATGTGTGATGATTAGTGTTGAGCATTCCGATACCGCAAGTATCGGGTATCGGCCGATATTAGCGGTATCGGAATTCCGATACTGACTTCCGATACTTTTGTCATATCGGATACCGGAATCGGAATCGGAAGTTCCCATCATGCTATGAGCCTGCTTGCTTTGATTAAGCCAATGGGAATCCTCCGAAGTGTGGGCACATCCTGTTAGGCATGTAGGCATGTTAACTATTGGCATGGCTGTGATTGGCTGCCGAAATGATGTCATGATGCACTATAAAAGCCACCGCAGCCGCCATTTCTGGTTCACTCTGCTGTGAATTCAGTTAGGGACAGGCTGCTGTAGAAGACTGTGAGGGACAGTTAGAAATAGCGATTCCACCAAACATCTAGTGCTTTACCCAGGCTACATAAACCACCACTGTAGCCTTCTTTGCCCTAGCAGCAGTGTTCACAGCTGTCTGCAAGGGCTGTGTGAGTGCAGCTCACGCTGTGGAGTGGGTCCTGCAGCCACGTCAGGTTGTAGGCGGCCCAGCGTGCCTCACTGCTGCCTCATACATCTTTTAATTTTTGAGCTGCATTTTTTACATAATTTCAATCTAGTGTGCTTCCATCCGTATCTATATAAATTGGTTGCAAACACTAGTAGTAGACAGCGGAGCCTTTCTGCAGCCTTTCAGTGCTAGTGTCCACTTTGCTGCACTGTTCACGGCTGTCTGAGAGGTCTCTGACTGTGTGTGAGTGCAGCTCACACTGAGTAGTGTGTCCTGCAGCTACGTCTGGTTGTAGGACGCTCAGCGTGTCACTGCCTCACACATTTTTCTTTTATTGCAGCTCATTTTTTCTTCTATTAGTGTGCATCCATCCGTCTCCATCTACGGTGGTTGCAAACACTATATAGGAGTACACAGCGGAGCCTTTCTGCAGCCTGTCAGTGCCAGTGCCCACTTAGCTGCACTGTTCACGGCTGTCTGAGAGGTCTCTGACTGTGTGTGAGTGCAGCTCACACAGAGTAGATTGTCCTGCAGCTACGTCTGGTTGTAGGACGCTCAACGTGCGTCACTGCCTCACACATATTTGTCTTTGAGTGCAGCTCATTTTTTCTTCTCCTATTAGTGTGCATCCATCCGTATCCATCAACATTGGTTGGTTGCAAATACTATATAGGAGTAGATAGAGGAGCCTTTTTTTCTGGCTTGTGCCCTTCCGGTGCAGCCAGATTAGTATTACCCAATTTTTTTGAAGCCTCATCTTTTGCATTGTAGGTTACCTGCCTGCATTGTAATAGCTCCAAAAAGTTGGTGATACTATCAGTTTCAATTCTTTGTTCACATACTTTGAGTTTGTTTCCAACAAAGAAACCACAAAAAAAGTTCACCAAACACTACATTTGGAACTTGTGTAGGCAACATCAGCTCCTATTAAAGTGTAGTCCACACACACACTTCATAAAATTAGTGTTTCTTGTACCTGTAACCAGCTGTTCAGGAATAAGCACACTAAGGCCCCCCTTTGTACTTTTCTGCCTATCTTAAGCAGTCTGGCAAGATGAAGAAGGCAGGGAGTAAGGCGCGTGGGCGTGGAGTTTCAGCAGGGAGAGGACGTGGGGATTCTGCAGGTAGAGGACGTGGGGATTCTGGGCCTGCTGCGGGCACCAGTGGATCAGCATCCCCCAGTTTTAGCAGGCAACAGTCCTTTATGCGCAGCTTTGTAGGACCTCAACCTACCCCACTGCTGCGGGAGGAACAAATTGAAGCCGTTGTCGGATGGATGGCAGCTAACGCATCGACTTCAATTACTTCCACAGCCTCTCAGGACCAGCGCACCGAAGAGCAACCATCTGTCTCTTCACCACCTGCCAAAGTGCCCAGGCAGTCAGAGAGACATGGACAGGAGCCATCACAGTCTCTACTTCTGTTCTCGGAATCTGTTGGCTTGGAAAGAGGGGGCCAGCCAAGCAGCATTCCTGAATGTGAAGAAGAGGGAGTATGCAGTGATGCACAACTTCTTTGTCCCTCTGAATCTGAAGAGGCGAGTGGGCCAGTGCCTATAGTCAGCACACCTCAGTACGCATCAGATGATGACGAGACTCAGTTGCCACTTTCTGGTGCGTACGGTGCTGGCGAGACAACCCCGGAGAAGCAGCTGTTTGAAGAGGGGAGGGAAGAAGATGAGGTCCTTGACCCATCATGGCGTGAGGAACAGGAAGGTGGTGGGAGCAGCTCGGAGGAAGAGATTCCCCTACCGGCCAAAACAGGAGGCAGAGGGAGGGGGAAGACTTGGTTGCCTGTACCCTCCACTTCGGCACCCGTTAGGAGCATTCCTCATTCCAAAGGCAAAACGGGCGCTGCCAAGAGTTGCAGTGCGTTGTTCTTTTTTGACACAGTTGCAGATGACATTTGCTTTGTCAAATGCAAGCTGTGTCATCAGATAGTCAAAAGAGGGAGAAATGTCAGCAACCTCAATACCACAAATATGTGGAAACATGTGCGCACCAAGCACGAGTTGGAGTTGCAGAGACACCCTGAAGACGTAGGCCAACGTACAGCACCACCTACCACCTCTTCAGTTCGTGTTGGGGCCTCTTCCTCCAGCTCACACACTGCTGGTTCAGCTTCCTCACAGGATCGCCAAGGAAGAACCTCTGCCACTGTTGTCCGGAGACCCTGTCAGATTCCACCCATAGCAGCACGTTCCCATCCATCACAGCCATCGGTAGCACAGGCATGGGATAAAAGGCGCCCTTACGCGGCAAACCATCCCCGAGCACAGTCTCTGAATGCTGGCATTGCCAAACTTCTGGCAGTTGAATTGCTGTCATTCAGGCTGGTGGACACTGACACCTTCCGGGACTTAATGGCATTGGCAGGCCCCCAATACAACGTGCCCAGCCGCTTTTTTTTCAGCAGGCGAGCCGTCCCTGCCCTGCAGAAACATGTTGAGGGCAAAATAAAACATGCGCTACTAAACGCCGTTAGTAGCAAGGTCCACCTGACCACCGATGCGTGGACCAGTAACCATGGACAGGGACGATACCTTTCCCTCACTGCCCACTGGGTCAATGTTGTGGAGCCGGGTACAGATCTGGAGAGTGGCGCTGTACGTGTTCTTCCAACGCCACGGATTGCAGGACTCCAGTCTGTACACATAGACTCCTCCTCCTACTCAAGTTCCTCAGAAACAGCAGAGCAGGAGCCTGTTACGACCGATATGAGCACAGCCATGGCCAAACGTCAACAGGCTGTACTCAAATTAATTTCTTTGGGGAATCGAAGCCACACAGCGCAGGAGCTCTGGAATGCTATCAAGCAGGAGAGCGATGTGTGGTTTGGGCCAGCGAATCTCCAGCCGGGCTTGGTAGTGTGTGACAATGGCCGAAATCTGGTGGCAGCTCTTGGCCTAGGCAACCTCACACACATCCCATGTCTGGCACATGTGCTTAACTTGGTCGTGCAGAGCTTTCTGAGGGACTATCTGGATCTTGATGCACTGTTGCACAAGGTCCGCATAGAGTGCGCTCACTTGCGGCGTTCCAGCACGGCAAGATCGCGCCTCGCTGCTCTGCAGCGACGATTTGGCCTTCCGGAACATCGCATCATATGTGACCTACCCACCCGGTGGAATTCAACGTTACATATGTTGGAGCGGTTGTGTGAGCAGCAGGCAGCAGTCATGGAGTACCAGCTGCATCAGGCGCAAACAAGTCGCACTGTGCGCCGTTCACACTTCAGCACCATTGAGTGGGCCTCTATGAAGGACATCTGCCTCGTTTTGCGTGCCTTCGATGAATCCACGCGGATGGCGAGTGCAGATGATGCACTAGTCAGCATGACTGTCCCCCTTATCTGCCTGCTTCAACAAACACTGCAAGCACTAAGGGATGAGGTGGAGGAAGAGGTGGAGGATGAGGAGTCCCAAATGCCATCTGCTTCTGGACAGTCTGCGTTACGTGTTTCCTCACAAAGGCCTAGGCAGGGGACACTTTGTGAGAAGGATGAGGAGGAGTCGATGGAGGAGGAAGACATCTCTCCAGAGGAGGGAGGTACACAAACCTCTACTCAGTATGTACAGCGAGGGTGGGGTGATGCAGAGCAGGCCGAGGTCACGCCTCAAACAGGGGACAGCGGTTCTTTGGCAGTTGGGAGTCTGCAGCACATGGTTGATTTCATGCTGCAGTGCCTGAGAAACGACCGCCGCATCGCCCACATTCTCGTCTCGGCTGATTATTGGGTGTACACCCTCCTAGATCCTCGCTACCGGGACAGCGTACAAAGGCTCATACCAACGTTGAACCGGGAGTGTAAACTGCGGGAGTACGAAGAGTCACTGGTGCAGTCCATAATGTTTTCCATTCCACCCGACAGCATTGTTGCTAGTGCTTTACAAAGCAGCTCTGTGCGTCGAGGCAGTGGAGGAAACTCTGCACAAAGAGGGAGCAGAGGCAGTGCCGCAGCACAAGGCAAGACCACTATGGCCCAAATGTGGCAAAGTTTTGTGTGTCCACCACAATTGTCTACACCATCAGCGACGCCTCGAGTCAGCAGGAGGCAACGCTTCCGTCAGATGGTGTCAGACTACATGTCTTGCCCTGTCACTGTACTCCCAGATGGCTCTTCCCCCTTCAAGTTTTGGGTCTCTAAGCTGGATACATGGCCAGAGCTTAGCCAGTATGCATTGGAGGTGATGGCTTGCCCTACTGCCAGTGTATTATCGGAACGTGTCTATAGTGCCGCAGGTGGTGTACTAACAGACCGTCGCACGCGACTATCTTCCGATAATGTTGACCGGCTGACTTTTCTGAAAATGAACAAGGCCTGGATCTCCAAAGACTTTGCCATTCCTCTTACAGACTAAATTAGTGGTTGTCAACTGTAGCCAGGTCTGCTGGTGTGTTCATTTTTCTACCACCTGAACTATAATCCCTGTGCTTCAACACAGCCAGTTGTCGCTCAGATGTGTCGTCTGCACAGAGAAACACACTAGCTCCTGTGTTAGTGGGGTTCAGTAACGCCAGCTGATCCCCTGCTGTGTGGACGGCAAAGTCACCAGCTTCATCAACATTCAAACCACTACTGATTTTTAACCGTGCCCAACTTAGGCCTCTGGCTCCACTGTCTCTACTATTTCCCCTGGCCTCCAACCCCGCCATCTACATCTCTGAAGTGGCGTCAGCACAATCTACACTTGTTCCTGTGTTCCTGTGGCTCAGTCCCATCAGTTTATCCCCTGATGTGTGTCCGGCAAGGTCTCCTGCTCTGTCCACATTCCCATAACCAGTAGTGGGAATGAGGACAGAGCTGGCGAACTTGCCGGACAAACATCAGGGGATCAACTGACGGGACTGAGCACCAGTATCACAGGAACAAGTGTAGATTGTGCTGACGCCACTTCAGAGATGTAGCTGGTGGGGTTGGAGGCCAGGGTAAATAGTAGAGACAGTGGAGCCAGAGGCCTAAGTGGAGCATGGTTAGAATCAGTAGTAGTCAACAACCTCCATAAAAACCGCTGCCCATTGGCCTCTGCATGCGGCATGCGTAATCCTGGGCTCCAACAGTGTTAGTTGGTGTTCAGAAGTGTCGTCTCCACAGAGCCAAACACATTCGTTCAAGTGTTAGTGGGGTTCAGCACTGCCAGCTGTTCCCCTGCTGTGGAGATGGCAAGTCTCCTGCTGCCTTCACCTGCCAAAAGCAACAGGCCCCAGCCTGCTCCTCGCCTAATCCTGGGCTCCAACAGCGTCAGTTGGTGTTCAGAAGTGTCGTCTCCACAGAGCCAAACACATTCGTTCAAGTGTTAGTGGGGTTCAGCACTGCCAGCTGTTCCCCTGCTGTGGAGATGGCAAGTCTCCTGCTGCCTTCACCTGCCAAAAGCAACAGGCCCCAGCCTGCTCCTCGCCTAATCCTGGGCTCCAACAGCGTCAGTTGGTGTTCAGAAGTGTCGTCTCCACAGAGCCAAACACATTCGTTCAAGTGTTAGTGGGGTTCAGCACTGCCAGCTGTTCCCCTGCTGTGGAGATGGCAAGTCTCCTGCTGCCTTCACCTGCCAAAAGCAACAGGCCCCAGCCTGCTCCTCGCCTAATCCTGGGCTCCAACAGCGTCAGTTGGTGTTCAGAAGTGTCGTCTCCACAGAACCAAACACATTCGTTCAAGTGTTAGTGGGGTTCAGCACTGACAGCTGTTCCCCTGCTGTGGAGATGGCAGTCTCTCCTGCTGTCTCCGCATTCCAAAGACAGTAGGCCTCTGCCTACACTCTCCTATTTCCTGGGCTTCAACACAGCCAGTTGTAGCTCGGAAGTGCCGTCCACACGGAAAGAGACACTTGCTCCCGTGTCTCACTGGGGTTCAGTAACGCTAGCTGATCCCCTGCTGTGTGGATGGCAGTCTCTCCTGCTGTCTCCGCATTCCAAAGACAGTAGGCCTCTGCCTACACCCTCCTATTTCCTGGGCTTCAACACAGTCAGTTGTAGCTCGGAAGTGCCGTCCACACGGAAAGAGACACTTGCTCCCGTGTCTCAGTGGGGTTCAGTAACGCCAGCTGATCCCCTGCTGTGTGGATGGCAGTCTCTCCTGCTGTCTCCGCATTCCAAAGACAGTAGGCCTCTGCCTACACCCTCCTATTTCCTGGGCTTCAACACAGTCAGTTGTAGCTCGGAAGTGCCGTCCACACGGAAAGAGACACTTGCTCCCGTGTCTCAGTGGGGTTCAGTAACGCCAGCTGATCCCTGCTGTGTGGATGGCAGTCTCTCCTGCTGTCTCCGCATTCCAAACACAGTAGGGCTCTGCCTACACCCTCCTATTTCCTGGGCTTCAACACAGCCAGTTGTAGCTCGGAAGTGCCGTCCACACGGAAAGAGACACTTGCTCCCGTGTCTCAGTGGGGTTCAGTAATGCTAGCTGATCCCCTGCTGTGTGGATGGCAGTCTCTCCTGCTGTCTCCGCATTCCAAAGACAGTAGGCCTCTGCCTACACCCTCCTATTTCCTGGGCTTCAACACAGCCAGTTGTAGCTCGGAAGTGCCGTCCACACGGAAAGAGACACTTGCTCCCGTGTCTCAGTGGGGTTCAGTAACGCTAGCTTATCCCCTGCTGTGTGGATGGCAGTCTCTCCTGCTGTCTCCGCATTCCAAAGACAGTAGGCCTCTGCCTACACCCTACTATTTCCTGGGCTTCAACACAGCCAGTTGTAGCTCGGAAGTGCCGTCCACACGGAAAGAGACACTTGCTCCCGTGTCTCAGTGGGGTTCAGTAATGCCAGCTGTTCCCCTGCTGTGTGGATGGCAGTCTCTCTGCTGTCTCCGCATTCCAAAGACAGTAGGCCTCTGCCTACACCCTACTATTTCCTGGGCTTCAACACAGCCAGTTGTAGCTCGGAAGTGCCGTCCACACGGAAAGAGACACTTGCTCCCGTGTCTCAGTGGGGTTCAGTAACGCTAGCTGATCCCCTGCTGTGTGGATGGCAGTCTCTCCTGCTGTCTCCGCATTCCAAAGACAGTAGGCCTCTGCCTACACCCTCCTATTTCCTGGGCTTCAACACAGCCAGTTGTAGCTCGGAAGTGCCGTCCACACGGAAAGAGACACTTGCTCCCGTGTCTCAGTGGGGTTCAGTAACGCCAGCTGATCCCCTGCTGTGTGGATGGCAGTCTCTCCTGCTGTCTCCGCATTCCAAAGACTGTAGGCCTCTGCCTACACCCTCCTATTTCCTGGGCTTCAACACAGCCAGTTGTAGCTCGGAAGTGCCGTCCACACGGAAAGAGACACTTGCTCCCGTGTCTCAGTGGGGTTCAGTAACGCTAGCTGATCCCCTGCTGTGTGGATGGCAGTCTCTCCTGCTGTCTCCGCATTCCAAAGACAGTAGGCCTCTGCCTACACCCTCCTATTTCCTGGGCTTCAACACAGCCAGTTGTAGCTCGCAAGTGCCGTCCACACGGAAAGAGACACTTGCTCCCGTGTCTCAGTGGGGTTCAGTAACGTCAGCTGATCCCCTGCTGTGTGGATGGCAGTCTCTCCTGCTGTCTCCGCATTCCAAAGACAGTAGGCCTCTGCCTACACCCTCCTATTTCCTGGGCTTCAACACAGCCAGTTGTAGCTCGGAAGTGCCGTCCACACGGAAAGAGACACTTGCTCCCGTGTCTCAGTGGGGTTCAGTAACGCTAGCTGATCCCCTGCTGTGTGGATGGCAGTCTCTCCTGCTGTCTCCGCATGCCAAAGACAGTAGGCCTCTGCCTACACCCTCCTATTTCCTGGGCTTCAACACAGCCAGTTGTAGCTCGGAAGTGCCGTCCACACGGAAAGAGACACTTGCTCCCGTGTCTCAGTGGGGTTCAGTAACGCCAGCTGTTCCCCTGCTGTGTGGATGGCAGTCTCTCCTGCTGTCTCAGCATTCCAAAGACAGTAGGCCTCTGCCTACACCCTCCTATTTCCTGGGCTTCAACACAGCCAGTTGTAGCTCGGAAGTGCCGTCCACACGGAAAGAGACACTTGCTCCCGTGTCTCAGTGGGGTTCAGTAACGCTAGCTGATCCCCTGCTGTGTGGATGGCAAAGTCTCCTGCTGCCTACACAGTCCTACTACTACTGATTTTTAACCATGCTCCAATTAGGCCTGTGGCTCCACTGTCTCTTGTATTTCCCCTGTCCTCCAACCCTGCCAGTTACAGCTCCGAAGTGGCGTCTGCACAATCCACACTTGTTCCTGTGTTACAGGTGTTCAGTCCGGTCAGTTAATCCCCTGATGTGTGTCCGGCAATGTCGCCTGCTCTGTCCACATTCCCATAACTAGGGAATGTGGACAGAGCAGGCGACATTACCGGACACACATCAGGGGATTAACTGACCGGACTGAACACCTGTAACACAGGAACAAGTGTGGATTGTGCAGACGCCACTTCGGAGCTGTAACTGGCGGGGTTGGAGGACAGGGGAAATACGAAAATCAGTGAAGCCACAGGCCTAAGTGGAGCTTGGTTAAAATTAGTAGAAGTCTACAACCGATCTTAAAATTTCTTCAATGCAGCCTAAGCCTGCTCCGTGCTTGTCCCTGGGCTTCAACACAGCCAGTTGTTGCTCGGAAGTGCTGTCTTCACAGAGTAAAACACTAGCTCCTGTGTTTGTGGGGTTCAGTAACGTCAGCTGTTCCCCTGCTGTTTTGATGGCAATCTGTCCTGCTGCCTCCCAATTGACAGCACATCAGGCCTCAGCCTGCTAAGTGCTTGTCCCTGGGCTCCAACATCGCCAGTTGCTGCTCATAACTGACTTTGGCACGGGTACTCCCTCCTGCCCAGCTTGGTTCCAGCCCTGCCTGCTGTTTCCGGGAAGTGTCAATGTCAGTTTGCCACCCCAAGTTGCCATGTCGTGTTGCGGTTGGGTTAGCCGAGGCTAGGGTGCCAGCAGTTTAGGTGCTTCCTATGTGGACTGCGGGTTCTGGTAAGAAAGGCTTGTTCCGTAGTGCCAGTAGGACAAGCACCCCCTGTAGGACTGTGTGATTCGGTAACTGTGGCCAGCTTGCGGCATGCCAACTTTGCTTTTCAGGGGTAACTTCAGCTGCCCCTCCGGGTTCCAGCACCGTCAGCTGGTTCTCGTCAGAGCCTTTGGCCTAGGTGCCTCCATCTCGGTATCCGAGTTCCGGCAACGTCTGCTGGTCCTTGGTAGTGCTTTGTAGCACAGGTACCTCCTGCTTAGTAACCGGGTTCCAGCACCGTCAGCTGGTCCTCGTTTGTGCCATTGGCTCTTATTCCTTCTGCTGCCCCTCCGGGTGCCAGCACTGTCAGCTGGTCCTCGCTATTTCCATTTGCTCTTGCAGCTTCTGCTACCCCTCCGGGTTCCAGCACCGTCAGCTGGTTCTCGTCAGAGCCTTTGTCCTAGGTGCCTCCATCTCGGTATCCAAGTTCCGGCAACGTCTGCTGGTCCTTGGTAGTGCTTTGTAGCACAGGTACCTCCTGCTTAGTAACCGGGTTCCAGCACCGTCAGCTGGTCCTCGGTTGTGCCATTGGCTCTTATTCCTTCTGCTGCCCCTCCGGGTGCCAGCACTGTCAGCTGGTCCTCGCTATTTCCATTTGCTCTTGCAGCTTATGCTACCCCTCCGGGTTCCAGCACCGTCAGCTGGTTCTCGTCAGAGCCTTTGGCCTAGGTGCCTCCATCTCGGTATCCGAGTTCCGGCAACGTCTGCTGGTCCTTGGTAGTGCTTTGTAGCACAGGTACCTCCTGCTTAGTAACCGGGTTCCAGCACCGTCAGCTGGTCCTCGGTAGTGCCATTGGCTCTTGTTCCTTCTGCTGCCCCTACGGGTGCCAGTACCATCAGCTGGTTCAAGAGGACAAAGAACAGGAAGACAACCACCAAGATGCAGAACAACAAGAGAGAGAAGACAAAGAAGCATAAAAAAACAAAGCAGAAGAACATTAAGCATAAGACTAATACTCTGAGCAAATGATATTATCTTATTTATAAGCAGAAGAAGACTAAGCAGTGTATGGGGGTGAGTCCGTTCCTCCTCGTGGTGCCCCTGGAAAAGGCCTGCTGCTGCAGGCCAAACTGAACGCGGACAAATCCTGTTGTAAATCTTTTGTGACAGGCAGAACGGAAGGTGTAAACTTCTAATTTTTCTAGATAACAACTACAGGAATGCCTGACACAAACAAGAATATGATGAAGAAGAATAGGAAGAAGATGAAGAAGTTGAATATGTAGAATAATAATTGTTGAATAAGAAGAATATGAAGAATGTAAGAAAAGGAAGAAGAAGAAGAATGTAAAAAAAGGAAGTAGAAGAATTTAAAAAAAGGAAGTAGAAGAATGTAAAAAAAGGAATAAGAAGAAGAATGTAAAAAAAGGAAGTGGAAGAATGTAAAAAAAGGAATAATAAGAAGAAGAAGGTAAAAAAAGGAAGAAGAAGAAGAAGAAGAAGGTAAAAAAAGGAAGAAGAATAAGAAAGAAGAAGAAAGAAGAAAGAAGAAGAAGACATACATGTCTGGCAAAATATAAATGAGGCTAACATAGTCAATATCTTTGTAACTCCTAACGTCTTTAAAAAAAAAGTTTAATTCCTGCTATTCCATTTGATTGGGCTAAACTTCTATGGCTTTAATGTCTCCTCCACCTCCCACAATACATTCTACATTATTCTTAGTTGTTTTTCTTCATGTAGAATTAACCTACAAGGAAAGAAAGGGTTTTTTTTAATTCCGATATTTTGGCCCCATTGACTTGCATTGGTTCCCGGTATCGGAATCGGCGATACCGATACTTTTTTTTAAGATCGGCCGATCCATTCCGATCCGATATTTTCAAGTATCGACTGGTATCGCTCAACTCTAGTGATGATTCATTCATACGTGCTCATTCAGGGATTTTTTCTTTCACTTTTCAGTGGTCAGCTGATTTTACAAAAAGAAGAGAACAAAAATCCCTTATCACAATGACTCCGCCTGATTCAGCTCAAAGTGAGTTGAATAATGTCCTTTGTCACAAACAGAGGACCACACCTAACGGAACCCCTCATCAATCAGGGACTAATTTATATCCCTTATACTCAATTACTCATCTCTCATCTCATTCGGAGGTTCTCATAGACATACATACAAGGACTCACACAGCCTGCCTATTTTGCATTTTGGAATTAACACAACTTATGAAGCTACAGCACTGTCCACTGACACTCTGAGAACACCAAAGCCAACTTCTTAAACCACAAGAACAACAAAAACCACAAAAGCTACAGCCCTATACAAAATACAGCCTCACATGATTTACTGCCAATCCAAAATGACCAAAATAACAACACTGCACAGAGTCTATCTCAGCTCTGAGCTACACAGTACACAACCAGTTAGTATACTGACAGATAATTACAGATGACAATTATTATCTTATTACTCTATTATTCAACTCTTATACGGACATACTCACTGGTGATGTCGGTTCTTTCTAACCATGTTGTACAGCCTTTACCCAGAGATATGGAGAGATCCAGAGATTGCAGGTGCAAAACAGTGTAAGAATAAAATTTCTCACCTTGCTGCAGCTGGATTTTGCATATCCAACCTCCCAGGAAGCTTCCACATACGGATTCCGAATAGGTTGGTTACCACGGTCCCACGTTCGGGCGCCAAAACTGTTGTAGCTGTTTTCATTCTGACCCAAAGTCAAGCATGCCAGATCACCAGTGAGGCCAAATTAGGAGTTTATGCCCTTAATTTAAAAGCGCTTGGAGAAAAAGGAAACTGCACACAGGATGTGAGCAAGTCACTTTATCTGACATATGAAACACAAGGCAATATTTTATACCATTTACAACAAATGTAACTCTATGTAGCTCATGTAGTCTCCACCGCTACCCAGGGTCATTCTTTATTTACCATGTACCCAGAACATGTTGTGGCTGACTATTGAGAACATATATGATAAGTATAGTCTCCTTGAAGAGGAGACTGACAGACTTTTGCATCATGAGAATAAATTCTAGCAATGAAAGGATGAACGGCAAAAGGCAATTATAGAATTAAAGGCAGTTAAAGCCAAACCATTAACCCTTCTATATCACACGCATAGACAGAGAGAAGTCACGCTTAGAAAGAGAGGAGCAAGAGAGAAAGACGCAGTTAGAGAAGGCACATGTGGATGCCACCTTAGAGAACCTAGCAGTAAAAAGAGAGGCTGCTGCTGCACTAGCCAAGGCAGAATCTGCCAGAAACACCGCACTGCACTTGCTCACTGAGCCAGTGCGCATGTCCTGAGTACAAACCTGTGCCCAAAGATACCTGTGGAGCGGGGCAGCAGTGGTGACAATGCATGCTCCAGGCTCACAGGACCTGTGTCACTGAAGGTAGAAAGCAGGGAAGGACCTACGATCGTGTGACTGAAGGGGGCGGGGCTTAGTGTCCTGCTGCTGGAGATAAGTGCAGGATTCTACTATAGGGATCCTCAAATCAGACAAACGGGGGTCATACACAAAGAGGTCAGCGCGGTACCAGAGGGACAAGCAGAGAGTAGTCAGAACATAAGCAATGAGTCATACACGGAGATAGCAGCACAGTACAAGAGGGGCAATCAGAGACTAGTCAGGACATAGACAATGAGTCAGAAACCAGAGAAGCAGATAAACAGTACAGAATCAAGAGACAAACTTACAACAGGGGACAGAACCAGGTCAGAACCATATAAGCAAGCTAGAAGACAATCAGAAGGCACAGGCACACAGGGGTCACCACACTCGGCCAAGGGTAAAAGTATAACTGACAGGGATTGGAGTTTCCCAGGGCTATAAGAAGCCCTCCTTGAGCCAAAGAGAGGCTATAATAATTAACCCCCGGCATGCAGGTCAAGCCTGCACTGAGCCCAAGACATTAACCCCTGACATGCAGGTCAAAACCTGCACTGGGATCATGACAATACCCCCTCTCAACGGGGGGCCTCTGGACGCCAGGCTTCCCCGGGTATTTGGCTTGGAAAGCCCGAACCAGGCGATCTGCATGTACAGAGTGAGCAGGAACCCACGAGCGATCCTCTGGTCCATATCCCTTCCAGTGGACCAGGTACTGCAAGGAGCAGCGCACCCGCCGAGAGTCCACAATATGTCCGACCTCATACTCCAAGAGACCCTCCACCAACACTGGAGGAACAACAAGCTCGGAGTCCTCCTTGACAGACCCCACGGCTTTCAACAGTGATTTATGGAACACATTGGATATCTTTAAGGAGGCGGGTAGACGCAGTCTATATGCCACTGGGTTGACTATTTCCACAATCTTATACAGACCAATGAACTTTGGTCCCAATTTAGATGATGGTACCTTCAAGTTGATGTTACGTGTGGAAAGCCAAACCTTCTCCCCTACCTGAAACATGTGTCCCGGGTAGAGTTGAGCGATACCAGCCGATACTTGAAAATATCGGATCGGAATGGATCGGCCGATCTTAAAAAAAAGTATCGGTATCGTCGATTCCGATACCGGGAACCAATGCAAGTCAATGGGGCCAAAATATCGGAATTAAAAAAAACCCTTTCTTTCCTTGTAGGTTAATTCTACATGAAGAAAAACAACTAAGAATAATGTAGAATGTATTGTGGGAGGTGGAGGAGACATTAAAGCCATAGAGGTTTAGCCCAATCAAATGGAATAGCAGGAATTAAACTTTTTTTTTAAAGACGTTAGGAGTTACAAAGATATTGACTATGTTAGCCTCATTTATATTTTGCCAGACATGTATGTCTTCTTCTTCTTTCTTCTTCTTTCTTATTCTTCTTCCTTTTTTTACCTTCTTCTTCTTCTTCTTATTCCTTTTTTTACCTTCTTCTTCTTCTTCTTATTCCTTTTTTTACATTCTTCTTCTTCTTCTTCCTTTTTTTACATTCTTCTTCTTCCTTTTTTTAAATTCTTCTTCTTCTTCCTTTTTTTAAATTCTTCTACTTCCTTTTTTACATTCTTCTTCTTCCTTTTCTTACATTCTTCATATTCTTCTTATTCAACAATTATTATTCTACATATTCAACTTCTTCATCTTCTTCCTATTCTTCTTCATCATATTCTTGTTTGTGTCAGGCATTCCTGTAGTTGTTATCTAGAAAAGTTAGAAGTTTACACCTTCCGTTCTGCCTGTCACAAAAGATTTACAACAGGATTTGTCCGCGTTCAGTTTGGCCTGCAGCAGCAGGCCTTTTCCAGGGGCACCACGAGGAGGAACGGACTCACCCCCATACACTGCTTAGTCTTCTTCTGCTTATAAATGAGATAATATCATTTGCTCAGAGTATTAGTCTTATGCTTAATGTTCTTCTGCTTTGTTTTTTTATGCTTCTTTGTCTTCTCTCTCTTGTTGTTCTGCATCTTGGTGGTTGTCTTCCTGTTCTTTGTCCTCTTGAACCAGCTGACCGTACTGGCACCCGGAGGGGCAGCAGAAGGAACAAGAGCCAATGGCACTACCGAGGACCAGCTGACGGTGCTGGAACCCGGTTACTAAGCAGGAGGTACCTGTGCTACAAAGCACTACCAAGGACCAGCAGACGTTGCCGGAACTCGGATACCGAGATGGAGGCACCTAGGCCAAAGGCTCTGACGAGAACCAGCTGACGGTGCTGGAACCCGGAGGGGTAGCAGAAGCTGCAAGAGCAAATGGAAATAGCGAGGACCAGCTGACAGTGCTGGCACCCGGAGGGGCAGCAGAAGGAATAAGAGCCAATGGCACAAACGAGGACCAGCTGACGGTGCTGGAACCCGGTTACTAAGCAGGAGGTACCTGTGCTACAAAGCACTACCAAGGACCAGCAGACGTTGCCGGAACTCGGATACCGAGATGGAGGCACCTAGGCCAAAGGCTCTGACGAGAACCAGCTGACGGTGCTGGAACCCGGAGGGGTTGCAGAAGTTAACCCTGAAAAGCAAAGTTGGCATGCCGCAAGCTGGCCACAGTTACCGAATCACACAGTCCTACAGGGGGTGCTTGTCCTACTGGCACTACGGAACAAGCCTTTCTTACCAGAACCCGCAGTCCACAAAGGAAGCACCTAAACTGCTGGCACCCTAGCCTCGGCTAACCCAACCGCAACACGACATGGCAACTTGGGGTGGCAAACTGACATTGACACTTCCCGGAAACAGCAGGCAGGGCTGGAACCAAGCTGGGCAGGAGGGAGTACCCGTGCCAAAGTCAGTTATGAGCAGCAACTGGCGATGTTGGAGCCCAGGGACAAGCACTTAGCAGGCTGAGGCCTGATGTGCTGTCAATTGGGAGGCAGCAGGACAGATTGCCATCAAAACAGCAGGGGAACAGCTGACATCACTGAACCCCACAAACACAGGAGCTAGTGTTTTACTCTGTGAAGACGGCACTTCCGAGCAACAACTGGCTGTGTTGAAGCCCAGGGACAAGCACGGAGCAGGCTGAGGCTGCATTGAAGAAATTTTAAGATCGGTTGTAGACTTCTACTAATTGTAACCAAGCTCCACTTAGGCCTGTGGCTTCACTGATTTTCGTATTTCCCCTGTCCTCCAACCCCGCCAGTTACAGCTCCGAAGTGGCGTCTGCACAATCCACACTTCTTCCTGTGTAACAGGTGTTCAGTCCGGTCAGTTAATCCCCTGATGTGTGTCCGGCAATGTCGCCTGCTCTGTCCACATTCCCATAACTATGGGAATGTGGACAGAGCAGGCGACATTGCCGGACACACATCAGGGGATTAACTGACCGGACTGAACACCTGTTACACAGGAAGAAGTGTGGATTGTGCAGACGCCACTTCGGAGCTGTAACTGGCAGGGTTGGAGGACAGGGGAAATACGAGAGACAGTGGAGCCACAGGCCTAATTGGAGCACGGTTAAAAATCAGTAGTGGTACGACTGTGTAGGCAGCAGGAGACTTTGCCATCCACACAGCAGGGGATCAGCTGACGTTACTGAACCCCACTGAGACACGGGAGCAAGTATCTCTTTCCATGTGGACGGCACGTCCGAGCTACAACTGGCTGTGTTGAAGCCCAGGAAATAGGAGGGTGTAGGCAGAGGCCTACTGTCTTTGGAATGCGGAGACAGCAGGAGAGACTGCCATCCACACAGCAGGGGATCAGCTAGCGTTACTGAACCCCACTGAGACACGGGAACAAGTGTCTCTTTCCGTGTGGACGGCACTTCCGAGCTACAACTGGCTGTGTTGAAGCCCAGGAAATAGGAGGGTGTAGGCTGAGGCCTACTGTCTTTGGAATGTGGAGACAGCAGGAGAGACTGCCATCCACACAGCAGGGGATCAGCTGACGTTACTGAACCCCACTGAGACACGGGAGCAAGTATCTCTTTCCGTGTGGACGGCACTTCCGAGCTACAACTGGCTGTGTCGAAGCCCAGGAAATAGGAGGGTGTAGGCAGAGGCCTACTGTCTTTGGAATGTGGAGACAGCAGAAGAGACTGCCATCCACACAGCAGGGGATCAGCTGACGTTACTGAACCCCACTGAGACACGGGAGCAAGTGTCTCTTTCCGTGTGGACGGCACTTCCGAGCTACAACTGGCTGGGTTGAAGCCCAGGAAATAGGAGGGTGTAGGCAGAGGCCTACTGTATTTGGAATGTGGAGACAGCAGGAGAGACTGCCATCCACACAGCAGGGGATCAGCTGACGTTACTGAACCCCACTGAGACACGGGAGCAAGTATCTCTTTCCGTGTGGATGGCACTTCCGAGCTACAACTGGCTGTGTTGAATCCCAGGAAATAGGAGGGTGTAGGCTGAGGCCTACAGTCTTTGGAATGCAGAGACAGCAGGAGAGACTGCCATCCACACAGCAGGGGATCAGCTAGCGTTACTGAACCCCACTGAGACACGGGAGCAAGTGTCTCTTTCCGTGTGGACGGCACTTCCGAGCTACAACTGGCTGTGTTGAAGCCCAGGAAACAGGAGGGTGTAGGCAGAGGCCTACTGTCATTGGAATGTGGAGACAGCAGGAGAGACTGCCATCCACACAGCTGGGGATCAGCTGACGTTACTGAACCCCACTGAGACACGGGAGCAAGTGTCTCTTTCCGTGTGGACGGCACTTCCGAGCTACAACTGGCTGTGTTGAAGCCCAGGAAATAGGAGGGTGTAGGCAGAGGCCTACTGTATTTGGAATGTGGAGACAGCAGGAGAGACTGCCATCCACACAGCAGGGGATCAGCTGACGTTACTGAACCCCACTGAGACACGGGAGCAAGTATCTCTTTCCGTGTGGACGGCACTTCCGAGCTACAACTGGCTGTGTTGAAGCCCAGGAAATAGGAGGGTGTAGGCTGAGGCCTACTGTCTTTGGAATGCAGAGACAGCAGGAGAGACTGCCATCCACACAGCAGGGGATCAGCTAGCGTTACTGAACCCCACTGAGACACGGGAACAAGTGTCTCTTTCCGTGTGGACGGCACTTCCGAGCTACAACTGGCTGTGTTGAAGCCCAGGAAATAGGAGGGTGTAGGCAGAGGCCTACTGTATTTGGAATGTGGAGACAGCAGGAGAGACTGCCATCCACACAGCAGGGGATCAGCTGACGTTACTGAACCCCACTGAGACACGGGAGCAAGTGTCTCTTTCCGTGTGGACTGCACTTCCGAGCTACAACTGGCTGTGTTGAAACCCAGGAAATAGGAGGGTGTAGGCAGAGGCCTAATGTATTTGGAATGTGGAGACAGCAGGAGAGACTGCCATCCACACAGCAGGGGATCAGCTGACGTTACTGAACCCCACTGAGACACGGGAGCAAGTGTCTCTTTCCGTGTGGACGGCACTTCCGAGCTACAACTGGCTGTGTTGAAGCCCAGGAAATAGGAGGGTGTAGGCAGAGGCCTACTGTATTTGGAATGTGGAGACAGCAGGAGAGACTGCCATCCACACAGCAGGGGATCAGCTGACGTTACTGAACCCCACTGAGACACGGGAGCAAGTGTCTCTTTCCGTGTGGACGGCACTTCCGAGCTACAACTGGCTGTGTTGAAGCCCAGGAAATAGGAGGGTGTAGGCTGAGGCCTACTGTCTTTGGAATGCGGAGACAGCAGGAGAGACTGCCATCTCCACAGCAGGGGAACAGCTGGCAGTGCTGAACCCCACTAACACTTGAACGAATGTGTTTGGCTCTGTGGAGACGACACTTCTGAACACCAACTGACGCTGTTGGAGCCCAGGATCAGGCGTGGAGCAGGCTGGGGCCTACTGGATTTTGGCTGGTGTAGGCAGCAGGAGACTTGCCATCTCCACAGCAGGGGTACAGCTGGCAGTGCTGAACCCCACTAACACTCGAACGAATGTGTTTGGCTCTGTGGAGACGACACTTCTGAACACCAACTGACGCTGTTGGAGCCCAGGATTAGGCGTGGAGCAGGCTGGGGCCTACTGGATTTTGGCAGGTGAAGGCAGCAGGAGACTTGCCATCTCCACAGCAGGGGAACAGCTGGCAGTGCTGAACACCACTAACACTCGAACGAATGTGTTTGGCTCTGTGGAGACGACACTTCTGAACACCAACTGACGCTGTTGGAGCCCAGGATTACGCATGCCGCATGCAGAGGCCAATGGGCAGCGGTTTTTATGGAGGTTGTTGACTACTACTGATTCTAACCATGCTCCACTTAGGCCTCTGGCTCCACTGTCTCTACTATTTACCCTGGCCTCCAACCCCGCCAGCTTCATCTCTGAAGTGGCGTCAGCACAATCTACACTTGTTCCTGTGTTACTGGTGCTCAGTCCAGTCAGTTGATCCCCTGATGTTTGTCCGGCAAGTTCGCCAGCTCTGTCCTCATTCCCACTACTGGTTATGGGAATGTGGACAGAGCAGGAGACCTTGCCGGACACACATCAGGGGATAAACTGATGGGACTGAGCCACAGGAACACAGGAACAAGTGTAGATTGTGCTGACGCCAGTTCAGAGATGTAGATGGCGGGGTTGGAGGCCAGGGGAAATAGTAGAGACAGTGGAGCCAGAGACCTAAGTTGGGCACGGTTAAAAATCAGTAGTGGTTTGAATGTTGATGGAGCTGGTGACTTTGCCGTCCACACAGCAGGGGATCAGCTGGCGTTACTGAACCCCACTAACACAGGAGCTAGTGTGTTTCTCTGTGCAGACGACACATCTGAGCGACAACTGGCTGTGTTGAAGCACAGGGATTATAGTTCAGGTGGTAGAAAAATGAACACACCAGCAGACCTGGATACAGTTGCCAACCACTAATTTAGTCTGTAAGAGGAATGGCAAAGTCTTTGGAGAGCCAGGCCTTGTTCATTTTCAGAAAAGTCAGCCGGTCAACATTATCGGAAGATAGTCGCGTGCGACGGTCTGTTAGTACACCACCTGCGGCACTAAAGACGTGTTCCGATAATACACTGGCAGCAGGGCAAGCCAGCACCTCCAATGCATACTGTCTAAGCTCTGGCCATGTATCCAGCTTAGAGACCCAAAACTTGAAGGGGGAAGAGCCATCTGGGAGTACAGCGACAAGGCAAGACATGTAGTCTGACACCATCTGACGGAAGCGTTGCCTCCTGCTGACTCGAGGCGTCGCTGATGGTGTAGACAATTGTGGTGGACACACAAAACTTTGCCACATTTGGGCCATAGTGGTCTTGCCTTGTGCTGCGGCGCTGCCTCTGCTCCCTCTTTGTGCAGAGTTTCCTCCACTGCCTCGACGCACAGAGCTGCTTTGTAAAGCACTAGCAACAATGCTGTCGGGTGGAATGGAAAACATTATGGACTGCACCAGTGACTCTTCGTACTCCCGCAGTTTACGCTCCCGGTTCAACGTTGGTATGAGCCTTTGTACGCTGTCCCGGTAGCGAGGATCTAGGAGGGTGTACACCCAATAATCAGCCGAGACGAGAATGTGGGCGATGCGGCGGTCGTTTCTCAGGCACTGCAGCATGAAATCAACCATGTGCTGCAGACTCCCAACTGCCAAAGAACCGCTGTCCCCTGTTTGAGGCGTGACCTCGGCCTGCTCTGCATCACCCCACCCTCGATGTACATACTGAGTAGAGGTTTGCGTACCTCCCTCCTCTGGAGAGATGTCTTCCTCCTCCATCGACTCCTCCTCATCCTCCTCACAAAGTGTCCGCTGCCTAGGCCTTTGTGAGGAAACACGAAGCGCAGACTGTCCAGAAGCAGATGGCATTTGGGACTCCTCATCCTCCACCTCTTCCGAAACCTCATCCCTTAGTGCTTGCAGTGTTTGTTGAAGCAGGCAGATAAGGGGGACAGTCAAGCTGACTAGTGCATTATCTGCACTCGCCATCCACGTGGATTCATCGAAGGCACGCAAAACGAGGCAGATGTCCTTCATAGAGGCCCACTCAATGGTGCTGAAGTGTGACCGGCGCACAGTGCGACTTGTTTGCGCCTGATGCAGCTGGTACTCCATGACTGCTGCCTGCTGCTCACACAACATATGTAACGTTGAATTCCACCCGGTGGGTAGGTCACATATGATGCGATGTTCCGGAAGGGCAAATCGTCGCTGCAGAGCAGCGAGGCGCGATCTTGCCGTGCTGGAACGCCGCAAGTGAGCGCACTCTATGCGGACCTTGTGCCACAGTGCATCAAGATCCGGATAGTCCCTCAGAAAGCTCTGCACGACCAAGTTAAGCACATGTGCCAGACATGGGATGTGTGTGAGGTTGCCTAGGCCAAGAGCTGCCACCAGATTTCGGCCATTGTCACACACTACCAAGCCCGGCTGGAGATTCGCTGGCCCAAACCACACATCGCTCTCCAGCTTGATAGCATTCCAGAGCTCCTGCGCTGTGTGGCTTCGATTCCCCAAAGAAATTAATTTGAGTACAGCCTGTTGACGTTTGGCCACGGCTGTGCTCATATCGGTCGTAACAGGCTCCTGCTCTGCTGTTTCTGAGGAACTTGAGTAGGAGGAGGAGTCTATGTGTACAGACTGGAGTCCTGCAATCCGTGGCGTTGGAAGAACACGTACAGCGCCACTCTCCAGATCTGTACCCGGCTCCACAACATTGACCCAGTGGGCAGTGAGGGAAAGGTATCGTCCCTGTCCATGGTTACTGGTCCACGCATCAGTGGTCAGGTGGACCTTGCTACTAACGGCGTTTAGTAGCGCATGTTTTATTTCGCCCTCAACATGTTTCTGCAGGGCAGGGACGGCTCGCCTGCTGAAATAAAAGCGGCTGGGCACGTTGTATTGGGGGACTGCCAATGCCATTAAGTCCCGGAAGGTGTCAGTGTCCACCAGCCTGAATGACAGCATTTCAACTGCCAGAAGTTTGGCAATGCCAGCATTCAGAGACTGTGCTCGGGGATGGTTTGCCGAGTATGGGCGCCTTTTATCCCATGCCTGTGCTACCGATGGCTGTGATGGATGGGAACGTGCTGCTATGGGTGGAATCTGACAGGGTCTCCGGACAACAGTGGCAGAGGTTCTTCCTTGGCGATCCTGTAAGGAAGCCGAACCAGCAGTGCGTGAGCTGGAGGAAGAGGCCCCAACACGAACTGAAGAGGTGGTAGGTGGTGCTGTACGTTGGCCTACGTCTTCAGGGTGTCTCTGCAACGCCAACTCGTGCTTGGTGCGCACATGTTTCCACATATTTTTGGTATTGAGGTTGCTGACATTTCTCCCTCTTTTGACTATCTGATGACACAGCTTGCATTTGACAAAGCAAATGTCATCTGCAACTGTGTCAAAAAAGGACCACGCACTGCAACTCTTGGGAGCGCCCGTTTTGCCTTTGGAATGAGGAATGCTCCTAACGGGTGCCGAAGTGGAGGGTACAGGCAACCAAGTCTTCCCCCTCCCTCTGCCTCCTGTTTTGGCCGGTAGGGGAATCTCTTCCTCCGAGCTGCTCCCACCACCTTCCTGTTCCTCACGCCATGATGGGTCAAGGACCTCATCATCTTCCCTCCCCTCTTCAAACAGCTGCTTCTCCGGGGTTGTCTCGCCAGCACCGTACGCACCAGAAAGTGGCAACTGAGTCTCGTCATCATCTGATGCGTACTGAGGTGTGCTGACCATAGGCACTGGCCCACTCGCCTCTTCAGATTCAGAGGGACAAAGAAGTTGCGCATCACTGCATACTCCCTCTTCTTCACATTCAGGAATGCTGCTTGGCTGGCCCCCTCTTTCCAAGCCAACAGATTCCGAGAACAGAAGTAGAGACTGTGATGGCTCCTGTCCATGTCTCTCTGACGGCCTGGGCACTTTGGCAGGTGGTGAAGAGACAGATGGTTGCTCTTCGGTGCTCTGGCCCTGAGAGGATGTGGAAGTAATTGAAGTCGATGCGTTAGCTGCCATCCATCCAACAACGGCTTCAATTTGTTCCTCCCGCAGCAGTGGGGTACGTTGAGGTCCTACAAAACTGCGCATAAAGGACTGTTGCCTGCTAAAACTGGGGGATGCTGATCCACTGGTGCCCGCAGCAGGCCCAGAATCCCCACATCCTCTACCTGCAGAATCCCCACGTCCTCTCCCTGCAGAATCCCCACGTCCTCTCCCTGCTGAAACTCCACGCCCACGCCCACGCCCACGCGCCTTACTCCCTGCCTTCTTCATCTTGCCAGACTGCTTAAGATAGGCAGAAAAGTACAAAGGGGGGCCTTAGTGTGCTTATTCCTGAACAGCTGGTTACAGGTACAAGAAACACTAATTTTATGAAGTGTGTGTGTGTGGACTACACTTTAATAGGAGCTGATGTGGCCTACACAAGTTCCAAATGTAGTGTTTGGTGAACTTTTTTTGTGGTTTCTTTGTTGGAAACAAACTCAAAGTATGTGAACAAAGAATTGAAACTGATAGTATCACCAACTTTTTGGAGCTATTACAATGCAGGCAGGTAACCTACAATGCAAAAGATGAGGCTCCAAAAAAATTGGGTAATACTAATCTGGCTGCGCCGGCAGGGCACAAGCCAGAAAAAAAGGCTCCTCTATCTACTCCTATATAGTGTTTGCAACCAACCAATGTTGATGGATACGGATGGATGCACACTAATAGGAGAAGAAAAAATGAGCTGCACTCAAAGACAAATATGTGTGAGGCAGTGACGCACGTTGAGCGTCCTACAACCATACGTAGCTGCAGGACACTCTACTCTGCGTGAGCTGCACTCACACACAGTCAGAGACCTCTCAGACAGCCGTGAACAGTACAGCTAAGTGGGCACTGGCACTGACAGGCTGCAGAAAGGCTCCGCTGTGTACTCCTATATAGTGTTTGCAACCACCGTAGATGGAGACGGATGGATGCACACTAATAGAAGAAAAAATGAGCTGCAATAAAAGAAAAATGTGTGAGGCAGTGACACGCTGAGCGTCCTACAACCAGACGTAGCGTGAGCTGCACTCACACACAGTCAGAGACCTCTCAGACAGCCGTGAACAGTGCAGCAAAGTGGACACTAGCACTGAAAGGCTGCAGAAAGGCTCCGCTGTCTACTAGTGTTTGCAACCAACGTATATGGATACGGATGGAAGCACACTAGATTGAAATTCTGTAAAAAATGCAGCTCAAAAATTAAAAGATGTATGAGGCAGCAGTGATCACACTGGGTGGCCTACAGCCTGACGTGGCTGCAGGACCCACTCCACAGCGTGAGCTGCACTCACACTGCCCTTGCAGACAGCTATTAAAACAGCGCTGCTGGGCTAAAAAAATGCTACTGTGGTGAATTATGTAGCCTGGGTAGAGCAATAGATATGTTTGATGATCGCTATTTCTAACTGTCCCTCACAGTCTTCAACAGCAGCCTGTCCCTAACTGAAGTCACAGCAGAGTGAACCAGAAATGGCGGCTGCAGCGCTTTTTATAGTGCATCATGACATCATTTCGGCAGCCAATCACAGCCATGCCAATAGTTAACATGCCTACATGCCTAACAGGATGTGCCCACACTTCGGAGGATTCCCATTGGCTTAATCAAAGCAAGCAGGCTCATAGCATGATGGGAACTTCCGATTCCGATTCCGGAATCCGATATGACAAAAGTATCGGAAGTCAGTATCGGAATTCCGATACCGCTAATATCGGCCGATACCCGATACTTGCAGTATCGGAATGCTCAACACTAGTCCCGGGGCTCTCTTTTTGTCAACAAAATATGTATATCTCCCCTGGGCCTGAGAGATATTACGCGGAACTTCAGCCCAGAGGTTTTTTAACCGTTGAACGGATCCCTCTGCCCCTGGACGACCAGAATCCACCTGTGAAAACTCCCTAAAATGAGGATTAAACCCATAAATTACCAGGAATGGGGACATGTTGGTGGATTGATTCACCTGGTTGTTAAAAGCAAACTCGGCCAACGGTAACGCATCACACCAATCCTCCTGTCTGGTGGAGGTCAGACACCTGAGAATCTGTTCCAGGGATTGATTGGTGCGTTCTGTCTGACCATTACTCTCCGGGTGATATGCCGAGGAGAAGGAGAGTGAGATGCCCAATTTCTTATAGAATGCCCTCCAAAATTTGGCCACAAACTGCACACCTCTGTCAGACACAACATTCCGGGGTATCCCTTGCAATCGGACCACATGCAGCACAAACAACCTTGACAATGTTGCTGCTGAGGGTAATGCTGCCAAGGGAATGAAATGGGCTTGTTTCGAAAACCTGTCCACCACCACCCAGATCACGGTATTGCCCCTGGATAGTGGAATACTGGTAATGAAGTCCATGGAGAGATGAGTCCATGGCCTATCAGGAACCGGTAACGGTATGAGTTCCCCAGCCGGCCGGTTATGTGAGCTTTTGGAACTTGCACAAACTTCACAAGCAGAAATGAATTTCTTGACACCGGACCCAAGTGAAGGCCACCAAAAAACCCTGGCTACTGCCTCTCTAGTGGCCGTGATCCTGGGATGAGCACTCATCCTAGACTCATGAAACTCCTGCAGAAGTCTAGGCCGCAATAAATCTGGAACAAACAATTTATCTCCTGGCCTGGCCGCCGGAGCTAGGGACTGGGCCCTCATAATTTCTTGTTCCAATTCTGACGAGACTCCCACCACTACCAACCCCGGGCGAAGAATGGAGGACGGCGGCTCGGGGGGAGACACCGGGTCAAAACTTATGGACAGCGCATCTGCTTTAACATTTTTGGATCCTGGTCGAACAGTAATTGAGAATTGAAAGAGTGAAAAAAAAAAAAGTGACCAACGGGCTTGTCTAGGAGACTATGTCTAAGTTCGGAGATCTCTTAAGGAGACGTACACGAGTATGGTGGAACTGTGAGTTCCTAGACAAATACTTCCAAAAAAGTCTCATTCCGAGGGGACTTCGTATCCAAGTCTTCCCTTCCTTTCCTATTGAGGACAATGAGTTTAAAGACAAATGGGAGGGCTTGGTTAACACCTGTTCTAGAGGTTTTTTGGATCTACTGAGGGAATATGATTTAAAAACTTTAAGTGCTCTTGAGAGCGAAATTGAAACTTTACAAATACAATTGCAGAAGGATCTCACCAGTGACCAGTTAAAAAAGTTTAATGATGAGATAGATGTTGATCTTCAGAAATGGGTATCAGATATTCAGACACAAAAAACTAAGAAGTTAAAGAGAGATATTCAGGACAAAACAACCGCCAAAGTATACAGATGGCGTAATCTGGCTGAACACTTTCGCTACCCATATAGGAAGTTTTCACGATCCAGATCGAGGTCAGCATCGACTAGATCTAATATGTCTATGGAAGAAGACTCTGTTTCACAGGCTAGCAATTTTAAGGATAATTCAATACGTGGTTCTACGTCAGGATGTGTAATAACTCGTCAGTCGGCTAGGAATAAAAATATCACTGGACGTACAAATGAAGGCCCTGTTACTAATTTGCAGGTGATTAATCTCTCGTCATATGGTCTCACTAAGCTGCATCTTGAGGTTTTGAGTAAGGGCTTGACCTTCTCTCCAACTAACTCTTTTAACTTTTTCCTAGCACTAAAGGACTTACATCTCTTTTCGCGAAAACTACTGCTGCAAAAACTACATCACAGAGATGGCAGTGGAGAGATGATGAGTGAAAGTGAGAGAGAGGCACTTCGCGCTCTTGAGGATCTCCTCGGGGAACAAGAGCCACCTACCCGAGGTAAGTTTCCTCAGAGTGTTCTACCCAGATCCACGAGGTTCCCACCTTTGTCATTGTGTCCCGCCATTGATATTTTCACAAAGCTAGTTATTGAGGACTTTAAAAAACTTTCCTCTCGGCGGAGATTTGACAATCTATCCTATAAACAACGACAGGCTATTATAGAACTACAGTCAATCCCAGGGGTACTGTTCAAACCTGCTGACAAGGGTGGGAACATCGTGGTATGGCCTACAAATTTATATGAGCGCGAGGTGTATAGACAACTGAGGAATCCTCATACATATGAGAAGTTGTCGTATAATCCCACCACCTCTTTCTCACTCTCACTCCAGTGGATCTTAGTTTGTGCTTTGGATAAAGATATTATTACTAAGACAGTGTTTGAGGGACTATTGGTCAAGTACCCTAGGACACCAACCTTTTACCTCTTGCCTAAAATCCACAAAAACGCCCTCGACCCCCCGGGCCGTCCGATCGTGTCTGGTATAGGGGGTCTTTGTGACCCAGTATGTAAATTTTTGGACTACTATTTAAAACCTTTGGTGGAACTGTTACCCTCCTATATCAAAGACACGACGGACGTCCTGACACGGGTCGATGGCGTTCTTGTGGATACTCGTACTCTCCTTGTCACGGCTGATGTCGAATCCCTCTACACCTGTATTGATCATACTCTAGGTGTGGATGCGGTCCGTCTCTTCCTGGGAATGTCTGGCCTGTACGGCTCCTTATGCGATTTGATCCTAGAGCTGCTGCGCTTTGTCCTTTCTCATAATTTTTTCGTATTCAAGGATCAATTTTATCTTCAGCGGTGCGGCACAGCCATGGGCGCGGCCTGTGTGCCTTCGTACGCTAATCTCTTCCTCGGTTCGTGGGAGAGATTCATTTTTGGCGATGGAGGCGTGCCGGCCGCTTCCCATGTGCTGTGCTGGCACCGCTATATTGATGATGTGTTATTCTTTTGGGATGGGACCGCGCAGCAGCTCGGGGACTTTATGGCGTGTCTCAATGCTAATAATTTCAACATTAAGCTCACCTACAAATGTGACCCGAGGTCTATTGACTTCTTGGATGTCACTTTGGAGGTGGATCATGGAGGTTACATTCAGACCGATGTATATAGAAAATCAACCTCGGTGAACGCCTTGCTTCACGCCAAATCTGCACATAACCAGTCCACCATTAGGGCCGTTCCGGTCGGGCAATTCCTACGGATGAGGCGGATATGCTCCACGGAAGTTAAATTTGAGAAACAGGCCCGCGATCTGAAAATACGATTTCAAGATCGCGGTTATAGTAACAGGTGTATAGGGAGGGGATATGACCGGGCAAGGAGAACTGCGAGAAGGGATTTACTGTACCCATGTGCACCAAGTGGTAGAGTGGATAATTGCAGGGGGAGTACCCCTCGAGATTTGGGTCCGCCTCGTTTTATTTCCACTCATAATCACGAATGGGACCATATGCGAGATATTCTCACTAAACATTGGGCCATTTTGAGATCTGAACCAGTATTGAATCAGATCATTGGAGATCATCCTTTGATGACCTCAAGAAGGTATAAGAACCTGAAGGACCTCCTTGTTAGGAGCCACTATGTTCCTGATATAACCAATCCTTTTAGTACTAGGGGCCCAGTGGCCGGCTCTGTCCCGTGTGGTCACTGCCTTGCATGCCGGAACGTCTCACGGTGTTCCACGTTTCATGATTCAAATGGTTCAAGAGAATTTTGAATTACTGAACGTATATCATGTGGCAGCACTAACGTTGTGTATTATGCTGTCTGCAGATTTCCTCTTATATATGTTGGTTTAACCTCTAGAGAACTCCGCGTGAGGATTCGCGAACACGTGCGTGACATTCTAGCGGCTAGGACGGTGACCGATCTTACTACCCTAAAGACGATCCCCCATCACTTCAAATTGATGCATAACTGTGATCCACAGACATTCATGGTCAGGGGGATTGATAGGGTACATTTAGGGATCAGGGCCGGTAATTATAAGAAAGTCTTGGCACAAAGAGAAGCCAAGTGGATAGTGATGCTAGACACGTTAACCCCGAAAGGTCTCAATGAGTCTCTGAGCTTTGCCTCTTTCCTGTAATTGCTATTTTTCTGCTGCATCCACCACTGATTATTACTCCCTATGGTTTGGCGTTTTATTGGTTTTAACTTTATTTTTTCTGTTTATTTTTTTATTTTTAGTTTTATGTATTTTGTTGCTGGTCTGGATGTTGGGATCCATCTGCTCTGTTTTTTGGCCTCAGCCATACAGTCGCAAGTGGATATATGATGCTTGGATACCGTACTGGAACTCCCTCCTATGAAGATGGGATTACATCACTAAGATGCTGTTTCCATTAATGATTCCACAGTTGATCTGTGTGGGGTTTGGGGCTAAAATTGTATCTGTTCAATGTTTTTATGTTAAACACATATATAATCTATATGGTTATGTATCTATCAGCGGTCTTTAATGTCGCATGTGGTTTTACACATTTTTCATGTAGTCACATATATATGGTAAATTCTGTCCATGGTGATACTATCATTCTGCGGTCGCGCGCATGCGCTCTGTGCCCGCCGTGTCTCCCTGCATGGAGGTGGCGCCCCCTCTGTGCCATTAGCGCAGGCGCCGGTGACCCTGAGTCCCTGTGCCTGCGGCCGGTGCTGTGCGCTTATCTCCATGTGTGTGAGCCGGATGACGTCACGACGCATGCGCCGCTATGGCCACTGACGATTGATGTATTCTCGTCACATGGGCGGACATGTGACTATCACCATGGATACAAAAGGTCCTGCGCCAGTACTAGACACAGCTCCTTGATAAAGCGCTATTGGGAAGCGCGAAACGCGCGTCGAAGCGTTCTTGCCACCACCTGGGGGACTTGTGCACCATTAGGTAAACGTTCCTGTCTTTTGGCTACTTTTCCATTAGGGCACAATGACGCATTGTGGAACGTGTTACACTGTTACCATCTTCTATGCATGTTGAACGCTTTTGTGGGGCCCTACCGCCATTATTGACCTACTATGATCTTGATAATACTCTATAGAGATGGCGGGCTTTCATTTAGGGGCCATACCCTCACAATGAGTTTCAGCATGATGGTGCCTTGTTAACTATCCCCACATATTTCTCCTGGTTGTTTGACGTCATATTTTATGTGCAACTGTGCTATGATTGTTACATATTTCTATGTGTTTTTGTACTAATAAATTGGCAATTTGCTTGATATTAAAACAAATCCTCTTGGATTCAATCACTCCTGTTCTCCTGAATATATATGTATGTATGGAGTGGAACCATATATTATGGCAGATTATCATTTTAAGATACTGCTATTTATTCCTTGCAAGGTATTGGGCTATTCTGTTGTACTAATTGTCTAGGAGTAAGCCTCTTAGCAGATTCAAGGTATGCCAAATTTTTGTGATCAGTGATAACCGCGATCGGGTGAGCCGCCCCTTCCAAAAAGTGCCTCCATTCTTTACATCAACCCCCTTCCGGGTAAGATCCGTGAGTCGTTTAACCACTTGAGAGAAACCTTTAATGAATCTCCGGTAATAGTTCGCAAATCCCAAGAAGCACTAAAGCCCCTTGAGATCATGAGGCTGAACCCAGTCTGCGATCACCAGCACCTTCTTTGGGTCCATACAAAACCCCTCACAAGATACAATCATCCCCAAGAAAGACAGTTCCTGTACGAAAAATGAACATTTTTCCAATTTAGCAAAAAAGTGGTTCTCCCTGAGTCTCTGGAGAACTGTCTGTAGATGTTGCAAGTGAGACTGACTGTCCGGGGAATACACCAAAATGTCATCCAAATAAATGACAACAAAACGGCCTATCAGGTCAGAAAACACAACATTGATAAAGTTTTGGAAAATAGCGGGGGCATTAGTTAACCCAAACGGCATAACCAGGTTTTCAAAGAGTTCCTCTGATGTGAGGAATGCAGTTTTCCACTCGTCCCCTTCCCGAACCCTTATCAGGTTGTAGGTCCCCCAAAGATCTAATCTGGAGAACCATTGGGCCCCAGATAACTGGTTACATAAGTCTGGGATGAGGGGAAGTGGATAAGTGTTCCTAACCGTTATCTTGTTAAGTTCCCGAAAGTCGAGGCACCTCGGCAAACCACCATCTTTCTTCTTCACAAAGAAGAATCCTGCTGCCACGGGTGACACAGAAGGCCTGATATGCCCTTTGCAGAGACTCTCAGCTATGTACTCCTTCATGGCTTGGAGCTCAGGCCCGGACAAATTGAACAATCAAGCATTAGGTAACTTGGCTCCGGGTACTAAATCAATGGCACAATCGTAGGGTCTGTGTGGTGGCAGCGCCTCAGCCTCGCTTTCAGAAAATACGTCTTCGGAATCCTTCAGGTACTCTGGAATACCTTCCAGACTGATAGACGACACAGATACGGTTTTAACAGAGTAAACAAGAGGCCCCAGGTTACAACATTTATCATTGCATCCCCATTGAGTGATCTCCCCTGTCACCCAATCAATGGTAGGATTATGGCGCTGTAGCCAAGACATCCCCAGTACCAGTCCTGCAGGCAAGTTATCTAACACAAGACAAGTTAATTTTTCCACATGAGTGGGATCCACTTTCAGAGAAAAAAGTTCAGACCTGAAACAGATACTGTCCCGGGTAAGAGAGGACGAGTTAATTGCCACAAGTTTAACAGGGTCCTGAAGCCTAACTGTCCCTATCTTATTAAGAGCTATAATCCGGGAATCAATCAGGTTAACAGCAGAGGCACAGTCAACAAAGGCGGTTGTCTGAACAGGACCATCAGCAAGATCCAGTTCAACCCGAAGCACAATTTTTGCAAGTGAGGAAAAAGGTACCTGAAGGTTTGGGTAGCCTCCTCGATTACTACCCAGTCCTAGTCGTTTTCCCGCCACCTTGGAGGATGACGGACAGGAGAGGCAGTCCTTCTTCCAAAGTCCAGATTCCCCACAATAAAAGCACAACTGCTTCTCCCTTCTCCTCACAGGTGACAGCGCTCACCTCCATAGCCTCAGGAGGAGTTCAGGTCTCACCTCCACTGGGGAATAAAGAGGTTTCGAGTTGCATCACCCCTCTTGCATGCAGTCTGCGATCCATATGAACCGCTTGGTTCATGGCATCCTCCAGGGAGTCAGGTGGAGGATGAAGTGCCAGGTCATCTTTCAGACGTTCACACAGGCCTCTACAGAACAACCCCCGAAGGGCAACATCACTTCAAGAAATCTCAGTTGCCCAACGTCAAAAATTCAGAACAGAACCACTAGGCCGAGTGCTTCCCCTGACAGACACTCATCACCTTGTCCTCAGCCAAACGCACTCTATCGGGCTCATCGTAAATAAGTAGCATTGAGCATTCCGATACCGCAAGTATCGGGTATCAGCCGATATTAGCTGTATCGGAATTCCGATACTTAGTTCCGATACTTTTTTCATATCGAATACCGGAATCGGAAGTTCCCATAATGCTATGAGCCCGCTCGATTTGATTCAGCCAATGGGGATCCTCAGAAGTGTGGGCACATCCTGTTAGGCATGTAGGCATGTTAACTACTGGCATGGCTGTGATTGGCTGCTGAAATGATGTCATGATGCACTATAAAAAGCGCTGCAGCTGCCATTTCTGGTCACTCTGCTGTGAATTCAGTTAGGGACAGGCTGCTGTTGAAGACTGTGAGGGACAGTTAGAAATAGCGATTATCCAAAATATCTATTGCTCTACCCAGGCTACATAATCCACCACTGTAGCATTTTTGTTGCCCAGCAGCGCTGTTTTAATAGCTGTCTGCAAGGGCTGTGTGAGTGCAGACCCACGCTGTGTAGTGTGTCCTGCAGGCACATCTGCTTGTAGGCCGCCCAGCGTGTGTCTCTGCCTCATACACATTTTTCTTTTATTGCTGCTTTTTTTTTCTCCTGTATAGCGTGCTTCCATACGTATCCATATACGTTGGTTGCAAACACTAAAGGAGTGGACAGCGGAGCCTTTCAGCAGCCTTTCAGTGCTATAGCCCATTTTTCTGCACTGTTTTTGGCTGTCTGATAGGTCTCTCTGTGTGTGAGTGCAGCTCACGTTGCAGTGTGTTCTACAGCCACCGCTAGCTGTAGTCCGCTCAGCGTGCGTCACTGCCTCATACATAGTCCTTTTTTTGCAGCTAATTTAGCCAGATTTTTGCTCCTATATTAGTGTGCTTCCAACCGCATCCATTGTCATTGGTTGGTTGCAAACACTATATAGGATTAGATAGAGGAGCCTTTTTGCTGGCTTGTGCCCTTCAGGGCCAGCCAGACTAGTATCACCCTATTTTTTGGAGCCTCATCAATTGCATTGTAGGTTAGCTTCCTGCATTGTAATCGCTCCAAAAAGTTTGTGATACTATAGCTTTCAAACTTTGGTCACATCCTTTTCTTTCCCCCCCCCCAAAAAAAAAGAAAGGAAATATAGTTCACCAAACACTCCACTTTACAGTTGTCTAGGAAACATTAGATCATATTAAAATGTAGTACACACACTCTTAGCCAAATTAGTGTTTCTTATACTGGTTAGCAGGTGTTCAGGAATAAGAACACTAAGCCACCCCTTTTTTACTTTTCTGCCTATCTTTATCAGTCTACCAAGATGAAGAAGGCAGGGAGTAAGGCACGTGGTCGTGGCCATGGAGTTTCAGCAGGGAGAGGACGGGGGGATTCAGCAGGGAGAGGACGTGGGGATTCGGTGTCTGCTGCAGCCACCAGTGACCCTGCATCCCCCACTTTTACCAGGCAACAGTCCTTCATGCGCAGCTTTGTAGGACCTCGCCGTACCCCACTGCTGCGTGACGAACAAATTGAAACCGTTATCGGATAGATGGCAGCTAACGCATCCACTTCAATGTCTTCCGCATCCTCCCAAGGCCAGAGCACTGAAGAGCAACCATCTGTCTCTTCACCACCTGCCAAATTGCCCAGGCAGTCTGAGAGCCCTGGACAGGAGCCATCTCAATCTTTACTTCTGTTCTCAGAATCTGTTGGCTTGGAAAGAGGTGGCCAGCCAAGCAGCATTCTAGAGCGTGAAGAAGAGAGAGTATGCAGTGATGCGCAACTGCTTTGTCCCTCTGAATCTGAAGAGGCGGGTGGGCCAGTGCCTATTGTCAGCACACCTCAGTGCTCATCTGATGATGTTGAGACTCAGTTGCCAATTTCTGGTGCGTACGGTGCTGGCGAGACAACCCAGGACCAGCCGGTGCTTGAAGAGGGGAGTGGAGATGATGAGGTCCTTGACCCATCATGGCGTCAGCCACAGGAAGGTGGTGGGAGCAGCTCTGAGGAAGAGATTCCCCGAACGGCCAAAAGAGGAGGGAGAGGGCGGGGGCAGACTTGGTTGCCTGTAGCATCCACTTTGGCACCCGTGAGGAGTAATCCTCTTCCAAAACACAAAACGGGCGCTCCCAGGACTTGCAGTGCTTGGTCTTTTTTTGACACAGTTGCAGATGACATTTGCTTTGTCAAATGCAAGCTGTGTCATCAGAAAGTGAAACGAGGGAAAAATGTGAGCAACCTCAATACCACAAATATGTGGAAACATGTGCGTACCAAGCACGAGGTGGAGTTACACAGACACACTGAAGATGTAGGCCAACCTTCAGCAGCACCTACCACCTCTTCAGCTCGTGTTGGGGCCTCTTCCTCCAGCTCACACACAGCTGGTTCGGCTTCCTCACTGGAACGCCATGGAAGAACCACTGCCACTGTTGTCCAGAGACCCAGTGAAATTCCACCCACTGAACCACGTTCGCAGTCATCAGCACACTCCCAGGCCACTCACCAGCAATCGATAGCACAGGCATGGGAGAAAAAGCGGCCATACTCGGCAAACCATTCCCGAGCACTGGCTCTGAATGCCGGCATTGCCAAACTACTGGCCCTTGAGATGCTGTCATTCAGGCTGGTGGAGACTGACACCTTCCGGAACTTTATGTTATTGGCAGTTCCACAATACAATGTGCCCAACCGCTTTTATTTCAGCAGGCAAGCCGTCCCTGCCCTGCAAAAGCATGTGGAGGGAAAAATTAAAAATGCGCTACTAAATGCCGTGAGTAGCAAGGTCAACCTGACCACCGAGGCGTGGACCAGAAGCCATGGACAGGGACGATACCTTTCTCTCACTGCCCATTGGGTCAATGTTGTGGAGCCGGGTACAGATCTGGAGAGTGGCTATGTACGTATTCTGCCAACTCCAAGGATTGCAGGAATGCAGTCTGTACATATTGAGTCCTCCTCCTACTCTAGTTCCTCGGAATCAGCACTGCGTGAGCCTGTTAGGCCAGATATGAGCACAGGTGTGGCCAAACGTCAACAGGCCGTCCTTAAATTAATTTCTTTGGGGAATCGGAGCCACACAGCACAGGAGCTCTGGAATGCCATCAAGCAGGAGAGCGATGTGTGGTTTGTGCCAGCGAATCTCCTGCCAGGTTTGGTAGTGAGTGACAATGGCCGAAATCTAGTGGCAGCTCTGGGCCTAGGCAACCTCACTCACATACCATGTCTGGCACACGTGCTCAATTTGGTCGTGCAGAGCTTTCTGAGGGACTATCCAGATCTTGATGCACTGCTGCACAAGGTTCGCCTAGAGTGTGCTCACTTGCGGCGTTCCAGCATGGCAAGATTGCGCATTGCATCTCTGCAACGCCGATTCCGCCTGCCAGAACATCGCATCATATGTGACCTCTCCACCAGGTGGAATTCAACGTTAGATATGTTGGAGCGGTTGTGTGAGCAGCAGGCAGCAGTAATGGAGTACCAGCTGCATCAGGTGCAAACAAGTCGCACTGTGCACCGGTCACACTTCACCACCACTGAGTGGGCCACTATGAGGGACATCTGCCAAGTTTTGCGTGCCTTCGATGACTCCACGCAGATGGCCAGTGCAGATGATGCACTAATCAGCATGACTGTCCCCTTCATCTGTCTGCTTCAAAAACCTTACAAGCACTAAGTGAGGAGGTTTTTGAAGAGGTCGAGGATGAGCAGTCAGAAATGCCATGTGCTTCTGGCAAGTCTGCGCAACATGCTTCCACACAAAGGCCCAGGCAGGGGACACTTAGTGAGGAGGATGACGAGGAGTCAATGGAGGAGGAGGAACACATCTCTCCAGAGGAGGGAGGTACACAAGGCTCTAGTAGTCAGTGTGTACAGCGAGGGTGGGGTGATGCTGAGCAGGAAGAGATGCTGCCTCAAGCTGGGGACAGCGTTTCCGGTCCAGTTGGCAGTCTGCAGCACATGGTTGATTTCATGCTGCAGTGCTTGTTAAATGACCGCCGCATCGCCAACATTCTCCACACGGCTGATTATTGGGTGTACACCCTCCTAGATCCTCGCTACCGGGACAACTTACAAAGCCTCATACCACAGTTGAACCGGGAGTGAAAAATGCGGGAGTACCAAGAAACACTTGTGCAGGCCATCATGTTCTCCATTCCCCCCGCAAGTGTTGCTGGTAGTGCTTTTCAAAGCAGCCATGTGGGTAGAGGCAGTGGAGGAAGCTCTGCACAAAGAGGTAGCAGAGGCAGTGCAGCAGGACAAGGCAAGGCCAGTATGGCCCAAATGTGGAAAAGTTTTGTGGGACCGCCACAAACGGCTACACCATCACATACGGCTCCAGTCAGCAGGAGGCAACGTTTCCGTCAGATGGTGACAGACTACTTGTCTTGCCCTGTTAGTGTTCTCCCAGACGGCTCTTCCCCGTTCAAGTATTGGGTCTCTAAGCTGGATACATGGCCAGAGCTTAGCCAGTATGCAATGGAGGTGCTGGCTTGCCCTGCTGCCAGTGTATTATCGGAACGTGTCTTTAGTGCTGCAGGTGGTGTGGTAACAGACCGTCGCACGCGACTATCTGCCGATAATGTTGACCGGCTTACTTTTCTGAAAATGAACAAGGCCTGCATCTCACCTGAATTTGCCAGTCCTCTTCCAGAATAAATAATTGGCTGGCAACAGGATCCAGGTCTCCTGTTGTGTTCATGTTTCTATGACCTGAACTTTATTTCCTGGGCTACAGCAACACCCGTTGTTGCTCAGAAGTGCTGTCCACACAGACAAAACACTCGCTCATGTGGAAGTGGGGTTCAGTAACGTCAGCTGATCCCCTGCTTTGTGTATGGCAAAGTGTCCTGCTCCCTCCACAGTCAAACAACCTCAGATTTACACCTGGCTCCAAGTAGGCCTCGGCCTACTACCTGATTTTCCCTGGGCTCTGACACCGCCAGTTGGTGCTCAGAAGTGCTGTCCGCACAGACAAAACACTCGCTCATCTGTAAGTGGGGTTCGGTAACGTCAGCTGATCCCCTGCTGTGAGAACGGCAAACTCTTCTGCTGCCTACAACTTCTGACTACCTCTGATTTAATATGTTCTCTGATTTGCCCTCTGTCTCCACTCTGTTTTGAGTATTTCCTCCGGCCTACAACACCGCCTGTTTCTGCTCTCGAGTGCCGTCTGCACAATCCACACTTGTTCCTGTGTTACCTGGGTTCTGTAACATCTGCTCATCTCCAGAGGTGAGCACGGCAATGTCTCCTGCTTTGTCTACATTCCCACTACTTGTAGTGGAAATGTGGACAGAGCAGGAGACATTGCCTGACTCACCTCTAGGGAGAAGCTGCTGTTACAGAACCCCAGTAACACAGGAACAAGTGTGGGTTGTGCAGACAGCATTTCAGAGCAGCAACTGGCGTGGTTGGAAGCCAGAGGAAATACTCGAAACAGAGTGAAGACAGAGGCCTAATTGGAGTACGTTGACAGTTAGTAGTAGTCTAGAAACAATCGCAAACTGCCACCAAGTAGGCCTCGGCCTACTACCTGATTTTCCCTGGGCTCCGACACCGCCAGTTGGTGCTCAGAAGTGCTGTCCGCACAGACAAAACACTCGCTCATGTGTAAGTGGGGTTCGGTAACGTCAGCTGATCCCCTGCTGTGTGTACGGCAAACTCTCCTGCTGCCTCCAAATTCAAACAACGTCTTATCTTAAACTGCCTCCAAGTAGGCCTCAGCCTACAAAATGACTATCCCTGGGCTCCAACATTGTCAGTTGTTGCTCTGAAGTGCTGTCCACACAGAAAAAAACACTCGTTCATGTGAAAGTGGGGTTCGGTAACGTCAGCTGATCCCCTGCTGTGTGGAGGGCAAAGTGTCCTGCTCTCTCCAAAGTCAAAATACCTCAGCTTTACACCTGGCTCCTTGTAGGCCTCGGCCTGCACCCTGATTGTCCCTGGGCTCTAACAACGCTAGTTGGTGCTAGGAAGTGCTGTCCACACAGAAAAACACACTTGTTCATGTGAAAGTGGGGGTCAGTAACGTCAGCTGATCCCCTGCTGTGTGGAGGGCAAAGTGCTGCTGCCTCCAAATTGTAACTACTTCAGATTTAAACATTCTCTGATTTGGCCTCTGTCTCCACTCTGTCTCTAGTATTTCCCCTGACCTCCAACACCACCAGTTCCTGCTCACAGTTGCCGTCCACGCATTCCACACGTGTTCCTGTGTTCCTGGTGTTCTGTTACGTGAGCAGATCCCCCAATGTGTGTCCACCACTGTCTCCTGCACTGTCCACCTTCCCACTGCAAGCGGTGGGAATGTGGACAGAGCAGGAGACAGTGGCAGACATACATCAGGGGCTCTGCTGACATTACAGAACCCCAGTAACCCAGGAACACGTGTGGATTGGGCAGACGGCTGCTGTACGCATAAACTGGCGGTGTTGGTGGTCACGTGAAATCCTGGAAACAGAGTGGAGACAGATGCCTAATTGGAGCACGTTGACAGTCTGTTGTAGCCTACAAACAATCTAAAACTGCCACCAAGTAGGCCTCGGCCAGCACCCTGATTGTCCCTGGGCTCCAACAACGCTAGTTGATAATCGGAAGTGCTGTCCACACAGAAAAACACACTTGTTCATGTGAAAGAGGGGGTCAGTAACGTCAGCTGATCCCCTGCTGTGTGGAGGGCAAAGTGTCCTGCTCCCTCCAAAGTCAAAATACCTCAGCTTTACACCTGGCTCCTAGTAGGCCTCGGCCTGCACCCTGATTGTCCCTGGGTTCCAACAACGCTAGTTGGTGCTCGGAAGTGCTGTCCACACAGAAAAACACACTTGTTCATGTGAAAGTGGGGGTCAGTAACGTCAGCTGATCCCCTGCTGTGTGGAGGGCAAAGTGTCCTGCTCCCTCCAAAGTCAAAATACCTCAGCTTTACACCTGGCTCCTAGTAGGCCACAGCCTGCACCCTGATTGTCCCTGGGTTCCAACAACGCTAGTTGGTGCTCGGAAGTGCTGTCCACACAGAAAAACACACTTGTTCATGTGAAAGTGGGGGTCAGTAACGTCAGCTGATCCCCTGCTGTGTGGAGGGCAAAGTGCTGCTGCCTCCAAATTGTAACTACTTCAGATTTAAACATTCTCTGATTTGGCCTCTGTCTCCACTCTGTCTCTAGTATTTCCCCTGACCTCCAACACCGCCAGTTCCTGCTCACAGTTGCCGTCCACGCATTCCACATGTGTTCGTGTGTTACTGGGGTTCTGTTGCGTCAGCAGATCCCCCAATGTGTGTCCACTACTGTCTCCTGCACTGTCCACCTTCCCACTGCAAGCAGTGGGAATGTGGACTGAGCAGGAGACAGTGGCAGACACACATCAGGGGCTCTGCTGACATTACAGAACCCCAGTAACACAGGAACACGTGTGGATTGGGCAGACGGCTGCTGTACACATAAACTGGCGGTGTTGGTGGTCACGTGAAATCCTGGAAACAGAGTGGAGACAGATGCCTAATTGGAGCACGTTGACAGTCTGTTGTAGCCTACAAACAATCTAAAACTGCCACCAAGTAGGCCTCGGCCTGCACCCTGGTTCTCCCTGGGCTCCAACAACGCTAGTTGGTGCTCGGAAGTGCTGTCCACACAGAAAAAAACACTCGTTCATGTGAAAGTGGGGTTCGGTAACGTCAGCTGATCCCCTGCTGTGTGGAGGGCAAAGTGTCCTGCTCTCTCCAAAGTCAAAATACCTCAGCTTTACACCTGGCTCCTAGTAGGCCTCGGCCTGCACCCTGATTGTCCCTGGGTTCCAACAACGCTAGTTGGTGCTCGGAAGTGCTGTCCACACAGAAAAACACACTTGTTCATGTGAAAGTGGGGGTCAGTAACTTCAGCTGATCCCCTGCTGTGTGGAGGGCAAAGTGCTGCTGCCTCCAAATTGTAACTACTTCAGATTTACACATTCTCTGATTTGGCCTCTGTCTCCACTCTGTCTCTAGTATTTCCCCTGACCTCCAACACCACCAGTTCCTGCTCACAGTTGCCATCCATGCATTCCACACGTGTTCCTGTGTTCCTGGTGTTCTGTTACGTGAGCAGATCCCCCAATGTGTGTCCGCCACTGTCTCCTGCGCTGTCTACCTTCCCACTGCAAGCGGTGGGAATGTGGACAGAGCAGGAGACAGTGGCAGACACACATCAGGGGATCTGCCGACATTACAGAACCCCAGTAACCCAGGAACACGTGTGGATTGGGTAGACGGCTGCTGTACGCATAAACTGGCGGCGTTGGTGGTCACGTGAAATCCTGGAAACAGAGTGGAGACAGATGCCTAATTGGAGCACGTTGACAGTCTGTTGTAGCCTACAAACAAAATCAAAAACTGCCACCAAGTAGGCCTCGGCCTGCACCATGATTGTCCCTGGACTCCAACAACGCCAGTTGGTGCTCGGCAGTGTCTTTGGCACGGGTACTCCCTGTTGCCCAGCCTGTTTTCAGCACGCCTGCTGTTTCCGGGTAGTGTCAAGGTCACTATGCCACCAATCCGTTGTCCTGTCGTCTTGCGGCCGGGTTAGCCGACTCTACGGTGCCTGCAGTTTAGGTGACTCCTATGTGGGCTGCGGGAACTGGCACTGAAGGCTGGATCCGTAGTGCCAATGGGACATGGACCCCGTGTAGGACTGTGGGTTTCGGTAACTGCGGCCGGCTTGCGGCCTGGCTACTTTGCTTTGAATGGGTACCTTCTGCTACCCACCCGGGTTCCAGCACTGTCTGCTGGTTCTCGCCAGAGCCTTTGGCCTAGGTGCCTCCATCTCGGTATCCGAGGTCCAGCACCGTCAGCTGGTCCTTGGTAGTGCTTTCTAGCACAGGTACCTCCTGCCTAGTAACCGTGGTCCAGCACCGTCAGCTGTTCCTCGGTAGTGCCATTGGCTCTTGTAGCTTTTGCTACCCATCTGGGTTCCAGCACCGTCAGCTGGTTCTCGGCAGTGTCTTTGGCACGGGTATTCCCTGTTGCCCAGCCTGTTTTCAGCACGCCTGCTGTTTCCAGGTAGTGTCAAGGTCACTATGCCACCAATCCGTTGTCATGTCGTCTTGCGGCCGGGTTAGCCGACTCTACGGTGCCTGCAGTTTAGGTGACTCCTTTGTGGGCTGCGGGAACTGGCACTGAAGGCTGGATCCGTAGTGCCAATGGGACATGGACCCCCTGTAGGACTGTGGGTTTCGGTAACTGCGGCCGGCTTGCGGCCTGGCTACTTTGCTTTGAATGGGTACCTTCTACTACCCATCCGGGTGCCAGCACTGTCTGCTGGTTCTCGCCACAGCCTTTGGCCTAGGTGCCGGATCTCGGTATCCGAGGTCCAGCACCGTCAGCTGGTCCTTGGTAGTGCTTTTTAGCACAGGTACCTTCTGCTTAGTAACCGTGGTCCAGCACCGTCAGTTGGTCCTCGGTAGTGCCATTGGCTCTTGTTCCTTCTGCTACCCATCCGGGTGCCAGCACTGTCTGCTGGTTCTCGCCACAGCCTTTGGCCTAGGTGCCTCCATCTCGGTATCCGAGGTCCAGCACCGTCAGCTGGTCCTTGGTAGTGCTTTTTAGCACAGGTACCTTCTGCTTAGTAACCGTGGTCCAGCACCGTCAGTTGGTCCTCGGGAGTACGGGTACTCCCTCCTGCCCAGCCTGGTTCCAGCACGCCTGCTGTTTCCGGGTAGTGTTAATGCCACTTTGCCACCAATATGTTGTCCTGTCGTGTTGCGGTGGGGTTAGCCGAATCTTTGGTGCCTGCAGTTTCGGTGCTTCCTATGTGGGCTGCAGGTTCTGGTACTAAAGGCTGGTTCCGTAGTGCCAATAGGACAAGCATCCCCTGTTGGACTGTGGGATTCTGTAACTGCGTCATGCTCGTGGCCTTGCAACTTTGTTGATTATGGGTACCTTCTGCTACCCATCCGAGTTCCAGCACCATCAGCTGGTCCACAGTTGTGCCATTGGCTCTTGTTTCTTCTGCTACCCATCCGGGTTCCAGAATCGTCAGCTGGTTCTCGGCAGTGTCTTTGGCACAGGTACTCCCTCCTGCCCAGCCGGGTTCCAGCACCGTCAGCTGTTTCTTGGCAGAGTCTTTGGCCGAGGTGCCTCCTTCTCGGTGTCCGAGTTCCAGCAACGTCTGCTGGTTCTTGGCAGTGCGCAAGCCTCCCTACTTTAAAGCACAGGTACCTCATGCTTAGTAACCATGTTCCAGCACCGTCAGCTGGTCCACAGTAGTGCCATTGGCTCTTGTTTCTTCTGCTACCCATCCAGGTTCCAGCACCGTCAGCTGGTTCTAGGCAGTGTCTTTGGCACGGGTACTCCCTCCTGTCCAGCCTGGTTCCAGCACCCCTGCTGTTTCTGGGTAGTGTCAACGTCACATTGCCACCAATACGTTGTCCTGTCGTGTTGTGGTCGGGTTAGCTGAGTATATGGTGCCTGCAGTTTCGGGGCTTCCTATGTGGGCTGCGGGTTCTGGTACTAAAGGCTGGTTCCGTAGTGCCAATAGGACAAGCACCCCCTGTTGGACTGTGGGATTCGGTAACTGCGTCCTGCTCGCGGTCTTGCAACTTTGTTGATTATGGGTACCTTCTGCTGCCCATCCGGGTTCCAGCACCGTCAGCTGGTTCTCGGCAGAGCCTTGGGCCTAGGTGCCTCCTTCTCGGTATCCAAGTTCCAGCAACGTCTGCTGGTCCTTGGTAGTGCTTTGTAGCACAGGTACCTCCTGCTTAGTAACCGTGTTCCAGCACCGTCAGCTGGTCCACAGTTGTGCCATTGGCTCTTGTTCCTTCTGCTGCCCCTCCGGGTTCCAGCACCATCAGCTGGTCCTCGCTAGTTCCATTTGCTATTGTTCCTTCTGCTACCCATCCGGGTTTCAGTACCGTCAGCTGGTTCTCGGCAGTTCCTCAGCCTTCTTGTACCTTCTGCTACTTTTCCAAGTTCAAGCTTGTGGAAATGGTTTTTGATTCTCACTCTGGATCTCCCTGACAATGACCCTGAAGACGACAATCCTGAAGACCACACAGAAGAATACCTAAAAGATGACCCTGAAGAATATGACCAAGAGGACAAAGAACATGAAGACAACCACCAAGATGTAGAACAACAAGAGACAGAAGAACAAGAAGCATAAAAACCAAAAGCAGAAGAACATTAAGCAGTAGACTAAAAATCTGAGCAAATGATATTATCTAATTTATAAGCAGAAGAAGACTAAGCAGTGTATGGGGGTGAGTCCATTCCTCCTTGTGGTGCCCCTGGAAAAGGCCTGCTGCTGCAGGGCAAACTGAACACGGACAAATCCTGTTGTATATCTTTTGTGACAGGCTGAAGGTAAGGTGTAATCTTCAAACATTTATAGATTACAACTACAGGAATGCCTGACACAAATAAGAATATGATGAAGAAGAATAGGAAGAAGATGAAGAAGTAGAATATGAAGAAGAATAATAGTTGAATAAGAAGAATATGAAGAATGTAAAAAAAAAATAGGAAGAAGGTGAAGAAGAAGAAGAAGAAGAAGAAGATGAATAAGGTGAAGAAGAAGTTGATGAAAAAGATGCTGCTGAGGATGATGAAGGAGAAAGTGTGGGAGAAGTAAAAAAGAAGGTGAAGAGCATGGAAGTAGTGAAACATACATATCTGACAAAATATTAAAGACTTTAACATAGTCAATATCTTTGTAACTACGAACGTCTTTAAAAAAAAAAAAAATTACTGCTATTCTATTTGATTGGGCTAAACCTCTATGGGTTTAATGTCTCCTACACCTCCCACAATACATTCTACATTATTATTAGTTGTTTTTCTTCATGTAGAATTAACCTTCAGGGAAAAAAAGGGTTTTTTTTAATTCCGATATTTCTGTTCCATTGACTTGAATTGGACTTCCGGGATCGGAATCGGCGATACCCGATACTTTTTTTAGATCGGCCCATCCATTCCGATCCGATATTTTTCAGTATCGGGTGGTATCGCTCAACACTAAAATGTAGTAATTATTTAAAAAAAGAAAAGCTGAAATATCACATGGTCAAAAGTATTCAGACCCTTTGCCCAGACACCCATATTTCAGTCATATGCTGACCATTTCCTTGTGATCCTCCTTGAGATGGTTCTACTTCTTCATTGGAGTCCAGCTGTGTTTATTTAAACTGATAGGACTTGATTTGTAAAGGCACACACCTGTCTATATAAGACCTCTCAGCTCACAGTGCATATCAGCCCAAATGAGAATCATGAGGGCAAGCGAACTGGACAAGGAGCTCAGAAACAGAATTGTGGCAAGGCACAGATCTGGGGCCAAGGATACAAAAGAATTTCTGCTGTACTCAAGGTTGCTAAGAGCACAGTGGCCTCTATAATCCTTAAATGGAAGAAGTTTGGGACCACTAGAAGTTTTCCTAGACCTGGCCGTCCAGCCAAACTGAGCAATAGAGAGAGAAGAGTCTTTGTGAGAGAACCCAAAGATCACTGTGGCTGAGCCCCAGAAAACTGCTGCTCAGTGATGGTGTGGTAGCTGTTTTCGTTCTGACCAAAGTCAGTTCTGCCAGATCACCAGTGAGTCCGAATTGTGAGGTTTTTTGCCCTTTCTGTTGCAAGCGCTTGGAGACAAAGAGACTTCAACACACAAGCTGCTGCTGTGTCTATTTTACTATGAGGAACTATGACAGTGGCTGGTGTCAGTTTAGCAAGAGTGCAAACCCCTCTTATGTCTGGGCTCACCCACCTGTAGGCACGATGTCTGCAAACCAAGAATACTCCATCAGAGAGAACACAAACGTGACCAGGGGTCTGTATACATTGGTATAAACTCAAAAGTCCTGACATAGGCTTATGGGCACACCAAGTATTATTAATTCATTTTCCCCTTATACCAGATGTACATTTACCCCTTTCTTTCCTTATTATTTTACCCGCAGATGCTTTACAACCTTCAACACCATCCTAGCACACCGTCTCATTAACCTGTGTTTGATCATGAGTGTATATACGGAAGCAGTTATTGTCCTCACCACAGGTATTTGCTCCAGTGTGTTGAAGACTGAACCACAGTCCATCATTGGGAATAGGGTCTGAGTGAGGGATTTCAGTCCTCCTCCTGGTGACCATATTTCCGGTGTCTGAATCATATTCCCGCCACCCCCTTTGTACCTTAGGCCGCGTTATATTAAACTGAAACCAGGGATTAGCGGCCCATCCAATTACAGCCAATGAGGCAGATATATCACGGGGCACATCTTTTCCCCAAAACCTAGATTGAGTCCAAGTCTCATGTATGCAGTGTGGGGTTAATACCTCCCATGGCTCCAGAGGTAAGGGCAAGTACGGCATAGTCCTCGCAGATACTGGGCTGTGTGCACAGATCCAACAGTCTTTCGGTTTCTGTCCTTCCATGTCCTTTATAAGAATAGCATGATGCCGAATAAGTTTGTTGTCCCAGTCAGCATTTAAGAGTTTATCCTGTGTCTCTGTAGAGTGCAGTAATCCTGTCACTGCCAGCAAGGTGATGAGGAGAACAGTCTTTCAGCTGTTGACAGGACCTTCTTGCAGTGACTGGCGTGGATCCAGGTGAGCTTTCCTTCAAGTTTTACTGAAGTGAATGTGGTCAGCTGGACTTGGAAGGGGCCGTCAAATCGTGGGTCCAGGCTCCTCCTCACATGTCTGCGTATAACCACCCATTCACCTGGATTCAGCTGGTGCACGGTCTGCACTGGCATTAGGATCTGGAATGGATGAGAACACATGTTTATACACCACATTAAGTCTTTCCTGCAAGGCCTGGACGTAGGCTGTCATAGAACCGTGTTGCATTTGTAGCACCTGTGGGAAGTACAGACCAGTCTTTGGTGCACTACCAACAGGACTTCAAAAGGAGACAAGCCTGTATTTCTATTTGGAGTGTGTCTGACTGAAAAGAGTGCAAGAGGCTACCACTTGCACTCTACCCAGCTCTTTCCTGTGTCTGCCATGGCCTTTTGAATTTTCAGTTTAAGTGTCCCATTTAGTCTTTCCACTTTCCCACTACTTTGTGGCCTATATGGTGTATGAAATGCTTGCTGTACACCCAGGGCCTGCATGAATTCCCTCATTATTTCTCCTGTGAAGTGTGTACCCCTATCGCTCTCTATGGCTTCTGGGACACCATACCTGCAGATCAGTTCTTTCATTAGTTTGTCTGCAGTCGTTTTAGCACATTTTACCGGATAGGCTTCCGGCCAACCAGAGAAGAGATCTACACATACTAGGATATTTGCATACACTCCTACCTTGGTAGCTGTATGTCGTCAATCTGCAGTCTCTGAAATGGGTAGAGAGGCCTAGGTGTCGCTTTCTTAGGGACTTTTGCTGTTTTACCTGGGTTGTGCTGTGCACCGATGGGGCATGATTGTACAAGTTTCGTGGCTGAAGGCCAGGCATCTACCCTGGCACACATGTGACTTTTTGAGGTGTGAGTGGGGCCATGTGCTGCTTGCGCCATGATTGGGAACAGGGACTTTGGTAGGCACAATTTATCCTTATTCTCCCATACTCCATTTGAGTTCAGCTCAGCTCCCAGTCTCCCCCGGTGTACCTTCTCTGTTTTGGCAGCTTTTTGCCGTAGGGATTTCAGGACATCTAGGCTCAATGTGGCTGGAATACGCTGACTCCCTGCCACCGTCCACTGCTCTCTCTAGGCCGCCTTGTGCTACTTTAGCAGCCTCGTTCGCCCTTCGGTTGCCCTCTACCTCCACGGAGTCACCTCTTGTGTGTGCTTTTACCTTGACAATGCCAACCTGGACTGGTAACATCAATGCCTCCATCAATTGTTTCACCAGCTCTGCATTTTTAATGGGCTTCGAATCTGTGTAAATATTAGCGACTTTACCTGCAGCGGCTCTACATGCCTCAGTGAGTGCCTTCAACTCTGCCTCCTGCGCCGACATTTGAGGAGGGAGTGGTTCAGCTTGGATTACCTCATGTGAGGATACTACTGAATATCCAGTGTAGAATCGTCCATCTTGGTGGTATCTGGAGCCATCTACAAAAAAAACTTAGGAACAGGTTTTTCATGAACGTGTGCAAAACCAACTGTCTCCTGACTCATCAGTTCTATGCAGTCATGTTCATGCGTCGTGTCAAAGTATCCTTCCTCACTCGCTAATATGGTCACCAATTCCTACTTTTCTGAATCCACAAACAGAAGGGTGGCTGGATTCAGAATGTTACATCTCTTTAGGGTGTCATACTCAGGAATTAGTAGAGCACACTCAAGTTGGAGCTGTCTGGCCATAGCCAGATGTTTTGGTTGAACTTGTACGAGTATGGCATGGATGTCATGTGGGCAATAGATTGTCAAAGGAAACGTCAGTGTGATCTGACATTGCTGCTCCTACCGCATGGACACACGTAGGTGACCCTCTGATCACTGGGTCTAATTGTGCTGAGTAGTAAGCTATTGGTCTCTGCTTCCCTCCATGTTGTTGTGTCAGTACTGCGGTAGCATGTCCTCCCTGCTCTGTGCAAAACAAGAAAAATGGCTGGTCATAATTTGGAATGCCTAAGGCCGGGTCTGACACAATGAGCAGTTTGAGAGAATGGAAGGAATCAATTGCATTTTGAGTGAGGTCCCGGGTCTGATGACAAGCAGTCATAAAGTGGTTGCAACATTTGTGAAGCAGGCCTGGTACCTTCGGCAATACAATGTCCCAAAAATGTCACCTTTTGTTTGTAATACTGTAATTTGTCACGTGAGACCTTGCAACCCTTTTCTGATAAAAAACATAGCAAGGAAACCGTAGTTTCCCTGCAGGACCTCTGGTCCAGGCAGAACAGCAAAAGGTCATCCACGTACTGTAATAGTACAATCTGCGGATGAGGTGATTGCCACTACTCAAGGATCCCTGCCATTGCTGCTGAATAGATGGCAGGGGAGTTCTTTCCCCCTTTGTGGGAGAACTGTCCAACAATATTGTTTACCTTTATGAGTAAAGGAAAAAGATACTGACAGTCATGGTGCAGGGGTACAGAGAAGAATGCACCTGCTAAATCAATGACTGTGAAACATTTTGACATCACTGGGATCTGTGACAGTATTGTGTGTGGATCAGGGACAATTGAGGTCACACTCACTGTAGCATCATTAATAGCCCTTAAGTCATGAACCTTTCTGTAAGTGTCAGCAAACCCTTGAGTCTTTTTCCCTAATGGGATACAAAGGGGTGTTGCAGGGGGAAGATCTTTACACCAGAACCCCTGCCTTAACATAATCTCTAATATCTCTGCTGGGGCCATTGATTTGGCTAGGCTCAAGGGGTATTGCTTTAAACAAGGAGGAGTGGTTCCATTTTTTCAATTTAATCGTCGTAATACCCTCAGGAGAGTACTGTATGATGGCCGGGATCGCACTCAGCACATCTGCTCCCAGTAAATACATAGGGGTATTGTCACTAACAATAAGTTTTGTAAGCACCACAATTCCAGCACCTCACTGTTTCTAGGTCCCTTGGTACCTTACTACGTCTCCACTGTTTTCCTTGTGTTGCAGCATACATGACAGGTCGTCTTACCGTCCTTGTTTGCTCAACTTCTTTAGCTACCTTAAGGAGGTCTTTCGGATCTACATATCTCCATTCAGGTCTGCCTGTCTGTACTGCGTCTCGTAAGCCTTTGCTCATACCGTCAATGAATGCATTTACCAGTATCTTAACATCGAGTGGGCTTATGGGACTGTACCCCATGTCTGCCCATTTCAGCTGTAAGCATCCAAAGTACATCTCTACACTCTCTCCTCTTTGCTGTGTCACGTTAGTCAGGAGTACAGACTGCTCTGATTGTTTCACTACAGCCCATTGTTTTAGCGATTCACAGTATGTCTCCCCAGATCATGCAGATTTATCATCCATGCCCCAAGCCTGATTCTTTGCCACATCTGTGTGTGTCTTAATTATATGTCCTAGTGCGTCACCTGCCTTTAAACTCACCAACCTCTCTAGGTCTGCCCAGGTACACTTATATGCCGGCTGTATTTCCTTTATGTGTCTGTAAAATGGGAATTGCTGGTCTTCAGGATCAGGCAACTGCTTCAACAAAGCTAGCTGGTCAGAGGGGCTCCAGGCATAATACACCTGCATCTTTCTTATTCTAGTTGCCCATCTAGGTCCTGATGTGGTTGATCGTCTGATGTCTACTGTCAGCTCACTCCTCAAAGGTCAATGTCCCCACTACCCACTAACCACACTATTATGTCAGCTTCTTATGATCTTGTCTGGATAGGATTTAGTGCAATTTGCTTAGGTCAGTAGCACAGGTCTCACAAGTAGCTATTCAGTCTGGGTTTGTCTGAGTCTGATCACAGTGTTTACAAGTCCATCTGTTTTGTCTGGGTCTATGGTTACACTTTGTCAATCAAAACATTCATAATACACCTTCCATACTGCTGCACATCCTCAAACATCATTTATTCACTTGCTATTTTCTTCCCTTGTCTGTGCCTTTTTGTACATCCAAACATTCACACTCTGGTATTTTTGCCTTTGTCAATATTGGTCACACTTGTTTTACTGCTTCCTTTCTTCTCTGTCTTTTTCAATTTGCATAGCTGTCTTGGATCCCATTGGGGGCACCGACTGTACATGGAAAAAGTTGCCATGGCTTCAACCATTTTCTCCCGACAGCTCACCTTTATTCTGAAATGCCCTTCTAGTGTGCCTAACCTTATCTACGGGCGGCCACATGTAGCAAATCAGAGCGAGCCTGCCAAGGTGTAGTGGGAAGGCTCCTTGCCTCTCACCCGGTAGACCTACAGGATGTAACGAGAAGGCTCTCTGCCTCTCACCCATTAGATCAGCTGGCTAGAAAAGGAATAGGCCTTTTTCCTTCTAGCCCAGCTCCATGGATTGTGGGAAGGCTACTTCAACTTAGACAGCTCATCTTGCTTCTGAAATGCCCTTCTGTGTGTCTGGACCTCTGTCTTACAGCCCACACATAGCAAGTCAGAGTGAGCCTGCCAAGGTATATCCAGAAGGCTACTTGCCCTCGCCTCTCACCCACAACAAAAAAACCCGCTGACTAAAGTAAGAAGGCCCAGGTGTGATAGGCCTCTGACCTACTTTATCAGCCATACAGTCGGCTACCTCCTTTGTTGATCCACAATTTGCTATACAAATCAATCACACAACTAGAAGCAGGTTCAAAACACATTAATGACCAAACAATCACTTACAATTTCCTTCTAAATTAGGCACCATATTTTACTTTCAACTTCAACTTACAAAATTTCATTCTACTTCAATTAAGTACTGTTGCTTTAAAATGCACAGATCAAATAGCGAGCATTTCAGAACCACAGAGAATCTGAGCACAGCTCTGTGAATCTTCTCATTAGACACTCAGCAGAGATAAGGAGAGAAGAGAAAGTGCGCAGCGCCATCCTGACCCCCTCCCATCAGAATGTAGTGTCCTTCAACTAACAGAATGCCTTAGCTCTTTAGACTTAACTGAAACTCTATTTCTACAAAAAAACTCAAAATCACGGGATTTCACTCTAAGAGCAGATAACTGTATAATGTGAGTAACCATGTCTTGCCCTTTTATGACCAAATGCATTCAGGAAACTTTACAATGTAATACCACATATAACACAAGCTATATCATTACTCAATTCATTCAGTCTCAGATGTAGATTTGAAATATCTATAATGCATCTGTCCGGGATCTTCCCCACAACTAGAAAGGTAACAAATCTCTTGACAAAAAAATGATGTGTGATGATTCATTCATACGTGCTCATTCAGGGATTTTTTTTTTCCTCTCACTTTTCAGCGGTCATTTGATTTTACAAAGAGAAGATAACAAAAATCCCTTATCTCAATCACTCCGCCTAATTCATCTCAAAGTGAGTTGAATAATGTCCTCTGTCACATACAGAGGACTACTTCTAACGGAACCCCTCATCAATCATGGATTTATTTCTACTCAATTACTCATCTCTCATCTCATTCAGAGGTTTTCATAGACATACATACAAGCATTCACACACCCTGCCTATCTTGCACTTTGGATTTGATTGACACTTTAACCTACAGCAGTGTCCACTGACACTCCGAGAACACCAATGCCAACTTCTTAAGCAACAAGAAACATTGAAAACCAGAGCAACCAAAACCCACAGCCCTATACAAAATACAGCCTCATATGATTTACTGCCAATCCAAAATAACCGCTGCACAGAGTCTATCCCAGGCTCTGTGCTACACAGTACACCAGTACACAACCAGTTAGTATGTTAGTATATTGCCAGAACAGATTAACAGATAATACAGATGACAATTATTATCTTACTACTCTATTATTCAACTCTCATACAGACATACTCACCACTCACTGGTGATGTGGGTTCTTTTGAACTGTGTTGTACAATCTTACCCAGAGATATGTGGACATCCTTAGAAAGGTTGCAGATGCAGAATCAATGTAAGAATAAATGTTCTCACCTGCTGCAGCCTGCATTCTGCATATTCAAACTCCCAGGAAGCTCTCACATACGGATTCCAAATAGGCTGGTTTCCACGGTCCCCGTTGGGCGTCAAAAACTGTCGTAGCTGTTTTCGTTCTGACCAAAGTCAGTTCTGCCAGATCACTAGTGAGTCTGAATTGTGAGGTTTTTCGCCCTTTCTGTTGCAAGCGCTTGGAGACAAAGAGACTTCAACACACAAGCCGTGGTCAAATCACTTAATCTGACGTAATGCAGCAAAAGGCAATATTTTTATACCATTTACAACAATATGTGACTCTATGGAGCTCATTTGGCCCCCACCATCACCTCAGGGTCGTACCTTGTTTACAATGTACCCAGAACATGTTGTTGAGAACAAATATGATAACAAGTATAGTTTCCTTGAAGACAGAGACTAGTAGTCAACATAAGAATAATACATAGCAATATTAGGCAAAAGGCAATTGAAGTCTTAAAGGCATTTAAAGGGATATAAAAGCAAACCATTAACTCTTCTATATCAATGGCGGAATACTAAATGCACACCGGCGGGTAACTACTGACCCGGTGTGCTCAAGAGCGAACTCTGTTTCCTCACAGAGCCGCTAAAACAAATACCGGAGGCTGTTGAACTCAGAGAGCTCGGCTGGGTGAGCAATAGTTAAAGGTCACAGAACTCTGTCCCAGAGGCACAGGGCTAGAGTTCCTCTAGATCACAAGCGCTCGGCGCCACGGCTACGCTGCCAGCAAAAGGTAATGAATATATAAACACGCCAAGTGCGCACAGTACCACTTCGGCGGATGCCACTAACCACCCAGATTGGGGAGGAAAGCGCTAGACTTGTGCACGGCGCCGCACTGGCGGCTACTGCTACCTGGCGCGGTACTGAACAGGGAGGCACAATTGGATGCTAGCATGTGCAGAGTCCTGGGATACACTGTGGAGTATGGACAAGCCACTGACAGGTGCTGACACTAACCTCAAAACCCTAACAACAGACACAGCCAAGGGTAGGGGGTTTCATAAGGAGTCAGTGACCAGATACATGCATCCATCATTATAAACACCATAAGCATTATAGTCTAAGAAAGCACATGGCCAAGCGGCCATGTGAACCTTTTATAGCAGCATCCTTCCTGGACCTTCCTCGTTGACCAATCTGGGGATCAATAGGACCTCAGCATGTGATCCCTGACCTCCAATGAGAGGGAGGTCCGAGGGCATGCTCAGTAGCCCGAAAGAAGGACTTAGTCCCAGGAGTTGCCCGCTGCTGGCTAGTGCAAACTGCAATAGCTGACCCTGGGATGGCAGCAGCAACTGAGCTAGCACTAGCCTGAGTAAGACGCTGGGATCAATGACTTTGCTGAGCAGCACCTGCTGTGGACAGGACTGAATGGTAAACCACAGAAGGCAATGGAGCACCCCACAGGGCCAGGGGACACTCGGTACCAGTCACGGTGGTGATAGTGACCTGGTTGGTGGCCCTGGGTGTCCAGTGCAGGTGATGGAAGTTCAAAAGAGGGGAAACATGGTAGGATAATTAATAGGAAAAGGGGAATCGTGACGCCACCCGTGGTATTCGGCTAGGGTAGCCAACGCTGCGATGGGTCAGGCCCCAGGATCCTCTGCAGCTACCTTTGCCAGGCATGAATGTGGATGTGGCTGGTGCAATACAGTCCTTATAGCCTCCGGTTTTCTAGCTGAGCCTTGTAGTTCTCCACTAGCCTCCGGGGTCGGCTCCCTCACTGCAGCCTGGTCCTTCCTTCCCAGGATTCGGGATGCACGGTTGGCTTATCGCATTACCCGTGCCCCAAAGACCCCTTCTACTCTCCTAGGAGCTTCTTCTAGATGTTTCTCTCACTGACTCGGACTCTCACTATGTCAGTCCTGCTCCTCTGCTGTCCTGCCACTGACTGGATCTTCCAGAAAGATCCTTTACCTCAGACTTAACTCCGCCCACTCACTCCCCTGACTGGCTGTTCTAAAATCACTCCACTTCCTAAGCTCCTCCCACTCTACCTACCTTCCACACTAACTCCCCAACACCCTTTCCTAGCCAGTCTGGGATGAGGCCAGCCTCCTGAAGGGTACACCCAGATGCCCTGACTAGCTATTGTGTGTTGAGTGCGAGTGTTAGGAGTCCTGGGTGGTGATCCCTCCTTACCTGAGGGTGGGATACCACACCTCTGGATGAGGTGTAGTACCTCTGTGGTGACTGGACCCTCAGGGCCGCCACAGCAAGGCTCGGGATTCCTCCTGTGCAGAGGCAGGAACCCGACGCCTAACATATAGAACTTTTTGGTGAAAATTCTAAGCGGTATGTGTGGAGATAACCAGGCACTGCTCATCACTTGCCCAATACAATCCCAACAGTGAAACATGGTGGTGGCAGCATCATACAATGCGGTGTTTTATGGCTGCAGGCACAGGACGACTGGTTGCAATTGAAGGAAACATGAATGCAGCCAAGTGCAGAGATATCCTGGATGAAAACCTCTCCCAGAGTGCTCTGGACCTCAGACTTGGCCGAAGGTTCACCATCCAACAATATAATGACCCTAAGCACACAGCTAAAATAACAAAGGCATGACTTCAGAACAACTCTGTGACCATTCTTGACTGGCCAAGCTAGAGCCCTAACCTAAATCCAATTGAGCATCTCTAGAAAGACCTGAAAATGGCTGTCCACCAACATTCACCATCTAACCTGACAGAACTGGAGAGGATCTGTGAGGAGGAATGGCAGAGGATCCCCATATCCAGCTGTGAAAAACTTGCTGCATCATTCCCATGAAGACTCATGGCTGTACTAGCTTAAAAGGGTGCTTCTACTCAATACTGAGCGAAGGGTCTGAATACTTATGACAATGTGATACTTCAGTTTTTTTTTTAAATAAATTTGCAAAAATTTCTACATTTCTGTTTTTTCAGTCAAGATGTGGTGAAGAGTGCACATTAATGAGAAAAAAATGAACTTTTTTTGAATTTTCCAAATGGCTGCAATGAAACAAAGAGTGAAAAGTTTAAAGGGGTCTGAATACTTTCCATACCCACTGCAAGTAAAAGGCAAAAGTGCATTTAAATAACACAGGGTTCTTAGTAATATTGTTTTTGATCAAAAATAGCATGAAAGCCATCTCACCATAGACAAGGTGACCCTGATTGAGATGTACCCCTTCTGAGGAAGAGACTCTCGAAATGCACGTCTAGGGGTACATTGTAGCAGTTTGGATTCTGGCTAACTATGATAATTCTATAATTAGATATACTGTATATTTTTTTATCATTGTCATGCACTTTATATATTTTGTCCACCTACTGACCGGTCTTAATGTGCAAAGAAACTGAATTAGCTTACAGGTCCCTAACTATAACCATTTTATTTAGCTCATGATTTTATTCACATGGGTTCCTGTTTGTAAGATGATTATAACCCATATTGTATATCCAGTTTGATGTGTTAGGCCCTCCAGTTGCTTGCAGTGTTTATTTTTTCCTGGCATATTTTGTAAACATTTTGCTGTTATTTATTTATTCTGAGATACAATTGCAAGCTGTTCTACATTTACCATTATTATTGGACGTAATTTTTCCATCTGCTCAATGTTTTGCTTGTATTTTCATTTTGTGTGAATTGTTATCCCTTTTAGAATATTTTAAAATATGACTCAGTAAAATTTCTATTTTATACATACTATTTGGAGGTTTTTTATGTAGGTTTCTCCTGAATGAGAAGGTCCTACACTGTCTAATATTAAAAACCTTACCATGTGTTCAAGTTGACCTCAGTGTGTGAATAAGGGCAGACAAAAGGACCAAATCCCGACCTAAGGACACCAGCCCAGGGAGGCTTTTAAGGCCGGGGTCACACTAGCGAGGAATACGACCGAGTAAGAGGCGCTAAAAGCACGCATTACACACGGACAAATTATTCTCTATGGGTTTGCTCCCAACAGCCGTATATTTCTCATCCGTATTCTACGCTCCATGCCAATCGCAGCATGCTGCGATTGTCAGCGTACTACGCCCGTAGTACGCCAATGCAAGTCTTTGGGTGCGCAAAAAATACGGATTACACACGGACCACACATGTGACTTGCGAGAAATACGCACCCGGTGTCTTTTAGCAAAGCCGGCAATTCAGTGCGCTATACAGTAAACTCACACTGATAGTTTTAATAAAGAAACGAAAGAATAGATATAGACACATAGAATACATATATACACTCACTGGCCACTTTATTAGGTACACCATGCTAGTAACGGGTTGGACCCCCTTTTGCCTTCAGAACTGCCTCAATTCTTCGTGGCAGAGATTCAACAAGGTGCTGGAAGCATTCCTCAGAGATTTTGGACCATATTGACATGATGGCATCACACAGTTGGCGCAGATTTGTCGGCTGCACATCCCTGATGCGAATCTCCCGTTCCACCACATCCCAAAGATGCTCTATTGGATTGAGATCTGGTGACTGAGGAGGCCATTTGAGTACAGTGAACTCATTGTCATGTTCAAGAAACCAATCTGAGATGATTCGAGCTTTATGACATGGCGCATTATCCTGCTGAAAGTAGCCATCAGATGTTGGGTACATTGTGGTCATAAAGGGATGGACATGGTCAGCAACAATACTCAGGTAGGCTGTGGCGTTGCAACGATGCTCAATTGGTACCAAGGGGCCCAAAGAGTGCCAAGAAAAAATTCCCCACACCATGACACCACCACCACCAGCCTGAACCGTTGATACAAGGCAGGATGGATCCATGCTTTCATGTTGTTTACCCCAAATTCTGACCCTACCATCCGAATGTCGCAGCAGAAATCGAGACTCATCAGACCAGGCAACGTTTTTCCAATCTTCTACTGTCCAATTTCGATGAGCTTGTGCAAATTGTAGCCTCAGTTTCCTGTTCTTAGCTGAGAGGAGTGGTACCCAGTGTGGTCTTCTGCTGCTGTAGCCCATCTGCCTCAAAGTTCGACGCACTGTGCGTTCAGAGATGCTCTTCTGCCTACCTTGGTTGTAATGGGTGGCAATTTGAGTCACTGTTGCCTTTCTATCAGCTCGAACCAGTCTGCCCATTCTCCTCTGACCTCTGGCATCAACAAGGCATTTCCGGCCACAGAACTGCCGCTCACTGGATTTTTTTTCTTTTTCGGACCATTCTCTGTAAACCCTAGAGATGGTTGTGCGTGAAAATCCCAGTAGATCAGCAGTTTCTGAAATACTCAGACCAGCCCTTCTGGCACCAACAATCATGCCACGTTCAAAGGCACTCAAATCACCTTTCTTCCCCATACTGATGCTCGGTTTGAACTGCGGGAGATTGTCTTGACCATGTCTACATGCCTAAATGCACTGAGTTGCCGCCATGTGATTGGCTGATTAGAAATTAAGTCTTAACACACAGTTGGACAGGTGTACCTAATAAAGTGGCCAGTGAGTGTATATATATATATATATATGCATTCTATGTGTCTATATCTATTCTTTGGTTTCTGGTATAAACCCTCTCATAGGGCTCCATTATATGTCCATTTTGCAAGCCTGCAAGAAAATATCGCCATACGGATTACATACGGATGCTTACATGCGCAAAATACGCGACCACACCGGGGACGGCGCATGCACGGGATCAGATCTCGTCCCGAGATCTCGGGGGACGAGATTCAAATCTGAAGCTGCGCATGCGCCGTCCCCGGACCGGCGTCCATCTTCCCGGCGTCCATGCTCCCAGAGGCCACCGCAACATGGCGGCGGCCAGCAAGGGAAGTGCGGAGGCCTCCGGGCTGCGAAGAAATGCCGGCGGACCCGTCGCCCCTGCACCGGAGCACAGCCCGCTGCACAGCGCCGCCCGCTGCCACCACCGCACCGCAGAGCGCCGCCCACTGCCACCAGCCACAAGGTTAGACCGTGTATTGCGACCATAAGATGCACCCCCCACTTTCCCCCAAAATTTTTGGGGAAAAAAGTGCATCTTATGGTCAGAAAAATACGGTAAGTAAAAAGCAAAAGTGCATTTAAATAATACAGAGTTCTTAGTAATGCTGTTTTTGATCAAAATTAGCATGAAAGCCATCCCACCATTGAAAAGGTGACCCTGACCAGGACGGTCCTACACTGTCTAATATTAAAAACCTTAGCATGTGTCAGAGTCGACCTCAGTGTGTGAATAAGGGCAGACAAAAAGGATCGAGTCTCGACCCGAGGACACCAGCCTGGGAAGGCTTTTAATTGTAATTTCCAGCTGAGGCCACATCCCGGCTTGCACAGAATGCAAAAATACAAAGAAAAAACACACAAAAATTGAGCTTGATTAAAGTTGGTATACATGCAGCACATAAACGCATGTTCACTAGATGCTGCAAACTCTTTTTAAACTCAGGTCCCTTACTGTATGACGTTAATAGCAGAATATTTTTTTTGGCCTCTGGATTAGACCTCTATAACACACTAGATGCTACAAACTACAGTTAGGTCCACATATATTTGGACAGACAGACAACATTTTCCTAATTTTGGTTCTAGACATTACCACAATGAATTTTAAACAAAACAATTCAGATGCAGTTGAAGTTCAGACTTTCAGCTTTCATTTGAGGGTATCCACATTAAAATTGGATGAAGGCTTTCGGAATTTCAGCTCCTTAAGGGTATGTGCACACGCTGCGGATTCTGCTGTGGTTCCGCAGTGGATTTGGCCGCTGCAGATCTGCTGCAGTTTCTGCTGCGTTGTACAGTACCTTTATACCCTATGGAAAAAAAAAAAAAGTTGTGCAGACGCTGCAGATTTTTCCGCGCGGATTTGCTGCAGTTTCAAAACCGCAGAAAGAATTGACATGTCAATTCTTTCTGCGGATTCCGCTGCGGTTTGCCATCTCCTCCATTGTGGAGATGAAAAACTGCATGGCAAAACCGCAGGCTAATCCGCAGGTAAAACTGCAGGTCTTTTGACCTGCAGATTTACCTGCGGTCTTTACAAAATCCGCGCGGCCAAATCCGCAGAGCGTTCCGCAGCGTGTGCACGTACCCTAACATGTGCCACCCTGTTTTTAAAGGGACCAAAAGTAATTGGACAATTGACTCCAAGGCTATTTCATGGACAGGTGTGGGCAATCCCTTCATTATGTCATTCTCAATTAAGCAGATAAAAGGCCTGGAGTTGATTTGAGGTGCGGTGCTTGCATTTGCTGTGAAGGAAACAAGCGGTCAAAGGAGCTCTCCATGCAGTTGAAACAAGCCATCCTTAAGCTGCAAAAACAGAAAAAACCCAAGAAATTGCTACAACATTAGGAGTGGCAAAATCTACAGTTTGGTACATGCTGAGAAAGAAGAGAGCACTGGTAAGCTCATCAATGCAAAAAGACCTGGGCGCCCACGGAAGACAACAGTGGTGGATGATCGCAGAATAATCTCCATGGTGAAGAGAAACCCCTTCACAACAGCCAACCAAGTGAACAACACTCTCCAGGAGGTAGGCGTATCAATATCCAAATCTACCATAAAGAGAAGACTGCATGAAAGTAAATACAGAGGGTTCACTGCACGGTGCAAGCCACTCATAAGCATCGAGAATCAAAAGGCTAGACTGGACTTTGCTAAAAAACATCTAAAAAAGCCAGCAGAGTTCTGGAAGAACATTCTTTGGACAGATGAAACCAAGATCAACCTCTACCAGAATGATGGAAAGAGAAAAGTATGGCAAAGGCGTGGTACAGCTCATGATCCAAAGCATACCACATCATCTGTAAAACATGGCGGAGGCAGTGTGATGGCTTGTGCATGCATGGGTGCCAGTGGCACTGGGTCACTAGTGTTTATTGATGATGTGACACAGGACAGAAGCAGCCAAATGAATTCTGAGGTATTCAGAGCCATACTGTGTGCTCAGATCCAGCCAAATGCAGCCAAACTGATTGGTCGTCGTTTCATACTACAGATTTACAATCACCCAAAACTTAAAGCCAAAGCAACCCAGGAGTTTTGGTCCCTTTAAAAACAGAGTGGCACATGTTAAGGAGCTGAAACTCCTAAACCTTCATCCAATTTTAATGTGGATACCCTCAAACACGATCACAGTGTACTGGGGGTTTAGGGAAGCATCTGCAGAAAGGGGGCTCCCTTCATGCTTCTCCTTCCCTGCAGGTCCCCGGGTCCAATATGGCTGCGGGGACCTTCGGGGACGTCTCACTGCCTGCTGAGAGCAGGCATGCGGAAGCCTTGTGCAGCGCCTGTGTCAGATCGCTGATCTGTCACAGCGCTGTGATGTTTCAGATCAGCGATCTGACACATGACAGTGATGTCCCCCTGGGACAATGTAATTAAGTTAAAAAAAGTGTAAAAATAATTTATAAAAAAATCGCTAAATAAATAAAAAAAATATTCCCTATTAATTTTTTGGAAATAAAAATCAAACAAACCATAAAAGTACACATATTTAGTATCGCCAAGTCCGTAACGACTTGCCCTATCAAACTGTCTCATTAGATAACCCTTTAGTGAACCCCTTAAAAAATAAAAATAAAAAACAAAGCAAAAAATAATGCTTTATTATCATACCGCCGAACAAAAAGTGCATTAACGCGCGATCAAAAAGACGGATATAAATAACCATGATACCGCTGAAAAAATCATCTTGTCCCGTAAAAAACGTCATCAGCAAAAAAATAAAAAAGTTATAGCTCGCAGAATAAAGCGATGCAAAAATAATTTTTTAAATAAAATTGTTTTCATTGCATAAAACCGACAAAACATAAAAAAAGACAAATGAGGTATCACTGTAATCGTACTGACCTGAAGAATGAAACAACCTTAACAATTTTACTGCACGCAGAACGGTGTAAACGCACCCCCCAAAAGAAATTCTTGAAATGCTGGTTTTTGTTTATTCTGCGTCACAACAATCGGAATAAAAAGCGATCAAATAATGTCAAGTACCCATAAATGGTAACAATAAAAACGTCAACTCGTTCTGCAAAAAATAAGACCTCATATGACTCGGTGGATCAAAATATGGAAAAATTATAGCTCTCAACATGTGGTGATGCAAAAACTATTTTTACAATAAAAAGCGTCTTTTAGCGTATCACAGCTGCCAAACATAAAAATCGCCATAAATAGTAAATCAAACCCCCCTTTATTACCCCCTTAGTTAGGGAAAAATAATAAAATTAAAAAAAATGTATTTATTTCCATTTTCCCATTAGGGTTAGGGTTAGGGTTAGGGCTAGGGTTAGGGCTAGGGTTAGGGTTAGGGTTAGGGTTAGGGCTAAGATTAGGGTTAGGGGTGTGTTGGGGTTAGGGTTGGAGTTAGAATCGGAGGGTTTCCACTGTTTGGGCACATCAGGTGCTCTCCAAATGCAGCATGGTGTCTGATCTCAATTTCAGCCAATTCTGCGTTGAAAAAGTCAAATGGTGCTCCTTCCCTTCCAAGCTCTGCCATGCGCCCTAACAGTGTTTTACCCCCACATATGGGGTATCAGCCTACTCAGGACAAATTGCAAAACAACTTTTGGGGTCCAATTTCTCCTGTTATCCTTGGGAAAATAAAAAAAATTGGGGACTAAAAGCTCATGTTTGTGGAAAAAATATGTATTTTTATTTTCACACCCGGGCGTTATAAACTTATGTGAAGCACTGGGGGGTTCAAAGTGCTCACCACACATCTAGATAAGTTCCTTTTGGGGGTCTAGTTTCCAAAATAGGGTCACTTGTGGGGAGTTTCCACAGTTTAGGTACATCAGGGGCTCTCCAAAGGCAACATGACACCCGCAGACCATTCCATCAAAGTCTGCATTCCAAAACATCACTACTTCCCTTCCGAGCCCTGACGTGTGCCCATACAGTAGTTTTCTCCCACATATGGGGTATCAGCATACTCAGGATAAACTGGACAACAACTTTTGCGGTCCAATTTCTCCTGCTACAGTTGGGAAAATAAAAATATTGGGGACTAATAGATCATGTTTGTGGAAAATATATTATTTTTTAATTTTCACGCCCGGGCATTATAAACTTCTGTGAAGCACTGGGGGGGTTGAAAGTGCTCACCACACTTCTAGATAAGTTCTTTATTGGGTCTAGTTTCCAAAATGGGGTCACTTGTGGGGGGGTTTCCACTGTTTAGGGACATCAGGGCCTCTCCAAAGGCAACATGACACCCGCAGACCATTTCATCAAAGTTTGCATTCCAAAACGTCACTACTTCCCTTCCGATCCCCGACGTGTGCCCATACAGTAGTTTTCCCCCACATATGAGGTATCAGCGTACTCAGGACAAATTGGACAACAACTTTTGGGGTCCAATTTCTCCTGTTACCCTTGGGAAAATAAAAAATTGGGGACTAAAAGATCATGTTTGTGGAAAAAATATGATTTTTTCATTTTCACGCCCAGGCTTTATAAACTTCTGTGAAGCACACATCTAGATAAGCTCCTTGAAGGATCTAGTTTGCAAAATGGTGTCATTTTTGGGGGGTTTCCACTGTTTAGGCACATCAGGGGCTTTCCAAACGCGGCATGACATCCATCCCACTTCCAGCCAAAAAAGTCAAATGGCGCTGCTTCCCTTCCGAGCTCTGCCATGCGCCCAAATAGTCGTTTACACCCACATATGGGGTATCAGCGTACTCAGGACAAATTGCACAATAACTTTTAGGGTCCTGTTACCCTTGGGAAAATAAAAATTGGGGGTGAACAGATCATTTTTGTGGAAAAAATATGATTTTTTAATTGTACGGCTGTACGTTATAAACTTCTGTGAAGCCCTTGAGGGTTCAAACTTTTCACCACATATCTAGATAATTTCCTTGGGGGGGTCTAGTTTCCAAAATGGGGTCACTTGTGGGGTTTTCCACTGTTTAGGCAAATCAGGGGCCTTCCAAACGTGACATGGCGTCCGATCTGAATTCCAGCCAATTTTGCATTGAAAAGGTCAAACGGCGCTCCTTCCCTTCTGACCTCTGCCATGCGCCGAAACAGTGGTTCCCCCCCACATATCAGGTATCAGCATACTCAAGACAAATTGCACAATAACTTTTGCAGTCAAATTTCTGCTGTAACCTTTGGTAAAATAAAAAAAGTTGGACCTGAATTAATTTTTTTGTGAAAAAAAGTAAAATGTTCATTTTTTTTTTAAAACATTCAAAAAGTTCCTGTGAAGCACCTGAAGGGTTATTAAACTTCTTGAATGTGGTTTTGAGCACCTTGAGGGGTGCAGTTTTTAGAATGGTGTCACTTTTGGGTATTTTCTATCATATAGACCCCTCAAAGTGACTTCAAATGTGATGTGGTCCGTAAAAATAAAATGGTGTTGCAAAAATGAGAAATCGCTGGTCAAATTTTAACCCTTATAGCTTCCTAACAAAAAAAATGTTGGTTCCAAAATTGTGCTGATGTAAAGTAAACATGTGGGAAATGTTACTTATCAAGTTTTTTTTGTTCCATATTTCTGTGATTTAAGGGCATAACAATTCAAATTTAGAAAATTGCAAAATTTTCATAATTTTCTCCAAATTTCCATTTTTTTCACAAATAAACACAATTTACATCAATGAAATTTTACCACTCTCATGAAGAACAATATGTCACGAGAAAACAATGTCAGAATCACCAGGATCCATGGAAGTGTTTCAGAGTTATCTCATAAAGGGACAGTGGTCAGAATTGTAAAAATTGGACCAGTCATGAATGTGCAAACCACCCTTGGGGGTAAAGGGGTTAATATTATTTCACTAGCTACATGTGAATTTAGAATGCTATACTCGTGCATGGAGCACAAAAGAAGCAGTGCGCAACACAGTTGTAGGACATGTGCCCTGTCTGCCTTATCTGAGAACCTCAGTAATGCCGCCCCCCCCAAAAAAAAAAAAAAAAAAATTCAGGAAGGTAAAATTTACAGCCACACTGGACATTATCTAACTACACTATCTGACTGATATACAACCGCCTAACTTGAAATCTTGATGCAAACAGTGCCAGCATCAGGGGCAGCCTCTCTGCACTGTATCAGTGTCAAAATAGCGCTAAAACAAGATGTCCGCTATTGATATCCAGAGGGACATGTGATTTCAGCAGCCAATGACACAAGCCGTTGTGTCAGGATATTGTGGGTGTTTCCTGCGCCCTGATTGGCTAGCCACAATAAGCACACATAAAGTTAGGGGAATAAATGACTGCTGTGCTTACAAAAACGCAGCACCTCTGAGCTCTGCAACCCTCTCCCCTCATCAAACACTTGCTAAACACTCAGAAAACACCACCATTATCGTTGCTAAAGTGCAGCAAATATTTTTGTGGCAACAAAATATTTTCCCACACTTTTACAGAATGATATCGATTTTCACCGATTTTAGGCAATTTTGCTCTGGTTTCCAATCATGGCTCCAAATGTGCTATATTCATGCCGAATTTATATTTGGCTAATATTGGCCGATCACATTCACTCATCTCTAATCATGAACACTGACCTTAAGGTTGCTTTCACATTTCCGGATTTTAAATCCGGCAGGCTGTGGCGAAAAGTTGTCATCCGGTAGAAGCCGCAGCCCGCCGGATCATCTGTATTTGCCGGATACGGTGCAGGAGAGGGAGAGGGAGTTTTCGGGCATGCGCTCTGCAAAAAAGTGGTCCGGCGCTGTCAAAAAACGTTGCAGGGAGCGTTTTTTTTCAAACACCGGACAGGCATTTTTTGCCGTTTCCGGCAAAAGCCAGACACGCCGCATGGCCATCAGGCACAATGCTGCGATATTGCAAGTCTATGGGAAAAAAGCCAGATTCGGTGGCAACAGGCGCCGGATCAGGTTTTTATATTTTCCGCCGCATCGCGCTTGATGCTTCAAAACGGAAATGTGAAAGTAGCCTTACTGAGGCAAGTGAGGCCTTCAGTTCTTTGGATGTTGTTGGGTCTTTTGTGATTTCTTGTATGAGTAATCACTGTGCACTTGGGGTAATTTTGGTCTTCTGACCACTTCTGGGAATGTTCTCCACTGTGCCATGTTTTAGCCCTTTGTGGATAATGGCTCTCATTATGGTTCAATTGAGTCTCAAAGCTGTAGAAATTGCTCTATAACCTTTTCCAGACTGATAGATCTCAGATTGTTTCTTATTTGTTCCAGAATATCTTAGGATTGCAGCATGATGTCTAGCTTTTGAGGACCTTTTGGTCTACTTTACTTTTCAAGCATGCCCAACTTTAGTGATTTCTCATTTGAGAACAGGTGTGGCAGTAATCAGACCTGGCTTTGGCTAGGGGATTTGAACTTCCAAAAGATGTGATAAACCACAGTTAATTTATGTTTTAAGAGAGGTGGGACAATCAATTTTTAACACAGGGCTCTGTAGGTTTGGATTTCTCTTTTCTTTTATATTAAAGACCTTCATTTAAAACTGCATTTTGTGATCACTTGTGTTATCTTTGTCTAATATTTAAATTTGTTTAGTCATATGAAACACTTACATGTGACAAACATACAAAAGAATATGAAATCAGGAAGGGGGCAAACACTTTTTCACACAATTGTATGTGGAACGAAAACTGAAAAAATAATGTCTCTTGGAAGGCGGACAGACAAAAATAAAGTGCAAAAAATTAAAATTGAGAAGGTGTTAAACATTAGTGATGAGCGAATTTGTTCGGAAAACGATCGCAAAACATACATTTGGCGTGAATATGGCACATTCGGATTCGTGATTGGAAACTCAAGCAAATTTTTTAAAAAATCGTTAACATTGCCACAAAAGTATTTTCAGCTCTTTAGAAATCATAATGGTGGTGTATCATGAGCGTTTGGCATGAGGGGAGGGGGTTTGCAGAGCTCAGAGGCATGACGTTCTTGTAAACAGTCATTTTTTCCCCTAACTTTATTTGTGCGCATTGCGACAAGCCAATCAGGGTGCAGGAGACACTCACAATGTCCTGACACAATGGCTTGTATCATTGACTGCTGAAATCACATGTCCCTCTCCATATAAATATTGGACATCTTGTTTTAGTGCCATTTGACATTGTAACAGCACAGGGAGGCTGCTCCAGACGCTGACACTGTTAGTGTAAGGAGGTCGACCTTAAGCCCTGTAAAATATTGTTAACACTGTCATCTCTCATGATTGATATGCTGGAATATTCTGTACATACCTATCTGTGTATATGTTTCACTGCCATTGTTAGGGTTGCAGATCGCACTAGATAAAAAATTTAAGGAAGTGCGATCGCAACCCGGGTCCACCGTGCTGAGATGGAAAACTGCTGCTCAGTAATGGCGGAACACAACTAAACACCAGCGGGTTAACCGCTGACCCAGTGTGTACAGGGGCGAACTCTGTTACCAGAGCCGCTGGAATAAGTGCCAGAGCCTGTTTATTCTCACAAGACTCGGCAGGGAAGCGCTAGTGCAAAGACACAGGACTCTGCCCCAAGGACATAGGGTTAGAGTCCCTCTAGACACACTAGCGTTCAGCACTGCAACAGCAATGTCTGGACAGACTCTTACAGAATGCTGTGCCCTGTTAACAATCACAGGGAGCAGCTGATAGTTGCTTACCGCACAAGTGCGTACAGCGCAGCTCTGGCGGAAGCCACTAACCAGCCTAGGCTTAGGCCTGGTAAGCGCATAAGACATGCACGGCGCTACTCTAATGGATGCTGCTGTACATGTGGTAGCGAGGTGCCCAGAGTAGGATGGCACCATATGGCGCTGAGTGAGGTGCTGTGAGATGTAGCACAGTGGTGCAAGACCAAGCCACTAATAGGCGCTGACTCCAAACCCTAAACCCTACAAACATGCGTATCCAAGGGAGGGGTATTATAATGCGTCAGTCATCAGATTCATGCATCCATCATCACTCACAAAAATAGCATAAAGAGTCTATACTAGCGCATGGATGAGCGGCCATGCAAACCTTTTATAGCAGCGTCCTTACAGGCCGATCCTGATGGTCCAATCTGAGCTGCTTAAGGACCTGAGCATGTGACCTCCGACCTCCAATGAGAAGTCATCCCGCAGGCATGCTCAGCAGCCCAAAAGAAGGACTTAGTCCCAGGAGCTGCTTGCTGCTGACCAGTGCAGACTGCAATAGCTGACCCTGAGATTGCAGCAGCAACTGAACCGACAGCACTGGCCTCATGAAGACGCCAGGAGCGACGTCTTTGCTGAGCAGCCTCTTCTGCGGCTGGGACTGAATGGGAGACTTCAGAAGGCAAGGCTTGGAATTCTTCCTGTGCAGAGGCAGGAACCCGATGCCTAACATTACCCCCCCCTCCTATGACCCCCTCCCTCCTGTGCCTCGCTATGCTCAAAGGTCGCAATAAGCAGGGGAGCACGAATATTCTCCACAGGTTCCCAGGTCCTATCCTCTGGTCCATGACCCTTCCAGTCCACTAGATAATATTTTTTGCCCTGTACCACCTTACACCCCACGATGGCGTTCACCTCGTCCTCGTCCGAGGACAAGCCTAATGTCCCGGTAGATGACTCCGAAAACTGGGAAATGTGAACGGGCTAAAGGAGGGACACGTGGAAAGTGTCAGTGATACCCAGGTGTGGAGGAAGAGCCAGACGGTAGACCACAGGGTTAACCTGCTCAAGGACCTTGAAGGGACCAATAAAGCGAAGCGCGAACTTAGTTGACTCAACACGCAGCCTGATATTACAAGCAAAGAGCCACACCAAGTTGTCAGGAGCAAAGGTGAGAGCGGGGCACCAGTGTGTGTCAGCAGACCACATCATTCTCTCCTTGGAGGCACGGATGGCATCCTGAGTGCGGTCCTAAATGTCACGTGCCTCCACTGCCCAGTCTGCCACCCTAGAGTCGGTGGATGACACGCGCATGGGCACAGGAACGTGCGGATGCTGGCCGTAATTGAGGAGAAATGACCAGTGGAGTCGGCCATAGTGTCATTGTGTTGTTCAAAGCGAACCCTGCCCAGTCATCCTTCCTGGTTGAGACAAAATGTCTTAAATATGTGACCAGGGTCTCGTTGGCTCTCTCCACCAACCCGTTCATCTCGGGATGATAGGCAGACTACAGAGCTCTCTCCAGAAACGAGATGCAAACTGGGAACCCCAGTCGCTGACAATCTTGTCCAGCATGCCGTGCAGGCGGAAAACGTGTTTAATGAACAATGCTGCCTGGCCCCCTGCAGAAGGTAACTGGGAGAGAGGTACCAGGTGCACCATCTTGGAGAAATGGTCGGTGACAACCCAAATGACGGTGCTGCCACTGGGCTTGGGCAGTCCCACCACGAAGTCCATACTGACCATCTCCCAGGGCCTGTCCGCTACTGGCAGGGGGTAAAATAGCCCAGCTGGCCACTGCCAAGGGGACCTATTCTGGGCACAAGTGACACATGCATGAATGTAGTCCCTGATGTCACTGGCCATATGCGCCACCAGTACGTCCTCGCCAGAAGCTCAGAGATCCATTTTATACCGAAATGTCCACCCACCCTGGATGAGTAAGCCCAAGAGAGGACCAAGAGGAACTGACTCAAGGGCGACCAGAGCCACGGTCCACAGGCTCTTGGACGGGACAATCAGCCAAGGCTCCTCTGACAACAACAGCGATGAAACCACGGAGCGGGAGAGAGCATCGGCCTGGACATTCTTCTCACTGGAGAGAAAATGTAGGGTGAAGTGGAACCTGGAGAAGAAAAAGGATCATCTGGCCTGGCGAGAATTTAGCCAATGGGCTGTCTGCAAATACACCAAGTTCTTGTGGTTGGTGAACACCTGGAAAGTGTGGTGAGCCACCTCCAGGAGGTGTCTCCACTCCGAGAAGGCCTACTTCATCGCTAGCAACTCCCTGTCCCTGATGGAATAATTCATCTTCGCCGGTGTGAAGGTCCTCGAGAAAAAGAAGCATGGGTGCTTCCGACCTTGCGTGCCCTTCTGGAGCAGGACCACTCCAGCACCGATGGAAGAGGCATCCACCTCCAGAATGAAGGGTTTATCTACATCGGGGAGATGTAGAATGGGAGTGCTAGCGAAATCGGACATAATGGAGCAGAAGGCCTTAGAGACAGGTTCCGACAACAACTTGGGATTTGCACCATTCTTTGTGTGGGCCACCAAGGGGGCTACCAAAGTCGAGAAGTGGGGAATGAATTGGCGATAATAATTTATGAACCCTATAAAGCGCTGCACTGCTTTGAGAGAATGGGGCTCCGGCCAATCCATCATCGCCTGTAGTTTGGCAGGATCCTTAGCCAATCCCTGAGCTGAGATGATATAGCCCAGGAAAGGCAAGACTCCTGCTCAAACACACACTTCTCCAACTTGGCGTAGAGGGAGTTTGCCTGTAGGAGGTCGAAAACTTTGTAAAAATCTCTCCGGTGAGAGTCAATATCTGGAGAGTAGATGAGGATATCATCCAGATAGACTACAACCGAGGTGGTGAGCATACCCTGGAAGATGTCGTTCACAAAGTCCTGGAAGATGGCAGGAGCATTACAGAGCCCGAAGGGCATCACCAGGTATTCATAGTGCCCATCCCTTGTGTTAAAAGCTGTCTTCCATTCGTCCCCTTCACGGATGCATATCGGTTGTAAGCCCCCTGCAGATCATGTTTAGTAAACACTCTCGCTCCCCGTAGCCTATTGAACAGCTCCGATATCAGGGGCAGAGGATACTTATTCTTAGCGGTGATAGCGTTAAGACCCCTGTAATTGATGCAGGGATGTAGTTCTCCATTCTTCTTCTTGACGAAGAAGAATCCCGCCCCCGATGGTGACACCGACTTCCTAATTAATCCCCTTGCCAGATTCTCCCTAATATACTGAGACATGGCCTGTGTCTCTGGAAGAGATAGGGGATAGACTCGACCTCGGGGAGGCTCAGCACCAGGCAAGAGGTCAATAGGACAGTCATAGGGGCGATGAGGCAGAAGGATTTCTGCCGCCGTCTTGGAGAACATGTCTGCATACTGTCGATAGTATTTGGGGAGAGAGGAGAGATCTGTGGGGACTTCAGTGGAGGCAACCTGAACGCACTCCCTATAATAGCTACCCTTACAGGATTTACTCCACCAGAGAATTCTCCCCGAGGATCACTCTATATAGGGAGAGTGATGACGCAAGCAGGGGACCCCTAAGAGGACCTGGTCGATACCCTCGGGCATGACAAGGAGAGAGAGCATCTCCTGATGGGAAGAAGACAGTGAGAGTATCAGCAGGGTGATTTGGTGGGTTATCAGAGAGGGTAGTGTTGCTCCATTCACCACTCTGATAGTGACTGCCTTCGGTAGTAAAATCAGAGGAATTGTGAGCCATTGGGCGAAGGCAGACGACATGAAATTGCCCTCTGCCCCGGAGTCCATGCAAACCTTCTGCTGCCAGAGTGGAAGAGCCAAACTCTAGCGTCCTCTCAATGGACAGCTTGGAGGAAAACGTTGCAGTATCTAGTAGGACTCCTTCAACAGTCACTAGACGTGAGCGTTTTCGAGGCCGCTGTGTGCACCTGTTGGCAGGGTGAGCAGACTGCTGGCAAACGTGACAGACCACGGGTGCTCGCACAGACCGGGACCTGGATCCCGTGCAAGAATCCTCCATGGCCTCTTGGAGGTCGGACGCCTGATCGGGAGGTTCCGGAGGTTTAGCAAATCTGGGTGCCAGCCTAAACCTCTCTCTACCTACACTGGGACCGCTCCAACCTTCACTCCGAAAAACAAAGGTCTATGCGGGTGGAGATGGTGATAAGCTCCTCCAGTGTGGCGGGAATCTCCATGGTAGCCAGGGCGCCCTTTACGTGGTCAGCCAGACCTCTCCAGGACCCCGGAACGATGGTCTTATCTGACCACTCCAGTTCTGAAGCCAGCGTCCGTAACTGGATGGCATAATGGCTGACCAGAGATGAACCCTGTGATAATGCCAGCAGCTGGAGCATGGTGTCATGGGTGACTCGCGGTCCCAGAAAGACCTGCTTCAGAGTAGCCAAGAACTGCAAGGCACTCTGCATCACATTATCACCACACTCCCACAGCGGTGTGGCCCACTCCAGAGCCTTGCCCGACAAGAGGGAAATAACTAATCCAACTTTAGCCCACTCGGAGGGGAATCGTTCAGCCAGCAGCTCCAGCTGTATGGTACACTGGCTCACGAAACCCCTAGAAGAAGCGCTATTGCCCGTGAACTTCTCGGGCAATGGGAGGCAGGACAAATTCGGGGCAGGGATGGCAGGGGACATACGGGAGACAGCCACTGTGGCTGCCTGAATAGCGACTGCGGTAACATCCACAGCTGAGGGTGAGTGCTCGAGATCCGCCAACCTGCCCTCCAGCTGCTGGATGTACCGCTGCAGTCGCTGTTCGGCCGCCATTACTAGCCAGACCCTGGCGCTAGCTTAATGTTAGGGTTGCTGATCACACTAAATATAAAATGTAAGGAAGTGCGATCGCATCCTGGGGTCCACCTTGCAGAGATGGAAAACTGCTGCTCAGTAATGGCGGAGCACAACTAAACACCGGCGGGTTAACTGCTGACCTGGTGTTCACAGGGACGAACTCTGCTATCTCACAGAGCCACCAGAATAAGTGCCAGAGCCTGTTTATCCTCACAGGACTTGGCAGAGTAGTGCTAGTGCAAAGACACAGGACTCTGCCCCAAGGACACAGGGTTAGAGTCCTTCTATCCAGAGTAGCGTTCAGCACCGCAACAGTGATGCCTGGTAAGAATGCTGTGCCCTGATAACAATCACAGGGAGCAGCTGATAGTTGCTTACCGCACAAGTGCGTACAGCGCAGCTGTGGCAGACGCCACTAACCAGCCTAGGGTTAGGGCTGGTAAGAGCATAAGACGCGCACGGCGTCACTCTAACCAATGCTGCTGTACATGTGGTAGCGAGGTGCCCATGGTAGGATGGCACCGTATGGCGCTGAGTGAGGTGCTGTGAAATGTAGCACATTGGCGCAAGACGAAGCCACTAATAGTTGCTGACTCCAAACCCTACAAACATGCTTATCCAAGGGAGGGGTATTATAATGCGTCAGTCACCAGATTCAAGCATCCATCATCATTCACACAAATAGCATAAAGAGTCTATACTAGCGCATGGCTGAGCGGCCATGCAAACCTTTTACAACAGCGTCCTTCCGGGATGTTCCTGATGGTCCAATCTGAGCTGCTTGAGGACCTGAGCATGTGACCTCCAACCTCCAATGAGAGGTCATCCTGTGGGCATGCTCAGTAGCCCAAAAGAAGAACTTAGTCCCAGGAGCTGCTTGCTGCTGACCAGTGCAGGCTACTATAGCTGACCCTGAGATGGCAGCAGCAACTGAACTGACAGCACTGGCCTGATCAAGACTCTGGGAACTACATCTTTGCTGAGCAGCCTCTTCGGTGGCTGGGACTGAATGGGAGACCACAGAAGGCAAGGCTTGGGATTCCTCCTGTGCAGAGGCAGGAACCCGACGCCTAACAGCCATACTGTGTTATAAAGGTATATTAGGTAGAGATAGTGTAGTTATTGAAGGGGACACAAGATGGGAGCACTGAGTACATTTATATTGGAGCGTTTTGGAGGACACTAGAAGGGTTAACTAGGGGGACATTAGAGGAGTGGTTAACCGGGAACTGATAAAGATTTCCTGGTTGCAAGCAGTCTGTTGAGGGGGAGCCTCTGGTACAGATGTGAAGGCAGAGTTCCTGACCAGCTTAGCAGATGGACACAGGGTGTGATGCAGAGTCCCTCAACCATTCTAAATAGAGAAGAGTGTGATGCCTACAGCAGCAGCCAGTTGGAGAGCCACTAGGGAGACGTCAGCCTGAGACTGGGAGCTGACGAGATAGTGCAGCCAGTGGGAGAGTCACTGGGGAGAAGTCAGCCTGAATCTGGAAGCTGTCAAGCCAGGGAGCTCAGTGAAAGAGTCTCTGTTGGAAGTGACAGCCAGAGTGTGGGAGCTGATCAAGTAGTCAAGTGGGCCTCTGGAGAGTGCACGGACAGGAATACCAGAAGGGCGTGGACGACCTAGTAGACGTGTATCTTCGTGGGCTGAAGTCGGTCACAGGAAGGGAAGTCGAAGTGCCATTTTCGCCGGGCTCCTCGTTCAGTTGACACTTTGTGGTCCTCTCAGGTGTAGCTAAAGAATTTAGGTGCTGCTGTAGAAGATGTATTGCTGGTACCGTGTTGAGAGTCTTGAAGGCATCTTGGATGTGCTGTTGAACTGTTTAAGTTTATTCCGGCCTCTGACGCCAATCCTTTGAATAATATTAATGAAGCAGCCTCCAGCACAGTGAGTACTGGACCGTGAGCGTCTGAAGGGGCTACCTCCCGGCGAGGGTTTTACAATTAACAGCAAAATTTTAGGTAGTTAGCTAGGTGGTTGTATATCAGTCAGATAGTGTCGCTGGCTAGTGTCCAATGTGGCTGTTAAATTTACTTTCCATCATTTTTTTTTGCCATTACTGAGATACACAGACATAGCCAGTAGGGCACATGTCCTACAAGTGTGTTGTGTAGTGATGGACGAGCACTAAAATGCTCGGGTGCTCGTTGCTCAGGTCGAGCAAATTGGAATACTCAGGTACTCAGACAGAACAACAAGCCCAATATAAGTCTATGGGAGACCCGAGCATTTTTACCTCTTCCAGAAAAAAATGTTGCATTGAATGCAAGGCCTGGCCTGCCCTAAAGTTACATGCATCCCAATATGCTTTTCAAGCCACATACTGGATGGCCACCCGAAAATCCACTTCACATTATTCATTTCGTAAGCCCAAACTCTTTACTTATGCATTGACTGCAAGGCCTGCCATGCTACCAAGTCATATGCACCCCAATATATAGAGACGTTTTGGAACAACTTCAAGAGTGGTGTCCAATCAACAAATTCGTGAACAACGCATGGAGGAGATGCGCCAAAAATTTGTAGAAAGGGGATACCCTAAAAAGTCTATGGCCCCTCCCACCACCCCACCTAAATCAAACATGAACCAACGTATCCCCTTTGTTCACGATTACCACCCCTTGGCATACCGCCTCCACACAAGCATACGTAGACATTGGCACCTTCTTAGCACGGCACATCCGAATATTAAGGAATTTAAAGAACCTTTTTTACCCTGTTTCAGGCGCCCACGTAACATACGTGACCATCTAATAAGAGCTGATATTGGCTCATCACAATCTCCTAAAAAACAGCGCTTCCTCATGAATCCAAAATTTGGTACCTTTCCTTGCCTACAGTGCACACAGTGCAACAATGTACTTAAAGGTAACCAATTCTTTCATCCTTACACTGGCAAAAGATATAATATCAAGGACTTTTATACCTGCAGCACGTCCTTTGTGGTATATCTCATTAAATGTCCTTGTGGGCTACTCTATATAGGAGAAACCACACAGCCCATCAGGGACCGGATTTCCAAACACAAATCCACAATCAGGTGTAAAAACTTACTTCTCCCTATTCCATTCCATTTTATCACAGCAGGCCACAACATTGCCCAGTTAAAATTTCAAGTAATAGAGCAGATCCATACACCACGCAGGGGAGGTAATCGCATTTTATTACTTAAAAGAAGAGAAGCATTTTGGATTCATGAATTGAATACATTAGCACCTAAGGGGTTAAATAAAGAGTATGATGTGCAATCCTTTCTATCATCATAGTTATTAATCTCATTAAGTGGCTGTCTATTGTGATGTTTATTTTATTTTATTTATGGTATGCATTGAGATTGTGACACAGCTTATAATATACATCATACTAATATTATTAATCTTCATTACAGAATCCTCGGAATTGAACTCACTCTCAGTAAAACATGGAATCACAATGTTCACCTTCCCACTTGATCAGCACAATGATAGAGAGCCTTTATACCGCTGCACTAAGTCACCGCCTGATACAGCAGCACGCTAAGTATAGCAGAGCCTATGTTGGTAATCTATGATTGACGGACATTGAACACGCCCCTTGTCTACGTCCTTCCTGCCTGTGGAACACACTAGACGGCATGGCTGGACCGCACGCTAAGGCCTCTTTCACACTTCAGTTTTTTGCCATCAGTCAAAATCCGCCAAAATTTGAAAATGGTGGATCTGCTTTTTCTTGTTGCGGATCCGCCATTTTCCCCATTGGGATACATTAGTGGCGGATTTTGACGGATGGTCGTCCGTTGCGTCCGATATTTGGCGGATCCGCAAAATTCTTTGCGGATTCTGTCTGAGGGGGACGGAGCTTGTAACGTTTTTTTTCGCCGTCAAAATGGCGGATGACGGCGGATCCGCCGTAATCCGCCAAGCGGTAGAATGGGCGCCTATGTGCGGCGGATCCGCCGGGATCCGCGATTTTGCGGAATCCGCCGGCAGGATCCGCAAAATCGCACTGGGCATGCCCAGAAAAAAAGATACTTTTCCAGACAGTCCCAAAACTATATAAGGTGGGCTAATTGAGCCCAGACATGCAGTGTCAGCCAGCAAGCCTGCCAGACGGACACCCACCAAGCCTGCCAGACGGACACCCACCAAGCCTGCCTGCCAGGACACCCACCAAGCCTCTGCCAGGACACCCACCAAGCCTTGCTGTGATTGTGTGGTGTAAGGCCTGTTTCATATTTGCACTTTATAGCGCAGCGATAACCTGCACACGTCCACCACTAATCCCCGCCCCATCCGGTCATTTCTGAATACTACCGCACATGAACGCTTGCGATCTGCGCACCCTGTCTTTAGCATAGGGTGCGTAGATGGTGCGCTGGCCGTATTTTACCGTGTGCTGCGCACTTTTGAAGGTGTGCCCTTGTTCGCCAAATGCAGCATGTTGCATTTTGGCGCACACGGCACACCTTAAAAAGTGTGCAGAACACGGTAAAATACGGCCAGCGCACCATCTGCTAAAAATACGGTGCGCAGATCGCAAGCGTTCATGTGCGCTAGTAGGTGGGGATTAGTGGCGGACGTGTGCAGGCCCTCGCTGTGCTATAAAGTGCAAATGTGAAACCGGCCTAACTGGTATTGTATGTGGTGTAATTGGGCCCAGACGTCTACATCAAACACCAGCCTGACTGATAGGCTGGTGTTTGATGTAGATGTCTGGGCCCAATTACACCACATACAAAGTTAGGCCGGTTTCACATTTGCACTTTATAGCACAGCGAGGGCCTGCACACGGCCGCCACTAATCCCCACCTACTAGCGCACATGAACGCTTGCGATCTGCGCACCCTATTTTTAGCAGATGGTGCGCTGGCCATATTTTACCGTGTTCTGCACACTTTTTAAGGTGTGCCGTGTGCGCCAAAACGCAACATGCTGCGTTTGGCGCACAAGGGCACACCTTCAAAAGTGCGCAACACACTGTAAAATACGGCCAGCGCACCATCTACGCACCTTATGCTAAAGATAGGGTGCGCAGATCGCAAGGTTTCATGTGCGGTAGTAGGCGAGGATTAGTGGCGGACGTGTGCAGGCAATCGCTGCGCTATAAAGTGCAAATGTGAAACCGGCCTAACTGGTATTGTATGTGGCAACAGTCACACTGAAGACACCGAACCAGACATCAAACACCAGCCTGACTATCAAACTCAGCTGCAAATCTTCCACCTGCAAGACTGTGTGTGTGTGGGTGGCCTGGCTGTGTGTTATGCGTGTTTGTGTGGGGTTTTTTTTATTTTATTTTCAGATTTGCAATTGTGGTGTTATTGTATCTGTACGTTTTTTTATTTTTCATTTATTGTGGTATTTAAAATAAAGAGCAGAGTAGCTCCTATTTGTTGGAAAAAAAAAAATAATAAAAAAAAAAAAATAATAATAAACTGTTTTGAAAAAATCTCCTTTGTATCATTTAAAAAAAAGGTAAAATTAAGTTACCATAAAGGTACATTAAATTTTTGGTATACAAGTGTGGTTAAAAGTGAGAGATTGCAAGATGAAAATAATCTGGGTATACACAGCTGAGTTTTTCAGGGAATTCAAAAACATGCAAACACAGTGTGGGTATACACAAATTGAACACCTTCAATCACTGGTTACACTCTCGGTGAGAGTTTGAGGGAATACAAACACTGGTATACACAGCAATTACACACCTTCAATCACTGGTTACACTCTCAGTGAGAGTTTGAGGGTATACACAGCAATTACACACCTTCAATCACTGGTTACACTTGGTGACACCTTCAATCACTGGTTACACTTACTGACACTTTCAGGGAATTCACATGCCAAAAAAAGTGGGTTTACACAAAATATTACACACCTTCAATCACTGTGGTTACACTCGGTGAGATATAAGGAAATGTAGACATGCAAACACTTAAAATCATTTTCTTAATACTTGCAGATCACTTAATAATGAAGAGGCATCAAAAAACCAGCAGACACGGCCAGCCAGACCGCAGAAGGGATGATCAAAGAGAGCGCAGCAGAGAGGAACGGCGAGAGCGCAGCAGAGAGGAACGGCGAGAGCGCAGCAGACACGAACACCCAGACCGCGGCAGAGTACAGGCAACAATTAGTTTCCCTGTAAGTATAAAGACCTGAAAGCTTATTATGATCCTTTGTATAGTAGCTTAACAATTGTCTTTATACTTGCAGATCACTTCAGCAAGCACCACCAGCCAGACCGCAGCGGAAACGGTGAGACAGGCCGCAGCGGAGATGGTTGGACAGGCCGCAGCGGAGATGGTCGAACAGGCTGCAGCAGAGACGACCAGCCAACCTTTATTTTCCCTGTAAGTATAAAGGCCTGAAAGCTTATTATGATCCTTTGTATAGTAGCTTAACAATTGTCTTTATACTTGCAGATCACTTCAGGAATCACCGCAGCTGCCAACGTAGCTGCACCAAACCATAATGTCTTCTCCACAAAGCTCCCCCTCACATCAGCGAGCTGAGGTAAAATTTTTTTTTTTTTTTTTATTTAAAATATATATTTTTTTTTGGTTAAAAACACTATCCATGTATTATGTTTTAACAGGAAGCTGGTTCAGGGGAGCTTCCAGGAGGAGACGTGCAGGGTGGAGAGACGCAAGGAGGGGGTGCGCAGAGTGTAAGTTTAGCACATACACAGATACATAATGCTACACCCAACACAAACATTCATCACAGTGCACACACAATAACTACGCATCCATCCAAACAAATTTTTTTTTTTCCCCACAGTCTTCAGAATCCGGTGCCCGCACTAGAGTGACTCCCAGGACATCCCAGGGTCGTCAAGGTGATGCATCTGTTGGTCGGCAAACGGTAAGTAACCCTATTTGGATAATTGTTTAAATGAACATCATGTGTTTGAATAGAATGTAATTTTTTGTTTTTTCTTTTGTTTTTTTATCTTCACAGGTTTCACAGCGTGCTCCCCGCAGACATCTGGAGGAGGGTGTAGTCATCGATACTGATGACCTCATCCGTGAGGTGGAAAACCGGGAGCCGCTGTGGAACATGGCAAACCGTCTACACGCCGACCAACCAACCACCCGACGGCTCTGGGATGAGGTGTGTTACGAGGTTATTGACAACTGGGAGGAACTCCATGCGAGGGCCAGGGATTTTGTGCGTAAGTATTACAACTTCAGTAACTTATATTCCAGCATGTGAAGTGTTGAATACTAAACCTTTTTTTTTTTTTTTTTTGCTTCACAGGTGACAGGGTTGTCACACGGTGGCGGTCGCTCCGGGATCGCTTCAAGAGGGACTACAACAAAGAGATTCAGACCCCGAGTGGATCGGGAGGACGCCGGGGACCCCAGTACAAAAACTACAAAGCCCTGGCGTTCCTGCGATCAACAATGGTGTGCAGAAGGTAAATATTCCCCAAACCATTTCTGTAGTAGAAATGTTTAACCAAATTTTTTTTCAGCAGACTTAAATTAAATATCAATATTTGTAATATACATTTTTTTCTCCTTTTTTTTTTTTTTTTTAGCACCATCTGCAGCACTCGGGAGTCTGCATCAGAGTTGCGTCCCTCTGGAGTGATCCCTAGTGAGACCGCCCCCGGTGACCACATCGAGGTATCCGACCCCTCTGTACCTACCCTCTTGTCTCATACCTCTATCCCCTCCACCAGCACTGGAGCAGCAGGGCAGACTTCATCACATGAAGCTGCTGGTGACGACTTGTTCCCTGTTCCCCACCCCTCAGACACTGCCGCAACATCTCAACCAACTTTTGGTTCTGGCCGGCAGCGTCTGAGGAGTCAGGAAAGGATGACCTTGTCTGACTGTTTGAGTCTAAACTCATCTGTTCAGCACGGTTTCCACACTTATGGACAACGGTTATCTTCTGGGTTGACCATGATCAATCAAAGTATCATGGAACTCAAAAGATACATGGAACAGATGAATTTAGAATCAAACCAGACACCGAGACATACCTTTTTTCAATCTGTTGTCTGGCAAATGGAAGGTTTAAGTACTCACCAGCAGATGCGTGTGATGCAAACCTGTCACAATGCTCTAGTGGAAGTGCTTGCTGAAGCATCTCATCCTCCCCCTGTCCATCCTCCCCCTGTCCATCCTCCCACCACCATCCATCATACAGCTGTCCCTCCTCCTACCACTCCCTCTCATTTCTCTAGTTCCCCATTCCATTCTTCCCAGTACCTTCCTTCCTCATTGCATTATACCCCAATGCCCTCACCATACCCACCCCCACATACACCTTCAATGTACCCACAAACCTCGTCTGTCCATCCACTCCCGTCCCAACCACATGTGTTAAACCCCCCTTCCACTTCTGGTCCTCACCAACTCCCTCCCCAGTCCCCTACCCCCCCCCTCGATGTGGTCAACCCTGTTAACCCCTCCAATACTATCTCCACCCAACATTATCACACTTTGTAATGATGTTATCCAAAAAAAAAAAAATTACAAAAATGGTAATATATACCAAAAAAAAAAAAACTTACAAAAAAGGTTTAAGATACCAAAAAAAAACAAAAATTAAAAAAAAATATACAGTTATTACAAATTGAGAAATAAACTGTTTTTTGTTTCAAAAAAACTTTATTGTGTTTATTTTTTTGCCTCTTTTTTTTGGAAATAAATTACACCAGTGGTGTAAAAGGTAAACACAACACACAATATTTCACAGTACACTGGTGTACAAGGTACAAAAAAACACTTGGTAGCACAACATTTGGTACACAACACATGTGAACATTTCAAAGTGTAAAACGCTTGGTACACAACACTTGGTAAAATTTCAAAGTCACATTTTAGGCTTGGTACCCAACACTTGGTAACAAAGTGTATAACAACGCTAGGTACACAACACTTGGTAAAACTTTATGCTTGGTACCCAACAATTGGTGTAAAACTTTAAAAAAAAAAAAAAAAAATTGGTAAACCAAGTCACATGGTAACAATGGTTGGGAGAACCAAACACTTGGTAAAATTTCAGTTAAAAAAAAAAAAAAACAAGTTACTCACAATTGGTATAGAAAATTATATCATGTATTCTTGCCAGGCCACTTGTCCCTCTGGTGTCACAAAATAGTCTGCAAAGGTGTCCCTTATTCTTGCCACTGAGCCAGTACTCCGAAAAGTTTGCTGCTCATAATCCCACAAGGTGATTTCAGACAGATTTTCATCGATGGAAACTGGTTCCTTTGAAAGGACAAAATTGTGCAGGATTACACAGGCCTTCACCACTTCATCCACAGTCGATGTTTTCATTTTCATGGCCGTTAACAGAACTCTCCATTTGGCAGTTAAAATTCCAAACGCGCACTCCACCACTCTGCTCGCTCTAGTTAACCGATAGTTATAGATTCTTTTCCGGTGTGTTAATCCACGACTACCGTATGGTTTGAGTAGGTGTTTAGAAAGCTGAAAAGCATCGTCTCCAACACACACAAAAGGCATTGGTGGGCCTGTTGTTCCAGGGAGTGGTCTTGGAGGTGGGAAGTTAAAATTGTCTCCTTACAAGCGACGGCCCATGGTGGAAATCTTGAATACCTGAGAGTCATTAGAACGACCGTATGCACCGATGTCCACAGCAATGAATTTGCAGTTTGCATCCGAAATGGCTATCAGCACAATAGAAAAGTATTTCTTATAGTTGTAAAACTGTGAACCAGATCCCATGGGTTTCACAATCCTGATATGCTTGCCATCCACGGCACCGATGCAGTTTGGAAACTGGCAGATTTCTTGAAACTTCTCTGCAATCTCCAGCCACCTCTCCTGTGTTGGCTCTGGGATGTATTCCTCCTGTAGAGAATCCCACAATGCCCGGCAGGTCTGTTGTACAATTCCAGCAATAGTGGAAATCCCAATCCGGAACTGGAAATGGAGGGAGGTGAAGGATTCTCCAGTTGCAAAATTAATACAAACTACAATCCATAACATAACAATAAAATCCTGCAGAATCTGAAACATTTTAAAAGGTAGATAACTTACCGAAGGGTCACCATCAAACGCTCCGCCGGTGATATAGAAAACCGCATGTAGGTGTCCCTTCTCCGGATTTGTTCTCCAACACGATCCACCAATATCTCAAAGAATTCCAGCCTCATGCGCACGTAGTTGAAGAACTTGTCCGGATTATCCCTCAATTCCAGGTACAATGTGGAAAAAGCACCACGGGTGAACCTCTGCGCATTAATGGGATGAATCCACTGGCACCGTCTCCTCATACGCAGGATTCGCAATCTTCTTTTCTCCCTCTCGAGAGCAATAATTGCCAACCGATTCAGGTGAACATCCAATTCCACACAGAAGCTGTCAATACTCGCAATAACTCCTTCCAGACTCGCACTAACTCCTTCCATCGCTGCCACTAGCTCTAAAACCTTTCAAAGAAATTGTATCACAACACCCTAGATATAGTTCTCCCTAGTTTCCAGCATCCAATCACATTTGAGAGCATTTTCCAAGAGCGAATCATATTTGGGAGCATCCCATTTTGGAGGTGTGGAAAAACGGATCTGCAAGAAAACGGATAAAACGGATGCCAACGGATGGAACGGATCCGTTTTGTTGAGGATCCGCAGTAAAATCGGTATGGCGGATCCTTAAAAAACGGATCCGTTCTGTCAGTTTGCATCCGTTTTTTTTATTTTTTTGCGGATCCGCCATTTTCAAATTTTGGCGGATTTTGACTGATGGCAAAAAACTGAAGTGTGAAAGAGGCCTAAGGCACTTCCGCCCTAGCACTTCCGGTTAGCGGTGAATGTCACCATGTATATAACACGGTCCGTGCGCACTCCCCACACCACGGGAGACAAGCGGTGGAAACCGCGTCTAGACTAGTTCACACTGGGTGACGTTAACCCACGTGTGACCTCTTGTATACCGCTTTAAACTTCTGCCATTACTAAGCAGCAGTTTACCACCCCTGCACGGTGGACCCCGGGCTGCGAACGCACCTTACTATTAATTTATTATTTGGTGCGTTCCGCCAGCCCTAACAACCACCCACCCTTGTTGGGAATTTGACTCTGGCTGTAGCAGCATCGAACACGTTAACCCTGTTGATCTAGTGTTGGTGGATGATGAGACTTGGAGGAAGGCCTGATTAAAAAATAAGCCCAATGTTAAATATTAATAATTCGTTAAATATTTCTTATTACACCCAGTTCTGTAGATTGCTTTAGCTTATATGACATAGGCTATTTTTAAGCTTGGCTCATGGTAGAAATGTCAGCTCACTACATATTTAAGTTTAGCCTTGAGGTAAATGTCAAACTCCATATATACCGAGATCACGTGCTTCAAGAGACGTATATAATTCATGGCTAACTGTAGAGGTCGCTGTCTTCTTCCCTCACCATCATGAGAGACAGACACGAAGATGTCGCCTGTGTTGGGCCATGACATGACATAACAGCTGGTATATTACTTGACGGCGATGTGAGAAGCCGAACTGAGAGACAGCAGCCATTTGCTATTCAGGATCTCGGAGAGAAGAAGAATACATGTTGCTTTGCTATGAATAATGGACAATCTCTCTTTCACTTATTTTTATTCACCTGTTTTTCTGTAATAACCTTTCTTTGATGGAAGAATCCAAATAAACCACTATATTTTTATCTGGTAACTAGTCCTGAGTATTTTACAGGATAAGCATTATTTTACACCCAATTTCTAGGAGTGGGTATTATAGACTTGGAATGCACATGCACTTAGTGTATGGGCTGGCAAACATTTCCCCTGAGGGGTACACCTCAAACTTTTTCAGAACAAGTATTTTACGCACAGCATAACCACCCACCTTTGTTAATAATTCGACACTGGCTGTAGCTGCACGGAATACGTAAACCCTTTTGATCTAGAACTAGTGAATGATGATACTTGGAGCTCCAATTTCTAGGAGCGGGTCTCATAGACTTTCAATGCCCATACACTTAGTGTATAGGCTGTCAAGCATTTCCTCTTAGGCGTGTACCTATTTTTGTACTTTACTTTGGTGATGGGCACCATAACACCTTTACCAAAACATAGAGTGGCCGGAGCATGACTGAATACGTTAACCCTGGTGTTCAAGTGGTGGTGGATGGTGATGATTGTCACACTTGTGCCTTGGCTGATTGGCACGAGCCGGGGGGTTGTGGCCCCAATATGCCACAGACCAGACTACCCTGGAAGGGGCGTGACTAAGGCTTGTTTCAGATTTGCGCTTTTTACGTGCAGTGCACGGCGCCGCTAAGCCCCGCCCCCTGCCCGCCCCATCTGGTCATCGCTTCCTACTATCGCACACGGCTGCATGAGATCTTCTCACCCTATCTTTAGCATAGGGTGTGCAGACTGTGCGCTGGCCGTGCGCTAGTAGGATTTTGGCGTGCACTTTTGAAGGTTTGCTGGTGTGCGCTGAAGGCACCATGTTGCATTTTGGCGCTCTCAGCACACCTTCAAAAGTGCGTAGCGCACGCCAAAATCCTACTAGCGCATGGCCAGCACACGGTCTGCACACCCTATGCTAAAGATAGGGTGCGCAGATCGCATGCAGCCGTGTGCGATAGTAGGAAGCGATGACCAGATGGGGCGGGCAGGGAGCGGGGCTTAGCGATGTCGTGTGCTGCATGTAAAAAGCACAAATCTGAAACCAGCCTAAGACAGCTGCCTTGGTCTTCTCTGGGGCCTCCAATGGTGAGGTCAGGGTTGTGCGGCAGGCATCTGCCAGGTGCCACTCCAGGGTGATGTCTGGCTGTGACTGCTTATCCCACTCGGGGACAGGACACTTGGTCAGGTGTGAGTGACAGGCAGGCAGGTGGGCATGGCAGGCATGGCTGGTACCCAGGCAGGCACGGCTGAGATAAAGGGCAGGCCAGTATGGCTGAGACACAGGGCAAGCAGGCACGGCTTGGAGACACCGGGTAAGCAGGCACGGCTGGAGACACAGGGCAGGCAGGCATGGCTTGAGATACAGGGCAGGCAGGCACGGCTTGAGACACAGGGCAGGTAGGTGTGGTGTGTGAAGGAACAGGTAGGGTCTTGTTCACACAGCAGGAGTGGGTCCTGGCCGGAAGGAAGGGAATATGGAGGAACAGGTAGGGTCCTGTTCAAATAGGAGGTGCAGGTACAGATACGGATAGGAGAGAGTGGAATATGACAAAAGCAGGAGTGCAGAGTAGGCGGAGCCGCAGGAGTGCAGAGTAGGCGGAGCCGCAGGAGTGCGGAGCAGGCGGAGCCACAGGAGTGCGGAGCAGGCGAAGCCGCAAGGGTGCGGAGCAGGCGGAGCCACAAGGGTGCAGAGCAGGCAGAGCCGCATGGGTGCAAAGCAGGCAGAGCTTGTAAGAGTGCAAAGCCAGCGGAGCTTGCAAGAGTGCAAAGCAGGCGAAGCTTGCAAGAGTGCAAAGCAGGCAGAGCTTGCAAGAGTGCAAAGCAGGCGGAGCGTGCAAGAGTGCAAAGCAGGCGGAGCTTGCAAGAGTGCAAAGAGGTGGAGCTTGCAAGAGTGCAAAGCAGGCAGAGCTTGCAAGAGTGCAAAGTAGGCGGAGCTTGCAAGAGTGCAGACAGGAAGGACACAGGGAAAGACACAGCACGGAAAGGAACCACAGACAAGCAGACTGACAAACAAAGGTAGGACAGAGTTCAGACAGGGAAACAGTACGAGACAATGAACAGGAACCGAAGGATAGAGGAACCAGGATATTCTGCCTCCTGAAAGGCAGGCAGGGAAGTACTAGGCAAAGTACAGAGACAAAGCTTCTCAGAGAAGAGTCAGCCTGTCTGCATTTTCCATAGAAAGGCGAATGTACTTTTCTGTGATAATGCCACTAGCAGCACTAAAAACCCGCTGTGAAAAAATGCTAGTGGCAGGGCAAGGCGTAGAGAGCCAGCTCATGCCACTTGCCCAGCTTGGATACCCAATAATTAAAAGGCACAGAGGTATCACAGAGGATGTTGGTACAGTCAGCAAGGTACTCCCTCAGCATCTTAGAAAACAATGCATTCCTTATGAGATTACCCCGCACCTCAGTGCCAGAGCAATGGGAGGGTGTTATGATTGAGTCACCATAGGAGGCAAAAATAGAAATGCTAGCTAAGTCCAGAAAACCAGAGAAGTTGGCAGCTATCGGATTGCAGACCCCTGAACCTATCAACACAACTAGCAGTAGCCGTGGGGGGCTCCTACGATGCCCTAGGCCCCTCGATCACAGCCGGAGGACTACATAGCCTAAAGACAGAAAGGGAAATCTAAACTGCCCCAGAGCAGACCCCAAAGTAAAAGGCAGCCCCCCACATATAATGACGGTGAAGCAAGAAGAGAGAACAAAACACAGACAGAAAGATAGACTGAGCAAAGATGGGGCCCACGCTAGCTTAGATAAGAAAGGACAGGAAGGCTGCTGTCTGCAATCCGTGAAAACCCCTATGAAAATAAGAGCCAACAAACTGACAGTAAAAAAGGCTCTGAAGACGCTAGGCTTCAAAAAAGCTATGTCGGTACTCAGGAATATTCTGAAGACAGAGCAACAGGCAAAAGGAGATTCAGCTCACCCCAGCAGGGAATGGCAGAATCCAGAAAAGTAAGGAAAACAAAACACTAATGCAAAAAGGCAAAGCAGAAATCTTAGTTTTAGATGAGCAGGAATCAGACTGGTTTCCTAGAAGTCCACAGAGAAATCACCCGCAGGCCAGAAGGGCGTCGGCAGCCTTATATCCAGTCATTAACTCCACTCAGCCAGTCATCATAATCAGCCGCAGGTGTTTGACAATCAGGCTCACTACCTTTCTTCACCAGAAGAGGGAGTTCCTCGGGCCTCAGTAGTGAAGGGGAAAATGAACTCACAGCAGGAGGGTCTAAGAAAACTGTCCCAGAACTTTGCCAATGTTCCCCTGCCTCTGCTGGAGTGAACTTGTGTCTGTCTCACCTGTCCTGCTAGGTTGGCCAATGAACTGTTATCTCAACCACCAGCGTTTTGAGATGGGAATTTGTTTAATAATTCTACAACAATGGCCCTATGGTACTGCACCATTTTTGTACACCTGTCTGCCTCTGGAACAAGAGATTGAAAGTTATCCTTGTAGCCTGGGTCTAAAAGTGTCACTAGCCTGTAATGACTGTTGCCCGATATTTTGACAATTTGAGGGTCACGGGAAAGGCAGCACAACATAAAGTCAGCCATGCGTGCCAGACTGGTAACAGCCAAGCCTTCTGTGACCTCACCAAGAGGACGACTGACCAAGGTGTCCTCCTCTTCTTTCCTGTCCTCAGGCCATCCACGATGAACAGACGGTAGGACAGTTGTGGTTGTAGTCCCGTCTATAGCATATGAAAGTAGCTCCTGTTCTTCCTCCTCCTCGTCCTCATTGTCAACCAATCCAAGTTGGGATGGCATGAGGTTGAGCTGTGTGTAATCACCCTATATGGTTCCTTGTTCCATGTGCTCGTGATCCACCTGCAATGCATCCTCTTTCATTGTGAACAGAGAGCTTTTCAGAATGCAGATGAGCGGGATGGTGATGCCAATTATGGCGTCATCGCCGATCACCATCTTGCTGGACTCTTCAAAGTTTTGGAGGATGGCACATATGTCTGACATCCATGTCCACTCCTGAGGTCTTATGTGTGGAGTCAAACCTGAAAAACGACAGCCTTGTTGATGTTGGTATTTAACAACTGCCGGCTTCTGCTCACAAATCCTTTCTTACATATGCAGTGTAGAGTTCCAACTCGTGGGGACATCACATGCCAGTCGGTAAGCCAGAATCTGCAATCGCTGCTGAAGCATGGCAAGGGCGGCTGAAGCTGTAGCTGACATTCCAAAATGTGCACATAGGTGGCCTAGTTTAACCAGCATATCCGGCAGCTCCAGATAGCTTTTTAGAAAACGTTGAACAATGAGGTTCAGCACATGGGCCAGGCATGGTACTTGTGTCAATTCGCCTCACCTCAGAGCCACCACCAGGTTCCTGCCATTATCATACACAACCATGCCTGACTGGAGATTCAGCGGTGTCAGCCACACATCTGCCTGCTCTTTCAGAGCTGCAAACAACTCTTTAGCATTGTGCGGTTTGTCACCTAAGCAAATTAGCTTCAGCACAGCCTGTTGCCATTTGGCTTTGGTAATGCTGCAGTGTTTTCAGCTTTTGACTGATGTGCTCATTTCGGAGATGGAGGCTGAAGAGGAGGAAGATGTCCAGGAGATGTTAACTGTGGGGGCAACCCTGATCGACGTAGGGCCCGCAATCCTCGGCGTGTGGAGGATGTGTTCCATCATAAGGTTTTACTATGTTAACCCAGTGTGCCATCAGTGAGATGAACCGTCCCTGCCCACAAGCACTTGTCCACATGTCTGTGGTTAGGTGGACTTTCCCAGTAACAGCATTGTTAAGGGCACGGGTAATGTTGTGGGACACATGCTGGTGTAATGACGGTTCGTCACAATGGGAGAAATAGTGTCGACTGGGGACCGAGTACCTTGGGACGGCCGCCGCCATAAGGTTGCAAAAAGTTTCCGTCTCAACGAGCCTAAAAGGCATTTTGAGCGCAAGCAGATGAGAAATTTTCAAATTAACTACTGTGGCCTGTGGGAAATTGGCTGGGTATTTCCGCTTGCGTTCCAATGACTGGGGTATAAACAACTGAAGGCTCGGCTGGGACAAGGGCATGGACAGGCTTGATGATGGTGCTAGTTGACTGTGGGCAGCAACAGGTGCAGGTCCCAAGGCTTCTTCACAGGCACGGTGAACTGGCGATTGGCTTGAACAGTGGAAGAAGCAGTGTTGTCACCTGCAGACAGTGTTCCCTGAGCCTGGGGATCGGCCCACAAGGTTGGGTGCTTTGTTGCCTTGTGCCTAATCATGCTGGTGGTGGTCAGGCTGGTAGATTTGCTACCCCTGCTGATGCGGGCATGGCAAGTGCTGCAAATGGCCTGTTTGGGATTATCAGCAGAGTCTTTAAAAAATAACCAGACTCGGGAAGATCTAACAGTTGGAATGGCAACTTCCGTTATGTTGGTTTTTCAGGGAATGGATGCACACCTTCTGTCTGCAGCCACCACACTGCTTCTTTCTGACTGTTGGGGTGATATGCCTCCTTCCCCATGTGTGCAGCTGTCCTCGCTCTGCATGTCCTCATGCCAGGTTGGGTCAGTCACTATGTCATCCACCTCCTCGTCTTCCACATCCACACCCTGCTCCTCCTCCTGACTTTCTGGCAATTGTGCAAAACAGAAGCCGCGGAGACACCATCACGTGTTTCTCAACGCAAGCAATGACCAGCCAGGTCTTTGTCCGGGAAGGAACAACCACGGGAAGGGCAGTCTCCAATGAAGGAAACCACCTATGCCAAAACATGGTATCCATCCACATACAGCTGTTTCGGGGTATTGCCCCTCATCAGTGTGGAGTAGGAAACTGGCTGGTAGGAGCAATGCCTAGTAAAAAGACTATGAAGAGGAGGATGAATGAACTCATGGAGATCAACATCCGACACTGCGGAGACACCATCACGTGTTTCTCAACGCAGTGATTCTAGAGCACTGCCCCCATCCCTTATGGGAAATATCCAAAACATGCAAAACAGAAGCCGCGGAGACACCATCACGTGTTTCTCAACGCAAGCAATGACCAGCCAGGTCTTTGTCCGGGAAGGAACAACCACGGGAAGGATACCATGTTTTGGCATAGGTGGTTTCCTTCATTGGAGACTGCCCTTCCCGTGGTTGTTCCTTCCCGGACAAAGACCTGGCTGGTCATTGCTTGCGTTGAGAAACACGTGATGGTGTCTCCGCGGCTTCTGTTTTGCATATTTCCCATAAGGGATGGGGGCAGTGCTCTAGAATCACTGCGTTGAGAAACACATGATGGTGTCTCCGCAGTGTCGGATGTTGATCTCCATGAGTTCATTCATCCTCCTCTTCATAGTCTTTTTACTAGGCATTGCTCCTACCAGCCAGTTTCCTACTTCACACTGATGAGGGGCAATACCCCGAAACAGCTGTATGTGGATGGATACCATGTTTTGGCATAGGTGGTTTCCTTCATTGGAGACTGCCCTTCCCGTGGTTGTTCCTTCCCGGACAAAGACCTGGCTGGTCATTGCTTGCGTTGAGAAACACGTGATGGTTTCTCCGCGGATTCTGTTTTGCATGTTTTGCATATTTCCCATAAGGGATGGGGGCAGTGCTCTAGAATCACTGCGTTGAGAAACACGTGATGGTGTCTCCGCAGTGTCGGATGTTGATCTCCATGAGTTCATTCATCCTCCTCTTCATAGTCTTTTTACTAGGCATTGCTCCTACCAGCCAGTTTCCTACTCCACACTGATGAGAGGCAATACCCCGAAACAGCTGTATGTGGATGGATACCATGTTTTGGCATAGGTGGTTTCCTTCATTGGAGACTGCCCTTCTCGTGGTTGTTCCTTCCCGGACAAAGACCTGGCTGGTCATTGCTTGCGTTGAGAAACACGTGATGGTGTCTCCGCGGCTTCTGTTTTGCATGTTTTGCATATTTCCCATAAGGGATGGGGGCAGTGCTCTAGAATCACTGCGTTGAGAAACACGTGATGGTGTCTCCGCAGTGTCGGATGTTGATCTCCATGAGTTCATTCATCCTCCTCTTCATAGTCTTTTTACTAGGCATTGCTCCTACCAGCCAGTTTCCTACTCCACACTGATGAGGGGCAATACCCCGAAACAGCTGTATGTGGATGGATACCATGTTTTGGCATAGGTGGTTTCCTTCATTGGAGACTGCCCTTCCCGTGGTTGTTCCTTCCCGGACAAAGACCTGGCTGGTCATTGCTTGCGTTGAGAAACACGTGATGGTGTCTCCGCGGCTTCTGTTTTGCATATTTCCCATAAGGGATGGGGGCAGTGCTCTAGAATCACTGCGTTGAGAAACACGTGATAGTGTCGGATGTTGATCTCCATGAGTTCATTCATCCTCCTCTTCATAGTCTTTTTACTAGGCATTGCTCCTACCAGCCAGTTTCCTACTCCACACTGATGAGGGGCAATACCCCGAAACAGCTGTATGTGGATGGATACCATGTTTTGGCATAGGTGGTTTCCTTCATTGGAGACTGCCCTTCCCGTGGTTGTTCCTTCCCGGACAAAGACCTGGCTGGTCATTGCTTGCGTTGAGAAACACGTGATGGTGTCTCCGCGGCTTCTGTTTTGCATGTTTTGCATATTTCCCATAAGGGATGGGGGCAGTGCTCTAGAATCACTGCATTGAGAAACACGTGATGGTGTCTCCGCAGTGTCGGATGTTGATCTCCATGAGTTCATTCATCCTCCTCTTCATAGTCTTTTTACTAGGCATTGCTCCTACCAGCCAGTTTCCTACTCCACACTGATGAGGGGCAATACCCCGAAACAGCTGTATGTGGATGGATACCATGTTTTGGCATAGGTGGTTTCCTTCATTGGAGACTGCCCTTCCCGTGGTTGTTCCTTCCCGGACAAAGACCTGGCTGGTCATTGCTTGCGTTGAGAAACACGTGATGGTGTCTCCGCGGCTTCTGTTTTGCATGTTTTGCATATTTCCCATAAGGGATGGGGGCAGTGCTCTAGAATCACTGCGTTGAGAAACACGTGATGGTGTCTCCCCAGTGTCGGATGTTGATCTCCATGAGTTCATTCATCCTCCTCTTCATAGTCTTTTTACTAGGCATTGCTCCTACCAGCCAGTTTCCTACTCCACACTGATGAGGGGCAATACCCCGAAACAGCTGTATGTGGATGGATACCATGTTTTGGCATAGGTGGTTTCCTTCATTGGAGACTGCCCTTCCCGTGGTTGTTCCTTCCCGGACAAAGACCTGGCTGGTCATTGCTTGCGTTGAGAAACACGTGATGGTGTCTCCGCGACTTCTGTTTTGCATGTTTTGCATATTTCCCATAAGGGATGGGGGCAGTGCTCTAGAATCACTGCGTTGAGAAACACGTGATGGTGTCTCCGCAGTGTCGGATGTTGATCTCCATGAGTTCATTCATCCTCCTCTTCATAGTCTTTTCTGGCAATTGTGTCTCATCATCATCCACCTCTTTGACACTTTCCCACCATAACCTTCGTGTGACCGTGGCTGTTCAAATGTTTGGGCATCGCTACATGTGATCTCATCTGGCCCCACTTCAAGATGACCAGCCGAGAGTCCAGAATCTTTAAAGGGAAAACCGAACAGCTCTTTGGAGTGTTCAAGTGTGGGATCAGTTGTCTCAGGGCACTCGGCATTGTGGGAGGATGGAGGATCAGGGTAAGTAATATCCGGTCCACACTCACAGCTACTCAGACTTGACCGTGTGGAAGACATTGTGGTGGTGGTTTAGTGACTGGAAGCATTATCCGCTATCCAACCAACAACTGTTTCACACTGTTATGGCTTCAATAGTGGTGAGCTATGGCCCCTAGAAACTGGGAGAAGAAGGTCGAGCGCAAAGATGTGGGTCTTTGCTGTGGCCCACTTTCTGCTAGGCCACGGCCTCGGCCTCTGCATGTACCATCAGCATCACGTCCACTTCCCCGTCCTTTGCCTTGCCTATTTTAAATGGACTACTGAAATATTTGAAAAGCTCAATACAAATGGATTTATTTGGAGAAAAATTATATGTGATCAGTATGCCTGCAAAGCGAAGATTTTTCCACCACAGATACACCAGGCCTCAGACTGAGATAACAGACTGTATTAATTTTTTTTGTTATGTTTTTGTTACGTTTTGAAAACAATAAAAAATGAGTAGAACAAGGAAAGCAGACAGAACTATGCAACGTATGCCCGCGAAGCAAAGATTTTTACACCACAGATAAACCAGGCCTCAGCCTGAGATCACAGACTCTATTAAATTTTTTTATGTTTTGTGTCAATTTTTGAAAACACTAAATAATGAGTACAGTAGAACAAGGCTAGGAGACAGAACTATGCAATGTATGCCTGCAAAGCGAAGATTTTTCCACCACAGATACACCAGGCGTCTGACGGAGATAACAGACTGCATACATTTTTTTTTGTTTTTTGCTTATTTTTGCAAAAAAATAAAAATGAGTGGAACAAGGCTAGCAGACAGAACTTTGCAACGTATGACTGTGAAACAAAGATTTTCCACTACAGATACATCAGGCGTTAGCCTGAGATAACAGACTGATCTAAATGTGGCCTTGATTTTTTGGGCACATCAAAATTGTGTCAACAAGTTGGCTATGACACTAAAAAAAAATGGAGTACTAAAATTGTAAGATATTTTGCGCAATGATATGCGATGCGTGTGGCGTACAATTCACAGTGATGAATATAAGAACTGTAGCTAAATATTTTTGGGCCAGCTACAGATTTTTGGGGCCGCAAAATGGTGTCCAAAAATGTTGTAAGACACTACAAAATATTAGTAACAAAAAAAGTCAGATTTTTTGGCGCACTCACAGCTGGTTCCTGGGACAAAAAAAAAATTAAATTCTTAGATTTGCACGCTCTTGTATTACAATTACCTGGCTGTAGTCTGCAGCGTGATCAAGAAAATAAATGTAGAAAAAAGGGGCCCCTATCTCTGCAGCAGCTGTCCCTACACTACCTAAGTCTGGAGCAGAATGCAGGGCGGAGACCCGAGCTCTCGCTGAATAATCCCTGAAATACTTGGTGCTCGTCGAGTACACCGAGCACAGTGATTCTCGGGAGAGTACCAAGTAGTGGTGAGCACGTTCACTCATCACTATTTAAAAGGACCCCCGGGGGGGGGATTGCAGTAAAAATGCTCGGGTCTCCCATAGACTTACATTGGGCTCATTGTCCTGTCCAAGTACCTGAGTATTTCGATTTGCTCAACCCGAGCAACGAGCACCCGAGCATTTTAGTGCTCGCTCATCACTAGTGTCCATCTGCTGGATTGAGTGGAGTGGAAGACCTGTAGGTCCCTATTATGCTATCTATACTGTGGTGAAATTTTTTGTGGTGTCTGCCAGTAATTTTTGGAAATGTGAACACTCATGGTTGGGTGTCCATCTGCTGGATTGGGTTTAGTGAAGACTTATTGGCTCCCATTATACTATTTCTACTGTCGTGAAATTGATGCCAGTGCCAGCTGCAGAGGAGCCTGCTCAGCAAAGACATCATTCCCAGCATCTTGCTCAGGCTAGTGCTGTCAGGTTGGTTGCTGCTGTCAAGTAGGTTGCTGCTGCCACCTCTGGGTCAGCTTTGGCAATCCACACTAGCCAGCAGCGAGCAGCTCCAGAAGCTAAGTCCTTTTTGCAGCCTTCTGAGCATGCCTGTGGGACGACCTCTCATTGGAGGTAGGGGGTCACATGCTCAGGTCCTTCTACAGCTCGGATTGGACCATCAGGTAGGTCCTGGAAGGACGCTGCTATAAAAGGTTTGCATGACCACTCGGCCATGCGCTAGTATAGTCTGTAATTTGTAGTGGTATGTGTGATGATGGATGCTTGTGAAACGCTGACTGACTCATTATGAAACCCCTTCCCTCTGATGATGTTAGGGTTTAGAGTTCCAGTCAGCTCCAGGTACTGGCACTGCCTAGTGCCGCAGTGCACCCAGCTCCCATCACATGCTAGTGCCAGTGTGCGCCACACTACAGTAGGCACTACTGTACCACACGTTCAGCGACAGCAGCCTGAGCGGCGATGTGCGCCACTAATGCGCTATCCAGCCCAAAGCTTAGGCTTGTTAGTGGCGTCCGCCAGAGCTGCGCTGTACATATCTCGTGCGGTATTGAGCTATCAGCTTTACCCGGTGCGTGTTAAGTAAGGGTCTCTCCCTGGCGTCGCAGTTGCGGCTTTGAACGCTGGTGGGTCTAGAGGGACTCTAACCCCCGTGTCCTTGGGGCAAGGTCCTGTGACCAAAACACTAGTGTTCACTCTGTGGTATCGCAGCCCTGTGAAGCAACAGGGTTTGCCTCCTATTCACCAGGTGGTTAACCTGTGTGTGTCTGCTATACCACCAGTTTCTGTCCACCATTACCAAGCAGCAGTCTACCATCTCTGCACTGTGGACCCTGGGCTGCGAACGCACCGCATTACCATCTTTTATTATTCGGTGCGTTCCGCCAGCCCTAACATCTGATCATATTGGGAAACGAATCTGAACAAATTCGCTCATCTCTAGTTGGGTGTCCATTAGTAATGAGCGAATTTGTTTGGAAAAAGATCGCCAAACATAAATTCGGCATAAACATGAATGCACTGCATTACCATCTTTTATTATTTGATGCGTTTCGCCAGTCCTAACATTATACTAGCACCAGGGTCTGGCTAGTAATGGCGGATGAACAGCGACTGTTGCAGTACATCCGGCAGCTGGAAGGCAGGTTGGCGGCTCTCGAGCGCTCAGCCTCAGCTGCAGATGATACTGTGGTCGCTGTTCAGGCAGTCACGGATGTTGTCTACTGTGTGTCCATTGCCATCCCTGCTCCGACTTTGTCCCGCCTCCTGCTGCCCAAGAAGTTATCGGGTGATAGTGCTTCATGTAGAGGCTTCGTGAGCAAGTGCTCTATGCAGATAGAGCTGCTGGCGGCACGATTCCCTTCAGAGAGGGCTAAGGTGGGATTTGTTGTTTCCCTCTTATCGGGCACGACTTTGGAGTGGGCCACACCGCTGAAGGAATGCGGTGATCAGGTGATGCAGAGCGCTTCTCAGTTCTTGGCCGCTCTGAGGCAGGTCTTCCTGGGACCGCAAGCCACCCATGACACCGTGCTCCAACTGCTGGCACTGTCACAGGGCTCGTCCTTGGTCAGCCATTATGCCATCCGGTTCCGGACCCTGGTCTCTGAGCTGGAGTGACCAGACAAGGTTCTCATCCCAGTGTTCTGAGAGGCCTATCTGATTACATGAAGGATGCCCTGTCCACCAGGGAGATTCCCGCTACACTGGAGGAGTTTATTACCATCTCCACCCGTATTGACCTTCGCTTCGTCGAGCGAGGGTTGGAGCGGGCCCAGTGTAGGCAGAGGTTTAGGTTGGCACCTAGTTTTTCTAAACCTCAGGAGTCTTCCGATAGGGCATATGAGCCCCAAGAGGCCACGGTGGGTTCTTGCTTGGGAACCAGGACTCGGTCCGCTTGAGCACCCGTGGTCTGCTATGTGTGCCGGCAGTCTGGTTACCTTGCCAACCGGTGCCCACAGCGGTTGGGAAAATGCTCCCGTCCAGTTGTCATTGGAGGAGGCTTACTGGACTCAGCGGCATTTTCTCCCAAGATGTCCTTTGAGGGGGCGCTTGAGTTTGGTTCATCCACTCTGGCAGTGGAGGTATGCGTGGACTCCGGAGCAGAGGGCAATTTTATGTCATCTGCCTTCGCTCAACGGCATGCAATACCCCTGGTATACTTGTCCAGAAGAAGAACGGAGAACTGTGTCCCTTCTTCGATTACAGGTGTCTTAACGCTATCACCGTTAAGAATAAATACCCTCTGCCCCTGATATCGGAGCTGTTTGATAGGCTATGGGGAGCGAGAGTGTTTACCAAACTTGATCTGCAGGGGCTTTCAACCTGATTCGCATCCATGAGGGGGACGAATGGAAGGCGGCCTTTAACACCAGGGACAGGCACTATGAATACCTGGTGATGCCCTTCGGGCTCTGTTATGCCCCGGCTGTCTTCCAAGACTTTGTGAATGATATCTTCTGGGATATGCTTACCACCTAGGTAGTAGTCTATCTGGATGATATCCTCATCTACTCTCCAGATTTTGACTCCCACCACAGAGATGTTTGCAAAGTTTTCGACCTCCTGCGGGCAAACTCCCTTTGCACCAAGTTGGAGAAGTGTGTGTTTGAGCAGGATTCCTTGCCTTTCCTGGGCTATATTATCTCTGCCCAGGGATTGGCCATGGATCCTGCCAAGCTACAGGCGGTGAGGGATTGGCAGGAGCTCCATTCTCTTAAAGCCGTGCAGCGCTTTATAGGGTTCATTAACTACTATCGCCAATTCATCCCCCACTTCTTGACTTTGGTAGCCCCCTTGGTGGCCCTCATCAAGAAGGGAGCAAATCCCAAGTTGTGGTCGGAACCTGTCACCAAGGCCTTCTCCTCCATTAAGTCCCACTTTGCTAGCGCTCCCATTCTACATCGTCCCGATGTTGATAGGCCCTTCATCCTGGAGGTGGATGCCTCTTCCGTCGGTGCTGGAGCGGCCCTTTACCACAAGGACATGCAAGGTCGGAAGCAGCCATGCTTCTTTTTCTCTAAGACCTTCACACCAGTGGAGAGGAATTATTCCATCGGGGACAGGGAGTTGCTAGCAATGAAGTTGGCCTTCTCGGAGTGGAGACACCTCCTGGAGGGGGCTCGCCACCCTTTCCAGGTGTTCACCGACCACAAAAACTTGGTGTATTTGTAAACAGCCCAGCGGCTGAATTCTCACCAGGCCAGATGATCCTTGTTCTTCTCCCGGTTCGACTTCACCCTCCATTTTCTCTCCGGGGAGAAGAACTTCTGGGCAGATGCTCTCTCCCGCTTCGTGGTGTCATCGGAGGAGGAGGAGCCTGGGGACCGTGGCTCCGGTCACCCTTGAGTCATTACCTCCGGGCAAGACATTTGTTCCTGCCCGTCTGCGGCCGGAAGTCCTCTCTTGGGCTCACTTGTCCAGAGTGGGCGGACATTTTGGGACCAAACGGACCTCTGAGCTTCTGGCGAGGACGTACTGGTGGCCGTATATAGCCCGTGACTTCAGGGACTATATTTGGGCATGCATCTCTTGTGCCCAGAATCGGTCCCCTCGACAACGGCCCGCTGGTCTACTCTACCCCCTGCCTGTAGCAGACAGGCCCTGGGAGATGGTCGGTATGGACTTTGTGGTGGGATTAACCAAGTCCAGTGGCAGCACGGTAATTTGGGTTGTCACCGACCATTTCTCCAAGATGGTGCACCTGGTGCTACTTTCCCAGTTACCTTCGGCACGGGGCCTGGCAGCGTTGTTCATTAAGCATGTCTTCAGCCTACATGGTATGTCGGACAAGATTGTCAGCGACTGGGGTCCCCAGTTCGCGTCTCGGTTTTTGAGAGAGCTATGTCACCTGCTCAGGATTGAGCTGAACTTCTCCTTGGCCTATCACCCTGAGGCGAACGGGTTGGTAGAGAGAACCAACCAGACTCTGGTCACATATCTGTGCCATTTTGTCTTGGCCAGGCAGGATGACTGGCTATCCTTGCTGCCGTGGGCGGAGTTCGCTTTGAACAATGCTGTGGCCAATTCCACTGGCCAGACCCCATTCCTCCTTAATTACGGCCAGCATCCGCGCATCCTTGTGCCCATGCCCGTATCGTCCACCGGCTCTAGGGTGGCAGACTGGGCGGTGGAGACACGTGACATTTGGGACCACACTCAGGATGCCATTCGGGCCTCCAAGGAGAGAATGAGGCCCTCCCCTGATGCACACCGTCACCCCGCTCCCACCTTTGCTCCCGGCGACTTGGGGTGGCTCTCCGCTCATAACATCAGGCTGAGGGTTGAGTCCACTAAGTTTGCGCCTCGCTTTATAGGTTCCTTCAAGGTCCTTGAGCAGGTTAACCCTGTGGTCTACCGTCTGGCGCTTCCTCCACACCTGGGTATCACTGACACCTTCCACGTGTCCCTCCTTAAGCCCATTAACATGTCCTGGTTTTCGGAGTCATCTACTGGAACATCAGGCTTGTCCTCGGATGAGTACGAAGTGAACGCCATCGTGGGGTGTTAGGTGGTACAGGGCAAAAAAGTATTATCTAGTGGACTGGAAGGGTCATGGCCCAGAGGATAGGACCTGGGAACCTGAGGAAAACATCCATGCTCCTCTGCTCATTGTGGCCTTTGAGCGAAGCGAGGCTCAGGAGGGAGGGGGGTAATGTTAGGCGTCGGATTCCTGCCCCTGCATAGGAAGAATCTTGAGCCTTGCCATCTGCAGACTCCCATTCAGTCCCAGAGGAGCCTGCTCAGCAAAGATGTTGTTCCCAGCGTCTTAGGCCTCTTTCACACATCAGGTTTTCGCCGTCAGGCGCGATCCGGCGCTTTTGACAGAAACCGGATCCGGCGAAATGCAATGCCGGATCCGGTTTCCCCCCCATTGACTTGCATTTGCGCCGGATCGCGCCGGATGGCCATGCGTTTCATCCGGTTTTCGCCGGATCCGGCAATGTGTCGCGATCCGGCGTCTGGAAAAAACGGCTACTGTAACGTTTTTTGTCTCCGGCGAAAAAGCCGGACACGCCGGATCCGGCGCGTCCGGCTTTTTCGCACAATGAAAGCCTATGAGCGCCGCAATGCGCCTGATCCGGCGAAAGCCGGATCCGGTGGCCGGATCCGTTTTTTTTGGTCTGAGCATGCTCAGTAGCTCTGCCCACAAGACATATATAAAAGCAAGACAGTGGGACCCACAGCCACCCCCAACATGCCACCCAAGAAAGCAACCAAGCGCAGCAGGAGAAGGCAGGAGACCACTGCAGCACCATCAGCACCACCACCACCCCAAATGGAGCAGCAAATGGAACATGCTGAGGAGGGGTGTCCAGCAGCAGATGAGAGATGGTAATTATCAAATCCCCCATTCCTCCAAACTAGGGCCATGGAATATCAAGATATTCATTGGCCCTTTGTTTCTCTTTATTCAACAGCCGCCCAAGAGATGCAGCAGCAGCAGCAGCAGCAGAAATGGCATCACTGGCAGCAGCAACATCAGCAGCAATACCCACAGCCATGGAGTCTGGCCATCAACAGGACAGCACATCTTCTTCTGGGAGCCCTCCCTCGCATCGTCAGCGTTTGACGGTAAGTTTTTATTTCCAAAATCCATCATCTCTGTAATATATGTCTATTCATTGCCTTTTATTTCAAAACAGGAATCACAAGATGAAGAGGAGCTCCCAGAAGAAGAAGGAAGGGGTGGACAGACACCTGGAGTGGGCTCACAATTGGTAAGTTTTTTGCATCAAACGCAGAAACACAACATCACACTACACACAACACATAGAAAACAATGTTCTGCAGACCACACACAGCAAACAAATGCCTACATCCAAAGACATAACATTTTTTGTTTTCTTCTCTAGTCTTCCCAATCTGGTGCTCGGCCAAGAGGTCCTCGCAGTGCCTCCCAGGGTCGTCGGCGACAGCAACGAGGCGGTCACCAGCGTGTAAGTATAAATATTTTTGCTTTGTTTTTTTGCACTTTTTATTTCATTTCTTTTGTGGAGGCTAATTATGTTATTTTTGTCTTTTTCTTTAACAGCCTTCACAGCGTGCTCCCGACTCTGACGGTGAGGATGGAGGACTCGATGTGGACCACCTCATCGATCTCGTCAGAGAAAGGGAGCCGCTCTGGAATATGGCTGACCGCCGCCACGCTGACCTTATCGTTACCCGACGACTCTGGGAGGAAATCTGTTTGCTCCTTGTGGGCCGCTGGGAGGACCTCGATGTTCGGGCCCAGATTAAAGAGCGTAAGTATATACAGTACCGGTTGCTTGATGTAAACCAGTGTTTCCCGAACTCCAGTCCTCGTGGTCCCCACGGATCATGTGTTCAGGATTTCTATTTACTATGGAAATCCTGAAAACATGACCCCTGGGGACCATGAGGACTGGAGTTTGTGAAACACTGATGTTGTATACTAACCACTCCTTTCTCGTTTCAGGGAACAGAATTGTGAATCGGTGGTGGTCTGTGAGGGATCGTTTCAAGAAGGAGTTCAATAAAGAGATGCGGGCCCCGAGTGGATCTGGAGGACGCAGGAGCAAGTACAAGTACGCACAAGCCCTGTCGTTCCTCCGGGAAACAATGGTCACTAGAAGGTAAATATTACACACCACATGTGAAAAAAAATGTTAGATGTAACTTTTTTTTTTCAGCCAGGGCCATACCATGTCAGTATTTTAATTGTTTTTTTTTCTCTTTATTCCACAGCACGGTGAGCAGCACTCGGGAGCCTGCACGATTGGACCCTTCTGAGGCGATCCCTGAGGAGACCGGCACCGAGGGACACTTCGACCGCCCCGGTACATCTGCACCTTCCCAGCCTTCCCACACATTCGACCCATCTGTCCCATCCACCAGCACAGGAGCATCGTGGCCGCCTACATTACATGAAGCTGCTGGTGAGGAGATCGCTTTCCCTTTACCCCACCCTTCTGCCCCTGCCACCTCTAGTACACCTGCGGGTACTGGGCGACAGCGGCAGAGGGGTCAGGAAAAGAGTTATGCACAAGAGTTCTTGCATCTGAATGCATCTTTCCAGAACTGTCTAAAAGTCTTGTCAGAGCAAATCTCCGCAGGCTTTCAGCAGATCAACTCCAGCATTCTGGAGGTGAAGACACTTCTGCAAACCATGCATTCAGAAGCAAGATCTTCACCAAACCACACCTTTTTCAGGTCTGTTGTGGAGCGCATGGCAACACTATCTCCTACCCAGCAGATGCATGTAATGCATTTGTGCCATGGTGCTCTACAGCAGGTTACCTCCCAACCTCCACCTCCCACCACTGTAGTTCCTCCACCTGCACCCCCTCCAGCCACTTTCCATCCTCCCCCTCCTATTACATCTGCACCCCCTCCAGCCACTTTCCATCCTCCCCCTCCTATTACATCTGCACCCCCTCCAGCCACTTTGCATCCTCCCCCTCCTATTACATACCAGCAACCTCACCAGTACCAGCAACCTCCCCAGTACCAGACATCTCCCCACTTCCAGCAACCTGCCCCGTACCAAACTCCTTCCCCGTACCAAACTCCTTCCCCATACAACTTTCCATCAACATCATCTGCTACTACAGTCCCTGCCCAACCCTCCACTCCACCGCCCACCACCTCTTCTGCCTCCCACATGTCCACCCATTCTGTAGCTTTTTCCACACCTTCACCTCTAACTGTTCCTTCCCCACCACGATCCCAGTCCTCTCTCCACACACCCAGTGTCGAAGTGTCCCGCAGCCCCTCCAGCAGTATTTCCACCCCACACTACACAGATTTGTAATGTGTGTTTTTTAATAAAAATGCCCATTGGGTTTAAAACCTTTATTAAAAAAGTTTTTTGCACTTTAAAAACATTTTACAAAAAAAAAAAAAAATTTTAAATAAAAGTTAAATTATCGTTTCACAATGGTTGTCTGTCATTTCTTTCTGCGGCGAACTATGTTTAAAAAAAAGGTTAAATACAGGGTATTTCAAAGGTAAAAAGGTATTCAAAACCAGGTATACAGTGGGGCAAAAAAGTATTTAGTCAGTCAGCAATAGTGCAAGTTCCACCACTTAAAAAGATGAGAGGCGTCTGTAATTTACATCATAGGTAGACCTCAACTATGGGAGACAAACTGAGAAAAAAAAATCCAGAAAATCACATTGTCTGTTTTTTTTTCATTTTATTTGCATATTATGGTGGAAAATAAGTATTTGGTCAGAAACAAGCAATCAAGATTTCTGGCTCTCACAGACCTGTAACTTCTTCTTTAAGAGTCTCCTCTTTCCTCCACTCATTACCTGTAGTATTGGCACCTGTTTAAACTTGTTATCAGTATAAAAAGACACCTGTGCACACCCTCAAACAGTCTGACTCCAAACTCCACTATGGTGAAGACCAAAGAGCTGTCAAAGGACACCAGAAACAAAATTGTAGCCCTGCACCAGGCTGGGAAGACTGAATCTGCAATAGCCAACCAGCTTGGAGTGAAGAAATCAACTGTGGGAGCAATAATTAGAAAATGGAAGACATACAAGACCACTGATAATCTCCCTCGATCTGGTGCTCCACGCAAAATCCCACCCCGTGGGGTCAGAATGATCACAAGAACGGTGAGCAAAAATCCCAGAACCACGCGGGGGGACCTAGTGAATGAACTGCAGAGAGCTGGGACCAATGTAACAAGGCCTACCATAAGTAACACACTACGCCACCATGGACTCAGATCCTGCAGTGCCAGACGTGTCCCACTGCTTAAGCCTGTACATGTCCGGGCCCGTCTGAAGTTTGCTAGAGAGCATTTGGATGATCCAGAGGAGTTTTGGGAGAATGTCCTAGGGTCTGATGAAACCAAACTGGAACTGTTTGGTAGAAACACAACTTGTCGTGTTTGGAGGAAAAAGAATACTGAGTTGCATCCATCAAACACCATACCTACTGTAAAGCATGGTGGTGGAAACATCATGCTTTGGGGCTGTTTCTCTGCAAAGGGGCCAGGACGACTGATCCGGGTACATGAAAGAATGAATGGGGCCATGTATCGTGAGATTTTGAGTGCAAACCTCCTTCCATCAGCAAGGGCATTGAAGATGAAACGTGGCTGGGTCTTTCAACATGACAATGATCCAAAGCACACCGCCAGGGCAACGAAGGAGTGGCTTCGTAAGAAGCATTTCAAGGTCCTGGAGTGGCCTAGCCAGTCTCCAGATCTCAACCCTATAGAAAACCTTTGGAGGGAGTTGAAAGTCCGTGTTGCCAAGCGAAAAGCCAAAAACATCACTGCTCTAGAGGAGATCTGCATGGAGGAATGGGCCAACATACCAACAACAGTGTGTGGCAACCTTGTGAAGACTTACAGAAAACGTTTGACCTCTGTCATTGCCAACAAAGGATATATCACAAAGTATTGAGATGAAATTTTGTTTCTGACCAAATACTTATTTTCCACCATAATATGCAAATAAAATGAAAAAAAAACAGACAATGTGATTTTCTGGATTTTTTTTTCTCAGTTTGTCTCCCATAGTTGAGGTCTACCTATGATGTAAATTACAGACGCCTCTCATCTTTTTAAGTGGTGGAACTTGCACTATTGCTGACTGACTAAATACTTTTTTGCCCCACTGTATAACTGTGGGTAAATTTTAGCTTTTTGCCACAGTTGTGTTCCTGGTTGTGTTTGAAGCAAAGTATTTCACCTAAAAAGTTGTGTTTATTGTTGGTGATTTCCTAACAATGTACACAACTTTTGTTAAAAGGTGAAATACTTTGCATAAAACACAACCAGGTACACACCTGTGGCCTAAAGCTAAAAATAGTAAGACCATGATAAGATAGCCAACTTTGGTTGGCAAAGGTACACAAGTTTGGTTAGGGCACAAATCTTTCACACTCTGTCATCATGCCAGTGTACTCTGCCTTGAGGTGACATAAAGTATAGTGCAAAATTGTCTGAATACTGAAACCGTCACAGAACTTCTAGTGGTAATATTTCCAATGACAACATCCATCTTCGCCAGTAACTTGCTCTTCTCTCCAACCTGCACTTTCTTCTCTACAACCTGTCAAAGAAGGGCTGTAGGAACATGCTATATATAGTTTTCCAGTAGCCAATCCCGTTCGGAAGGCCACAAGGGTCAATTTTAAAAACCGGATCCGGCGTAATCCGTCGAAAAATGGATAGAAAAACGGATGAACCGGATGAGACGGATCCGGTTTTGTCTGTCAAGAACAAGACGGATCCGGCAGAAAACCGGATCCGGCACATCAGGGTTTACAAAACATTTGCCGGATCCGGCATTCCGGCACGACGCCGGATCGCGCCTGACGCCGAAAACCTGATGTGTGAAAGTAGCCTTACTCAGGCTAGTGCTGTCAGGTTGACTGCTGCTGCCACCTCTGGGTCAGCTTTGGCAATCCGCACTAGCCAGCAGTGAGCAGCTCCAAAGGCTAAGTCCTTTTTGCAGTCTTCTGAGCATGCCCATGGGATGACCTCTCATTGGAGGTCGGGGGTCACATGCTCAGGTCCTTCTCCAGCTCGGATTGGACCATCAGGAAGGTCCCGGAAGGACGCTGCTATAAAAGGTTTGCATGGCTGCTCGGCCATGCGCTAGTATAGTCTGTAATTTGTAGTGGTATGTGTGATGATAGATGCTTGTGAAATGCTGACTGACTCATTATGAAACCCCTTCCCTCTGATACTTATTTTGTTAGGGTTTAGAGTTCCAGTCAGTGCCGGGTACTGGCACTGACTAGCGCCGCAGTGCTCCCAGCTTCCATCACATTCTAGCGCCAGTGTGCGCCACACTACAGTAGGCACTATAGTACCACACGTCCAGCGACAGCAGCCTGAGTGGCGCCGTGCACCACTAATGCGCTTTCCAGCCCAAAGCTTAGGCTGGTTAGTGGTGTCCACCAGAGCTACGCTGTACTTACCTTGTGCGGTATTGAGCTATCAGCTGTGCCCTGTGGCTGTTAACAGGGCACAGCATTTAGTAAGGGTCTCTCCCTGGCATCACAGTTGCGGCGTCGAATGCTGGTGGGTCTAGAAGGACTCTAACCCCATGTCCATGGGGCAGGGTCCTGTGACCAAAACACTAGTGTTCACTTTGTGGTATCTTGGCCCTGTGAAGCAACAGGGTTCGCCTCCTATTCACCAGGTGAAGTTAACTCGTGTGCGTCTGCTATACCGCCAGTTTCTGTCCGCCATTACCGAGCAGCAGTCTACCATCTCTGCACGGTTGACCCCGGGATGCGAACGCACTGCATTACCATCTTTTATTATTCGTTGCGTTCCGCCAGCCCTAACATCTGATCATATTGGGAACCGAATCCGAACAAATTCGCTCATCTCTATTTGGGTGTCCATTAGTAATGAGCGAATTTGTTTGGAAAATGATCGCCCAACATAAATTCGGCACAAATGTGACACATTTGGATTCATGATCAGAAACCTGAGCAAAATGATATAAAATCGGTAACATTCGGTTAAAATGTGGGAAAAGATTTGCGTTGCCACAAAAATATTTTCAGCACTTCAACGATAATGATGGTGTTTCATGAGCTTTTGTCACATGTTTGATGAGGGGAGGGAGTTTTCGGAGCCCAGAGGCACGGCGTTCTTGTAAGCACAGCACAGCAGTCATTTTTTCCCTAACTTTATGTGCGAACATTGCTGTTAAGCCAATCAGGGCGCAGGTAACACCCAAAATGTCGTGACACAATGGCTTATGTCACTGGCTGCTGAAATCACATGTCCCTCTCCATAAAAGTAGCAGACTTCTTGTTTTAGCACCATTTTGACACTGTAACAGCGCAGAGAGGCTGCTCCTCATGCTGCCTCTGTTAATAGCAAGATTTCAACTAGTTATTTATGCAGTTGACTGTTGCGACCCAGGGGCAAACCCACATACATTACCTCTGCCCCCCATAATAAATCAAACTTTTGGGGGCCATTACTGAGGTCCACAGGCAAAGCCAGCAGGACACATGTCCTACAAGTGTGTTGTGCACTTCTTCTATTGTTCTTCTTGCACAAGTATAGCATTCTAAATAATATTTTTTCAGTAGCTAAATGTGAAAAAGCCTGCTGTATCCCACCTTGACATTTATTGCTGTGGTGATATGAAACTGTCTGCAGACCTAAGGCACATAAAAAAATCTTTTCTGTTAATGTAAAACAGCCTGCCATATCCCACGTTGTCATGTTGTGCCGGTGATATGAAACTGTCTGCAGACCCAGCACGCATTAAAAAAAATCCTAATTTTTTTCTGTTGATAAACCTGCTACAGCATGCTATATCTAACCTTTTCCTTTAGTGGCTTTGAAATTGTTCTGTGTGCAGAACTGTTGCACATTAATATTAATTTATTTTATTTTTTTAGCCTATCTTCTAGATTCTGTGCATCTTTGGCATCCAGTTTCTCATGGGCATCTTTTATGCCTAGCTTGAGACACACATCTGTTACACCTATCTTCTGATGAGTATCAAGAGCTCTCTGATAATTGGTGTTGGGCAAATGACTAATAGTTTAATAGTTGTAGGCTAGATCCTGGATCTTGTACTTCCCATTGCCACCCTGTTAGGCTATGTGCACACGTAGATTTTGGTACTGCGGATTTTTCCGTGCGGATTTGGAAAAATCCGCAGGTACAATCTCAGGTCAAAAGACCTGCAGTTTACCGGCAGATTAGCCTGCGGTTTAGCCCTGCAGTTTCACACCTCTACAATGGAGAAGGTGTGAAACCGCAGCAGAAACCGCACAAAGAATTGACATGCTGCGGATTTGAACGCGCGGAAAAATCCGCAGCATGTGCACAGCGTTTTTCAGTTTACCATTGAAAACAATGGTACTGTACAACGCACCTAAATCTGCAAAGTCTGAAACGCTGCAGTCCGCAGCAGAATCCGCACCGTGTGCACATAGCTTTATTGATCCTGTTGTAGGTTCCTATTCCCACCCACACAAGTTTTTCTGTTACTAACATAATACAGAAGGGGACATATGACTTTGAAATTTTTTTGGAGCATCTACTCAATCTTATACAGGCCTTATCGACAAGCCCCCCAAAATTATTCTGTTACTAACATCATACAGTAGGGAATATGTGACTTTGAAATTGTTTGGAGCATCCACTCATTCTTAAACAGGCCTTATCGACAGGCCCAAAAAATTATTCTGTTATTAACGTCATACAGAGGGGACAAGTGGCTTTGAAATTGTTTGGAGCATCTACTCAATCTTATACAGGGCTTATCAACAGGCTAAATCAAATTCTTCTGTTACGAACATTATACAATGTTGGGCATGTCACTTTTAAATTGTTTGGAGCATCCACTCTATCACTGGCCCTATCGACAAGCCCCCCCCCAAATCTTATGTTACTAATGTCATACAGTAGGGGACATGTCATGTTTAAATTGTTTGGAGACTAACTTCTAGATTATGTGCATCTTTGGCATCCAGTTTCTCACGGGCATCTTTTATACCTAGCTTGAGAAACGCATCTTTTACACCTATCTTCTGATGAGCATCAAACGCTCTCTGGTAATTGGTGCTAGGTGGATGAGTAATAGTTGTAGGCTGGATCCTTGATCTTGTACTTCCCATAGCTGCCCTGTTATTGATCCTTTTGTATGTTCCCATTCCCACTCAAAAAATTTTTCATGTTACTAATGTCATACAGTCGGAACATGTCACTGTTAAATTGTTTGGAGCATCAACTCAATCTTATACAGGGCTTATCAACAGGCCCCAAAAATTCTTCTATTACTAACATCATACAGCAGGGGACATGTCACTTTGAAAATACTTGGAGGCTGTCTTCTAGATTATGTGCATCTTTTTGCATCCAATGTCCCACAGTCATCTTTTATACCTAGCTTGTGCAAAGCTGGTGCAGAGTAAAAAAATAAAATTTTTAGTTGCTAATACTGAGCTCATAGTACACTATGTGAGCTACATGACTGGGAATAAGTGATATCATGGTGGAAGGGTGATTAGGCTTGGTGTTCAAGGTCTAAATGGGGTAGGTTGTGAAATTGATGCCACTTTAATGGAAATGTGTACACTCTTGGTTGGATATCAAAAAAAGTCCAAGATGTGTAAATACCACCTCAAAAGTTATTCATAAACCATAACTACCCTTAGTAAATGGCAGAAAAAGAGGCAAAAAGCATGATAATAACATTTCTTCAAAATTTATTATTTGCTCAATACATAAAATAAACAAGGGAATATGCACAAAATGCCATGATAATGCACAGACCAGAAACCGTATCAGAAAATATGACAGGAAAAAACCATAAAACTCAAGTAATCAAAAACTTATTGTTTGATAGATAGCAAAAATTATAATAAAATGCTTGATGTAATAGACTGATTATGTGCAAAATTCACAATGAAAAAAGTGCTACATGCAAGGAGGTGCCAATAATTATCTGCTGCATATAAAATGCTAGCCATCCTATTGAAAAAGTACAGCCTTTTATTAAATGCTCAAAAATCCACTATTGAGAAAATGGTGTATAACACCATACACACCCTTAGGGGACAATATCTTTTTATACTATTTTCTTTTTTACATTGAATTATGAAAAAACATGGCACCTTCCCTTTAAATCTCATTATGTTGCTGCATATAAAACGCTAGTCATCCATGGGCATAATGATCTTCTGAACCTTCATATGGTCTGGTCTATCACAGCCACCGCCACCAACGTCTATCTGTGATAGACCAGACCATATGTAAGTTCAGGAGATCATTATGCCCATGGATGACTAGCATTTTATATGCAGCAACATAATGAGATTTAAGTGGCTAGCAGCTTTTCATGCAGCAAGTGAATGAACATTCCTAATGAAACTGAATCACCTTTTTTCCCTCAGTTGTGACTTGGTAGGTGCACTGAATATAGGACTGTGCTTTTTCAATACGGTGGCTAGCATTTATTTGCAGCAGGCAACTATTGGCACTTTTTTATGCATTTTTCCTGCATATTTTGCACACAAAATCAATTTTATTACACTAAGCACTTTATTTTTCGCATGCAGCGATCGAAATGCGTCTCTTATGTCTCTCCTGTCTGAGCTGATGCAATCCTGAGGAGCTGAATTGTTTTATATCCATGTTGGAATAAAAATTGGAAATTTTATCTTCACGAGGAGATGGATTTTTTTCTTTTCTCTTCATTGAACAAGCCATATCAGGATGGTATTCCGTGCTCTGCTTGGAAGTCGGTGAGCTGGCTCTATTTCTTTATGCGAAAGATCTCAATACCAACTTAAGTGGAATGGTGAAGGTGAACACACAATGACAGTGTTTTCTACAGCAGTGCATGCATGCTGGGACAGTGGTGTAGGAATTGCTGTACCATCAGGTTGAGGATGCAAACCATGCAAGGTACGTGTGTAAGGTTGACCCGGCGTAGGGCCGCCACCAGGTTTGCACCGTTATTGCACACAACCTTCCCTGGCTCCAGGTTGAGTGTAGGTAGCCATTGCTCAACCTTGACATGGATAGCTGTCCACATGTTAGGCGTCGGGTTCCTGCAGCGGCTGAACAGGAATCCAGAGCCTCACATTCTGCGGTCTCCCATTGTCTTTTGACTGCAGAGGAGATTGCTCAGCAATCCCAGCTTCCCAGACGCTCTGCCCAGACCTGCTCTGTGGGGCTGGCTATTGTGGCCACCTTTGAGGCAGCAATGGCAATGCAGGCTGCTCAGCAGCAAATCACTCCAGAGTTCTTCTGTCGCTCCACTGAGCATGCTCAACAGACGATCTCTGTCATGATCTATGCTGGATCATGACAGATAAATGCACAAAGTAACCTTTTTTTTCCTTGAGCTGTGTGCTCGGAGTTGGTTTTTGCCCCCGGTGGCCATTAGGATTATTGCACTGTGGTGTCGTTTGTTCTAAGTTTGCCCCCTGATGGTGGTGAGCGTCATTGCACTCTAGTTTCTTTAGTTTAGTGCACATGATTATAATGCAGGTGTGATTGCTGGCTCTGCTATAAAAGTCACAGGTGTTGCAATCAGTGTTGGTGATAGTGTTCATTTCAACCATCCTTGGTGGAGGAAGGATCTAGAGAGAGGTCCTGGCAGCTCAGTCAGAGCCCTGAGTCATAGGGGATTTCCTGGTAGCTCTGACAGAGCTTGGTGGCAGCGAATCAGGAGGAGAGCTGCATGCTGGTGGTGGACTCTGTTGCCAGGAGCACGTGCAACAGAGTAAAGCTAAGTTGTGTTTCCCCATTTGTGTTTTCTCCTTAGTGTGTATTAGTACAGCGGTGGGGCCAGTGCCTGTGCCACCCAGCTCCCTAGCAAGGGATATGTGTAGGGTGTGCTAGGGCAACAGGTTCATGATCGGTGCCCGGTGCGGAACCGGCATAGAGAATGTTAGGAGCGTTAGGGACACTGACTCAGGGGAGTGCAGGAGGTCTCCACGTCCCCTTTCCCTATCGCAGGGCCCACCGTTGTAACTGTTTCCCTACCCCTTGTCTTGCTGTTTTAGTTACCGGCCTGCCAGCCGTGTCACACAGGACGGTATCATGTGCCGCGTCCTGTTGTTTTAGTTACCGGCCTGCAAGCTGTGTCACACAGGACGGGTCCACATGACATTATCACCATCCACAACTTTTTTTTTTTCTGCTGAGCCATGGACCCAGCTCAGCCCTTTGCCCAATTGCTGCAGACCCTTACTAATGAGATTAGGGGGCTGCACGGAGGGTTGGTGCGACAGCTGCGGCTGTTGGTGGGCTCTGGGGGCTTGGTCAAGGAACAGGCTCAGCCAGAACCCAATATATCCCTCCCTGACAGATTTTCTGGAGGGAGAGATCAATTCTTGGTGTTTCAACAAGCCTGTAAATTGTATTTCAGGCTGCACCCTCGTTCATCAGGGAGTGAAGAGCAACGGGTGGGAATAATTATGTCCCTTCTTAAAGGGGATCTCCAATCCTGGGACTTCTCCCTACCGGACGATTCTCCATCTTTAGAGTCCGTGGACAAGTTCTTTGCAGCTTTGGCGCTTGTGTATGGGGATCCTGATGGCGTCGCCCTGGTGGAATCTCGAATCTGTAGGTGTAAATAGGGAGCCCGGGTCGCTGAGGAGTACTGCTCAGAGTTTAGGAGATGGGCCACTAATACTCAGTGGAATGACCCTGCACTTAGGAGTCAATTTGCGCAGGGTTTGTCTCCAAAGTTGCAGGACACTCTAGTGCAGTACACCGCTCCCAGGTCGCTGGAGGCCGCCATGTCCCTTGCCATCCGGGTGGATAGACGCCTTAGGGAAAGACATACACAAAATTGCCCCCTGATGTCCTCACTAGGGAGGAGGACCCACCAGTGCGGATGGAGGAACCCAGACAGCCCGGTGTTGTTAATACAAAAGAGGGGGTGTCTGCGGCTCGTCGTGGTGGGGGGGTATGCTTTTCCTGTGGGAAGCCTGGCCATTTTATGAGAGCCTGCCCAGTTCATGCCAAGTCTCCTGACGAACCCATGCAAGTAGGAAGAGCTAGTTTGTTTTCGGAGCTGCCTACGGTTTGAGGAGTGGTGTCGGCATGTTTGTACTGTGGGCAGACTGGTCATGTCCTGAAGGCTTGCCCATTGCGCGCCAAATTATCTGTGCCATCTGAGAAGCCACATTCCCCTGGTCACTTGGAGGGAGGCGACCAGGGAGTATACATTTCCTCCATTTTGCTCTCCCAAAGTACCATGTCAGCAGAGGTCTTGGCTGGTGGGGTACCGGAGGTGATACCGGTGTTTGTGGACAGCGGAGCAGGAGTCAGTCTGGTGGATGCACGCTTTGTCCAGACTCATGGTCTGAGGTGTAGGACGCTAGCTCAGCCTATAAGCGTCTGGGCCATAAACTCTGTTGCACTGAGCCAGGGAAGCTTGACCAAGGTCGTAGAGAGTATCCATCTGCGTATAGGACATCATGAGGAGTCCTTGTCATGCTACGTCTAGGAGGGAATGCCAGTACCTATTGTTTTAGGCCTCCCTTGGCTGAAGAGACACAACCCGGTAATAGATTGGCGGGTGAGGGAAGTGGTCAGCTGGGGTTACTCGTGTGAGGACTGCTGCCTACGAACTACTGTCTCTGCTGTCTCTCTTCAACAGACCCCTTCCTTTCTGGTGAGGGCAAGCAGATGTGCTGCAGGAAAGTAGGGGCAAGTCTCAACCTTCGCCATTGGCCAACCCTGGGAGGCGCAGACCACATGGTGGAAGGGGTTGGAGGGTGGTGTACCCCTTGGTGAGGTGCGGGGGTGTGAGTGTGGTGACACAGGGGGACGCCACTGTTGTCAATCCCAGAAACGAACGAGTGGCAATAAACGTTCAGGTCCGGACCTGTGTGTGAACGAGCGTGTATGGGTGGCCACCAAAAAACATCCAGTGGAAGTGTGTTGTAGAGTGTTACCAGCTCATACCAAACATACACATACATAACCCGTTCCCCAGGTCAGAGCTTCGGAGATGTGTGTTGACTCCAGAACATACGTTGCCAATACCAGCGGGCTCGTTTGTCACCAACCTGACGTGCAGGTAGTTGCTGGGGTGAACTCTTGGTCTGGGTGTCTCCGCTGTAGGTGGTTCCCTGTTGGGGAGCGGGGAGGGTACTGTCATGATCCAGCATGGATCATGACAGATAAATGCACAAAGTAACCTTTTTTTTCCTTGAGCTGTGTGCTCGGAGTTGGTTTTTGCCCCCGGTGGCCATTAGGATTATTGCACTGTGGTGTTGTTTGTTCTAAGTTTGCCCCCGGTAGTGGTGAGTGTCATTGCACTCTTGTTTCTTTAGTTTAGTGCAAAAGATTATAATGCAGGTGTGATTGCTGGCTCTGCTATAAAAGTCAAAGGTGTTGCAATCAGTGTTGGTGATAGTGTTCATTTCAACCATCCTTGGTGGAGGAAGGATCTAGAGAGAGGTCCTGGCAGTTTAGTCAGAGCCCTGGTGTGAAAAGAGTCATAGGGGATTTCCTGGTAGCTTTGACAGAGCTTGGTGGCAGTGATTCAGGAGGAGAGCTGCATGCTGGTGGTGGACTCTGTTGCCAGGAGCTAGTGCAACAGAGTAAAGCTAAGTTGTGTTTCCCCATTTGTGTTTTCTCCTTAGTGTGTATTAGTACAGCGGTGGGGCCAGTGCCTGCGCCACCCAGCTCCCTAGCAAGAGATAGGTGTAGGGTGTGCTAGGGCGACAGGTTCGTGATTGGCGCCCGATGCGGACCGGCATAGGGAACGTTAGGAGCGTTAGGGACACTGACTCAGGGGAGTGCAGGAGGTCTCCACATCCCCTTTCCCTATCGCAGGGCCCACCGTTGTAACTGTTTCCCTACCCCTTGTCTTGTTGTGTTAGTTACCGGCCTGCAAGCCGTGTCACACAGGACTGGTCCACGGGACAATCTCCCATTGGAGATCGGGAGCCACATGTCCAGGTCCTTCTCCAAATCTCATTGGTCCATCTCAGGGATCTGGAAGCTTCCGGAAGGTCCTGGCTATAAAAGGTTCGCATGGCTGCTCGGCCATGCGCTAGTATAGTCTCTAGTTGCTACTGTATGAATGGTGAGGGATGCATGAACCTGCAAATGACTCATTAAGATCCCCTCCCACTGATATTACGAGTGTGTATAGGAACTTAGCTATAGAGTCAGCGCCAGCCAGTGGCAAGCTACAAGCCACTACAGCATCCTCCATAGTGTTAGAGTCTGATAGTGCGCCTGCTTCCGGGTATTGTCGACTAGCGGCAGTGTCTGTCGCCGCGCTGCAGTCTGCAGCTCCTCTTGGCGTCCGCAGTAGCGATGCCGCACGCACGGTAGGTCTAGACAGACGCAGACCCTCTGCCTAGGGCCCAGCTCCTGTGACCATATACCGTGCGTGCACTTCTCTGAGACCTGTGACGCTAACAGGCTTAGCCTTTTTGTGTTTTTCACTTAAGGCATCTCTGTAAGTAAACAGAGATCGCTAAGCGCACCTGGGTGATGTGAAAACCCACGTGCGTAATACCGCCATATTGTGCGTCCGCCATTAGCTAGCAGCAGTGTTAACACCTTCTGCACGGTGGACCCCGGGCGGCGAACGCACTTTACGTTATTTTATATTTAGTGCGTTCCGCCGTCCCTAACACCACAGCTGTTGATCTCTATGACTGCGATCTCCAAGGCTTATTAATTTAAACACTGCCTGATTGAGGTGAGCCATGGCTGCAGAGGACAGAGGTGGGAGGGATTCCCTCTGCAGTGTTGTAACATTTGTTTCATTAAGGCAGAGGTTGAGGGTACAGGTGGAGGAGGCAGAAGCAATGGAAAAAAGTATTAGATAAAGTAGATAAAGAGGTTTGTTCTGTAAGCCTTGGGGATTCCAAGACTTGTTGTCTAGTGACACCTTGCGGTCTAGGGCTTTAACCCCTTCACCCCCAAGGGTGGTTTGCACGTTCATGACCGGGCCAATTTTTACAATTCTGACCACTGTACCTTTATGAGGTCATAACTCTCGAACGCTTCCATGGATCCCGGTGATTCTGACATTGTTTTCTCGTGACATATTGTACTTCATGTTAGTGGTAAAATTTCATTCAAATAACTTGCGTTTATTTGTGAGAAAAACGGAAATTTGGCGAAAATTTTGAAAATTTCGCAATTTTCCAACTTTGAATTTTTATGCCCTTAAATCACAGAGATAAGGCACACAAAAAACTTGATAACTAACATTTCCCACATGTTTACTTTACATCAGCACAATTTTGGAACCAAAATTTTTTTTTGTTAGGAAGTTATAAGGGTTAAAAGTTGACCAGCGATTTCTCATTTTTACAACACCATTTTATTTTTAGGACCACATCACATTTGAAGCCACTTTGAGGGGTCTATATGATAGAAAATACACAAAAGTGACACCATTCTAAAAACTGCACCCCTTAAGGTGCTCAAAACCACATTCAAGAAGTTTATTAACCCTTTAGGTGCGTCACAGGAATTTTTTTGAATATTTAAAAAAAAATGAACATCTAACTTTTTTTCATAAAAAAAATACTTCAGGTTCAATTTTTTTTATTTTACCAAGGGTAACAGGAGAAATTGAACTGCAAAAGTTATTGTGCAATTTGTCTTGAGTACGCAGATACCTGATATGTGGGGGGGAACGACTGTTTCGGCGCATGGCAGAGCTCAGAATGGAAGGAGCGCCGTTTGACTTTTTCAATGCAAAATTGGCTGGAATTCAGATTGGACGCCATGTCACGTTTGGAGAGTCCCTGATGTACCTAAACAGTGGAAACCCCCTACAAGTGACCCCATTTTGGAAACTAGACCCCCCAAGGAACTTATCTAGATATGTGGTGAGAACTTTGAACCCACAAGGGCTTTACAGAAGTTTATAACGTACAGCGGTACAATTAAAAAATCATATTTTTTCCACAAAAATGATCTTTTCACCCCAATTTTTATTTTCCCAAGGGTAACAGGACCCTAAAAGTTATTGTGCAATTTGTCCTGAGTACGCTGATACCCCACATGTGGGGGTAAACCACTATTTGGGCGCATGGCAGAGCTCGGAAGGGAAGCAGCGCCATTTGACGTTTTTGGCTGGAATTGAGATCGGACACCATGTCGCGTTTGGAAAACCCCTGATGTACCAAAACAGTGGAAACCCCCCACAAATGACACCATTTTGGAAACTAGACACCCTAAGGAACTTATCTAGATGTGTGGTGAGAACTTTGAACCCCCATGGGCTTCACAGAAGTTTATAACATAAAGCCATACAATTAAAAAATCATATTTTTTCCACAAAAATGATCTTTTCACCCTCAATTCTTATTTTTCCAAGGGTAACAGGACCCTAAAAGTTATTGTGCAATTTGTCCTGAGTACGCTGATACCCCACATGTGGGGGTAAACCACTATTTGGGGGCATGGCAGAGCTCGGAAGGGAAGCAGCGCCATTTGACGTTTTTGGCTGGAATTGAGATCGGACACCATGTCGCGTTTGGAAAACTCCTGATGTACCAAAACAGTGGAACCCCCCACAAATGACACCATTTTGGAAACTAGACCCCCTAAGGAACTTATCTAGATGTGTGGTGAGCACTTTGACCCCCCCAGTGCTTCACAGAAGTTTACAACGCCCGGGCGTGAAAATAAAAAATTCGTATTTTTTCCACAAACATGATCTTTTAGTCACCATTTTTTTATTTTCCCAAGGGTACCAGGAGAAATTGGACCCCAAAAGTTGTTTTCCAATTTGTCCTGAGTACGCTGCTACCCCATATGTGGGAGAAAACTACTGTATGGGCACACGTCAGGGCTCGGAAGGGAAGTAGTGACGTTTTGGAATGCAGACTTTGATGGAATGGTCTGCGGGTGTCATGTTGCCTTTGGAGAGCCCCTAATGTACCTAAACAGTGGAAACCCCCCACAAATGACACCATTTTGTAAACTAGACCCCCCAAGGAACTTATCTAGATGTGTGGTGAGCACTTTGACCCCCCCAGTGCTTCACAGAAGTTTACAACGCCCGGGCGTGAAAATAAAAAATTCGTATTTTTTCCACAAACATGATCTTTTAGTCACCATTTTTTTTATTTTCCCAAGGGTACCAGGAGAAATTGGACCCCAAAAGTTGTTGTCCAATTTGTCCTGAGTACGCTGACACCCCATATGTGGGAGAAAACTACTGTATGGACACACGTCGGGGCTCGGAAGGGAAGCAGTGACGTTTTGGAACGCAGACTTTGATGGACTGGTCTGCGGTTGTCATGTGCGTTTGGAGAGCCCCTGATGTACCTAAACTATTGAAACTCCCCACAAGTGACCCCATTTTGGACACTAGACCCCCCACGGAACTTATCTAGATGTGTGGTGAGCACTTTGAACCCCCAAGTGCTTCACAGAAGTTTATAACACTCGGAAGTGAAAATAAAAAAATCATTTTTTTTCCACAAAAATGATATTTTTGCCCCCAATTTTTTATTTTCCTAAGGGTAACAGGAGAAATTGGACCCCAAAAATTGTTTTGCAATTTGTCCTGAGTAGGCTGATACCCTACATGAGGGGGTAAAACACTGTTTGGGCGCATAGCAGAGCTTGGAAGGGAAGGAGCACCATTTGACTTTTTCAACTCAGAATTGGCTGGAATTGAGATCAGACGCCATGTTGCATTTGGAGAGCCCCTGATGTGCCCAAACAGTGGAAACCCCCAATTCTAACTCCAACCCGAACCCCAACACGCCCCTAACCCTAGCCCTAACCCTAGCCCTAACCCTAGCCCTAGCCCTAACCCTAGCCCTAACCCTAACCCTAGCCCTAACCCTAACCTAACCCTACCCCAACACACCCCTAGCCCTAACCCTAGCCCTAACCCTAATGGAAAAATGGAAATAAATACATTTTTTTTATTTTATTATTTTTCCCTAACTAAAGGGGTGATAACGGGGGGTTTGATTTACTATTTATGGCGGTTTTTATGTTTGGCGGCTGTCGCACGCTAAAAGACGCTTTTTATTGTAAAAATAGTTTTTGCATCACCACATATTGAGAGCTATAATTTTTCCGTATTTTGACCCACCGAGTCATGTGAGGTCTTATTTTTTGCGGGACGAGTTGACGTTTTTATTGGTACCATTTTCGGGCACGTGAAATTTTTTGATCACTTTTTATTCCGATTTTTGGGACGCAGAATGAACAAAAACCAGCGTTTCATGAATTTCTTTTGGGGGGGTGCGTTTACACCGTTTCGCGTGCGGTAAAATTGATAAAGCGCTTTTATTCTTCGGGTCAGTACGGTTACAGCGATACCTCATTTAGGTCTTTTTTTATGTTTTTGTCGGTTTTATGCAATGAAAACTATTTTATATAAAAAATAATTATTTTTGCATCGCTTTATTCTGCGAGTTATAACTTTTTTATTTTTTTGCTGATGATGCTGTGTGGCGGCTTGTTTTTTGCGGGACAAGATGACGTTTTCAGCGGTACCATGGATATTTATATGCGTCTTTTTGATCTCGCGTTATTGCACTTTTTGTTTGGCGGTATGATAATAAATCATTATTTTTTGCTTCGTTTTTTATTTTTATTTTTTAAGGGGTTCGCTAAAGGGGTTAACTAATGGGACAGTTTTATAGGGCAGGTCGTTACGGACGCGGCGATACCTAATATGTGTACATTTATTGTTTTTTTTTTTTATTATTTTAAAAAAATGAATTTATTGGGGAATATTTTTTTTTTTTTTTACTAATTTATTTGGCGATTTTTTTTAATTTATTTTTACACTTTTTTTTTAATTTTTTTTTACTTTATTACATAGTCCCAGGTGGGACATCACTGTCCTGTGACAGATCGCTGATCTGTCACATCACAGATCACTGTGACAGATCAGCAATCTGTCACAGGCAGTGCACAAGGCTTCCTCATGCCTGCGCTTTGCAGGCACTGAGGAAGCCAGCTTCCCCAGGCCCCCGAAGGCCCCCGTCGCCATCTTGGATTCGGGGGCCTGGAGGATAGGAGTCCCCCGCAGCAGCGCTGCACATTGCGCTGCCGTGGGGGGCTCAGGGAAGCACGGAGGGAGCCCCCTCCCTGCCGATGCTTCCCTTTAACTCCCGGTACACCGCGATCGCGTTTGATCGCGGTGTGCAAGGGGTTAATGTGTCGGGGGCGGTCCGTGACCGCCCCTGACACATTGTGCCGGGTGTCAGCTGTGATAATCAGCTGACACCCAGCCGCGATCAGCGGCGCTCACCACGTGGGCGCCGCTGATCGCGGTAGACGTACTATCCCGTCCCCGGTCATACGGGCCCGGGTACCGTGGACGGGATAGTACGTCTCATGTCAGGAAGGGGTTAAAGGGAATCTGTCACCCCCCTGGGCATTTTTAGGTAAAAGAGCCACCTTCAGCAGCACTAAGGCTGCATTCTGTGAAGGTGGCTCTTCCGTTTCTGACCTCCAGTAATGCCGAAATATTAACTTTTATAAAGAGGTCCTCATACCTGTAATGCGTCCCCTAGGTATGGTGTGCCCCCCTGAAGCAGCTGCCTGCCCGCCGTAAATCATGTCTCTGCAGCATCTGGGGCCCGCCTCCCATAGACGTTCATCATGCCCCTGTGCTGCCGTCTGGGCCTCGCCTCCTTCTGTCTCCTATACCAGCGCCTGCTGTGTGAAAACATTTCTCGGGCATTCGCAGTGCGCTCTGCCCCTGAACTGACATCAGGCGATCACGCCTGCATGTTGTGGAAGCCCCAGATCCTGCCCTGCAGTGTGTGTGTTATGAACCACCATCAAATTGGTCTCAAAGAGATCTGGAAGAGGCTGGATGAGTGTCATGGCTCAGCAGAGGTAATAGAGAGAGCCTTGTTCAAAAGAATCAATGACTTTCCTAAAATATCTAACAAAGGTCTCCAGAAACTTAGAGAGCTAAGTGACCTGCTAAAGGAAGTCCTAGTTGCCAAACGTGAAGGTGATCTACAAGGACTTGCATTCCTTGACACAGCCAAAGGTTTTAACCCTATATTCCAAAAGTTGCCCTACAATCTACAAGAGAGGTGGCTCACACATGGTTCCACGTACAAATACAAACACAGTGTTCCATTCCCTCCCTTCTCCGTTTTTGTAGACTTTATACACAAACAAGCGACAATTAGAAATGATCCCAGCTTTGACTTTGCAATGTCATACGCCACACCACCACCAGCTGCAAATCCACACAGAGCATCTGTGGGAGTGCTCAAGACTTAGGCCGGCGTCAGACTAGAGAGAAATACGGACGAGTGAGAGGCGTAAAAACCACACATTGCACACAGACCAATGATTCTCTATGGGGCAGCTCCCAACAGGCGTATATTTTTTGGCCGTATTTTACTGGCTGAGACAATCGCAGCATGCTGCGATTGTCAGTGTACTACGGCTGAAATACGCCAATGCAAGTCTATGGGTGCACAAAAAATAAGCATTACACACAGACCACATGTGTGACTTGCGAGAAATACACATGACTTTTCCAGGTGACAGGAAATGGGCCAATCCATTATCAGGAAGCTTAGACATGCTAATTAGCTCAAAAAGTGCTCCAGACATCCCGGAAGAACGCCTCCACAGAGTCCAGCAGCTCCACCAGACATCAATGTGGAGCTGTTAATTGTGCTGGTCCAGGAAAGGCTAGAAATTTGGGACCAACGGGATGCCCATTATTCTGACCGGGCCAGAAAAGAGGCGGCATGGAGGCACATTTGTGGACAGATGTTTTCAGATTTTGGTGAACGGCCACGTGATGAGCAGCAACAAATGAGTAAGTTAGCGGCTTTTTAAACAATCATCTTAAAGGCCATAACGAAGCAATTTTCAAAGTAGCCCCTAAAATCCTATACTGTGTATGTAGTTATCATTGTTTGCACCCACCCCAATACCCCATATGAGGTGTTTGATGAAGCCTGATGAAGAGACCTGAGTAGTCTCGAAAGCTGACAAGCAGTGCCCGCTCCATCAAAGGCCTCTTCCTCTCCTGAAATGCAGAGCTTTCAGGCGAAAATCTATGTCAGATGGCAAAAGCTTGCTGAAAGAGAATGGTATCTGCTACAAGTGCTGCTCATCCACGACTCATCTCACCAAGGATTGTAAGGTTAGTGTAAAATGCACAGAATGTGGCAACACAGATCATAACACTGCCTTACACCCTGGCCCAGCTCCATGGAGTGCACAAAACATGCCAGCTGACAGTGAGCATGGCGGGGAGGAAAGGAACACTGATGCAGCTACGCCAGAGATCACTTCACAATGTACTGAAGTCTGTAAAGGGACAATAGACAGTAGGTCCTGTTCTAAAATATGCCTCGTCAGATTGTACCCAAATGGTCATAGAGACAAAGCTGTAAGGCCTCTTTCACACATCAGTTTTTGCCGTCAGGCGCGATCTGGCTATTTTTATGAAAACCCGATCCGGCGAAATGCAATATCGGATCCGTTTTTTCCCCATTGACTTGCATTAGCGCCGGATCGCGCTGGATAGTAATGCGTTTCATACGATTTTGGCCGGATCTGGCAATGTGTCGCAATCCGGCGTCTGGAAAAGACGGCAACTGTAAAGTTTTTTGTCTCCGGCGAAAAAGCCGGACCCGCCGGATCCGGTGCTTCCGGCTTTTTCACACAATGAAAGTCTATGAGCGCCGCAATGTGCCGGATCCGTTTTTTTGGTCTGAACATGCTCAGTAGCCCTGCCCACAGCAAAAATATATAAAACCATGACAGTGGGACCATCAGCCACAGCCAACATGCCACCCAAGAGAGGAGCCAGCCGCAGGAGAAGGCAGGAGACTACTGCACCACCATCACCACCACCCCAAATGGAGCGAAGGGACCATGGTGCCAATGCGGAGGGGAGTCCACCAGCAGATGACATACAGTAATTATCAAATTCCCCATTCCTGAAAACTAGGGCCATGGAATATCAATATGTTCAGTGGCCCTTTGTTTCTCTTTATTCATCAGCAGAAGACGCCCTAAAAATGCAGCAGCACCGGCAGCAGAAGCAGCACCAGCAGCAACTGCAGCAGCAGCATCAGGAGTGGAGACTGGCCAGCAGGAGGACACCACGTCTTCTTCTGGGAGCCCTCCCTCACATCGTCAGCGTTTGAAGGTAAGTTTTTATTTCCAAAATCCATCATCTCTGGAATATATGTCTATTCATTGCCTTTTATTTCAAAACAGGAATCGCAAGCTGAAGTGGAGCTCCCAGAAGAAGAAGGAAGGGGTGGACAGATACCTGGAGTGGGCTTGCAATTGGTAAGTTTCCTGCATCAAATGCAGAAACACAATATCACACAACACATAGACACATAGAACACAACACATAGAACACAACACATAGAACACAACACATAGAACACAACACATAGAAAACAATTTTTTGGTTTTCTTTTCTAGTCTTCCCAATCTGGTGCTCGGCCAAGAGGTCCTCGCAGTGCCTCCCAGGGTCGTCGGCGATAGCGACGCGGCGGTCACCAGCGTGTACGTATTTTTGCTTTGGGTTTTTTGCACTTTTTATTTCATTTCTTTAAGGCTAAGTGCACACGTACCGGAACTCTCGCGGAAATTACCGCGAGAATTCCGGAATTCCAGTACGCGGGAAAATCGCATTTTAAATTCCCGCGATTTTCCCGCGGAAAAACTAGCATTTTGCAAGCGTAATTAGCTTGCAAAATGCTAGCGTTCTCCAAGCGATCTGTAGCATCGCTTGGAAAACTGATTGACAAGTTGGTCACACTTGTCAAACATAGTGTTTGACGAGTGTGACCAACTTTTTACTACTGAGGCCGCCTATGCAGCATCAGTAGTAAAAGATAGAATGTAAAAAAAAAAATAAAAAACGGTGTTATTCTCACCCTCCAACGTCCCGCGCATCCGTTCCCACTAATCCTTTGCGAAAATGCCCGCGATGACGTCAGTTCTCGCGGGATCGCGACGTCTCGCGGTAATTCGCGATGACGTCGCGCGAATGACCGCGAGACTTCGCGATCCCGCGAGAAGGGACGTCATCGCGAGCATTTTCGCAAAGGACTACTGGGAACGAGAGCGTGAAGAGAAGCGGGAAGACTTCGCGGGACGTCGGAGGGTGAGAATAACAATATTTTTTATTTTAAATTCTATTTTTTACAGGGATATGGTACCCAAAGCCCGGAGGACAGTCTTCTCTCCTCCGGACCATGGGTACCATCCGCAATTGTTCTGCTTACTTTCCGCATGGTGTGCACAGCCACATGCGGGAAGTAAGCGGAACAATGCATTTCTATGGGTGCGGGATCGCCGCGATTCCGCAAATTAATGAGCATGCTGCGGTTTTTACCGTGAAGCGATTCCGCCGCGGTAAAAACCGCAGCATTAGCACAGCATTGCGGAATCCCATGCATGGGATGCTTATTTTTCGCGGCAAAATCGCGCGATTAAAACCGCCGCGGAAACGCGAAAAAAACGCCACGTGTGAACTCAGCCTAAGTGTGTAGGCTAATTATGTTATTTTTCTCTTTTTCTTTAACAGCCTTCACAGCATGCTCCCGACTCTGACGGTGAGGATGGAGGGATTGATGTGGACCACCTCATCGATCTTGTTCGAGAAAGGGAGCCGCTTTGGAATATGGCTGACTGCCGGCATGCTGATCTAATTGTGACCCGACGGCTCTGGGAGGAAATCTGTTCGCTCCTTGTGGACCGCTTGGAGGACCTTGATGCTCGGGCCCAGATTCAAGAGTGTAAGTATATACAGTTCCCGTTGCTTGATGTCAAGCAGTGTTTCCCAAACTTCAGTCCTCGTGGTACCCACGGGTCATGTTTTCAGGATTTCCTTTTGAGCAACACTATGGAAATCCTGAAAACATGACCCGTTGGGAACCACGAGGACTGGAGTTTGTGAAACACTGATGTTGTATACTAACCACTTTGTGCTTTCTCGTTTCAGGGGAGAGAATTCACCCCATGTCAAAAAATAATGTTTACATGTCTAATTTTTTTTCAGCCAGGGCCATGCCGTGTCACTATATTAATTCTATTTTTTTCTCTTTATTCCACAGCAGAGTGACCAGCACTCTGGAGCCTGCACGTTTGGACCCTTCTGCGGCGATCCCTGAGGAGACCGTCACCGAGGGACACTTCGAGCACCCCGGCACATCTGCACCTTCCCAACCTTCCCTCACATTCAACCCATCTGTCCCATCCACCAGCGCAGGAGCATCATGGCCGCCTACATTACATGAAGCTGCTGGTGAGGAGATCGCTTTCCCTTTACCCCACCCTTCTGCCCCTGCCACCTCTAGTACACCTGCGGGTACTGGGCGGCAGCGGCAGAGGGGTCAGGAAAAGAGCTATGCCCCAGAGTTCTTGCATCTGAATGCATCTTTACAGAACTGTCTCAAAGTCTTGTCAGAGCAAATCTCCGCAGGCTTTCAGCAGCTCAACTGCGGCATTCTGGAGTTGAAGACACTTCTGCAAAGAATGCATTCAGAAGCAAGATCTTCTCCAAACCACACCTTTTTCAGGTCTGATGTGGAGTTCATGGCAATGCTATCTCCTACCCAGCAGATGCATGTAATGCATTCATGTCACGGTGCTCTACAGCAGGTTACCTCCCAACCTCTACCTCCCACCACAGTAGTTCCTCCACCTGCACCCCCTCCAGCCACTGTCCCTCCTCCACCTCCTATTCCATACCAGCCACCTCCTCAGTACCAGCCACCTACCCCATTCCAGCAAACTCCCCAGTACCAGCAACCTCCCCAGTACCAGCAACCTCCCCAGTACCAGCAACCTGCCCCGTACCAAACTCCTTCACCGTACCACTTCCCAACCACATGATCTGCTACTCCAGTCCCTGCCCAACCCTCTACTCCACCACCCACCACCTGTTCTGCCTCCCACATCTCCACCCATTCTCTTGCTTTTTCCACCTGAAAGATGGGTGCTTTGCTGCCATGTACCTGATCATGCTGGTGGCGGACAGGCTGGTGTTTTTGCTACCTCTGCTAATGCAGGCATGGTGGTGATTCAAATGGCCTATTTGAGTTTATCGGCAGAGTCTTTAAAAAACCACCTTGTTCGGGAAAACCTAACAGTCGTACTGGCAACTTCCGTCATGTTGGTGGTACGGAGACATTCAGTGTCTCCCTCTCCCACACCACCTCCTCACCTCACCCCCTGTGTTTCGGGTTTCCCCAAGGCTCAGTTATTGGACCCCTACTCTTCTCCATCTCCACATTCGTCCTGGGACAGCTGATAGAATCCCAAGGTTTGCAATATCATCTGTACACCAATGACACACAGATCTACCTATCTCGACTTGACATCACCTCCTTACTGACTAAAATCACACAATGTCTCTCTGCAATTTCGTCATTTTCTGCTCGCTTTTTAAAAGTGAGCATGGACACGGGAACAGAATTCATCATTCATCATCTTTCCCCAGTCCCGCATGATCGGTGCCTCGGGGTTATCCTTGACTCTGCCCTATCTTTCAAGCCACATATCCAAGCCCTTGCCTCCTCCTGCCGACTCCAACTCAAAAACATTACCCACAACCTTAGATTCCTTGACAAAGAGACTGCACAAACGATTTTGCACACCCCCATCATCTTTCGCCTTGACAATTGCAACCTTCTACTCTCTGGCCTCCCCTATAGCACTCTTGCACCACTCCAATCTATCATAAATTATGCTGCCCGACTAATCCACCCGTCTCCCTGTTATTCCCCAGCCTCTCCTCTGTAAACCCTAAAACTATGACATGCAAAGCCATCCACAACCTGTCTCCTCCATAAGTCTGTGGCATGTTCTCCATGTACTTAACTACAGGCAACCTTCGATCCTCTCAACATCTTCTCTACTCCCCTCTTATCTTTTCTTCCCTCAACCACATACAAGACTTCTCCCATGCTTCACCAATTCTCTGTAACTCTCTACCCCAACACATCAGACTAGCGTCTACCACAGACACATACAAAATGAACCTGAAGAAAAATCTCTTCCGACAAGCCTACGACCTGCAGTGATCCTCAGTCAACTGAACCGCACAACCAGCTCTACCCTCTCCTAGTGTATCCACACCCATCCTCTGTATACTGTGAGCCCTAGCGGGAATGGTCTTCTCACCTTCTGTACTTGCGTGTGCCTTGAATTGCTCATGTTTAGTGTTCTTGACTATGTCTGCACCTTTTTCACATGTAAAGTGCCATGGAATAAATGGCACAATAAAAATGACTAATAATAATATCATCCACCACCTCATCTTCCGCACCCTGGTCCTCCTCCTGACTTTCTGGCATTTGTGTCTCATCATCGTCCACCTCTTGTGACATTTTTCCACCGCTGGCTTTGTGTGACCGTGGCTGCTCAAATATTTTGCCAGCACTACATGCGATATCATCTTGCCCCGCTTCAAGTGTACCATGCAAGTGGCCTGAATCTATAAATGGTAAAGTGAACAGCTCTTGGGAGTGTCCAAGTGTGGGATCAGTTGTCTACAGGCAATCTGCAAGGTGGGAGGAAGGAGGATCAGGGTGAGGAATATGTAGTCCAGACTCACGGCTACTCAGACTTGACTGTGTTGGAGACAGGGTGCTGGTTGTGGTGACAAAGTGACTGGTGCTGGCAAAGTGAAAGCATTATCAGTTATCTAACCAACAACCTTTTTACACTGCTGTGGGTTCAATACGTGGTGTGCTGATGAGTTCCCCTAGTAATTGTGACAGGAAGGTAGAGCGATAAAATGTGTTTTTTTGCTGTGGCACAATTTTAGCTTGCCAACAGACTTGGCCTATGCAGGCACCATCACCATCACATCCACTTCCCCATCCCTTGCCACACGCCTTGCCCCTGTTAAATGTACTAGGCCGGGGTCACACTAGCGAGAAATACGGACGAGTGCGAGGCGCTAAAAGCACGCATTAGACATGGACCAATGATTCTCTATGGGGTACCTCGCACCAGCCATATATTTCTCATCCGTATTCTACGGTCCATGCCAATCGCAGCATGCTGTGATTGTCAGTGTACTACGGCCATAGTATGCCAATGCAAGTCTATGGGTGCGCAAAAAATACGAATTACACAAGGACCACACATGTGACTTGCAAGAAATACGCACCAGGTGTCTTTTAGCAAAGCCGGCAATTCAGTGGCTAAACAATAAACTATACAGTAAACTCACACTGACAGTTTTAATAAAGAAACAAAAGAACAGATATATACACATAGAATAAATATATATATGTATATATATATATATATATATATATATGCATTCTATGTGTCTTTATCTAATCTTTGGTTTCTGTTAGAAACCCTGTCATAGGGCTCCATTATATGTCCATTTTGCAAGGCAGTGAGAAAATCTCGCCATACGGATTACATACGGATGCTTACATGCGCAAAATACGCGACCACACCTTGCTTACGGATGACATACGGAGCACTGTTTAGGGGTCATTCATCCGTACTACGCCTGTAAAATACTGACCGTATTTTGCGTCGGTTAGTGTGACCCCGGCCCTACATTATTTTCCAGGTTCACTCCAAATTGCATCGTTTGTAGCGAACTTATATGTTATCTGTGTGTGTGAAACCCACAGTTTAAAATATCTGGCCTGCAGTTTAAAAAATTATTTTTTGTAGCAAACTTTTGTCAATAACTTTAGTAAGAGATAGGAAAAACTGTTCAATGGAGGACTCAAATGCCACAATTTGTAGCACACAGATGAGTCATCTGACGGAGACAGGGCACTTTCAAATATCTTCCCTGTATTTATTTTTTTTAGTGACAGTTTTTTTGTGAATAAATAGGTTGAGTGACACAACTAGTCCTGATACTGTATGCCTACTAAAACAGAACTTGGTCTCCTGATAAAGCCTGGGAGGAGAAGATTAACCATTTCTGTGCTGCCTGTCAGCAGATCTCCCGCTTTTATTTTTAAAATGGCCAGTACACATAAAAATGTAGAGCATTTATATGAAAAAGCACAATATATATGGTATCCCATAGAAATGGCTTCTTAGTGGGATAACACACATCCTCCTCATCTCTTCAGACACCACCACTAGAATACCAGGGTGAACGTGTTCCATTACACAACAGTCAAATTATTGTTTGCAAAGGGATGTTTGTGGTATCAGCAGCGTTCACTTATCATTTCCTGTGTGTTCCACCAATGAGGATTACAACTAACTATGAATTATGAAAAAATTATAGGGATGTACAGGAAGAGCAAATGGTTGTATTATGGCACTGTGGCCTGTCAACACTGGAGGACCTTTTGTTTAATTACCAGCATTACATAAAAATTTTCAAATGAAGATGAAGTTGATAGAAAACCACAATCTATGTCCTCCCAGCATTCCTCTGTACACATCTCAGTATTTAGATCAATATTAGTGTGATCTATTTCCCTTTAACATTTCTCAGTCTTCAGATCACAGATATGACAACATGCTTCAACTGCAAGGCAACAAGTATGGGCTACAATAGATCCGTTCTGGATGACATTTTTATACTGTGAAACATCAATTAGTCCTAAACAAAATCATTTTTCTCGAACACAGTCGATGGACACTTATTAATTTCCCCCCAGCCATTTAGTGGAATATGAATGTCTTGAGATTCATTGGTGGAACTCCAGATATTAAAGGTACCAAACAACAAATATACTGTTGGAAATTTAAATAGATTATTGAAGACATTTACACAAGTTATTTATATAGTCTCTCTTGATAGAATAGTTGAACCATAAGTGTGCTATATCAAAATACTAGACCAAGGGGAAAACAGACAATCTTGATTCAATAATGCAACTGCCCCACAACAAAAGGTGAACTGTAATGCTGTGAACAGGATAAATTGTCCAATGTTTGATGCCAGACTCCTTAAAACATAAACTACCTGCTGGTGTTCATCACCAGCGTTAAACACAAACCAAAAAGATTTTTTTTTTTTTTTTTTAAAGGACTCTCTGGGCCCATATATGAAGTTTGATTCTATGTTATTACAGTATCAAAGTTGTGTTTTTGTCATCAGGGCTTAATCTTAAATGCAGATGGTTGGATGATTGCTGATGACCATGAGGATTTAAAGAGTGCTTTTAATAAGATAGTATCATGATCACGTTCAGCTGGAGGATTTGAAGTAACACAGGAGGAGGAACAGTTTGTATTTCTTCGACATTAACTTTCGTTCTTTGATGGGGTGTCACTTAATCTTAGAAGTGTTATTGTAGTTATTACACTACCATTCAAAGGAAGATTGCATTTCATTGGTTGTCCATCTAGGAATCTGTTGTACTTTTTATAGGCACCAACTGCATCTTCCTTTCTTACAAACACAATCTCTGCAACTCAGGAACTAAACAAGCAGGTGCACTTCAGTACACCACATACACAGAGAACCTCCACGCTATTGGGTCGCCCTCCCAGGGCAGTGGGGTACTCGGTACCAGGCCGGTCTCTCAAAGGGGAATGTAACAGCAGCGGTGACCCAGTCTGTGGTCCTGGGCGCCCATGGAAAGGGGTTAAGTGATGGAATAAAGTTTATGAGTGAATGATTCATGACGCCACCTGTGGTGTTCAGCAATGAAGATGTTAAGCCGACACTGCAGACAGATCCTCTGGGACAGATGGTGTGGTGCAGCAATGATGTTGTGGCCCTCCACAGGTAGGGCAGTAGTCCCAGGCCAGTGTAGGTGAAGAGATAGGGGAGAGACGTAGATGATGCAGTGTCAGGCACAGAGATGTAGCAGTGCTGAGTGTGTTGGCGTAGGAATAAGCGGAGGACACAACAGGGTGCAGTTTCTTTACCTTTACTTTGCTTGGCAAATGCAGTCCAGGGTCCAGATTACAGATGGCACAGGAGCTGGTTAGCCTGGAAGCAACGTAGGAATCTCTCTATGCAGATGGGTTGTGTAGTCTCCTTCCTGGCGCTTATTTTTAGGTACTTGCAGTACTGTGTTACATTGAAGTTCCACTTGCTTATTCTCTTTAGAACTCCCTCATATGGCAGACAGCTGTAGCCTTCCTCTTCTGGCTCACACGTTGCTGTTGTGCCTCCGAGTCTTATGTGGGAATAGAGCATTTACAGCTTCCTATTCCTCCGGTTTCTGTTGCAGGACCATCAGTGTCCGTACAGCCTTGGAGACCGGGCTCCAGATCATGTGCTATAGCTGGGAATGAGCCTGAACTCTCTGCTCATTCTCTCAGCTCTTCTCCTCCTTGTCCACACACGTTGCCCTCCTCACACGAACTCCTCTAATTTTCCCTCCTGGCCCCCAGAGAGTAGCTCCTCCCCCAGTTTTGGTTCAGAGCTCCCTCTGCTGACCTGGAATGGAAACTGTGTTGTGTGTTGTGGTTAACTGCTAAAGAGATCCTTTATTGCTTCCAAGCATGACATCACACTCCCTAGGAGGAAGGCAATGCCACTGTGGCGACCTTACTCCTGGAGGCGCCACACTATCTTCCTCGGTGACTCTTGGATGCAAATTATTAATGGTTGTTTTTGTGCCTTCTAAAGAGCTAAAGACAGACTCTTTATGAGTGGACCCTACTGATGAACTGGCCTCCTTTGTTATAAGTGTCCGTGACACGATGGTTATAGCCTTTGTGTGCAACAACAGTGGCGAGTGGCGAAGTGTCGTCCTGAGTAGATATGGGAGCTGTGTTTGCATCATTCTGTAACACTTTAGTAAGAGGTAAAGTTTGCCCAAGAGAAAATTAATTTCCAATCATGGCCTTTTTTGAAATTTGTTTACAGCTGTGATCTTCATCTTCTTGGTTGGGTTATGTTAAAATTCCAAGTCATAATCAATACCATCATCGTATATATCTTGTAAAGAGGAAATCAGTAGTTTCCCAGGTTCGTGGTTAACTACTTTTATTGGCATTCCTTTAACAGTGTTGGTTATGCTGGAACAAATATTTATCGGCTGTGACATTTGGATATTATTGGTAATACGTATGCCATGGGTGTGTTGACAGTTATGGCCAGTGCACTCCTCTTTAAACTTATTTTTTCACGAGCATCCATCAGTTTGCTTGATTTTCCTCCAACACTGACCTGCTTTCTAGAATATAGCATGTCACAAGCATGTTGTACTTTTCCCTTTATACGGACACGTGCGTGTGTAGAGGTGTGGGGCCGAGCTGGGGGTTGGTCCATCTTTTCTTACTGCGCAGAGACGAAACAGAGACAAGATGGAGGCAGATTCTGGGTGCAACAGGTCCAAGTTTATTTCACTTGCCGTCCGTCTGACGGCCTCAGAGCACACCGCACTTTCTTTACCTCACGGCCCTCTGTTTCCAGGGCCGCTTACTCTGTACTGGGGACGCGTGTGCGTACACCGTCCCCTCTTCACTCGTTGACGCTCCTGACAGGTCCGTCACTGTGGCCGCCTTAGGCCCGTAAACCAACAGCGCTTCCACTGATCAGTCGTCGTGTCAAATATGGTGTCTCACACCCAATGCCCCGTCCCTTCTGCGGTTCTTCCTGTCAGGACCACCCCCCTGACGTTCTCTCTCCTCAGTCCCCCTGGTTTAGATTCTCCTCACAGCGCAGACTGTCGCAGTCCTCCTGTCACTGGAGCTCCCCCTGGGGACTGGAACCTTCTGGAACCCTCCCTCAGTATTTATAGCTCTCCCGGTCCCCTGTCACTGTAATTCCGCCCCCCATGACCAACGGTTTCTAAAGCCCTAAGCTGTCAAGTCCTTTGCTCACACTCCTCCCTGCCATTTAATGGTCAACCCAAGGTACTGCACGTCCACTACACGTTCCTAGCTGTTTCCCCACTGTAATAACTGACAGCTACCTACACTGTGCAAACCTTTCCTTCTTCACTCTGACTAGACCGTCCGTCAGGTCACCTTCCCTACACGTGTTTGCCAACGTATTTCTAGTGGGCATCTTTTATGCAGAGCTTCAGACATGCATCTGTTATACCGATCTTCTGACAGGCATAAAATGCATTCTGGTAATTGGTGTTGGGCGGCTAAACGACTAATCATTGTAGACTCTAGCCTGGATCTCATACATCCCATAACCACCACTGTTATTAATCCTGTTCCTTTCCATTCCTGCCGTCACCATGCTCCTTTTCCTGATCACTTCATCCAATGACTCATCTGCCATAATTTTGCTAAAAACCTGCACCTTCCCAACAGTAACTGTAGGAAACCACGTTACTGTTTTCCTGGGTGTTTATGATGCCTGTACAAAAAAAAGGTTACCCACTATGTTGATGTGTACCCCCCAGGGGGAAATGTTTGTCAGCACATGCGCTTAGTGTATGGCCATTCTAAGTATAGGAGACCCGCTCCTTTGTAATGGGGACATTTTTTATGAGGCCCTCCTACACGAAAATTCCAAGGGGGGATGGAGGGGTGTACAAATGTGGTCTAGGCCTTGCATTCACTTCATGGGCAAACTTTGTTATTAAGAAAAAGGATTAATAATGGCACCTTTTGCTTCATGTGGCCATCCAGTACGTGGATTTAAAGGTTTATTGGGGTGTGTGTAACTTTGTGGCAAGGCAGGTCTTTCATTCAATGCATAGGCTAACAGTATGGCAGTACCAAAAGAATAATGTGAACTTGGTTTTCCTGGGGCCATCCAGTACATGGTTTCAAAGGCTTATTGGGGTGCAAGTAACTTTGGGGAAGGGTGGTCCTTGCATTTGATGCATAGTCTAACAGTATGGCAGCACCAAATGGAAAATAATGGGAACTTTTGTTTCATGTGGCCATCCAGGACGTCTGTTCCATGAGTTATTAGGGGTGGTGTAACTTTGGGGCAAGGCAGCCCTTGCATTCAATGCATAGGCAAACACTATGGGAGACCCACTTTCCTATAATGGGAACATTTTTTCAGGAGGCCATCAAGTACATCTTGTGAAAAGGGTATTGTGGTGCATCTTAATTTTTGGCAGCCCACCCACACAATGCATAGGCAATAACTGTATAGGAGGCACACTGTTTTATAATGGCCCTTTAAGAATAGTAATGCCGACTGATGCCCCTATAAAAATAGGCTTTGCGACTTTAAGAGTCACTCCTTTTTTCATAAATTAAACAAGATGTGTCTGATGGTGTGTCACACACCACATGGCCAGCTAAGGTTGTTAAATGTTACAATGATATTTCCCAGTAAATGCATTAAAGCAATAAAAAATGCTACATGTGAACATTGCCAAACTGGTGGAGGAGCATTTTTGTGGGGTTATTTCTTTTGCCTTACATACAATTTATTACCGTGGAAAGGATGTCCCTTGACATATTTCCCTGTGAAATCAATTTTGGCTTTGTTTTTGTGTGCGCTTGTAAAAGTGGTGTCACACTCTGACTACATTGGTCACAGCAGTGACCTAGGAGTTAGAAATGCTTCCAGGGGCGATCTCCCTGATGTTCCCATTTCGTTGGTGCACTGTCTCCATACATTTCTGACGTTTTGATACCCTAGAAAGAACACGGTAAAAAAACTCAGATTTCCCATAGACTAACAATGGGCTCGTTGCTTGGGTCGAGTACCCAAGTATTCCAATTTGCTTGACCTCAGCAACAAGCACCAGAGCATTTTAGTGCTTGCCCATCACTAATAGTTATTTTCTATTCCTCCACCTCTATCCATGGGTCATGCAGCTGAATAGCACTGATGATCAGTGATGCATATCTCTGATCGGCATCTGTGCTTGTTTTTGGCTTAAGACTTTTATTCCTGTCCAATTTTTTTTCTCCCTGTGCACCAGATCTGTGCGAGCATCCTGCAGCAGGTGAGCACTGATTAGGGACGCATGTTACTGATTAGCATCTGGTTGTTTATTTTTTAAGTTTAAAATTAAATCGAGTATAAAAAATAATTTACATTAGTTGATAGGGCTAGATTAGGGTCAGTAAAAATATTCTGTAGTAATTAGCTTTTAACATAGTATGTTTTACTTAAATATTATCAGAATTAGCATCAGATAGTAAATTGTTAAAGAAATCAAATACAATATTTTATGCAAGTTAATAGACCTAGATTAGGGACAGTGTAATCCACAGAGAAAATATACTGTGGTAATTTGCATCTACTACAGTATAATCACAATTCACGTCAGAGTTGTGGGTGCACAGTAATTGTTTTTACTGACGTCTTTTAAGCAATTGTAGTTTCAGAATCTTAGTGGAAAATTCTTGTAGTTAGTGTTGAGCATTCCGATACTGCAAATATCGGGTATTGGCCGATATTCGCTGTATCGGAATTCCGATACCAAGTACCAATATTTTTTCAATATCGGATACCGGAATCGGAAGTCCCCATAATGCAATGAGCCACTGTTGTGGCTGTGATTGGCTGCTGAAATGACGTCATCATGATGCGCGGTCTGTGCCGACTGCCGGGGGTCTGTACGGGCCTGCCGGGTGTCTGTACGGGCCTGCCGGGGGTCTGTACGGGCCTGCCGGTGGCTTGTGCCAGCTGTTGGGGGTCTGTACGGGGGGGCCTGTGCCGGCTGCCGGGGGTCTGTACGGGCCTGCTGGGGGTCTTGTGTGTGTGCAGGCATCGTCCGATGGGACTACAAGTCCCATCGGGCTATGCCTGCTGCAATGACAGTGATTGACACAGTAGCCAATGATGGGACAGTAGTAGTCCCATCATCTGGCTAATGTGTTGAATGTAAAAAAAACCCATACATACTACATACATACTACATATATACAACATTCATACAACATACATACTTCATATATACTACATTCATACAACATATATACATACTACATACATACCACAAATATACTACATTCATACATACTGCATATACAGTATACAACATTCATACAAGATACATACATACTACATATATACTTCATTCATACAACATACTGTAGGGATGTGACTCACTCAGGTGCAGCGGGAGACAATCAGGAGACAGGTTCTTCCAAAGTTAATGAGGTTTATTTCTGTCATAAACCATAAAACAGCGTGTCACCAAAAATAGCCTCTAGCTTAGGCAAACGAAACATAAACATTCGTGGTTGCAGACTCAGACCGTGAGTCTCAGCACATGCTGGGAGGTGTAGTCCTCCCCACATACAGCTCCCTGGTTCAGGAGCAGGTCACATTATAAGGCTGTAGCCACACCCACGAACCCAGCAGCTGACTGGTCACATGACTGTGACCTCACCACAGGTCCTTCAAACAAAAACAATAACAATATCTGGTATGCTTTACATTATGGAGATAAGCCATTTAGGAGACACATATCTCCCATCAATTACATGACCCTTAGCCCTGCCACATACCTCCCCCCTCTGCCTAAAGCCGTGGGGCTTGGCACTTTCACCTACCAGGCAAGGGATTCTGGAGAGGGCATCGGCATTCCCATGTAGCTTCCCGGCCCTATGCTCTACATGGAAGCTGAAGTCTTGTAGGGCTAACAACCAGCGGGTGACCCTAGCATTCTTGCCCTTGGTTTCCCTCATCCACCTGAGTGGGGCATGGTCGGATATTAACCTAAACTTCCGTCCCACCAGGTAGTACCATAATGTGTCCACTGCCCATTTTATGGCCAAACACTCATTCTCTACAACTGAGTAATTTCTCTCACAAGAAGTCAACTTCCTACTCAAGTAGAGAACAGGATGCTCCTCCCCACGTATCGCTTGGGAAAGGACAGCTCCTACTCCGACATCTGAGGCATCTGTCTGGAGGACAAATTCACGTTTAAAGTCTGGGGCCACCAAAACAGGTTGCTTACAAAGAGCTCCCTTCATTTCTTGGAAGGCTGACTCTGCTTCTTCGGACCAGCTGACCATCACTGACTTTGTCTCTTTAAGCAGATCAGTTAGAGGTGCAGCCATTGTGGCAAAGTTTGGGATGAACCTCCTGTAATATCCCACAATCCCCAGGAAGGCTTTAACTTGCTTCTTTGACAGAGGTCTCGGCCATGTTTGAATTGCCTCCACTTTATTGATTTGGGTTTTGATCTCGCCACGCCCCACTACATATCCGAGGTACTTGGCTTCTTCTCTCCCCAAGGCACACTTCTTCGGGTTTATTGTAAACCCCGCCTCTCTTAGAGTGTCAAACACTGCTTGGACCTTTTCCAGGTGAGTCTCCCAGTCCGGGGTAAAGATGACGATATCATCCAGGTATGCGGCAGCGTATAGCTTATGAGGTGCAAGGATTCTATCCATCGCCCTCTGGAAGGTTGCCGGAGCTCCCTGTAGGCCAAACGGCATCCGGACATACTGGAAGCACCCGTCTGGTGTGGAGAATGCCGTCTTCTCCTTGGCTTCCTGTGCCATGGGGATCTGCCAATATCCCTTGGTCAGATCCAAAGTGGTTATATACCTGGCAGGTCCAAGTCTCTCGATCAGCTCATCAACGCGTGGCATGGGATAAGCGTCAAACTTGGAGACCTCATTCAGCTTCCGGTAATCGTTGCAGAACCTCCATTCACCATCAGGTTTTGGGACCAGGACAATCGGGCTCAACCAGCCGCTCTTGGATTCCTCAATGACCCCGAGCTTCAACATACGCTGCACCTCCTTGGAGATTACCTCTCGCCGGGCCTCAGGAATACGATATGGTTTCACATTCACCCGCACATGTGGCTTGGTCAGAATTTCGTGCTCCACCACCTTCGTGCACTCCGGCAACTCTGAGAACAGGTCGCTGTTTTTCTGGAGTAACTCCCGGCACTGCTGTTTCTGGGCCTTCGATAGAGTCTCCGCTATGGTAACGGCTCCAACCTCCCCTTCTAGGTTGCCCAGCAAGCACGGAGTTACCGCTGGCTCTCTATCTTGCCACGGCTTGATAAGGTTAACATGGTAAACCTGGTATGGCTTTCGTCTTCCGGGTTGGTGGATCTTGTAGTTTACGTCTCCCAGCTTCTCCACCACCTCATATGGCCCTTGCCACTTGGCCAAGAACTTACTTTCCACCGTCGGGATTAGCACGAGAACTCAGTCTCCCAGATTGAACTGCCTCACTCTGGCTGACCGGTTGTAGACCCTGGCCTGAGCCTCTTGTGCCTGGCGGACATGTTCTTTAACAATGGGCATCACCTTCGCAACCCTCTGCTGTATCAGTGCCTCATGTTCAATGACACTTCTGTGGGGCGTGACTTCGGCTTCCCAGGTTTCCTTGGCTATATCTAGGAGACCTCGCGGATGCCGGCCGTACAGAAGCTCGAAGGGGGAGAACCCCGTGGAGGCCTGGGGAACTTCACGGATAGAAAACAGTAAATACGGTAAGAGACAATCCCAGTCTCTACCATCTTCCTCTATGCCTTTTCTCAGCATGCTCTTCAGGGTCTTGTTAAACCTCTCAACAAGGCCATCTGACTGCGGATGGTACACTGAAGTCCTCAACTGGGAAATTTGCAAGACTCTGCACAATTCTCTCATCACCTTGCTCATAAAAGGTGTCCCCTGGTCGGTCAGGATCTCCTTCGGCAGACCCGTCCGGGAAAACACATGGACCAGCTCACGGGCTATACTCTTCGCGGAGGAGTTTCTCAGGGGAATGGCCTCAGGATAGCGTGTGGCATAGTCCAGGATGACTAATATATACTGATGGCCCCGAGCTGATTTAACTAAGGGACCGACCAAGTCCATGGCAATTCTCTCAAATGGCACCTCAATAATGAGCAGTGGCACAAGAGGGTTCCGAAAATGAGATGTGGGGGCAGTTAACTGACATGTCGGGCAGGAACTGCAATAGTTTACTATTTCCCGGTGACACCCAGGCCAATAGAACCTTTGTGCAATCCGTTACTGGGTTTTTTCCACCCCCAGGTGTCCCCCCAAGATGTGTGAATGGGCCATGTCTAACCAGCCCAACCAGTTCATCCGCATTTTGGGGATCACTCTGGGCAACCTAAGTCTGTAGAGGTCTCGGCAGAGAATGCACAAACCGATTCATCACAACTCGCTCTACCATCTGTGCAGGGGAAGCCGACTCTGGCTGCAGCCATTTCTGGACCTGGTGCAACAGGTCAAACATTTGGGAGTGCGGGGGTTTCTCCCGGTGATAGGCCCAACGATGAACTCTCTGTGCCCTGGTAGTCATTGTTACCCCCAAGCGGGAGAGAATTTCCGCTTTTAATTTGGGATACTCTCTGGCATCTTGTACCGTCAGGTCAAAGTACGCCTTCTGGGGCTCCCCCGTTAGGTATGGGGCCAGTACCTCCGCCCACCGCTCTGGCTGAAGTTTTTCCCTCTCAGCCACCCTTTCAAACACCGTCAGGAAGGCCTCAACATCACCCTCAGGGGTCATTTTTTAAAATGCGCGTCTTACCACCTTCTCGACGTCAGTGGCGTCAGCCCGACCTGGGGTTGGGGCGCTCGTCCTACCCTCCTGGATGGCGGTTGCCAGAAGCTGCATCTGCTGCCGTTGTTCCTGCTGGCTCTGCTGGAACTGCTGCCGCTGCTCCTGCTGGCTTTGCTGGATCTGCTGTAACAACAGCTTGTTGGTTTCCTGCTGCAGTGCCTGGGACTGGACCAGGTGTTTCAGCAGGTCCTCCATGATTCCAGGCAGTGCTTGTTGCCCCGCTGCAAACTTCACCCAGGACATGCAGCAACTGTCGCAAGTCTCTGCTGGGACCGCTGCCCACATGTCTAGCACCAATTGTAGGAATGTGACTCACTCAGGTGCAGCGGGAGACAATCAGGAGACAGGTTCTTCCAAAGTTCATGAGGTTTATTTCTGTCATAAACCATAAAACAGCGTGTCACCAAAAATAGCCTCTAGCTTAGGCAAACGAAACATAAACGTTCGTCGTGGTTGCAGACTCAGACCGTGAGTCTCAGCACATGCTGGGAGGTGTAGTCATCCCCACATACAGCTCCCTGGTTCAGGAGCAGGTCACATTATAAGGCTGTAGCCACACCCACGAACCCAGCAGCTGACTGGTCACATGACTGTGACCTCACCACAGGTCCTTCAAACAAAAACAATAACAATATCTGGTATGCTTTACATTATGGAGATAAGTCATTTAGGAGACACATATCTCCCATCAATTACATGACCCTTAGCCCTGCCACAATACATACATAGTACATACTACATACATGCTACATATATACAACATTCATACAACATACATACATACATACGTACTACATACTTACTACATACATACAACATACATACAACATGCTACAGACGTACTACATACATACATACTACATACATACAACATATATACTACATTCATACAACATACATACATACTACATATATACTACATTCATACAACATAACATACATACTACATATATACTACATATATACTACATTCATACACCATACATACATAGTACATACTACATACATACTACATATATACAACATTCATATAACATACGTACATACATACTACATACTTACTACATACATACATACAATATGATACAGACATACTACATACATACATACATACTACATACATACAACATATATACTACATTCATACAACATACATACATACATACATACATACTATATACTGTATATACTACATTCATACAACATAACATACTTACTACATATATACTACATATATACTACATTCATACAACATAAGATTCATACAACATACATACTGCATACATACTACATATATACTATATTCATACATCATACAAACATACATACTACATACATACTTCATATATACTACATTCATACAACATACATATATACATACATACATACATACAACATATATACTACATTCATACAACATACATACATACATACTACATACATACAAGATTCAACATTCAAAGAAGCTTTATTGGCAGGACTAAGTACACATTAGTTTTGCCAAAGCATGTGTACAAAAGGGAATAGGGATAGGGACTGTAGTGATGTTGGGTATGGGTTGTAGGAAAGGTGGGTGGGGGCAGATCCAGGGTGGGGCTATAGAAGTCCATGGCATAGGGAAGGTGGATGGGGGCAGATCCAGGGTGGGGCTATAGAAGTCCATGGCATAGGGAAAGTGAGTGGGGGGCATGGGGCAGATCCAGGATGGGGGCTATAGAAGTCCATGGCATATCATAGTTCTCTTTCTCGCAGCCTATGGCATGCGCTCACATATTGCGCTGCTATCTCCACTGCTCTCTCTTCTTCCCCCAGCAGGATATATGTTTTCTCTTCCTGCTTCATGGTGATGAAATCCGGGAAGAGATGTGAGAGTCTCCTGAAGTGAGTGTCCCTCACTGCTGAGTATTTGGAGCAGTGTAGCAGGAAGTGGGTCTCATCCTCCAGGGCCTCCTGGTCACAGTGTTGGCACAGTCTTTCCCCCTGGGCTTGCAGCTCTGCCTGTGTCGGCCGACCTCGATGGCCTGACTGTGGGCACTGAGTCTATACCGGCTCAGGATCTTGTGGTCTCTGGGGTTCGGGAGTTTCTCCAGGTATGGGGCCAGTCTGTAGTCTCTCTGTAGACTCTGGTAAATGGTCAGTTTCTGTGAGCTGATGATGTCGTTCTTCTAGTCACTTATGTACCTCTCCTGGCCTTTGTCTACCATCTTCCTGATTCTGGCTTTTGCCAGGTTGTTGTGATTGGTGTTTTGGTCAGGTTGGGTTTGGGTGGGATGTTCCGAGGGTCCTGGTTTTTCTGTTTCACCTACATGTGTCAGGGCTTTATGGTGATGGGAGCTTGGATTGCTTCTTTGTAGGTGAACCCGGAATGACAGTGCCCTCTTTAGAACCGTTAAGTGTAGAGGGAATCTGCCCAGCTCAGCCCGGCAAGCACTGTTGGAGGTGCTCCGATGGACTTGGAGAAGGTGCTTGCAGAATTCCAGGTGGAATATTTCTGTTGGGCTGGAATCCCACCTTGACCAGTCTGGGTAGGTGTGAGGGCCCCAGACTTCACTGCCATACAGGAGGATTGGGGCGATGATAGAGTCGAAGATTTTTAAACAGACCCTCACTGGTGGCTTCAGATGTTAGAGTTTCCTTCGGATGGCATAGAAGGTTTTGCTGGCCTTGTCTTTCAGGGTCTGTATGGCTTGTTTGAAGCTCCCTGATACTACTACTAGAGTTGAGCGAAACGGGTCGAACAATTTCAAAAGTCGCCGACTTTTGGCAAAGTCGGGTTTCATGAAACGAAACCCGACCCTAGGATGAGGTCGGCCACGAGGTCGGCGACTTACGCGCCAAAGTCGCGTTCAAAAGTTTGTTTAGCGCTCTTTTTCAGCCAATCAGGATCCACGGACACTGTGGGCAACGTGATGACATAGGCAGGGGTCGCCACCATCTTTCAGAAGGGCATGCAAGTGATTGGCTTGCTTTGGTGGGCGTCACAGGGGTTATAAAAGGGCATGCACGCCGACCGCCATCTTACTTCTGCCGATCTTAGCATAGGGAGAGGTTGCTGATTCTGTAGGGAGAGCGTTAGGCATGGAAGAAGACAAAAAAACTGCTTCTGCTGCTAGCGATTTTGCCTGTGCAACACACCAGTCACTGTGTGTGCAGTGCAAGGGGAGGCTATATTGTGGTGGATCAGCGGTGTTGGTTGTTAGGCTGCCTTCTAAGGCTTCCTGACAGCTGCATTGCTGTTTCCCCACTGCTCTGCAAACTGCTTTTTTAAAAGCAATCCCAATTTTTTTTTGTCCTGCTAAGGTACTGAGCGTGCATTTATTCACACCATACAGCGGTGTACGCTCCTCACACAGTACCGTGTAACGGCTGTTATCACAGCCACAGTGAAGCTATCTGTGTGTCACTGTGGAGGACTTGTTCCGTTCTTACAGACCTACACTCTAGGGAGATTCCTATTCTGCCCAATTCTACAATTCACTTTTTTCACACCTGTGCCATCGAGCCTGTGACATAGCGCTCTGATATTCAGTGGGCCTCACACAATCCAAAAGTGTCCAGTGTCCACAAGTGTCTGCAGAAATTCAAAATCTCCCTTATCCTGCAGTCACTTTTTTCACACCTGCTGCATCGAGCCTGTGACATAGCGCTGTGATATTCATTGGGCCTCACACAATCCAAGTGTCCAGTGTCTGCAGAAATTCAAAATCTCCCTTATCCTGTAGTCACTTTTTTCACACTTGCTGCATCGAGCCTGTGACATAGCGCTCTGATATTCATTGGGCCTCACACAATCCAAAAGTGTCCAGTGTCTGCAGAAATTCAAAATCTCCCTTATCCTGTAGTCACTTTTTTCACACCTGCTGCATCGAGCCTGTGACATAGCGCTCTGATATTCATTGGGCCTCACACAATCCAAAAGTGTCCAGTGTCCACAAGTGTCTGCAGAAATTCAAAATCTCCCTTATCCTGTAGTCACTTTTTTCACACCTGTGCCATCGAGCCTGTGACATAGCACTGTGATATTCAGTGGGCCTCACACAATCCAAGTGTCTAGTGTCCACAAGTGTCTGCAGAAATTCAAAATCTCCCTTATCCTGCAGTCACTTTTTTCACACCTGCTGCATCGAGCCTGTGACATAGCGCTGTGATATTCAGTGGGCCTCACACAATCCAAGTGTCCAGTGTCCACAAGTGTCTGCAGAAATTCAAAATCTCCCTTATCCTGTAGTCACTTTTTTCACACCTGCTGCATCGAGCCTGTGACATAGCGCTCTGATATTCATTGGGCCTCACACAATCCAAAAGTGTCCAGTGTCTGCAGAAATTCAAAATCTCCCTTATCCTGTAGTCACTTTTTTCACACCTGCTGCATCGAGCCTGTGACATAGCGCCCTGATATTCATTGGGCCTCACACAATCCAAAAGTGTCCAGTGTCCACAAGTGTCTGCAGAAATTCAAAATCTCCCTTATCCTGTAGTCACTTTTTTCACACCTGTGCCATCGAGCCTGTGACATAGCGCTGTGATATTCAGTGGGCCTCACACAATCCAAGTGTCCAGTGTCCACAAGTGTCTGCAGAAATTCAAAATCTCCCTTATCCTGTAGTCACTTTTTTCACACCTGTGCCATCGAGCCTGTGACATAGCACTGTGATATTCAGTGGGCCTCACACAATCCAAGTGTCTAGTGTCCACAAGTGTCTGCAGAAATTCAAAATCTCCCTTATCCTGTAGTCACTTTTTTCACACCTGCTGCATCGAGCCTGTGACATAGCGCTGTGATATTCTGTGGGCCTCACACAATCCAAGTGTCCAGTGTCCACAAGTGTCTGCAGAAATTCAAAATCTCCCTTATCCTGTAGTCACTTTTTTCACACCTGCTGCATCGAGCCTGTGACATAGCGCTGTGATATTCAGTGGGCCTCACACAATCCAAGTGTCCAGTGTCCACAAGTGTCTGCAGAAATTCAAAATCTCCCTTATCCTGTAGTCACTTTTTTCACACCTGCTGCATCGAGCCTGTGACATAGCGCTGTGATATTCAGTGGGCCTCACACAATCCAAGTGTCCAGTGTCCACAAGTGTCTGCAGAAAATCTAAATCTCCCTTATCCTGTAGTCACTTTTTTCACACCTGTGCCATCGAGCCTGTGACATAGCGCTGTGATATTCAGTGGGCCTCACACAATCCAAGTGTCCAGTGTCCACAAGTGTCTGCAGAAATTCAAAATCTCACAGAAATTCAAAATCTCCCATATCCTGTAGTCACTTTTTTCACACCTGTGCCATCGAGCCTGTGACATAGCACTGTGATATTCAGTGGGCCTCACACAATCCAAGTGTCCAGTGTCCACAAGTGTCTGCAGAAATTCAAAATCTCCCTTATCCTGTAGTCACTTTTTTCACACCTGTGCCATCGAGCCTGTGACATAGCACTGTAATATTCAGTGGGCCTCACACAATCCAAGTGTCCAGTGTCCACAAGTGTCTGCAGAAATTCAAAATCTCCTTTATCCTGTAGTCACTTTTTTCACACCTGTGCCATCGAGCCTGTGACATAGCACTGTGATATTCAGTGGGCCTCACACAATTCAAGTGTCCAGTGTCCACAAGTGTCTGCAGAAATTCAAAATCTCCCTTATCCTGTAGTCACTTTTTTCACACCTGCTGCATCGAGCCTGTGACATAGCGCTGTGATATTCAGTGGGCCTCACACAATCCAAGTGTCCAGTGTCCACAAGTGTCTGCAGAAATTCAAAATCTCCCTTATCCTGTAGTCACTTTTTTCACACCTGCTGCATCGAGCCTGTGACATAGCGCTGTGATATTCAGTGGGCCTCACACAATCCAAGTGTCCAGTGTCCACAAGTGTCTGCAGAAAATCTAAATCTCCCTTATCCTGTAGTCACTTTTTTCACACCTGTGCCATCGAGCCTGTGACATAGCGCTGTGATATTCAGTGGGCCTCACACAATCCAAGTGTCCAGTGTCCACAAGTGTCTGCAGAAATTCAAAATCTCACAGAAATTCAAAATCTCCCTTATCCTGTAGTCACTTTTTTCACACCTGTGCCATCGAGCCTGTGACATAGCACTGTGATATTCAGTGGGCCTCACACAATCCAAGTGTCCAGTGTCCACAAGTGTCTGCAGAAATTCAAAATCTCCCTTATCCTGTAGTCACTTTTTTCACACCTGCTGCATCGAGCCTGTGACATAGCGCTGTGATATTCAGTGGGCCTCACACAATCCAAGTGTCCAGTGTCCACAAGTGTCTGCAGAAATTCAAAATCTCCCTTATCCTGTAGTCACTTTTTTCACACCTGCTGCATCGAGCCTGTGACATAGCGCTGTGATATTCAGTGGGCCTCACACAATCCAAAAGTGTCCAGTGTCCACTAGTCTGTGCAGAAAATCTAAATCTCCCCTGTCCTATAGACACCTTGTACCTTGTTTTACATTACTATATAGTTTGTTGGATTTTGTCTACATTTCTACCAAAAATGAGGAAGGCTGGTGGAAGAGGCCGTGGAATTGGGCGAGGGTTGGCAGCTGGTAATGATGGTGTTGGTGGTGGATCTGATGGTACTGGCAAAAGCAAAATAGGACCGAATGCAGGAGGTGTTGAGCCTGCGTCATCCTCTGGCTCCATAAGGCTTCGAAGGCTTAGTTTTCTAGGAGTTGGCAAACCGCTTTTAATGCCAGAGCATCAGGAAAAAGTTTTGTCTTACATTGCTGACTCAGCCTCCAGCTCTATCGCCTCCTCTTCTGAAGTTGTAAAAAGTAAAAGCACTGAGTCGTCATTGGAGGCTCATGTTCATGAACCACACCTTTCCTTGTGTCCTTCACCACAACCAAGATTGAAGGATGACGCAGGCCATACTACTGATTACTCCATGGAGCTGTTTTCACATACCATGCCTGGATTATCAAGTGAAATGGTGAATTACCCAGGCCAAGATGAATCTGACATGGAGTGCACTGATGCACAGCCGCTGATAGATGATTCTGCTGGTACATTCACTCAGAGCACTACATTGTCCTCGCAGTGTACAGAGCCAGATTCTGACCCTGATGAGACTCAGGTGCCCCTTCCCGCACACTATACCACCATACACGGTGACACAGAGGAAGGTGCACATGACATTGAAGAGGAGGTGATGGATGACCCAGTTGTTGACCCAGATTGGCATCCATTGGGGGAAGAGGGTGCTGCTTCCAATAGCTCAGATGAGGAGCATCCACAGCAGACATCAACATCGCAACAGCTGTTATCTGGCAGGCCCGGAGCACTCCAAAGACAGGTTCCAAAAATCAAAAGAGTTGCTGGACAGCTTGTCCAGAGGGTCAAAACATCACAGCGTGCTAGGCCGCAAAATGTCTGCCAAAGTAGGAAGCGTGCAGTGTGGCACTTTTTTGAACAAAATCCTCATGATCAGGCCAAGGTTATCTGTGAGAAGTGCGCAAAGACCTTTAGCCGAGGGAAAAATCTGAAAAATTTGAATACCAGTTGCATGCTTAGACATTTAACCAGCATGCACTTGCAAGCGTGGACACAACACCAAACCTCAAGTGCCACATGTGCAACTGATCACAAAGAAGGTAGTCAGCAACGCTACATTGTTTCCCCCACTGTAAGCCCACCGGTTAGCACAGCAGCAAATGTTGAGGTGTCGTTGCAAGGCCACAGCAGTCAGGGAATCCCACTGTTATATCAACGAAATACTGAATCTAGGCCATCAGAAAGAACACCAACTCCATCACCATCATCAACCCTCTCTCAGTCTGCCCTGTCCACCGCTACTTCTACCATATGCAGCTCTCAAGTCCAGCTCACCCTCCCAGACAATATGAGTAGGTCAAGAAAGTACTCAGTCTCTCATCCGCGTACACTGGGTTTGAACGCCCACATTGCCAAACTAATCTCGTTTGAGATGATGCCCTATTGGTTGGTGGAAAGCGCAGCTTTCCGCGAACTCATGGCCTATGCAGTACCACGCTATGACCTACCCAGTCGCCACTTCTTCTCTCGCAAAGCCATCCCAGCCCTCCACCATCATGTGAAAGACCGCATTGTCCATGCACTCAAGCAGTCAGTGAGTGGAAAGGTGCGCCTCACAACTGATGCATGGTCCAGTCGGCATGGCCAGGGCCGTTACGTGTCCATCACTGCGCACTGGGTTAATGTGGTGGATGCAGGGTCCACAGGGGACAGCGGTGGTGGGACAGTGCTGCCTAGCCCACGGTATAGGAAACAGTTGGCTGTAGGCGTTCCACCCTCGTCCTCCTCCTCCTCCTCCAGAAGCGAAAGCTCGTCCACAGAGCGCAGTCGTACGAGCACTCCATCTGCAGCTGCCACTGTTGCACACGAGGTGTCCCCCTATCGAGCAGCTAGTGGAAAGCGTCAGCAGGCTGTGTTGCAGATGATGTGTTTGGGCGACAGACACACCGCCGAGGTGCTGGCCGAGTACTTGAAGCGACAAACTGAGTCATGGCTGGGCAGTGTACATCTTGAGGCAGGCAAGGTAGTTAGTGATAACGGCCGTAATTTTGTGGCAGCCATAGCCCTTTCAAAACTCAGCCACATACCTTGCTTGGCTTACACCTTGAACCTGGTGGTGCAGTGCTTCCTCAAAAATTATCCGGAGTTAACAGCCCTGCTCCATAAGGTGCGAAGACTGTGCGCGCACATCCGCCGGTCGCCTGTACACTCCGTTCGTATGCAGAAGCTGCAGCGATTGCTCCACCTTCCCAACCACCGCCTCATTATCGACATTGCAACAAGGTGGAACTCCACCCTGCACATGGTGGAGCGGCTGTGCGAGCAGAGGCAGGCCATAATGCATTTGTGGGAGGACACACGGCCAGGCACTTTGAGAGCAGACATGGAGTTGACAGGTGTGCAGTGGTCGAAGCTGAAAGACCTCTGTAAAGTCCTTCAGTGTTTTGAGGAATGCACACGGCTGGTAAGCGCAGACGACGCCATTCTAAGCATGAGCATCCAACTTATGTGTCTGCTCATGCAAACTTTGACGCACCTTAAGGAGCAGGCGTCTGCAGCCAATGTTGACGAGGAGGAAGAGGTGGAGGGAATCCTTGATGACATTCAGCCATTTTCTGCTCAGGGACCTCTCCTGGACGAGTTGGAGGAAGAAGAGGAGGAGGAGGATGATGATGGGGATGATTACTTAGGGGAGGAGGATGCATCTCGTGGGGCAAGTGAAAATGTTGGCGTGGCAAGGTCTGGTACAGGGTTTGTGCGTGACTGGAGGGATGTGGATTTGCCAGAAAGTGCTCCTCCAACCAGCACTCGCAGTGCATCATTGACACCGGGAACATTGGCCCACATGTCAGATTATGCCTTGCGGATCCTAAAAAGGGACCCCCGCATTGCCAAAATGATGAACGATGACGACTACTGGATGGCCAGCATCCTGGATCCACGCTATAAAGGCAAATTACAAAACATCATGCCACAGGAGAACCTTGACCTAATATTGGCTAATAAACAAGCAACTCTGGTAAATCGGTTGCTTGAGGCATTCCCAGCACACAGCAGCGGTGATGGTTCTCACACGAGCCGTACGGGCCGGGGGCAGCTTGGCAGAGGTGTTCATGGTGCACACAGCAGAAGTGGCGTTGGAGACAGGGGTTTCATGACAATGTTGTGGAATGATTTTTCAAGTACCGCTCACACAACTGGTAATTAGAGTTGAGCGATACCGTCCGATACTTCAAAGTATCGTATCGGATGGTATCGGCCGATCTTTAAAAAAAGTATCGGTATCGCCGATTCCGATACCGGAAGTCCCATTCAAGTCTATGGGACTTCCGGTATCGGAATAAGAAAAACCCTTTCCTGCCCTTGTACAGCCTCTCTGGGGTCTGCACGGGCCTTTCGGGGGGCTGTGCCGGCCTGCCAGGGGGTCTGTGCAGGCTCCGGTGGTCTGTGCCGGCCTGCCGGTGGTCTGTGCAGGCTCCGGGGGGCTGTGCCGGCCTGCCGGGGGGCTGTGCCGGCCTGCCGGGGGGCTGTGCAGGCTCCGGGGGGCTGTGCCGGCCTGCCGGGGGGCTGTGCCGGCCTGCCGGTGGTCTGTGCAGGCTCCGGGGGTCTGTGCAGGCATCGTCCGATGGGACTACAAGTCCCATCGGGCGATGCCTGCTACCATGACAGTGATTGACACATTAGCCAATGATGGGACAGTAGTAGTCCCATCATCCGGCTAATGTGTTAAATGTAAAAAAAAAAAAAAAAAAAAATACATGCTACATACATACAACATGCATACTACATACATGCTACATTCATACTACATACTACATACATGCTACATTCATACTACATAAATACTACATGCAACATACATACTACATATATACTACATGCATGCTACATACATACTGCATGCTACATACATACCACATATATACTACATACATACTACATGCATGCTACATGCATGCTACATGCTACATACATAACACATATATACTACATGCATGCTACATACATACTACATGCTACATACTACATATATACTACATGCATGCTACATACTACATGCTACATACATACTACATATATACTACATGCATGCTACATACATACTGCATGCTACATGCATGCTACATACATACTACATACATACTACATGCTACATACATACTACATATATACTACATACATACTACATACATACTACATGCATGCTACATGCATGCTACATACATACCACATACATAACACATATATACTACATGCATGCTACATACATACTACATGCTACATACATACCATATACATACTACATGCATGCTACATACATACTACATGCATGCTACATACATACTACATGCTACATACATACTACATATATACTACATGCATGCTACATACATACTACATGCTACATACATACTACATATATACTACATGCATGCTACATACTACATGCTACATACATACTACATATATACTACATGCATGCTACATACATACTACATGCATGTTACATACATACTACATGCTACATACATACCACATACATACTACATATATACTACATGCATGCTACATACATACTGCATGCTACATGCATGCTACATACATACTACATACATACTACATGCTACATACATACCACATATATACTACATACATACAATACATTCATACAATACATACATAGACATACAGTACATATAACATAGAGTAACATACTTACCAATACTTGTCACATTGTTCCCCGAAGCCATTGTCTTTTCCGGAATAAATATTAACATAACAAACCACAAAAATACTCACCCACGATCCGAAGCAGTCCACGAGTGTGTCCCACGACGATCTTGGGTAGAGAACTGCAGCATCAGCTGTTGCTGCCGTTCTCTACGGGCTGCAGGAATCCAATGACGGAAGGTAGGTATCCTTCCGCACTGTATTCCTCCGCCACTTAAAAAAAAAAAAAGTCCCTAGTCTCACTTTATGCCATTGCTGTGTGGGAAATTCCCACGCAGCAATGGCATAAAGTGAGACTAGGGACTTTTTTTTTTTTTAAGTGGCGGAGGAATACAGTGCGGAAGGATACCTACCTTCCGTCATTGGATTCCTGCAGCCCGTAGAGAACGGCAGCATCATCTGATGCTGCAGTTCTCTACCCAAGATCGTCGTGGGACACACTCGTGGACTGCTTCGGATCGTGGGTGAGTATTTTTGTGGTTTGTTATGTTAATATTTATTCCGGAAAAGACAATGGCTTCGGGGAACAATGTGACAAGTATTGGTAAGTATGTTACTCTATGTTATATGTACTGTATGTCTATGTATGTATTGTATGAATGTATTGTATGTATGTAGTATATATGTGGTATGTATGTAGCATGTAGTATGTATGTAGTATGTATGTAGCATGCATGTAGCATGTAGTATGTATGTAGCATGCATGTAGTATATATGTAGTATGTATGTAGCATGTATGTAGTATATATGTAGCATGTATGTAGTATGTATGTGGTATGAATGTAGCATGTAGTATGTATGTAGCATGCATGTAGTATATATGTAGTATGTATGTAGCATGTAGTATGTATGTAGTATGTATGTAGTATGTATGTGGTATGTATGTAGCATGCATGTAGCATGCATGTAGTATGTATGTAGCATGCATGTAGTATGTATGTAGCATGCATGTAGTATGTATGTAGTATGTATGTAGTATGTATGTAGCATGCAGTATGTATGTAGCATGTATGTAGTATGTATGTAGTATATATGTAGTATGTATGTAGCATGTAGTATGTATGTAGCATGCATGTAGTATATATGTAGTATGTATGTAGCATGCATGTAGTATGTATGTAGTATGTATGTAGTATGTATGTAGCATGCAGTATGTATGTAGCATGTATGTAGTATGTATGTAGTATATATGTAGTATGTATGTAGCATGCATGTAGTATGTATGTAGCATGTAGTATGTATGTAGCATGCATGTAGTATGTATGTAGCATGTATGTAGTATGTATGTAGTATATATGTAGTATGTATGTAGCATGTAGTATGTATGTAGCATGCATGTAGTATGTATGTAGTATTTTTTTTTTTTTTTTTTTTTTTTTTTTTAACATTTAACACATTAGCCGGATGATGGGACTACTACTGTCCCATCATTGGCTAATGTGTCAATCACTGTCATGGTAGCAGGCATCGCCCGATGGGACTTGTAGTCCCATCGGACGATGCTTGCACAGACCCCCGGACATCAGCACAGCCCCCCGGCAGGCCGGCACAGCCCCCCGGCAGGCCGGTACAGACCCCCACAGGGTGCACAGACCACCGGCAGGCCGGCACAGCCCCCCGGCAGGCCGGTACAGACCCCGGGCAGTCCACACAGCCCCCCGGCAGGCCGGCACAGCCCCCCGGCAGGCCGGCAGAGACCCCCGGAAGGCCCGAAATGACGGCGCATCATGATGCGCACACACCGCGCATCATGATGACGTCAGGCCGTCAATCAACTGAACTTCCGATTCCGATGCCGAATTCCGATATTGAAAAAATATCGGAAGTCGGTATCGGAATTCCGATACAGCAAGTATCGGCCGATACCCGATACTTGCGGTATCGGAATGCTCAACACTACTGGTAATACAGCATCGATGGAAAGTGACAGGAGACAGCAGTTGTCAACTATGGTTACAAACTACTTTATCTCCCATATCGATGTTCTCCCACACAGGTCATTCCCCTTTGACTATTGGGCTGCTAAACTGGACACCTGGCCTGAATTGGCACAATATGCCTTACAGGAGCTCGCTTGCCCAGCTGCAAGTGTGCTATCGGAAAGAGTCTTCAGTGCAGCTGGATCAATCCTGACAGAAAAAAGGACCCGTTGCCCTGGACAGGTGGGTAGGCCGACTCTTGGGCGCGGGCACTGGCACAGGGTCCCTCATAGTGCAATCAAGTGTCTCTGACGTTGGTGGTGCACACCCGCCGTCAGACACCCCGCCGTACTATGAGGGGCCCAGTGCCAGTACCGACGCCCACGAGTTGGCCCCCCTTGCTTGGGCAGGGCCCCAGCATTTGCAATCTTTACCTCTCCCTGCTCCTCCGCTGTGTAGTCTGGGCCGTCAAATCCATACTGTGCCTGACACCGTCTGAGCCTGCCTCCTGGTGTATTGACATATATTTTGAATGTGTACGCTATCCATACATGTTATCCGGGGATACGGTACCCTTTCTCACCTTTGTGCAATCACGTGCAATCCATACTGGGCCTAACACCGTCTGAGCCTGCCTCCTGATGTATAGACATATATTTTGAATGTGTACGCTATCCATACATGTTATCCGGGGATACGGTACCCTTTCTCACCTTTGTGCAATCACGTGCAATCCATACTGGGCCTAACACCGTCTGAGCCTGCCTCCTGATGCATAGACATATCTTTTGAATGTGTACGCTATACATACATGTTATCCGGGGATACGGTACCCTTTCTCACCTTTGTGCAATCACGTGCAAGCCATACTGGGCCTAACACCGTCTGAGCCTGCCTCCTGATGTATAGACATATATTTTGAATGTGTACGCTATCCATACATGTTATCCGGGGATACGGTACCCTTTCTCACCTTTGTGCAATCACGTGCAAGCCATACTGGGCCTAACACCGTCTGAGCCTGCCTCCTGATGTATAGACATATGTTTTGAATGTTTTACGCTATCCATACATGTTATCCGGGGATACAGTACCCTTTCTCACCTTTGTGCAATCACGTGCAAGCCATAATGGGCCTAACACCGTCTGAGCCTGCCTCCTGATGTATAGACATATCTTTTGAATGTGTACGCTATCCATACAGTGGCGGATTAAGTGGACTATGGGCCCGGGGCTGTTCATAAAACCTGGGCCCCAGTACCCCCCTTCCCAGGAAAACATTTTCTGTCAAAATTTTGTGGCTCTTCTCACAAAAACACTGCATATGCTGATTTTTAGGTATACAAATTGTAACATTTATTAGTCCATAAAAACAAAGAAAAATTACTTTTTTCTCACAAGAAATTGTATTGTATGGTCAAACAATATAAATAACATTAAATATTCCTCAAAATCAACAGTCAAAATATATAATATGGTATATACTGGCCTGTATTTCTTCATACAAGGTAAACATAAGGCTACATTCACCGTACCACATGTAAGTGTAAATATGAACACGTAAACATAATATTAAACAATAATTCAACATAATTATTTCTCTATACAGATGTATATCTGTGTGGGTGGTAGCCTAACAGGAAAAGTGCAATGAGCACAGGCAACAATTTCTTAATGGACTAGAAACTCGGATTTTTTTTTGACACTGAAGATCATAAACTGCTCACAGACTTTTTCGGCGAGATTTTTTGGTGCTAAAGTCGTTGATGATTTCTGAGAGGTCTAGACTCTTCAAAAGCTCTTGTTCAATGCTCATTAAAGAGAGATGATTGAGTCTGTCTTGTCCCATTTGACTCCTCAACTCATTTTTAATTCGTTTAAGTTTTGAAAAGGATCTCTCACCTGTGCAGTTTGAAACCATCATGCATAAATACAGCTAGCTGAGCGCTGCGGTCCCCGTGCGGGAATTGACAGCCTTACGGACTGCAGTACTTGGTTTGCTGCGGGTCCGTACGGAAAACCTGCCACCATTCTGCCACGTGTGGACATGGCCTAAAAAGACGTTGCACATAAGCTGTAGGCCTACGGCCAATACGCACAAAATCGCCCAACGTGAACCTGGCCATAGGGGACGTGATGTGAGGACCTGAATGGGTTACGTTACATAATGCGTGCAGTGCACTCCTCACTGGTCCGAGGCTGTTCCTAAAGTCTGGGCACCCGGCACCCCTCTTGACCAAGGCCCCCCCCTGCCCACCCCCCCATGCCCCCCACATCCACATAAAGTAGGTGAGAGAAAGATGTGGTAGGCAACTAAGGGCTAAAACACGTGTGCCGGCAAGGACGGAGGCCCAGATGTTATGCGGTGTACTCTTAGAGGGTAATCATCAATAGGCAGGAAATGTACATTCAGTTTACAATATTTAATGAGCAATCAACATAGGGCTAAAATACATGTATAACAAAGAGTGTTTTTCCCCACATCCACATGAGTCAGTCATGACATACCTCCGCCCCACCCTGCTGCGACTTACCCCCAAGTTCGGAGAGGTGAGGAACAGGCAGTGCTGCTGCTGCTGCAACACTGTCCACCAGGCACCAGAGAGGAGTTCTTCCTCCTGTGATACATGGCGTCGGCTGGGCTGTCAGTTGCCGGGCCCTGCTGTATCTATGGACACCAATGAAGGGGAGGGAACAGAGGAGCCGCTGCCAGAGTGTGAGTGGCCAGCGTCACTCTGATGCAGCCACGTGATGCCAGTTGCTGGCCGGAATGAGGGCGGACGCTGCGGAGAGAGGGGAGGAGGATCAGGTGACTGAGCCAGCCATTCATCGCAGCCGCCGACAATTGGCGCGACATGCGACTATTGGGGGAAGCCAAAATTGCGCTGCGGCGGCGGCTCTGGATTGGCCCCTGGGCCCCCCAAAAACCTTGGGCCCGGGGCGACCGCCCCATCCACCCCTATTAAGATCCGCCACTGTATCCATACATGTTATCCGGGGATACGGTACCCTTTCTCACCTTTGTGCAATCACTTGCAAGCCATACTGTGCCTGACACCGTCTGAGCCTGCCTCCTGATGTATAGACATATCTTTTGAATGTGTACGCTATCCATACATGTTATCCGGGGATACGGTACCCTTTCTCACCTTTGTGCAATCACGTGCAAGCCATACTGGGCCTAACACCGTCTGAGCCTGCCTCCTGATGTATAGACATATATTTTGAATGTGTATGCTATCCATACATGTTATCCGGGGATACGGTACCCTTTCTCACCTTTGTGCAATCACGTGCAATCCATACTGGGCCTAACACCGTCTGAGCCTGCCTCCTGATGTATAGACATATATTTTGAATGTGTATGCTATCCATACATGTTATCCGGGGATATGGTACCCTTTCTAACCTTTGTGCAATCACGTGCAATCCATACTGGGCCTAACACCGTCTGAGCCTGCCTCCTGATGTATAGACATATCTTTTGAATGTGTACGCTATCCATACATGTTATCCGGGGATACGGTACCCTTTCTCACCTTTGTGCAATCACTTGCAAGCCATACTGTGCCTTACACCGTCTGAGCCTGCCTCCTGATGTATAGACATATATTTTGAATGTGTACGCTATCCATACATGTTATCCAGGGATACGGTACCCTTTCTAACCTTTGTGCCATCACGTGCAATCCATACTGGGCCTAACACCGTCTGAGCCTGCCTCCTGATGTATAGACATATATTTTGAATGTGTACGCTATCCATACATGTTATCCGGGGATACGGTACCCTTTCTCACCTTTGTGCAATCACTTGCAAGCCATACTGTGCCTGACACCGTCTGAGCCTGCCTCCTGATGTATAGACATATCTTTTGAATGTGTACGCTATCCATACATGTTATCCTGGGATACGGTACCCTTTCTCACCTTTGTGCAATCACTTGCAAGCCATACTGGGCCTAACACCGTCTGAGCCTGCCTCCTGATGTATAGACATATATTTTGAATGTGTACGCTATCCATACATGTTATCCGGGGATACGGTACCCTTTCTCACCTTTGTGCAATCACGTGCAAGCCATACTGGGCCTAACACCGTCTGAGCCTGCCTCCTGATGTATAGACATATATTTTGAATGTGTACGCTATCCCTACATGTTATCCGGGGATACAGTACCCTTTCTCACCTTTGTGCAATCACGTGTAACCCATACTGGGCGTGAGAACGGCTGGCGAGCTGTTAAGCAAGGTACAGCACCTGTGGTTTGCACACGTAAGTTTTTCATTTTTTTCAGGAATGACGGTTAGGCCTAATTCCGGAACTGCGGTTGACCTGCACTTACTGGGAAATCATCGTTCGCGAGTAATAATTGTAATCAGTGATCCCCATCACTAACGTTGTTCAGCGGGTTATCTGCACCTGTAAGCGACAAACGCTGGCCTTTTCAGTGTAGCGCACATGCAGCCACGGACATGTAAGGGCATGACACACCAGTTATTGGCCAATCTCATGTGCCAGAGCATCACGTGTCCCTCTAGTAAGCCAGACTCGGACCGCGGGGCATGACGGAGTCTCGTTCGTTAACGGAATTAAGCTTGCAATGTGTGCATCTGTTCTGTAGCTGGCATGGTTGAGGTTGTCCGTGTTGAGTCAAATTACGCCGTAGGCTCCACTCCTGGTGGTGCCCTTCTGGACATTCCTTTAAGGTTCAGCTTTGCAACCATACTGCCCACGTAAAACAAACACTTTGCCTTCATGAACGCTGTTTGGAGGGTCATGACTCGTGGGAATAACGTCGCCCAATCAGTTAACCTGCTAGAGAGATCCTTCATTGCTCCCAAGCATAACATCACACTCCCTAGGAGGAAGGTAATGCCACTGTGGCGACCGTACTCCTGGGGGCGACACAAGTGCACTGATGCCCAGCCACTGCTCGATGAATCTGCTGGTACATTGACCCAGACCACTACATTCCCCTCGCACGCTACCCGGCCTGAATCTGACCCTGATGAAACTCAGGTTACCCTTCCCATATACAGTTCCATCTTACACGGTGACAAAGAGGAAGCTGCAGATGAAAGTGCAGGTTCGGCCCACCCGCCATCAGACACACCACCGTACTATCAGGGGCCCTGTGCCAGTGCCGTCGCCAACGAGTGGGCCCCCCCTGCTTGCTCAGGATCACAGCACTTGCAAGGTTGAAATACTGTGCAGTGAGATGGAAGATGGGGACGACGAGGAGTCAAGACTAGTACAGGGATTCCCTAGCGAGGAGACTTATTTGATTGTTTTCAATGTTGGGACAGCAATTTTTGGGTAGCACTATACTCTGGAGAATGATAGATGGGGCCCACCATACACTGGAACATTCCAAAGGTGGACATCAGACACTGGAGCAGCATTTACAGGGCCCATTATACACTAGAGCATTAGAAATGGGGCCCATTATGTTTGGAGCATTATTTGGGCCCATAAGACAGTGGAGCTTCATCCATGGGGACCAACATATACTGTAGCATTATGTGGAGCTCATCATATACTGTTTCAAACATTATATGGGACCAATGATTCTGTATGGAGAAATAGATGGGCCTCGTCATGAGATGTAAAAAGTGAAGTATTTTTCATTGTACTATACCGTTATTTCTCTGCCGTATCGGAGCATGATGAGTTGTGGTATTATGTGTTAAAGGGGCGCTCTTTCGCCCAGGGCACATGAAAACCTGGAGCCAGCCCTACCCTCCACAACTTTAGCCAAATAACCCCCATTTTTCAGTGCGTAACTTGTATTATGAAGTTAATTAAGGTTGACCAGCTTAAGTAAGAAGAATTGATGCTTTTGGCATTCAAATGAGCACTGTAGGTGTGTTTCCTGTCCTCCTCTCACTGCCGACTTTTATTCCCCATTGACTTACATTGGGTTTCGTGTTTCGGGACGACCCCGACTTTTCCCTATAATCGGCCGATCTTGCTCGACCCGACTTTTGGAAAAGTCGGGTTTCACGAAACGAAACTCGACCATAAAAAACCAAAAGTCGCTCAACTCTAACTACTACATATACACTACATTCATACAACATACATAGTACATACTACATACATACTATATATGTACAACATTCATACAACATACATACATACATACTACATACTTACTACATATGTACTACATGCATACAACATACTACATACATACTACATACATACTTCATATATACTACATTCATACAACATACATACTACATACATACTACATATATACTACATTCATAAAACATACATACTACATATATATTACATTCATACAACATACATACATACTACATGCATACTACATATATACTGCATTCTTGCAACATACATACATACTACATTCATACTACATATATACTACATTCATAAACATACATACATACTACATACATACAACATATATACTACATTCATACAACATACATACATACCACATGCTACATACATACTTCATATATACTACATTCATACAATACATACATACTACATAAATACTACATTCATACAACATACATACATAGTACATACTACATACATACTACATACATACAACATGCTACAGACATACAACATACATACAACATACATACTACATACCTACTACATAGATACTACATACAATACATTCATACAATACATACATATAGACATACAGTACATATAACATAGAGTACATACTCACCATTACTTGTCTCTTTGTTCCCCGAAGCCAGTGTCATGTATGAAAAGATAAGAAAAAAACAAACAACCGATATACTACCTGATCTGCAGAAATCCACGACTGTCCCACGACAATGTCCTGCACTGCATCACTGACAGGTTACTATCGTTCACTGGTCTCACTTTATGGCAAAAGCTGCGTGTGAACTTTCTCACACAGCAATGCCAAAAGTGAGACTATGGACTATTTTTTTTACAGTGGCGGAGGAATACAGTGTGGTAGGATACCTACCTCCCGTCATTGTATTACTGGGGCCCCCTAGACAGCAGTCACATCAGTTGATGCTGCTGTTCTCCACGGGAGATCGGCGTGGGACACTCGTGGATTTCTGCGGATCAGGAAGTATAAAGGTGAGTATATCGTTTGTTTGTTATTTTCATATTTTTTCACAGATGACACTGGCTTCGGGGAACAAAGTGACAAGTAATGGTGAGTATGTTGTATGAATGTAGTATATAAGAAGTATGTATGTAGTATGTATGTATGTTGTATGAATTTTGTATATATGTAGTATGTATGTATGTATGTATGCTGTATGAATGTAGTATATATGTAGTATGTACTGTATGTTGTATTAATGTAGTATATATGAAGTATGTATGTAGTATGTATGCAGTATGTATGGTTTTTTTTTGCTTTTTTACATTCAACTCTTTAGCCGGATAATGGGACTACTACTGTCCCATCATTGGCTAATGTGTCAATCACTGTCATTGTAGCAGGCATCGCCCGATGGGACTTGTACTCCCATCAGACAATGCCTGCACGCACACAAGACCCCCGGCAGGCCGGCACAGACCCCCGGCAGCAGGCACAGGCCCCCGGCAGGCCGGCACAGGCCCCCTGCAGGCCCGTACAGACCCCCGGCAGCTGGCACAGACCCCCGGCAGCCAGCACAGGCCCCCGGCAGGCCCACACAGACCCCCGGCAGGCCCGTACAGACCCCCGGCAGGCCTGTACAGACCCCCGGCAGGCCCGCACAGACCCCGCCCGCTCATACAGACACGCACAGTGTCCGCCCACGCACCGCCCACACTCTTCCCCCCTCCCAAACTGGATGTACAAGGAAAAAAAGGTTTTTTTTTTAATTCCGATATTTCTGTCCCATTGACTTTAACCCCTTCCTGACATCAGACGTACTATCCCGTCCATGGGACCCGGGCCCCTGTGCCCATGGACGGGATAGTACGTCTACCGCGATCAGCGGCCGGGTGTCAGCTGATTATCATAGCTGACACCCGGCACTATGTGTCAGGGGCGGTCACGGACCGCCCCCGACACGTTAACCCCTTGCACACCGCGATCAAACATGATCGCGGTGTACCGGGGGTTAAAGGGAAGCATCGGCAGGGAGGGGGCTCCCTTTGTGCTTCCCTGAGCCCCCCACAGCAGCGCAATTTGCAGCACTGCTGCTGGGGTCTCTTTCCCTACAGGCCCCCGAATCCAAGATGGCGACGGGGGCCTTCGGGGGCCTGTAGGGAGCTGACTTCCCACCTGGGACTATGTAATAAAGTTAAAAAAAAAAAGTGTTAAAATAATTAAAAAAAATCGCCAAATAAATTAGAAAAAAAAAAAATATTCCCCAATAAATCCATTTTTTTAAAATAAAAAAAAACAATAAAAGTGCACATATTAGGTATCTCCGCGTCCGTAACGACCTGCCCTATAAAACTATCCCATTAGTTAACCCCTTTAGCAAACCCCTTAAAAAATAAAAATAAAAAACGAAGCAAAAAATAATAATTTATTATCTTACCGCCAAACAAAAAGTGCAATAACGCGCAATCAAAAAGACGCATATAAATAGCCATGGTACCACTGAAAACGTCATCTTGTCCCGCAAAAAATGAGCCGCAATACAGCATCGTCAGCGAAAAAATAAAAAAGTTATAGCTTGCAGAATAAAGCGATACAAAAATAATTATTTTTTATATAAAATACTTTTCATTGCATAAAACCGACAAAACATAAAAAACGACCTAAATGAGGTATCGCTGTAACCGTACTGACCCAAAGAATAAAACTGCTTTATCAATTTTACCGCACGTGGAACGGTGTAAACGCACCCCCCCAAAAGATATTCATGAAACGCTGGATTTGTTTATTCTGCGTCCCAAAAATCGGAATAAAAAGCGATCAAAAAATGTCATGTGCCCGAAAATGGTACCAATAAAAACGTCAACTCATCCCGCAAAAAATAAGACTTCATATGACTCAGTGAGTCAAAATATGGAAAAATTATAGCTCTCAATATGTGGTGATGCAAAAACTATTTTTACAATAAAAAGAGTCTTTTAGCGTGCGACAGCTGCCAAAAATAAATACCGCCATAAATAGTAAATCAAACCCCCCGTTATCACCCCCTTAGTAAGGGAAAAATAATAAAATTAAAGGAAAATGTATTTATTTCCATTTTCCCATTAGGGTTAGGGCTAGGGCTAGGGTTAGGGCCAGGGTTAGGGTTAGGGTTAGGGTTAGGGTTAGGGCTAGGTTTAGGGTTAGGGCTAGGGTTAGGGTTAGGGCTGAGATTAGGGTTAGGGGTGTGTTGGCGTTAGGGTTGGAGTTAGAATTGGGAGTTTCCACTGTTTGGGCACATCAGGTGCTCTCCAAATGCAACATGGCGTCTGATGTCAATTCCAGCCAATTCTGAGTTGAAAAAGTCAAATGATGCTTCTTCCTTTCCAATCTCTGCCATGCGCCCAAACAGTGTTTTACCCCCACATGTAGGGTATCAGCCAACTCAGGACAAATTGCAAAACAACTTTTAGGGTCCAATTTCTCCTGTTACCGTTAGGAAAATAAAAAATTGGGGGAAAAAATATCATTTTTGTGGAAAAAAAAAGATTTTTTTTTATTTTCACGCCCGGGCGTTATAAACTTCTGTGAAGCACTTTGGGGTTCAAAGTGCTCACCACACATCTAGATAAGTTCCGTGGGGGGTCTAGTGTCCAAAATGGGGTCACTTGTGGGGAGTTTCAATAGTTTAGGTAGATTAGGGGCTTTCCAAAAGCACATGACACCCGCAGACCATTCCATCAAAGTCTGCATTCCAAAACGTTACTACTTCCATTCCGAGCCCCGACGTGTGCCCATACAGTAGTTTTCTCCCACATATGGGGTGTCAGCGTACTCAGGACAAATTGGACAACAACTTTTGGGGTTCAATTTCTCCTGTTACCCTTGGGAAAATAAAATAATTGGGGACTAATTGATCATGTTTGTGGAAAAAAATATGATTTTTTTATTTTCATGCCCGGGCATTATAAACTTCTGTGAATCACTTGGGGGTTCAAAGTGCTCACCACACATCTAAATAAGTTCCGTGGGGGGTCTAGTGTCCAAAACGGGGTCACTTCTGTGGATTTTCAGTAGTTTAGGTAGATCAGGGGCTCTCCAAACGCACATGACACCCGCAGACCATTCCATCAAAGTCTGCATTCCAAAACTTCACTACTTCCCTTCCGAACTCCGACGTGTGCCCATACAGTAGTTTTCTCCCACAAATGGGGTGTCAGCTTACTTAGGACAAATTGGACAACAACTTTTGGGGTCCAATTTCTCCTGTTACCCTTGGAAAAATAAAAAAATTGGTGACTAAAAGATCATGTTTGTGGAAAAAATATGATTTTTTTATTTTCATGCCCGGGCACTATAAACTTCTGTGAAGCACTTTGGGGTTCAAAGTGCTCACCACACATCTAGATAAGTTCCTTAGGGGATCTCGTTTCCAAAATGGGGTCATTTGTGGGGGTTTCCACAGTTTAGGTACATTAGGGGCTCTCCAAAGGCAACATGACACCCGCAGACCATTCCATCAAAGTCTGCATTCCAAAACGTCACTACTTCCCTTCCGAACCCCGACGTGTGCCCATACAGTAGTTTTCTCCCACATATGGGGTGTCAGCGTACTCAGGACAAATTGGACAACAACTTTTGGGGTTCAATTTCTCCTGTTACCCTTGGGAAAATAAAAAAATTGGGGACTAATTGATCATGTTTGTGGAAAAAATATGATTTTTTTATTTTCATGCCCGGGCACTATAAACTTCTGTGAAGCACTTGGGGGTTCAAAGTGCTCACCACACATCTAGATAAGTTCCGTGGGGGGTCTAGTGTCCAAAATGGGGTCACTTGTGGGGAGTTTCAATAGTTTAGGTAGATCAGGGGCTCTCCAAACGCACATGACACCCGCAGACCATTCCATCAAAGTCTGCATTCCAAAACGTCACTACTTCCCTTCCGAACCCCGACGTGTGCCCATACATTAGTTTTCTCCCACATATGGGGTGTCAGCGTACTCAGGACAAATTGGACAACAACTTTTGGGGTTCAATGTCTCCTGTTACCCTTGGGAAAATAAAAAAATTGGGGACTAATTGATCATGTTTGTGGAAAAAATATGATTTTTTTATTTTCATGCCCGGGCACTATAAACTTCTGTGAAGCACTTGGGGGTTCAAAGTGCTCACCACACATCTAGATAAGTTCCATGGGGGGTCTAGTGTCCAAAACGGGGTCACTTCTGGGGAGTTTCAATAGTTTAGGTAGATCAGGGGCTCTCCAAACGCACATGACACCCGCAGACCATTCCATCAAAGTCTGCATTCCAAAACGTCACTACTTCCCTTCCAAGCCCCAACGTGTGCCCATACAGTAGTTTTCTCCCACAAATGGGGTGTCAGCATACTCAGGACAAATTGGACAACAACTGTTGCGGTCCAATTTCTCCTGTTACCCTTGGGAAAATAAAAAAATTGGGGACTAATTGATCATGTTTGTGGAAAAAATAAGATTTTTTTATTTTCATGCCTGGGCACTATAAACGTCTGTGAAGCCCTTGGGGGTTCAAAGTGCTAACCACACATCTAAATAAGTTCCGTAGGGGGTCTAGTTTCCAAAATGGGGTCATTTGTGGGGGGTTTCCACTGTTTAGGTACATTAGGGGCTCTCCAAAGGCAACATGACACCCGCAGACCATTCCATCAAAGTCTGCATTCCAAAACGTCACTACTTCCCTTCCGAACCCCGACGTGTGCCCATACAGTAGTTTTCTCCCACATATGGGGTGTCAGCGTACTCAGGACAAATTGGACAACAACTTTTGGGGTTCAATTTCTCCTGTTACCCTTGGGAAAATAAAAAAATTGGGGACTAATTGATCATGTTTGTGGAAAAAATATGATTTTTTTATTTTCATGCCCGGGCACTATAAACTTCTGTGAAGCACTTGGGGGTTCAAAGTGCTCACCACACATCTAGATAAGTTCCGTGGGGGGTCTAGTGTCCAAAATGGGGTCACTTGTGGGGAGTTTCAATAGTTTAGGTAGATCAGGGGCTCTCCAAACGCACATGACACCCGCAGACCATTCCATCAAAGTCTGCATTCCAAAACGTCACTACTTCCCTTCCAAGCCCCGACGTGTGCCCATACAGTAGTTTTCTCCCACAAGTGGGGTGTCAGCATACTCAGGACAAATTGGACAACAACTTTTGGGGTCCAATTTCTCCTGTTACCCTTGGGAAAATAAAAAAATTGGGGACTAATTGATCATGTTTGTGGAAAAAATAAGATTTTTTTATTTTCATGCCCGGGCACTATAAACGTCTGTGAAGCCCTTGGGGGTTCCAAGTGCTAACCACACATGTAAATAAGTTCCGTAGGGGGTCTAGTTTCCAAAATGGGGTCATTTGTGGGGGGTTTCCACTGTTTAGGTACATTAGGGGCTCTCCAAAGACAACATGACACCCGCAGACCACTCCATCAAAGTCTGCATTCCAAAACGTCACTACTTCCCTTCCGAGCCCCGACATGTGCCCATACAGTAGTTTTCTCCCACATATGGGGTATCAGCGTACTCAGGACAAATTGGACAACAACTTTTGGGGTCCAATTTCTCCTGTTACCCTTGGGAAAATGAAAAAATTAGTGACTAAAAGATCACGTTTGTGGAAAAAATACGAATTTTTTATTTTCACGCCCGGGCGTTATAAACTTCTGTGAAGCACTGGAGGGGTCAAAGTGCTCACCACACATCTAGATAAGTTCCTTGGGGTCTAGTTTCCAAAATGGCATCATTTGTGGGGGGTTTCCACTGTTTTGGTACATTAGGGGCTTTCCAAACGCGACATGGTGTCAGATCTCAATTCCAGCCAAAAAGTCAAATGGCGCTGCTTCCCTTCCGAGCTCTGCCATGCGCCCAAATAGTGGTTTACCCCCACATGTGGGGTATCAGCGTACTCAGGACAAATTGCACAATACCTTTTAGAGCCCTGTTACCCTTGGAAAAATAAGAATTGAGGGTGAAAAGATCATTTTTGTGGAAAAAATATGATTTTTTAATTGTACGGATGTATGTTATAAACTTCTATGAAGCCCTTGGGGGTTAAAAGTTCTCACCACACATCTACATAAGTTCCTTGGGGGGGTCTAGTTTCCAAAATGGTGTCATTTGTGGGAGGTTTCCACTGTTTTGGTACATCAGGGGCTTTCCAAACGCGACATGGTTTCAGATCTCAATTCCAGCCAAAAACGTCAAATGGTGCTGCTTCCCTTCCGAGCTCTGCCATGCACCCATATATGGTTTACCCCCACATGTGGGGTATCAGCATACTCAGGACAAATTGAACAATAACTTTTAGGGTCCTGTTACCCTTGGAAAAATAAGAATTGAGGGTGAAAAGATCATTTTTGTGGAAAAAATATGATTTTTTAATTGTACGGCTGTATGTTATAAACTTCTATGAAGCCCTTGGGGGTTCAAAGTTCTCATCACACATCTAGATGAGTTCCTTGGGGGCTCTAGTTTACAAAATGGTGTCATTTGTGGGGGGGTTTCCACTGTTTTGATACATCAGGGGTTTTCCAATTGCGACATGGTGTCCGATCTCAATTCCAGCCAAAAACGTCAAATGGCGCTGCTTCCTTTCCGAGCTCTGCCATGCGCTCAAATAGTGGTTTACCCCCACATGTGGGGTATCAGCGTACTCAGGACAAATGGAACAATAACTTTTAGGGTCCTGTTATCCTTGGGAAAATAAAAATTGGGGGTGAAAAGATAATTTTTGTGGAAAAAATATGATTTTTTAATTGTACCGCTGTAAGTTATAAACTTCTGTGAAGCCCTTGTGGGTTCCAAGTTCTCACCACATATCTAGATAAGTTCCTTGGGGGGTCTAGTTTCCAAAATGGGGTCACTTGTGGGGGGTTTCCACTGTTTAGGTACATCAGGGGCTCTCCAAACGTGACATGGCGCCCGATCTGAATTCCAGCCAATTTTGCATTGAAAAAGTCAAACGGCGCTCCTTCCCTTCTGAGCTCTGCCATGCGCCGAAACAGTGGTTCTCCCAACATATCAGGTATCAGCGTACTCAGGACAAATTGCACAATAACTTTTGCAGTCCAATTTGTCCTGTTACCCTTGGTAAAATAAAAAAAATTGAACCTGAAGTATTTTTTTTGTGAAAAAAAGTTAGATATTCATTTTTTTTTAAATATTCAAAAAATTCCTGTGACGCACCTAAAGGGTTAATAAACTTCTTGAATGTGGTTTTGAGCACCTTAAGGGGTGCAGTTTTTAGAATGGTGTCACTTTTGGGTATTTTCTATCATATAGACCCCTCAAAGTGGCTTCAAATGTGATGTGGTCCGTAAAAATAAAATGGTGTTGCAAAAATGAGAAATCGCTGGTCAATTTTTAACCCTTATAACTTCCTAACAAAAAAAATTTTCGTTCCAAAATTGTGCTGATGTAAAGTAAACATGTGGGAAATGTTACTTATCAAGTTTTTTGTGTGCCGTATCTCTGTGATTTAAGGGCATAAAAATTCAAAGTTGGAAAATTGCAAAATTTTCAAAATTTTCGCCAAATTTCCATTTTTTTCACAAATAAACGCAAGTTATTTGAATGAAATTTTACCACTATCATGAAGTGCAATATGTCACGAGAAAACAGTGTCAGAATCAGCAGGATCCATAGAAGCGTTCCAGAGTTATGACCTCATAAAGCGACAGTGGTCAGAATTGTAAAAATTGGCCCGGTCATGAACATGCAAACCACCCTTGGGGGTGAAGGGGTTAATGGGACTTCCGGTATCGGAATCGGCGATACCCGATACTTTTTTGGGTATCGGGCCAATCCAATACGATCCGATATTTCTCAATATCGGATGCTATCGCTCAACACTACTTGTAGTACTTATACACTGTGTGCAGAATTATTAGGTAAATGAGTATTTTGATCCTATCATCCTTTTTACACATGTTGTCCTACTGCAAGCTGTATAGGTTTGAAATCCAACTGCCAGTTATGTAAATCAGGTAATTTGCATCTCGGTAATGAGGAGGGGTGTGGTCTAATGACATTAAAAGACTATATAAGGTGTGCTTAATTATTAGGCAACTTCCTTTCCTTTGGCAAAATGGGTCAGAAGAGAGATTTGACGGACTCTGAAAAGCCTAAAATTGTGAGATGTCTTGCAGAGGGATGCAGCAGTCTTGAAATTGCCAAACTTTTGCAGCGTGATCACTGAACAATCAGGCTGTGTGCACACGATGCAGATTTGCAGCGGATCCGCAGCAGATTTTACCACACAGAAACGTTGCATATCCGCATTGTGATGTACAGTAGCCTTAAAATCAATGAAAAAAAAAAACCGCTGTGCAGACGCTGCGGATTTTTCCGCGCGGTTTTCCTGTGGTACAAAATCTGCAGCATGTTACTTCTTTTGTGTGGTTTTCCATCTCCCCTGTCACCAAATCCGCAGGGGGAAAACCGCACAAAAACCACAATAAAACCGCAGGAAAAATGGAAGAAATCCGCAGGAAAAATGCAGGTAATTTTACCTGTGGATTTCTTCCATTCTGCGTGGAAAAATCCGCAGGCTAAAAAGTCCGTCTGCACTCAGCCTCAAGCGTTTCATGGCAAATATCCAACAGGGTCGCAAGAAGCGTGTTGATAAAAAAAGGCGCAAAATAACTGCCCATGAATTGAGGAAAATCAAGCGTGAAGCTGCCAAGATGCCATTTGCCACCAGTTTCACCATATTTCAGAGCTGCACCGTTACTGGAGTATCAAAAAGCACAAGGTGTGCCATACTCACGGACATGGCCAAGGTAAGGAAGGCTGAAAAATGACCAGTTTTGAACAAGAAACATAAGATAAAACTTCAAGACTGGGCCAATAAATATGTTAAGACTTCTTCAATCAGTGGTACAGGAAGAAGTCGGTATCGTTCAAGATAAACATGATTTTCATGCAGGACAATGCTCCATCACATGCATCCAAATACTCCACAGCGTGGCTGGCCAGTAAAGGTCTAAAAGAAGAAAAAATAATGACATGGCCCCCTTGTTCACCTGATCTGAACCCCATAGAGAACCTGTGGTCCCTAATAAAATGTGAAACCTACAGGGAGGGAAAACAGTACACCTCTCGGAACAGTGTCTGGGAGGCTATGGTGGCTGCTGCACGCAATGTTGATCGTAAAAAGATCAAGCAACTGACAGAATTTTGGAAACCTGGCTCACACAAATGTATACCTCTAACAATTTCCTGCCCAAAATTCCTTTTCTTCATATGCTATTTGTACCCACATAGACGGAGTAGAAATTATGATGGCCTCGTCTTTCACATTTGGATAGAGAAGGAGCCATAAGTTTGGCTATATTGTAATGATAGTGTTTCATATAACGCTCGAGTGTTCTGCATGGCTATGACCCAGAAACCCTTTGAGGCCATTCACAAACTTATGCATTTCAACTACAATGGCCAGTGTGCACCCAGAAATGACCCCAACTTTAACCGACTTTTTAAAATTCGTCCAGTCATTGATCATTTCAGCAAAAAATTTGATGTGGTATACATTCCCCAAAGGGACATCTGCGTAGATGAGTCCCAAGTACAATTCAAGTGGAGGCTTAAATTCCTGTAAAACTTGTCCAGTAAGAAAGGCAGGCATGGAATAAAATTGTAAAAATTGTGCGAGAGTACCTAACGTTGCACCCACAGATTTGCGGTTTATGACGGGAAGGAAACCAGGATTCAACCCCCTGAATGCCCCCTGGGGTAAGTGGCAAAATTGTACGGCAATTGGTGTACTCACTGCTTGATCAGAGTTATCTAACATAATAAATGCGCTAAGCAGCTTCCGTCCGGTTGTAACGCAGCTCCTGTCTGGTTGTAACTTGGTGACGTCACATCCAGATAAAAACTGCCTTTGGCGGTAGCACTGTCCCTCTTCTGCCCCCCTGCACACTCCCCGACACCATATACCTTCCTAACACACACCTTCCTCACCATGCCAGCCGTCACCACACACCTCTTGCCATGTTAATCCTCAACACACTCTCCTCCTCAACACACACACCTCCTCAACACACACTCCTCTTACCTTTCACCATCTCCACTCACGTCCCCCCCTTTCACTCCACATACGACCCTTTCTCTCTCTCCGTCTCTCATACTCACGCCGTCATCACTGCTGCTCCACGATCGCCGTCGGCATCGGCATGATCCCCAACATCTTGTTCCGCCGGCACCATCCTGGATCCCGACGTCATCCATGCCGGCGACATGTTCTTGCGGTGACGCCATCTTGGATCGGCGAAATCCCGCAATCCTCAAGATGGCGTCGCCGCAGGAACATGTCGCCGGCGTGGACGACGTCGGGATCCAAGATGGCACGTAGTATATATGTGGTATATATGTAGTTTGCATGTTGCATGCATGTGGTATATATGTAGTATGTATGTTGCATGCATGTAGTATATATGTAGCATGCATGTTGCATGTAGTATAGATGTATGTTGCATGCATGTAGTATATATGTAGTATGCATGTTGCATGCATGTAGTATATATGTTGTATGTATGTTGCATGCATGTAGTATATATGTGGTATATATGTAGTATGCATGTTGCATGCATGTGGTATATATGTAGTATGTATGTATGTTGCATGCATGTAGTATATATGTAGTATGTATGTTGCATGTAGTTTATATGTAGTATATATGTATGTTGTATATATGTGGTATATATGTAGTATGCATGTTGCATGCATGTGGTATATATGTAATATGTATGTATGTTGCATGCATGTAGTATATATGTAGTATGCATGTTGCATGTAGTATGTATGTATGTTGCATGCATGTAGTATGCATGTTGCATGCATGTAGTATATATGTTGTATATATGTATGTTGCATGCATGTGGTATATATGTAGTATGCATGTAGTATATATGTGGTATATATGTAGTATGCATGGTGCATGCATGTGGTATATATGTAGTATGTATGTATGTAGCATGTATGTAGTATGTATGTAGCATGTATGTATTTTTTTTTTACATTCAACACATAGGCTACTACTGTCCCATCATTGGCTAATGTGTCAATCACCGTCATGGTAGCAGGCATCGCCCGATGGGACTTGTAGTTCCATCGGACGATTCCTGCACAGACCCCCGCAGCCTGCACAGACACCCGGACAGTCGGCTCAGAGCACCGGCAGGCCACCACACCCCCCCGGCAGGCCGGTACAGACCCCCAGGCAGTCGGCACAGACCCCCGGGCAGTCGGCACAGACCCCCGGGCAAGCCGGTCCAGACACCTGGGCAGGCCGGTCCAGACACCCAGGCAGGCCGGCACAGACACCCGGGCAGGCCGGCACAGACCCCCCGGCAGGCCGGTACAGTTCCCCGGGCAGGCCGGTACAGACACCCGGGCAGGCCGGTACAGACCCCCCGGAAGGCCCGAACTGACGGCGCATCATGATGCGCACAGACCGCGCATCATGATGACGTCATTTCGGCAGCCAATCAGAGCCACAGCAGTGGCTCTTTGCATTATGGGAACTTCCGATTCCGATATCCGATATTGAAAAAATATCGGTACTCGGTATCGGAATTCCGATACAGAGAATATCGGCCGATACCCGATATTTGCAGTATCGGAATGCTCAACACTAGTCATGAGACACAGCGGTCAGACCTGGTCTTCCAATCTGAGTGTAGCCCAATGATTTATCCGTCGGAGTCCCGCAAGGTACAGTCCTAGGGTCCCTGATCTTCTCCATTTACACCCTCGGCCTCGGACAGCTCATAGAATCTCATGGCTTTCAGTATCACCTCTATGATGATGACACACAGATCTACATCTCTGGACCAGATATCACCTCCCTACTAAACAGAATCCCTCAATGCCTGTCCACTATTTCATCCTTCTCCGCTAGATTTCTAAAACTTAATATGGACAAAACAGAATTAATCATCTTTCCCCCATCTCACATGACCCCCCAACAGACCTATCCATTAAAGTAAACGACTGCCCACTCTCTCCAGTCCCACAAGCTCGCTGCCTCGGGGTTATCCTTGACACTGATCTCTCTTTCAAACCACATATCCAAGCCCTTTCCACTTCCTGCCGACTTCAACTCAAAAATATTTCACGGATCCGTACATTCCTCAACCAAAAATCTGCAAAAACCCTAGTCCATGCCCTCATCATCTTTTGCCTTGACTACTGTAACCTCCTGCTCTGTAGCCTCCCCTCTAATACTCTCTCACCCCTCCAATCTATTCTAAACTCTGCTGCCTGACTAATCCACCTGTCCCCCCGCTATTCACCGGCCTCTCCCCTCTGTCAATCTCTGCACTGGCTCCCCATTACCCAAAGACTCCAGTTCAAAACCCTAACCATGACATCTGTGACCTCGTCTCCCGGTACATACCTGCACGAAACCTCCGATCCTCACAAGATCTCCTTCTGTACTCCCCTCTTATCTCCTCTTCCCACAATCGCATACAAGCCTTCTCCAGCACATCCCCCCTACTCTGGAACTCTCTACCACAAAATATCAGACTCTCTCCTACCATGGAAACCTTCAAAAGAACCTGAAAACTCACCTCTTCCGACAAGCCTACAACCTGCAGTAACCACCGATCCACGAAACCGCTGCACGACCAGCTCTACCCTCGCCTACTGTATCCTCACCCATCCCTTGTAGATTGCGAGCCCTCATGGGCAGGGTCCTCTCTCATCCTGTACCAGTCGTGACTTGTATTGTTTAAGATTACTGTACTCGTATGTATTATGCATACCCCTCCTCACATGTAAAGCGCCATGGAATAAATGGCGCTATAATAATGATAAATAATAATAATAATTTCACAAACTTATGAAACAAAGAGCAAAATACAAACAATTAAAAAAAAAGAAATTTAATCTAGTCTTTGCTTTATATGAATTACAGATGAATTTATTTATAGAAATTATAAGCTTAATTTTGACAAAGACATTTCTAGAGTTTTAGCTGTAAAAATTGGTCTATATTTTAGATTTGATACATATGCACAAAATAATTAAAACTAGTATAATTATCCTTCAGAAGACCGTGAAATTCAATTGTTTTGCAAAAAAGGAAAATGTTTGTAATGGTTAGTACTACGTGCTCACATGTAAAAGATAATTATATATCTGTAATAGGCAAATAATTGCCCTATAATCTTCCCTTGACCATTACAAATGTTTTTAATTCTAATGGGCAATTTGATACATTTCCATTAAAAATAAGTACACTCAGTAGGTTTGCCAAATTTTCCCCCCAAATCTCTTTTCATTCCCCCAAAATTAAAAGGACTGCAAAACCTCTGTCATGCCTCCGCTGTATACTCACCCAGCCTCCGCTCCTGCGCTACAACCCCCCGCCGTCCGGCAGCCGCGGTGGTCCCTTCAGACAGGTCCGCGGCCGACAGCGTCTCTGCATGCAATGCGCATGCGCCGTAGGCTGCGGCCGTGCCTTCCTCCTGTCCCTTGTGCTCCGGCGGTGCCCTGACCCGGAAGCACCGCCGAACCAGTGGCAGACCAGGCAGGGGCAGGACTGCCACTAGGAATTTCGGGGCCCCATACTGGCAAAATTTTCGGGGCTCCATTGAGACTCCAACCAGGCTCTACCCCAGCCCCGCCTCCATCACTCAAACTGTCCACAGTCCCACCGCTCTCTTGTAAAACTCCACTTCTTACCAGTCACACATTAACAGTTCCCATCATCAGATCACACATACAGTATAGCCAGCAGCTCTTGTTTTGGTCAAAAGATTTTTTTTAATCTGCCACCATAACAAGGTAGACTACTCTGCTTGGGCCCGACTCTACTCTAACCTATTAAACATTTGTTAAAATATCCAATACAATTTAGGTATATTTTTATTTATTTTTCAATTTTTAAAATGACCAATAATATCACATCGAAAGGGACAAATACCACTGCACCATGTCCAGACCACATATTACCACCACATGGTGACCAATAATACCACATACAAGGAACAAATACCACCACACCGGACCAGACCACATACTACCACCACATAATGACTGAATGCTACAATATTGATTATTAATAAAAAAACAACACAATATTATCACCATAAGTGACATTATACACAGGGAGCTCTGTATATAGTGTCAGTGTAAAGGTAATACAGTGATCACCAATGACATTATACACAGGAACTCTGTATATAGTGTCAGTGTAAAGGTAATACAGTGATAACCAATGACATTGTACACAGGAACTCTGTATATAGTGTACAGTGTCAGTGTACAGGTAATACACTGACTCACCAGTGACGTCTCCAGGTGAAGTCCTTTATCTTCGCTTTTCATCTTTCATCCACCATAAACCGACATCACTTCTTCCAGCCAGGGCTCGTCTCTGCAGGAAATAACACAGTTATCTAGAGCACAGCTTGCAGAGCACATTACTTAATTTTTTCCCAAACACTGGTAGAAACACTACACCAGACGAAGACGTGTTGCTCTGCACAGTAACAGGACCGCCCCCCCCCCATTGAAAACAGTATCCTCTAAAAATAAAATACATCACTGCAGTAATAATATCCTTAATTAGCCCCTATAGTAATAATATCCCCCATCCTGGCCCTGTGTATCTCATTCCTGCCTCCAGCCGTATGGTCTCCCATCCTGCCCTCATGAGTATCCATTCTGCCCCATATGATCACCCCATCCTGCCCCATCTGTCTCTATCCTGCCCCATGATTCTGCCTGTCTGTCTCCACATCCTGCCCCATCTGTCTTCACATCCTGCCCCTTGATCCGGCCCCATCTGTCTCCACATCCTGCACCATCTGTCCCAAGATCCTGCCCCATCTGTCTATATTCTGCCCCTTGATCCTGCCCCATCTGTCTCCACATACTGCCCCTTGATCCTGCCCCATCTGTCTCCACATACTGCCCCTTGATCCTGCCCCATCTGTCTCCACATCCTGCCTCATGATCCTGCCCCATCTGACTCCATATCCTGCCCCATCTGTCTCCACATCCTGCCCCATGATCCTGCCCCATCTGTCTCCACATCCTGCCCCATAATCCTGCCCCATCTGTCTCCACATCCTGCCCCTTGATCCTGCCCCACTGACTCCATATTCTGCCTCATCTGTCCTCCCCCCACTTCATCATGTGCAGTCCCATACAATGTTGCACGTCCAAAACACTGAGGTGCCACAGTCACATGGAGTAGGAGCCTCCACAGGAATGGCTTTGATCTCACCCCTCACTCTCCTCTCACAGATTTACCACAACACCAAAACTCCACCAAACCCCCCCTGTAATCTCACCGGAATGGCAGGAACCGGAGATCTGCTGCTGGCTGATACCAGAGACCATGAACTGCACACAACCGGGACAGAGCTGCTGCTCTGAGTGCTGAAGGACTTGTGGTGACGTCATTGTCATGTGATCAGGAGACGGAGCTGATAAATGGCGAAGGACCTATGATAATGATGACATCACCACAGGTCCTTCAGCTCTTCCTTTCTAACAGTTCAGGTATCGGCTGATGCGTGCGCTGCAGGCCTGCAGCGCATAGTACTTGGGGCCCGCAGTGCACAGCTCATGGGACCTGATGACAATGAGCAGAAGCATAGGAGCGGGCCCCCTTCTGTACTGCTGCTGACCAGGCCACATACAGCAGAAAGGGCAGTAATGCCCTGATGGCGGCCCTGGGCAGGGGTATATCAGGCCGCCCTCCTTTGATGGAGGCGCCTGATCTTCATGTTTGTTAGCACACTGGGCCCCTGCTTCATAGTACTTTTGCTTGCCTCCCGCAGTCCTGCCTTCCGTGTGCCTGCTCCATCCTGCTGTCTGTGCTCCAGTCCAGCAGTCCTACTCCGGTGTTCCTGCCCTGTCCTGCCATCTGTACTCCAGTCCTGTAGTCCTACTCCAGTCCTGCCTTCCATGTTCCTGCTCCATCTTGCTGTCTGTGCTCCAGTCCTGACGTTCTACTCTGGTGTCCCTGCTCCGTCCAGCCATTTGTGCTCCAGTCCTGCAATCCTACTTTGGTCCTGTCTTCTGCAGTCCCGTGGTCCTACTCCAGTCCGTTCTGAGCCGCCCCTCTTGGTACCGGCTATCGTGGTACCCGAACCCCTGGGCCTGCTCCTAACGATCCCTGTATAGGGGCCGGCTCAACCTGGTGGCTCGCCCGGGGCCCCTCAGTGCACGATCAAGAGGGTCAACTCCTGGAGATTTTCCTCATCTGACTGTCCGCGGTAACAACCTCCAAATGCCCTGGAAAAAAATGTAATTGACTCTTTGAGGTTTCCTAAACTTTTTTCAAACTCTTTTCATGTTTTTACTGCAAACATAGTAATGTCATAATGTCATATTATATATTTATATTGTGAGTGCCAATGGTGACAGTGCTAGTAATGACAGTAAAGCAAATGTTGAATTATTGGCGCTATATTCAGTTGTGCTCAAAAGCTTACATACCCCAGCAAAATTTTGCTTTCTTGAGAGAAAATGAATGATAACACCAACACTTTTTCTCCACTCATTGTTATTGGTTGGGTGAAGCCATTTAGTTAGGCATCGGGTTCCAGGTGCTGCACAGCGGGAACCCCGAGCCTTGCCATTGACAGTCTCCCATTCTCCTTCGGCCGCAGTGGAGCCTGCTCAGCAGACTGCTTGATCCTGGTGTTCTGCTCACACCAGCAGTGTGGGCTCAGTTGCTGCTGCCACCTCTGGTCCAGTTATGACAATGCAGACTGGCCAGTAGCAAAAGACTCCAGAGTCTAAGTCCTTCCATCGCTCCACTGAGCATGCTCATGGGACGATCTCCCATTGGGGATCGGGAGTCACATGCTCAGGTCCTTCTCCAGTTCTGATTGGACCATCAGTGGAATCAGGAAGGTTCCAGAAGGACACGGCTATAAAAGGTTCACATGGCCGCCCTGCCATGCACTAGTGGGTCGCCCTCCCATGGCTGTGGGGTACTTGGTACTGGGCCGGTGTCAGGGGGATGTTTCACAGCAGCGGTGACCCAGTCCGTGGCCCTGAGCGCCCAATAAAATGGTGTGGTTTGATGTAAAGGTTTATATGAATAGTTCGTGACGACACCTCTGGTGTTCAGCAAGTGTGGTGATAGGCCGACGCTGCATGCAGATCCTCTGGGACTGATGGTGTGAGCAGCATAGATGGTGCAGCTCCCCACAGGTGGAGCTGTAGTCCCAGGGCAGTGTAGAGGTGATGCTTCCAGATCTGAAGCTGGTACCCAGATGTAGTAGGGCTGGTTGTGTTGGTGCGAGAATGAATGGAGGACACCAGAGCTTGCAGTTCCAAAGCTTTACTCACAGTCTGTAGTGCACACAGGTGCCTGCCTCCATACCGTGTTCTCCGGGGCTGAGACTCAATCAACCTCCAGGCAAGATGGAATGCTCCCTTCCAACACTCCGCCAACATGTACCTTCCTGAACGTCTCCTCTATAGCGCCTTGTGGTGTGAAGCACTCCAGTACTTAGTTACCCTGGAATGTCTCCTGACAGATGTTCCCAAGAACTCTACTTGTATGACAGACAGTGGTAGCCTGATCAGGGATCCCCTTCTCCGGAGTCCCGGCTCTCTATCCGTGCTGCTGTTGTGTCCCAAGTCTTAGTTGGGAGTAGTGCATTTACAGCCACTACTCCACCTGTGTCTGCTGCAGAACCATTAGTGTTCATACAACTTCGGGGACCGGGCCCCGGCCTTGAGCTGGAACCTATAGGCAGGGTGCACTCTCCATCCCACGTCCTCTCTGTTCCTTTCTCTCCTTCGTTCCGTACTTTGTCTTTCTTTCTTATGGAAACTGTGGTTACAAGTCTACGTCCTTCTCCTTCTCTCCTTTCCCGTACCAGCTGGCCCAGGTCACTGGGGCAGTTGCAGCACACCTTCTTCCATCCCTTCTTCCAGGGATCCTCACTCTTCTCCGAGTGACTGTCCTCTCCTTCTGACCTCCTGTCAGACTGACCTGACGGACTGACTTCTAATCCTACACTCTCCCCATCGTTTTATGTATCTCAACTCTACCCACCTCCCAGCAGGTCTCGTGTTTCGAAGCAGGGAACCACCAAAGGTGCTCTGCTACCCTCTGAGCCAAGAGCCGCAATGTGGCCCTGCTGAACTATCCTGTGTGTGGGGTGCAGGTGTTGGAGCGTGGTTAGGAGTTCCCACCTTACCTGGATGGTGGGGCACTACACCTTAGGAGAAGGGGCAGTACCTCTGTGGTGACTGAGCCTCAGGGGCGCCACACTATGATAGACTCTGAGGCTATAGTGCTTAGTGTATGTGTAATGATGGATGAATGAGCTTGGTGTCTGACGCATTATAATTCCCCCCTCCTTGGATATTATGTACGAGTTAGGCTGTGTTCACACACAGCATTTTTTTAGCGGTTTTTACCGCGGTTTTCACTATAAAACCGCTAAAAATAAGGTGCACAGTCATTTCTATGCATTTTGCACTTTTTGTGCACATTGATGCGTTTTTTACCGCGAAAAAACCGCATTGCGGTAAAAACCGCAGCATGCACATTAATTTTGCGTTTTTTTCCACGGTTTAGGCTTCTCCCATGCTTTTAGAAACCGCTGTGGTAGAAAACGCATCAAAAACGCATCAAAACCGCGCAAAAAACGCACAAAAACCGCCGCAGAAAAATAGGTGCGGTTTCTGGGAAGGGATTCAGGTTTTTGTTCAGAAATTTTCTGCAACGTGTGCACATACCCTTAGGGTTAGGAATCAGAGTCAGCACCTCAGCTCTGACACTGCTTAGCACCGCAGTGTGTCTCCTCATCATCCACTAGCGTCCTGGGCGTCGGCCAGTACAGGCCTCTGGACTAATGCTACCGCAGCATCCGCCAGAGCAGTGCCGGGCGCCGTATCTGCGCTTTCCAGCACCGTTGACAGGCTGTTTAGTTGCGTCCATCAGGGCGGACATTTCCCCCGCTCCAAGCGGTGGTTCACATTACCGTGACCTGTGTCATTAACAGGTCGCGGTTGCTCTCCGGCTGGCGCGAACTACATGAAGTATGAATGCCCGTGAGGCGTTCCAAATTAAATTAGAAAATAAACTGTCACGCAACAATTCCAAGGAGGTGTGGTTGAGCATGAAGCAGTTAACTCGGTTTAAGGCTAGGCCGGAGCATGGGGAAGTGGATTTGCCCATGGCTAATGAAATGAACAAGTTCTTTAACAGATTTACCAACACATGTGCTGCGTCATCAGTAGAGATGAGCGACTTTGCCTTTTTTCGGGTCGAGTCGGGTTTCATGAAACCCGACTTTCGCAAAAGTCGGGTCGAACGAAATCGGCCGATTATCGTGAAAAGTCGAAGGCCGACTGAAACACGAAACCCAATGCAAGTCAATGGGGAAGAAAAGTCGGCAGTGAGTGGAGGACAGGAAACACACCTACAGTGCCCATTTTAATGCCAAAAACATCAATTCTTATTACTTAAGCTTGTCAACCTTAATTTACTTTATAATAATAGTTAGGCATTGAAAATGGGGGGTTATTTGGCTAAAGTTGTGGAAGGGGGGAGGGCTGGCTCTAGATTTTCGTGGGCCCAGGGCCAAAGAGTGTCAATGGGCTCCTTTAACACATGCCACAATTCATGATCCTCTGATAGGGCAGAGAAATAGCGGTATAGTACAATGAAAAATACTTCACTTCTTACATCTCATGACTGATATCCATTTTAAATTCTCCAATAGCTCCAAAAACGGACAGTATATTACTCTATACAGTATTATGGCCACCGCATAGTGCACTATACAGAGTAATGAGGCCCATATATTTCTCCATACAGAATCACTGGCCCCATATAATGTTTGAAACAGTATATGATGAGCTCCACATAATGCTACAGCATATGTTGGTCCCCATGGATGAAGCTCCACTGTGTTATGGGCCCAAATAATGCTCCATTTGTAATGGGCCCCATTTCAAATGCTCCATTGCATAATGGGCCCTTTAAATGCTGCTCCAGTGTCTGATGTCCACCTTTGGAATGCTCCAGTGTATGGTGGGCCTCATATATCATTCTCCAGAGTATAGTGCTCCCCAAAAATTGCTGTCCCAACATTGAAAAAATTAAATAAGTCTCCTTGCTAGGGAATCCCTGTACTAGTCTGGACTCCTCGTTGTCCCCATCTTCCATCTTACTGCACTTGGAGTGTTTAGGCAGAGGGCGTACAGATGTGATGTCATCGCTCTCTCTGACCAGAATGTCACTGTCAGGAAACGTGAAAGATGTCACGGCGGAGAGGTAAGTAGTTCAACTTTGCAAGTGCTGTGATCCTGAGCAAGCAGGGGGGGCCCACTTGTTGGCAATGGCACTGGCACAGGGCCCCTCACAGTACACCGGTGTGTCTGACGGCAGTTGTGCACCCCCACCGTCAGAGACACTTGATTCTACTATGAGGGACCTTGTGCCAGTGCCGATGCCAAACAGTGTGCCCACCCACCTGTCCAGGGCAATGGCACTCGCACTGTTGCGTGCACCAGGTGGTGACCCCAGCCCTGTGGGGGGAGGCAGCCCAGTTAGGGAGGTGGAAAAATTGGCATATGTTGATGTTGGACATTCAGCAGCTGAAAGTGGAGTAATTGGAGAAGTCCGCGGAAGAGGAGGACAAAAGCAAGCCATTTTTCTGGCAAACTACGTGTCAGCAGGGGAGGGTGGGACAAAATCCTTTGAAACCCATGCATGGTTAATTTTAATGAAGGTTAGATCATCAACATTTTGGGTCGACAGACGGGTCCTTTATTCTGTCAGGATTGATCCAGCAGCACTAAAGACTCGTTCAGATAACACACTAGCAGCAGGGCAAGCGAGCTCCTGTAAGGCATATTGTGCCAATTCAGGCCAGGTGTCATGTTTACTGGCCCAATAGTCAAAGGGGAATGACCGGTGAGGGAGAACATCGATATGGGAGTAGAAGTAGTTTGTTACCATAGTTGACAACTGCTGTCTCCTCTCACTTTCGATTGATGCAGTATTACCAGTCATGTGAGCGGTACTTGAAAAATCAGTCCACAACATGGTCATGAAACCCCTGTGTCCAACGCCACTTCGGCTGTGTGCACCACGAACACCTCTTTCATGTTGCCTCCTATGGCTTGTTGGAAAAACATCACCGCCGCTGTGTGCTGGTAATGCCTCAAACAAAAGTTTTACCAGAATTACTTGTTTGTTAGCCAATATTAGCTCTAGGTTCTCCTGTGGCATGATGTTTTGAAATTTGCCTTCGTAGTGTGGATCCAGGATGCTGGCCAACCAGTAGTCATCATTGTTCATAATTTTTGCAATGCGGGGGTCCCTTTTTAGGATCTGCAAGGCATAATCAGACATGTGGGCCAATGTTCCAGGTGTCAATGATGAACTGCGAGTGTACCTGACCTTGCCACGCCAACATTTTTTCTTGCCCCCTGAGAAGCATCCTCTTCCCCAAAATAATCATCCCCATCATCCTCCTCCTCTTCCTCTTCTTCCTCCACCTCGTCCACGAGACTTCCCTGAGCAGACAATGGCTGACTGTGATCAAGGATTCCCTCCTCCTCTTCCTCCCTGGCTGCAGACGCCTGCTCCTTAATGTGCGTCAAAGTTTACATGAGCAGACGCATAAGTGGGATGCTCATGCTTATGATGGCGTTGTCTGCACTTACCAGCCGTGTGCATTCCTCAAAACACTGAAGGACTTTACAGAGGTCTTTCAGCTTCGACCACTGCACACCAGACAACTCCATGTCTGCCTGCAAACTGCCTGCCCGTATATCCTCCCGCAAATGAATTACAGCCTGCCTCTGTTCGCACAGCCTCTGAACCATGTGCAGGGTGGAGTTCCACCTTGTTGCAACGTTGATAATTAGGCGGTGCTTGGGAAGGTGGAGCAATCGCTGCAGCTTCTGCATACGACTGGAGTGTACGGGCGACCGGCGGATGTGCGAGCACAGTCTTCGCACCTTATGGAGCAGGGCTGTTAACTCAGGATAATTATTGGGGAAGCACTGCTCCACCATGTTCAAGGTGTGAGCCAGGCAAGGTATGTGTCTGAGTTTTGAAAGGGCTATGGCTGCCACAAAATTCCGGCCGTTATCACTAACTACCTTGCCTGCCTCAAGATGTAGTCGGCCAGTACCTCCGCGGTGTGTCTGTTGTCTCCCAAATACATCATCTTCAACACAGCCTGCTGATGCTTATCACTAGCTGTTCTATAGTGGGACACCTCGTGTACAACACTGGCAGCTGCGGATGGAGTGCTCGTGCGACTGCACTCTGTGGACGAGCTTTCGCTTCTGGAGGAGGAGGAGGAGGAGGGTCGATCGCCTACAGCCAACTGTTTCCTATACCATGGGCTAGGCAGCACTGTCCCACCGCCACTGTCCCCTGTGTACTCTGCATCCACCACATTAACCCAGTGCGCTGTGATGGACACGTAATGGCCCTGGCCATGCCTACTGGACCATGCATCTGTTTTGAGGTGCACCTTTCCACTCACTGATTGCTTGAGTGCATGGACAATGCGGTCTTTCAAATGCACGTGGAGGGCAGGGATGGCTTTTCGTGAAAAGAAGTGCCGACTGGGTAGGTCATAGCATGGTACCGTGTAGGCCATGAGCTCGCGGAAAGCTTTGCTTTCAACCAACCGGTAGGGCATCATCTCTAACGAGATTAGTTTGACAATGTGGGTGTTCAAAGCCAGTGTACGTGGATGAGAGGATGAGTTCTTTCTTGTCCTACTCACAGTCTCTGGTAGGGTGAGCTGGACTTGAGAGCTGCATATGGTGGAACTAGCGGTGGACATGGCGGACTGAGAGAGGGTTGGTGATGGTGATGGTGTTGGTGGTGTTGCTGATGACCTAGATTCTGTCGTAGCAATAACATTGTGATTCCATGACTGCTTTGCCCTTGCGACGACACCTCAACATTTGCTGCTGGTGGTGTGCTAACCGGTGGGCTTACAGTGGGGGAAGCGATGTAGCTTTGCTGACTACCTTCATTCAGAGCAGGTGCACATGTGGTACGTGAGGTTTGGTAGTCCGTCCACGCTTGCAAGTGCATGGTGGTTAAATGTCTAAGCATGCAACTGGTATTCAAATTTCTCAGATTTTTCCCTCGGCTAAAGGTCTTTGCGCACTTCATACAGATAACTTTTGCCTGATCATTAGGATTTTGTTCAAAAAAGTGTCACACTGCACTCTTCCTACTATGGAAGACATTTTGAGACCTTGCACGCAGTGCTAATTTGACTATCTGGCCAAGCTGTCTTGCAACTCTTTTGGTTCTTGTAACACGTTTTTGGAGTGTTACGGTCCTGCCAGATAACAGCTGTTGCGATGTCGTTGCCTGCTGCGGATCCTCCTCCTCCTCTTCTGAGCTATTGGCTGCGGCACCCTCTTCCCCCAATGGATGCCAATCTGGGTCAGCAACTGGGTCATCCATCACCTCCTCTTCAATTTCATGTGCACCTTCCTCTGTGTCAACGTGTAAGTGGTATAGTATGCGGGAAGGAGCACCTGAGTTTCATCAGGGTCTGATTCTGCCTCAGTACACTGTGAGGACAATGTAGTGCTCTGAGTGAATGTACCAGCAGAAAAATCTAGCAGTGGCTGTGTATCAGTGCACTCCATGTCAGATTCATCTTGGACTGGGGAATTCACGATTTGACTTGCTAACCCAGGCATGGTATGTGAAAAGAGCTCCATGGAGTAATCGGTAGTGTGGCCTGCCACATCCTTCAATTTTGGTAGGGGTGAAGGACACAAGGAAAGGTGTTGCTCCTGACCAGGAGCCTCCAATGACTATTTTTTGAAACTTCAGAAGAGGAGGCGAGAGAGCTGGAGGCTGTGTCAGCAATGTAAGCCAAAACTTGTTCCTGAAGCTCTGGCTTTAAAAGTGGTTTACCTACTCCCAGAAAAGAGAGCCTTTGAGGCCTTGTGGAGCCAGACGATGATGCAGGCTCAACACCTCCTGCCTTAGGTGCTATTGTGCTTTTGACACTACCAACAGATGCAACACCACCACAACCATCGGGACCAGCTGGCAAACCCCGCCCGCTTCCATGGCGTCTTCCACCATACTTGCTCATTTTTGTGAAAATGTACCCAAAATACCACCAGCTATATGGTAATGTAAAACAAGGTAGAAGGTGTATCTACTATTTGTGAGAATTTGAATCTCACTATCTCACTAGAGATTTGAGGACGCTGAACTATTGTCTCTGGCCCAGTAGAAATTACACCTCAATGTAACAGGCTGAATTTGGATGGCGTATGAAAAGGTGTAGGGTGTCTATAGGATAGGTGAGTATTTGAATTTCACTATAGATTTGAGGACGCTGAACTATTGTCTCAGGCCCAGTAGAGATTACACCTCAATGTAACAGGCTGAAATTGGATGGTGAATGACAAGGTGGAGGGTGTCTATAGGATTGGTGAGAATTTGAATCTCACTATAGATTTGAGGACGCCGAACTATTGTCTCTGGCCCAGTAGAGATTACACCTCAATGTAACAGGCTGAAATTGGATGGTGTATGACAAGGTGGAGGGTGTCTATAGGATTGGTGAGATTTTGGATCTCACTAGAGATTTGAGGACGCTGACAATGATGCTCTCAGTCCAAGTATGGATGCAGGCAGCCTAATAAGCAGGACTGCTGCACAGTGCACACACAAAAGGGTGGAAAAATGAACCCTTGGTAACTGTGCAGAAAAGAGGAAGAAAAGTATTTTTGCTTTTAAAAAAGCAGTTTGCACAGCAGTGTGCAAACAGCAATGCAGCTATCAGGGAGCCTTATAAGGCAGCCTAATAACCAAAAGAGCTGATGCACAAAAATAGAGCCTCCCCTGTCACTGCACACAAAGTGTTGTGTTGTAAGTGGAAATCGCTAACAGCAGAAGCAGTTTTTTGGCTCTTCTACCCTGCCTAGCACTCTCCCTACAGAATCATCATCATCAGCAGCTATCCCTATGCTAAGATCGGCATAAGTATGATGGCGGTCAGCGTTCACGCCCTTTTATAGCCCCTGTGACGCCACACAAAGCCAGCCAGTCACTTGCATGCCCTTCTCAAAGATGGTGGTGACCGATGCCTACGTCATCGCGTTACCCACAGTGTGCGTTCTCCATCATTGGCTGAAAAAGGGCGCTGGAAGCATCTTTTGAAACGCGACTTTGGCGCTCTGGTCGCTGACCTCGTGGCCGACCTCACGCTATGGTTGGGTTTCGTTTCATGAAACCCGACTTCAGCGAAAGTCGGCGACTTTTGAATATGACCGACCCGTTTCGCTCAACTCTAGTCTTCAGGAATGAGGGATAGAGCAGAGAAACGATCGGCAGCATTGACTTTGGGTGATGAACTGTCTGCTTTCACTGTCTCCCCAAGTGATGTGAGGAAACAGTTTCATAAACTAGTCATTGGCAAAGTAGCTGGGCCTGATGACCTCAGTCCACTTGTCCTAAAAGTGTGTGCAAACCAACTGTGTAATGTCTTTCAGCTCCTGTTTAACAGGAGCCTACAATCTCAGAGAATACCAGTGCTGTGGAAGACCACCTGCCTGGTGCCGGTTCCCAAGATCACCTTTCCAACTTCCCTACATGACTATTGTCCAGTGGCCTTAACATCGCATGCTATGAAGTCATTGGAGAGAATAGTATTTACCTACTTGCGCCCGAGGGTGAGGGCCTACACTGACCCCCTGCAGTTTGGGTACCAGCAGAGATTGAGAGTGGATGATGCTGTAGTGTCTCTGCTACATACAATACATTCATTCTTGGACAATGATGGAACTGCAGTGCAAGCCATGTTCTTTGACTTCTCTAGTGCTTTCAATACCTTACAGCCGCTCTTATTACAAAATAAGTTGACTGATATGGCAGTGGATGAGGAGATGATGAACTGGAAAAGCGACTACCTGACAGACAGACCGCAGTTTGTAAGGATGGGGGAGGTGGTATCTGGCAGTGTTCGGAGCAGTGTGGGAGTCCCACAGGGTACAATGCTGTCGCCCTTCCTCTTCACATTGTATACAGCTGACTTTCAGTATAAATCCGATTTCTGTCACCTCCAAAAATTCTCAGATGACTCAGTGATTGTAGGGGGCATTATGGGGGACCGGGGTAAAGAGGAATGTAGAAGGGTGGTTTCTGACTTTGTGGATTGGTGCCAGACTAACTGTCTAGAATTAAATGTAAAGAAAACCAAGGAGATGGTGGTGAGTTATAGAAGGAAAAAGGACGACTACTTACCAATCACTATTGCTGACCAGGAGGTGGAGATGGATGAGACCTACAAATATTTGGGGGCTCACTTTGACAGCAAACTTGATTGGAGGTGTCATACAGAGAAGATTCACAAGAAGGGAATGAGCAGACTGTACTTTCTGCGGAAGCTCAGGTCATTCAATGTGTGCAGTAAAATGCTGAAAATGTTCTACCAGTCCGTTGTAGCAAGCGCCATCTTTTTTGCTATCATTTGCTGGGGGAGTGGTGTGTGAGTAGCTGATGCCAATAAGTTCAACAAACTTATCAAGAAGGCATCGAAGGTTGTTTGCCTCCATCTTGACTCTTTTGAGGAGGTTGTGGAAGATAGGATTCAAAAGAAGTGCAGGGCTATAATGAACAATAATACACACCCACTATACGGGCTGTTCTTGAATCAGAAGAGCACATTCAGCACCAATCTAATCCTACTAAGGTGCAAAAAGGAGAAATTCAGGAAATCGTTTGTGCCTACTGCTTTGGGGATGTATAACAATTCACTAAGGGTGAAAGATGGCTATGACCTAGGGCCGCCACAGTAATGTAAAGGATCAGAGACTTGTGTACCTTTGTTTGTTACGTATTGTGGTTAGTCATGCGCAGGATCTGTGTCTAGTAATTACTCTATGTAATTCTGTTTGCAAGGTAATGTATTAATGCTGTTCATAATGTTTTGTTTGTAACGCTGCTGTGATACACTTTATTGATCCCGAGGGAAATTATGGTATCGTATCGTATCGTATGAAGTAACGGAGTTAGTTCCTGCTAGCACTGGGTTAGTGGTTACCCACCGGTGTCCGGCTTTCCCCTACACGCCTTCTCTTCATTGTTTAGCTGCAGTTGGTCACCTCTGCACGGTGGGCCCGGGGCTGCGAACGCACCTCATATATTATTCCATCTTTATTATTTGGTGCGTTCCGCTAGGCCGTAACACATTTATTGTCAAACTACTGTGTTTTCTCTTTTTAAATCACGACAACCCAAAGCATTCAAATGACCGTGATCAAAAGTTTACATACCGCATTTATTAATAATGTGTATTTCCCCCTCTAACATAAATGACAGCTTGAAGTCTTTTGTGGTAGTTGTGGATGAAGTTCTTTATTTATTTTCTCAGATGGTAAAGCAGCCCACTCTTCTTGGCAAAAAGCCTCCAGTTCCTCTAAATTCCTGGGCTGTCTAGCATGAACTGCACGCTTGAGATCTCCCCAGAGCGACTCAATGATATTGAGGTCAGGAGACTGAGTTGGCCACTCCAGAAACATTACTTTGTTCTGCTGTAGCCAGTGACAGGTTGATTTGACCTTATGTTTTCGATCGTTGTCATGTTGGAATGTCCAAGTACGTCCCATACGCAGCAGTATTTGCTAATAACATGCTGCATTCATGTTTCCTTCAATTTTGACTGCTTCCTGTGCCTTTGTAGCTCACACATCAACAAAACATCAGTGATCCATCTTCGTGCTTTACAGTAGGAATGGTGTTCCTTTCATCATAGGGCTTGTTGAACTCTGTCCACATTTGACATTTATGGTTGTGGCCAAAAAGTTCAATTTCGGTCTCATCACTCCAAATTACCTTGTTACAGAAGTTTTGAGGCTTGTCTTTGTGCTGTTTTCCGTATTGTAGGCAAGCTACTTTGTGGCATTTGTGAAACAATCATTGACATCAGCGAGACCAGTCAAAGAAAATACTGCGGCAGCCGGCAAAGGCGCTCAATCAGTGAAATCCTAGGTGAAATACGTATATGCAAATAAAGTCCGAGGAGCCTCATTTAAGAGTCTCAAACACAGGACTAGCCAGATCTTCCTCCAGGGAAGGACCCAGCCAAGCAGTGGCTCCTTTTCAAAAACCACCATTACCACCATATTAAGTGGCCCTTTAAGTCAATATCCAGCTCTTTATGAGTTTACAGATATGACAAGGGAAATACCAAGGCCAGGTATCCATCCACAGACAGCTGTTTCGGGGTGTTGCCCCTCATCATTGTGGCATTTGCGCAGTAATGGCATTCTTCTGGCGACTCGACCATGCAGCTCAATTTTCTTCACGTGACTCCTTATTGTGCATCTTGAAACAGCCAACATAAGAAAAAATTAAAAATTCACATATGAAAGGTAGACTCACCAAAACCTGACTGATGCACTAGCAGGATGCAGCAGGCCTCCATTGAAAAAGGCTGGGGAAGCACAGGTGCAACCCACTGATGAAGACAGCCAGTAACCCAACAAAAGAGAGGCTGGCTGCCTAGCTGGAAAACTGCCCACAAATAAGACTTGCATAGGACATCAGTCACACAGTGCGGTGCAAAGTGTCTGAACAACCTATTGATCACTCCCATAGTATTAGCAGGCAGGCTGTTCTGCACTATATACATGAATCATACAGACAAACTAAGCCAACATAAAGAGGCCTAGCTGCATCCTGCAAAAAAGAAAAAAAGTGCAAAAAGATAAAAAGATATGGGGTATTAGTTATTATTTTGGCCAAGACAGATAAGCTCACAACCCAAACGTGTCACAGTCCAATCATTGGATCTGTGTCAGATTCTGGATTCCCTCAATTAAACCATTTTTTTTCCTTTCAGGCCTTTGGGGACTTAATATGGGTTTTTTGCCCCTGGTGGCCACAGGTGTTATTACATGTCTGTTGTTTTCCCTGCTGATATGATCACTCCTCCTTTGCTATATAACCTTCACCTGGTCTATCAGCTGGGGTTGGTAATAGCTGGTCTTTGGTGGATTCCAACCACGGTGAAGTGCTAACTTCACCATGGTTGGAATCCACCAAAGACCAGCTGCTAAGCTGGCTCTGAGGTGTTTAGCCACTGCTGAAAGCATGGTGCTGAACTGTGCTGCCCGGTGTCTGCAGCAGAGAAAGATGTGAAGGTACCAGCTGGCTCTGAGGTGTCGAGCCACTACTGAAAGCTTATATGGTGCTGATCTCTGCTGCCTGGTGACTGCAGCAGAGAAAGATAAGTGTTTTGTGTATTTTCCTTCTTGTGTATTAGTGCAGCGGTGGGACCAGTCTCTGCACTATCCAGTTCCCTAGTAAGTGATAGGTGCAGGGCTAGTGAGGGATTCAGGTATCCTGGTTGGCGGCAGGTGAAGAGCCTGTATAGGGAACGTTAGGAGTGTTTAGGGACACTGCCTCAGGGGAGTGCAGGAGGTCTCCACGTCCCTGTTCCCTAATGCAGGGCCCACCATTGTAACTGTTTCCCCAGTGTTCCCCTTTTGTCTTGTTGTTTCAGTTACCAACACTGCGGGTCGTGTCACACAGGACAGGTTACGTGACCGTCGTGTTGTTTCAGTTACCGACCTGCAGGTCATGTCACACAGGACAGGTACACGTGACAGCTTATAACCAACCATTCATGCTCTCTGGTGAGCCATGGGCCAAGTACAGACCTGTGACCAATTGCTTCTGGTCCTCACTGAGGAGAGTGAGGTGCTCTATGGTGGTTTGGAGCAGCAGCAGCAGTTGTCGGGGTCTGGGGCCTCCCCTCTGGATCAACCATAACCCCAATGTGCAGCCTTGGCGAATATGCCCCCTGTAGTTCCTGCTAGGGAGCAGGACTTGCTCATACACATGGACGCACCCAGGCAGGTGGGAGGAGTTGATATCACCATGGTGCTGGTGATGTTCCCGAGGTGAGTGGGCACGTCCCTGCTGTGAGCAGACTGATAATTTGGTCCGCGGGGCTCACGCCGAAACTTCTATACAACCGAAGAAGCCGCCTTCCCCTGGTCATGTGGAGGAGGACGAACAGGGAGAGTATATTTCTTTCTTCTTTCCCTTCCCAATTGCGTCTCTGGCAAAAATGCCCCCTGTAGTCCCTGCTAGGGAGCAGGACTTGCTCATACACGTGGACGCAACCAGGCAGGTGGGAGGAGTTGGTGTCCCCATGGTGCTGCCTGATGTTCCCCGTGGAGAGGGGGCATGTCCTTGTAGTGAGCAGACTGATGATTTAGTCCGCGGGGCTCACGCCGAAACTTCTATACCTTCGAAGAAGCCGCCCCCTCCTGGTCGTGTGGAGGAAGACGACCAGTGAGTGTATATTTCTTCCATATTCCTGTCCCCTTCTTCTGCAGTAGTGGCAGCAGAGGTGCTGCCAGGGAGTAGAGGCAAGTCGCAACCCTCACCACAAGCTGCCCCTCAGAGTTGGAGTCCTCTTAGGAGGGGGGGCAGAGAGGAGTGGTTACCTCTGAGCCTTGTGGGGGTGTGAGTGTTATGACACGGGGGGACGCCTCTGTTGTCGGTTCTGTGAGGAGTTCACTATCTAGTGGCAAGAGTGTGAATGACAATAAACGTTCAGGTCCGGACCTGGGTGTGTACGTGTTTGTATGGGTGTCTGCCATTCTTGCGCCAGCGAGTGATCATTTGGAGTTACCCTTTGTTATACCCAGGCCTAGCTCAATCCCCAGGTCGGCGCTCTGGAGAGTTGTGGTACCTCCGGAGTATACATCATTACCTCCATCTGCCCTCTCTTGCCATGACCCGGAGTGTCAGATAATTACTGAAGTGAACTCTGGCGGAACAAGGCATCCTCACTGTAGGTGGTCCAGTGAAGTACGGTGTTGAGGGTCCGGAGACCCCTTATTGAGGGAGGAGTATTGTCACAGTCCAATCCTTGGATCTGTGTCAGATTCTGGATTCCCTGATTTAAACCTTTTTTCTCCTTTCAGGCCATTGGGGACTTAATATGGGTTTTTGCCCCCGGTGGCCACAGGTGTTATTACATGTGTCTTGTTTTCCCTGCTGATGTGACCACTCATCCTTTGCTATATAAGGTCACCTGGTCTATCATCTGGGGTTGGTAATAGCAGGTCCTTGGTGGATTCCAACCACGGTAAAGTTAGCAGCTGGCTCTGAGGTGTTTAGCCACTGCTGAAAGCGTGGTGCTGAACTCTGCTGCCCGGTGTCTGCAGCAGAGAAAGATGTGAAGGTAGCAGCTGGCTCTAAGGTGTCAAGCCACTGCTGAAAGCTGATTTAGTGCTGAACTCTGCTGCCCAGTGACTGCAGCAGAGAAAGATGGTGAAGGTAGCAGCTGGCTCTGAGGTGTTGAGCCACTGCTGAAAGCTAATCTGGTGCTGAACTCTGCTGCACGGTGACTGCAGCAGAGAAAGGTAAGTGTTTTGTTGTTTTCCCCCGTTTGGTGTATTTTCCTTCGTGTGTATTAGTGCAGCGGTGGGACCAGTGTCTGCACTATCCGGTTCCCTAGTAAGGGATAGGAGCAAGGCTAGTGAGGGATTCAGGTATCCTGGTTGGCGACAGGAGAAGAGCCTGTATAGAGAATGTTAGGAGTGTTTAGGGACACTGCCTCATGGGAGTGCAGGAGTCTCCACGTCCCCATTCCCTTTTTCAAGGCCCACCATTGTAACTGTTTCCCCGGTGCTCCCCTTTTGTCTTGTTGTTTCAGTTACCGACCTGCGGGTCATGTCACACAGGACAGGTACACGTGACAAAACGTCAAGGGTCCCCAGATTTTGCGAGTCCCTTTATCAATGGAGGCCTGCTTCATCCTGCTAGTGCATCAGTCAGGGTTTGGTGAGTCTACCTTTCATATACACCTTGAAACAGCCACACTGCTAGTTTTCAAAGACTCCAGTACTTCAGACGATATTATTTGTGGGTTTTTCTTTGCATACTGAACAATTTTTCTGGCAGCTGTCGACAAAATTTTTTTGGTCTACCTGATTGTGGTTTTGTTTTCACAGAACCCTGATTTTACATTTGTTAATTACATTTTGAATGCTGCTGACTGGCATTATCAATTCCTTGGATATCTTTTTGCATCCCTTTCCTGTTTTATACAGTTAAACTACCTTTTCCCATAGATCCGTTGACAATTCTTTTGCTTTCCCCATGACTCACAATCCAGAAACATCAGTGGCTGGATGAAAGATTGCAAGAGTCTGTCTGGATCCCAGAAACTCACTCAGCTTTTATGCACACACATTGATTACAAGCAAACAGGTCACAGATGAGGATGTTTAATTTAGTAGCCAGTCAAACCCATTTGTTTTGAACTTCTGTGAATGTTATCAGGTCAAAATCACCAGGGTGTGTAAACTTTTGATCAGGGTCATTTGGATGTTTTGAGTTGTTATTATGATTTAAAAAGAGAAATCACAGTAGTTTGAGAATAAATTTCTTCACCCTACCAATAACCTTGAGTAGAGAAAAAGTTTTGGTGTTATCATTCATATTCCCTGAAAAAAGGACAAGAAAGCAAAATTTCTGCCGGGGTATGTAAACTTTTGAGAACAACTGTATCGCTGTAGGTAAACTAATGGTAATTGGTAACATCCAATAGCCTGTTTAAAAACATACTCTACTGTTAAACATTTTATGATTTCTAAAATGAAATGGTCCAAAAAGTATTCGTATTTTGGGGAAGATGCCTTCTGTGCAAGTGTTTATGCACATTTATGCATACTGAAGAAGCCATGGATTTTAAAGAAGTATTGGTTCAAGAATAACCATTTTTTGTAAGAAGGAGCAGGTTAGCAAACTAGAGAAGCAATGGATAGTGTTCTTTTAGTTATCAATGTGTTAGGTATCTAGTTCCCACTGCTACACAGGGGGAATCTCAAACCATGTCCGCTGCGGTCCCCATTCTCTTCCAGCCGCAGTGAAAAAAAATTTATGGCTCTTGAAAGAAGGAAAAAAAACGAAACTGCAAAAATGGAAATTGGTTTTGATGGGAATGGGTTAAGCAAAGAGCTCAGCTTATCCTGGCAGAACTGTGCTTTTGACTGCCTTTTGATAGCTTGACAACATTTCCATATTTTGCTTTTATATTGAGCATCTAAAATTATCCAATATTCATCCCTTTCAGTGATACTAATGATACACCACTCCATATGCAATAAAACATGCAGCTTAAAATGTTTGACATCTTAACCTGATTGGTTCACTTTCTTGATTTCATCATCTCTAACAGCAACTTTTACATGTTCCTTGCAACCCTAGGCCTGTTGGGGACCCTCAGGGACAATGTCACATGCAGCACAATGTTGAGTATATGGGGGAGGAGCTGCAGCAGTTTAATGGGGTAGGGGAGATATTGAGTCACCCAGGCTGTGTCACGTCGCCGTCAGACACAGGGACTGCTGTTCCTGCTTCGGCCACTGGGAGGCACTGGACTGTCACGTCGCCGTCAAATACAGGGAATGCTGTTCCTGCCTCGGCCACTGGGAGGCGCCGGACTGTCACGTCGCCGTCAGATACAGGGACTGCTGTTCCGGTCTCAACCACTGGGAGGCGGCGGGCAGTCATGTCACCGTCAGACTCGGGGACGGCTGTTCCTGCCTCGGCCACTAGGAGGCGCCGTGGTCTCCCTGTGGGTGGTGGTGACAGAGAAGGGGCTCCTGCGCAGGCATCTGGTGGGTGCAGGCTCCGCTCCTCTGTCAGTCATGAAAGGGTTGAGGCATCACCATCTGGCCTGGTCCTGGGGCGGTCCAAATGACATCATCAGACTGTGAACCTGTGAGGGATAGCCTGATCCTTCAAATACCTTGGGGCCTGTCTTGCAGGCCACCAGATATAGTCTTGGTTTCCCCAGTGTGCTGGTTGTTATTTGCTATCTTTGATTCTGACCTTGGCCTGGATTTCTGACTCTGCTACTGCCTAACGATTCTGTACCTCTGCCGTCCTCCTGGTTTATGACTCTGACCTTGGCCTGAATTTGCCTCTGATATTGCTTGCCGTTTTTTGTACCTTTGCTGCCCGCCTGGTTAAGACTCGGATTCCTGACTATGCTTTTGGTCCCGTTTTTTTAAACCCTCTCTGGCGACCGTCCTGCTCTGGCCCGCTGCTCATATTCAGCCAGCGCCTCCTGGGCTCTGCTGTAAATCCAGATCCCTGTGTAGAGGTAAAGGGTATCGGGGTTGCTCGGGGTGCTGTCTTACTGCAGCCCAGACTTGCAGGCGGACGTCACATTATATCTGCCCCCCCCCAAAAAAAATAGTTTTTATATACATATATCATATATATAAAAGCATTATCCCTGAACTTTTTTTTTCTCCCCTCTCCTGCCTGAGCTGATTAATTGGCTAAAGCACCTGTTAGGGTGGTTTCACATTAGTGTTTTTGTGCGCTGCGTTTCATGTGCACCGAAAAACGCGTGAAAAACGCATGACAACGCATCCTTTTTCCGACGCATGCACTTGACGTATGCGCTTAAAAGCGCAGCGTTTACACGTGTTCGTATGCGTTTTTTGCATGCGTTTGCGTTTTTATGCGCATGCGATCAAAGAAAATAAAAGGACAGATGAGAAAATCAATGATAAAAACACAACCAATGTGACACAAGTGGGCGGGTCTCATGAGATTACTGTAAATATACCATTGCAGAGAAGAAATCCTCCCATTTTGCTCCTGTCTCCTGCGTCAAGATGGATCTTCAAATGGACAGTTTGTACCGCAATCTTGATTTGGATCTTGGCTTGTTTTTGCTTTTGTAGTAGCTTGTGACGAAGAACAGAAGAGAAAAAGACGGAGAAGACGATTTTGGCGACACCCTATTGTGGAAGTCAAGGAGAGCTTTGGAGCTTACCACTCTTTATTCACCGAGCTAAATAACAATCCAGACAAATATTACGACTACACGAGGATGTGTCAAGACAGTTTTTATTATTTGCTTTGACGCGTTGAAGGAGCCATCACCAGGCAGGATACCCAGCTCCGGAGAGCGATTCCTGCTGAGGAGCATCTGTTGGTGACACTACGGTACGTAATATTTCAAACTAAATGCCTCTGATAATTATTATTGTTTGGCAATATACTTATTTTTTTATTTTGCTTTTTATTAGATTTCTGGCAACTGGAGAGACATTAACATCGCTCCATTTTCAGTACCGGATAGGAATTTCAACAATTTCTGGGATTGTTGCAGACACCTGCCGGGCTTTGTGGGACGTTCTTCATGGTGAATTTTTACCAATACCCACCCCGGAAATATGGAAGGACAATGCTGCCAAATTCCAAGAATTTTGTGATTTTCCCAATTGTATTGGAGCAGTAGATGGCAAACATATCCGGATTACCAAACCGGCAAGAACTGGATCTCAGTACTTCAATTATAAAAAATATTTTTCAATAGTGCTCATGGCCATTGCCGGTGCGGACTGCAGCTTTGTGGCCGTGGACATCAGATCATTTGGACGTGCGAATGATTCTAGAGCATTTAAAGACTCAGACATGGGCCAACGATTATATCTGAATAATTTCAATTTTCCTCAGCCACAACCACTTCCCAACACTGAAGGACCTGCAATGCCATTTGTTGTGGTTGGGGATGAGGCCTTTCAGATGTGCGCTAATCTCCTTAAACCATATTCTAGTCGTGACTTGGAGCATACTAAAAGGATTTTTAACTACAGACTGTCCAGGGCAAGAAGAACTGTGGAGTGCGCCTTTGGTATCCTAGTCTCAAAATGGCACATTTTGCAAACATCAATTAATCTAAAAATTGAAACAGTGGATTTGGTGGTAAAGGCGTGTGTGGTTCTCCACAACTACATAATGGCTAAAGAGCAACCCAACGTTCAACTTGATGAACCTATTTCTAACCCATTGCCAGATTACCAGCAACACCCTCTGAGGTCAACAGTTGAAATAGGACAAATGAGGGATAGATTTGTGGCCTATTTTGTTTCCGATGTTGGGAGTTTGTCATGGCAAGATGAAATGGTATAGTGTTTGTGGCCTTATTATAGTAACTTTCAAGTGCTGTTCATAAAAAAACCTACAACCATTTTTGGTAATGTTGCCACCAATAAAGTACACTTTTTTTTAAACAAAAATTTCAATTTTATGTTTAATTAATCCTAGTGAAATTTTCCAACACTTGTGAAATTTTGAAAACTTATTTTGAAAAAAAAAATATCTAAAAATATCTAAAAATATCTAAAAAGGATTGTCTGTCTGCTGTCTCTAGCATCATGTCCTCCCTCTATCTGAAACTAAATCTCTCTAAAACTGAACTTCTTGTGTTTCTCCCCTCTACTAACCTCACTCTACCTAACATCGAAATAACCCTGGAGGGTTCAGCCATAACTCCCAAGCAGCATGCCCGCTGTCTTGGGGTCATATTCGACACTGAACTTTCCTTTACTCCGTACATCCGATCACTCAGTCGCTCTTGTCACCTGCATCTTAAAAACATCTCCAGAATCCGACCTTTTCTCACCTTTGAAACTGCTAAGACTCTTACTGTCGCTCTTATTCATTCTCGTCTGGACTACTGCAACTCTCTTCTGATCGGTCTCCCTCTTACCAAACTTTCTCCTCTCCAATCCATCTTGAATGCGGCAGCCAGGGTCATATTTCTGTCCAGCCGCTTCACCGATGCCTCCATCTTGTGCCAGTCATTACACTGGCTACCTATTCGCTACAGGGTCCAGTATAAACTCATCTCTCTCACCCACAAAGCTCTCCACTGTTCTGCACCGCCTTATATCTCCTCTCTCATCTCTGTCTATCGCCCTACACGTGCCCTCCGTTCTACAAATGACCTAAGACTAACATCCCCCGTAATCCGAACCTCGCACCTCCGTCTCCAAGACTTCTCTCGTGCTGCTCCAGCTCTCTGGAATGCACTTCCCCAGACGATCAGACTGATACCTAGCCCTGACCTATTCAAGCGCGCTTTGAAAACCCATTTCTTCAAACAAGCCTACCACATCAACTACTCAGCAAGCTAACTTTGCCCTGTTCCCTCCTTCCAAATATTATTCTGAATCTGCACCCTACTATTCATCTGTCTCCACACCCTTCATGCACATGATAACTGCACTTGATACTTGTCTATTGCACTTAAACACACGGGCTGATGACCGGATCATGCAGCTTTATATGAAAATCCCTATTATAATTGCCAGACCTGAATTAACAAGCATTTCTCACCTATTGTGTCCCCCCATTTCCTTGTAGATTGTAAGCTTGCGAGCAGGGACCTCACTCCTAATGTCACTGTTTGAATTGTCTTAACTTGTATTGAATTTATTGTCTGTACATGTCCCCGCTTAATTGTAAAGTGCTGCGGAATATGTTGGCGCTATATAAATAAAAATTATTATTATAAAAATTATTATTAAAAATGTACTATCCTGAGTGCAATATTGCCGACAACTGGCAAGGTGACCTGACCACTTCCTCTTTGTGTTGTTTTGGACACCTCATAGGTCAATGAAAGATACCTAAAGCTGGCGAGCTAAAAACAAAGAAAAGTTGAGGATTATATTGTACATTGGAGCTGACATTAAAATCTGAGGTGTCAAAAAACTTTTGTGTATACAGCGCACGGTGTGTTGCCGGCGACGGGAGAGTCAAAGAACAGTCATTTGTTGTGTAAAAAAAACCAAAATTTTTAATTTGTAAACATTATTAGTTTGAGTTTGGCGAAGGGGAGTTGCCAAGTATACTAGCCGGAACTTCCGGGATACTGGACGTTGAAACATTGGGAGGTGAAACATGGGAATGGAAAGACAAAGGGGTAGGTGATGCTGGAGGGGTTGATGGTGTAGGAGGAGATAGTGGAGATACATGGACAGTTCTCCTTTTTTTGGAACCGTGGCTCCGCTGTGTTTGGGTACACGGCCTGGTGGTGGGTGTGGTCAATGTACCCTGCGTCTGCGTGTGCTCGGTGTGGTGGGCTGGCCTGGTGGTGGTGGACCTACGCGCATGAACGGGAACCAGCGTCTGCTTGGTGTGGTGGGCTGGCCTGGTGGTGGTTGACCTGCACGCATGCCGGGACCCAGCGTCTACTCGGTGTGGTGGGTTGGCCTGGTGGTGGTGGACGTCCTTGCATGAACAGAACTCGGCGGACCGGTGTAGTGGCGGTCCCCAGCACCCGGCATTGTGTAGTGGTGTTGGGCGGCTGTGGGCATGGTGGTGGACGCACAATGATATGCAGCAGAACTCGGTATTATACTTGACAGCTGTGGTACTGGTGGAAAGGCTGCCGCTGCTGGTGGCTGCATGAACCGAGTCTGCTGCATAGCATTCACATATGCTGCATTGCAGGCCTGCATCACAGTAAGCTGGAGTTCCGGCGTTAGGTTTTCCGACATGCCCTTCTCTATAGCACTAAAGAAATGTCTTGCCGGTCTCTGGAGCTCGACTTTCAGTTGTTCAAGGCGTCGGGTGACATTGGCAAAACCAGTTTGCTCTGTGTCACCCAGCGCCTTGAAGCAATTCTGGAAGACCGTGCCCAAATGTATAAACTCGGGCATGAGTGGCCTGTCCGAGCCCCCCTGACGCTAGCGGGAAGAGCCATAAATAGGAGGGCCAGAGGACTCGGGCATGGGAAGACCGGATGGACCGGTTCTCCAGACTGTGCTGCAGGCCTACTTACCCCTTCGCTGTGGGATGCCTGGGACGGGTCCGATGGCATTTCATGAAGGACAGATCCTGATGCAGGTCCAGGTTCTAAGGTGCTGCAATGGGTTCTGTGAAAACAAAAGAAAATGAAAAATTACTACACAAAAAATTTCAATTTGAAATTCGCCAACTGCTGTGGAATACAACAAATCATGATTAGGTAATTAACACAACACAATGGAATCTAACAAGAAAATACTTACACTCTGCGAGCAAGGACCGGTCTCAGGAAGCTGAGGAGACGATGGTACTTATACTTCCTGGTCCTTGCCCCAGCACCGCTTCGAACCTGTCCCTCCTGCCTCAGGTCCCTATTGAAGCGGTCCTTCATGGAATGCCATCTAGTTTTGACTTTCTTCACTGTGAAAGGAACAAATAAAAAAATTAACAATAGCAATTTTGGATATGATAAAACAACCGTATGTGATGCAATAAACTCGCAGGAGTTCATCACATCACACACGGTTGTGTGATCACGGCCAACTCTATCACTGCAGCATAGTCATAATACTTGCGAAAGTCCTTTTGACCCCTAGCTGAGGCATTGTCCCATCCATCCCACAGCAATTTGACCACCTCGTTCCACAGCCGCTGTATCACCACTGCGTCGGAATGCAGAGGATCACGGTTGTCCCACAACGGAACTCGTTCATGGACAGATGTGATGAGGAGGTCGTTATTCACCTCCTCCTCCTCATCCCGCTGTGGAACCTATAATTGAAAAATAGACATGAGTGTTTGAATGATATAATAGTTTAACCCATTACTCACAAAGGGTGGTTTGCATGTAAATTCTTGGGACAATTTTTAAAATTATAACCAGTGTCCCTTTATGAGGTAATAACTCTGGAATGCTTCCATGGATACTGGTGATTCTGACATTTTTTTCTCGTGACTAGTGTTGAGCATTCCGATACCGCAAGTATCGGGTATCGGCCGATACTTGCTGTATCGGAATTCCGATACCGACTTCCGATATTTTTTCAATATCGGAATTCGGCATCGGAATCGGAAGTTCAGTTGATTGACGGCCTGACGTCATCATGATGCGCGGTGTGTGCGCATCATGATGCGCCGTCATTTCGGGCCTTCCGGGGGTCTCTGCCGGCCTGCCGGGGGGCTGTGCCGGCCTGCCGGGGGGCTGTGTGGACTGCCCGGGGTCTCTGCCGGCCTGCCGGGGGGCTGTGCCGGCCTGCCGGGGGGCTGTGCACCCTGTGGGGGTCTGTACCGGCCTGCCGGGGGGCTGTGCAAGTCCCTAGTCCCACACAGCAATGGCATAAAGTGAGACTAGGGACTTTTTTTTTTTTTAAGTGGCGGAGGAATACAGTGCGGAAGGATACCTACCTTCCGTCATTGGATTCCTGCAGCCCGTAGAGAACGGCAGCATCAGCTGATGCTGCAGTTCTCTACCCAAGATCGTCGTGGGACACACTCGTGGACTGCTTCGGATCGTGGGTGAGTATTTTTGTGGTTTGTTATGTTAATATTTATTCCGTAGACGACAATGGCTTCGGGGAACAATGTGACAAGTATTGGTAAGTATGTTACTCTATGTTATATGTACTGTATGTCTATGTATGTATTGTATGAATGTATTGTATGTATGTAGTATATATGTGGTATGTATGTAGCATGTAGTATGTATGTAGCATGCATGTAGCATGTAGTATGTATGTAGCATGCATGTAGTATATATGTAGTATGTATGTAGCATGCATGTAGTATATATGTAGCATGCATGTAGTATGTATGTGGTATGTATGTAGTATATATGTAGTATGTATGTAGTATATATGTAGCATGTATGTAGCATGCATGTAGCATGTAGTATGTATGTAGCATGCATGTAGTATATATGTAGTATGTATGTAGCATGCATGTAGTATATATGTAGTATGTATGTAGTATATATGTAGCATGCATGTAGCATGTAGTATGTATGTAGCATGCATGTAGTATATATGTAGTATGTATGTAGCATGCATGTAGTATATATGTAGCATGCATGTAGTATATATGTAGCATGTATGTAGTATATATGTAGCATGCATGTAGCATGTAGTATGTATGTAGCATGCATGTAGTATATATGTAGTATGTATGTAGCATGCATGTAGTATATATGTAGCATGCATGTAGTATATATGTAGTATGTATGTAGTATATATGTAGCATGTATGTAGTATGTATGTAGCATGCATGTAGCATGTAGTATGTATGTAGCATGCATGTAGTATGTATGTAGCATGCATGTAGTATATATGTAGTATGTATGTAGCATGTATGTAGTATGTATGTAGCATGCATGTAGTATATATGTAGTATGTATGTTGCATGTAGTATGAATGTAGCATGTATGTAGTATGTAGTATGAATGTAGCATGTATGTAGTATGTAGTATGAATGTAGCATGTAATTTTTTTTTTTTTTTTTTTTTACATTTAACACATTAGCCGGATGATGGGACTACTACTGTCCCATCATTGGCTAATGTGTCAATCACTGTCATGGTAGCAGGCATCGCCAGATGGGACTTGTAGTCCCATCGGACGATGCCTGCACAGACCCCCGGAGCCTGCACAGACCACCGGCAGGCCGGCACAGCCCCCCGGCAGGCCGGCACAGCCCCCCGGAGCCTGCACAGACCACCGGCAGGCCGGCACAGACCACCGGAGCCTGCACAGACCCCCTGGCAGGCCGGCACAGCCCCCCGGCAGGCCGGCACAGCCCCCCGGAGCCTGCACAGACCACCGGCAGGCCGGCACAGACCACCGGAGCCTGCACAGACCCCCTGGCAGGCCGGCACAGCCCCCCGGCAGGCCGGCACAGCCCCCCGGCAGGCCGGCACAGCCCCCCGGAGCCTGCACAGACCACCGGCAGGCCGGCACAGACCACCGGAGCCTGCACAGACCCCCTGGCAGGCCGGCACAGCCCCCCGAAAGGCCCGTACAGACCCCAGAGAGGCTGTACAAGGGCAGGAAAGGGTTTTTCTTATTCCGATACCGGAAGTCCCATAGACTTGAATGGGACTTCCGGTATCGGAATCGGCGATACCGATACTTTTTTTAAAGATCGGCCGATACCATCCGATACGATACTTTGAAGTATCGGATGGTATCGCTCAACTCTACTCGTGACATATTGTACTTCATGAGTGGTAAAATTGCATTCATTTCATTTTTCCTGAACTGGTGATAACGGGCGGTTAGATTTAGAGCGGGTTTTTATTTTTGACAGCTATTGCACAATAAAAGACGGTTTTTATTGTAAAAATATTTTCTGCAGCACCATATTTTGACAGCTAGAATTTTCACATATTTTGACCCATCGAGTCATGTGAGGTCTCATTTTTTTGGCATCACTTGATTCTGTGAGCTATAAGTTTTTCTTGTTTTTGCTGATTATATGCTGTGTTATGGCTCTTATTTCAGGACAAGATGATGTTTTCTGCGGTACCATGGTTATTTATATTCCTCTTTTTGATTGAGCAATATAGCACTTTTTTATGATAATCTTTTTGTTTGTAATTTTTTTTATTTCTTTGTAACGTGGTTCGCTAAAGGGGTTAACTAACGTGCCAGTTTTATAGGGCGTGTCGTTACGGAAGGGACGATAATGGCGATCTGTCACAGGCACTGCTGCAGGCTTCCTCATGGGGTTAAAAAAGGGAAAAAAAATACATGCCGTGTTGCCACTGATGCTCGGCCCCGAGTTGGCTGCTCCTGTCCTTCCTCACCACTTGAAGACTTCTGTGAGGAAAAAGTAATTTTAGTGTTTTATGTTTTTTAAATTTTCAAAAAAAGAATCTATTGTGGAATAATTTTTTTTTTTAATTTATTTTGCAATTTATTTTATTTAGACCCTTTTTCTAAACAATTTTTTTGACACTGTCACATACAGTGTCATAGGGGGTCATGTGACAGATCGCTGATCTGTCACATCACACATCAATGTGACAGAGCAGCGATCTGTCACAGACTCCGCTGCAGGCTCCCTCATGGGGTTAAAAAAGCCAAAAAAAATACTTACACGCTGTGTTGCCACCGATGCTCAGCCCCGAGTTGGCTGCTCCTGTCCTTCCTCACCACTTGAAGAGCTCTGTGAAGGAAAAATAAAAATTTTACACATGTGTAGAAGTGACAGTGAATACTTTGGAACAGTTGATAATGTACTCACTTCACTTGGTTGTCCACTGTGGGAATTATCACTGTTTGATGCCATGATCCTCCTGAATTCTGCAAGAATAAAATTAAACCAGAAAAAAAATCAAGATACTGCACAGCAAAAAAAAAAAAAATTAAAACATCAGCTGGTATACTTACATGTCCCAAGGCTGTGCTTGCGTCTCCAGAGTCAACAGAATAGTGAAGGAAAAACAATACCCACCCACAATATTTATGTATTTTTTGGGGGGTTGGTCTAGACAGTCCCTGCTCAGACAACGCAAGCGCACGCTAATGCAGTCGAGCGCATGTCAATGCACACATAAGCGCTCCCATAGATGTTTATGTGGTTTTTTGGCGCACTCCTTGCGCAAGAGTGCGCATGCGTTTTTCGACTAAAAATTGGCGCCAGAAAAATGCAACATGTTGCGTTTGGCGCCACACGACGCACTCGCCCAGACAACGCATGCGCTGCAAAATGCATACGAATGCATGCAAACGCAAGTCCTTGCACCCCACATGCTAATGTGAAACCACCATTACCTGCTTCAGTGCACAGCCTGGAGCAGCACTTTCATCCTCCTACACAAGTATGCTGCAGTCTGGAGACGTCAGGGAAAACGTCGGATGTCAGAGATCCACAGTCCTGGCACATCGGCTCCTGGGCAGCTCTGGTCAAACCTGCCCGGGGGCTCAGGTATTGCCCCCAATGTGGCTAAAGTTTTGTTACCTGTCTCTCTCTCTTTTTGTAAGAAATCTCTGTACTTGAAAGTTTATATGGATAGTGGTTCTGAGGGAAATTTCATGGATTCTTTGGTTGCCAGGAATCTGGGTGTACCGTTACTGAGGCTGAATGCCCCTATTAAAACCACTGCTATCAATGGCACATCTATTATTCAGGGTGGAGTGGAATTCGTTACTCCAGGAATAGCTATGTCAGTGGGGGCATTACATACTGAACATATCTCATTTTTTGTGGTTGATGATTTATCAGTCGCAGTTGTCTTAGGTATGCCGTGGCTACACAAGCACAATCCTGTCATTGACTGGCACCTTGCTGATATTGTGCGCTGCAGTCCACACTGTCAGGATAACTGCATATTGCTAGCAGTGAACCAGATTAATGTTACAACCCCCTTCATACCTTATGCCTTCAGGGACAATGAGGATGTCTTTTCTAAAGTGGAATCTGAGAAATTACCCCCTCATAGAGAATATGATTGCCCTATAGACTGGAGGGCACTGTACTGCATAAGGAAAGTGCCCCTGACTAATTGAGCTGGCCCACCCATGTTGCTTTGGGGCAGGTATTTAGTATTGTAGGGCCAATGGGGATTAGGAAGGGGTTAGTACAGCCCCTTCCTGTAGTTATATAGCACCAGTCACCAGGCCGCCCTCCCTCTTTCTCATGGCAGCTAATCCTGGAAGTGCTTGTCGAGCACTGTCTGGCGGTATTATGGCAGACCCTCTAATGGAGGCCCTGCGATTGCGCGTGCTGCAAGAGGGAGAGTCCTGGCTGCATAGTTTCCTGGCGGGGATTGACACTCACCTAGCATCCCCACGGGCTGCGGCTTCTCTGGGGGCACCTGGTCCTGGCGCGGCTTCACCGCGGTCGGGTCCGGCCGCCGCCGCGGTGGTACAGGAGGATCAGCCGGCGGCGGTGGGGGTGAGTGGAGGCAGGCGGTCCGAGCGTCGATCCCGCCCTCCTTTAAGGCTGCGCGATGCCTCGCCGGCGCTGGCTGGGGTTTCCCGGCGGCGCGCGGCTAGGCGGAAGTCGCCGCCCCCAGACTTCCGGTCCAGGGACACAGATCGTGCAGCGGCGCCTGCACGTGGGAAAAAGAGGCGCAGGTCCAGGGTTAGGGAGGCGGAGGGTCCCGGGCAAGCGAGCGGCATATTGGCGGTGGTTGGGAGGGATCAGGGCCAGTCGGCACGGGGGAGTAATTTGGTTGGGGACGTGGGAACAATAATGGGAGGGAGGCACAGTGCGTCCTCCTCTGGGTCAACCGAGGACCAGGTCATTGAGCAGCCCATTGCGCCCAGGGTGGAGGAACGGGGGGGCAGTGTGTCCCAGATTACTTTGGCGGGGGTTCAGGCATCCTCTCCTCTCGTAGGGTTGTGTGTGCCGAGCACTACAGTGCTTGCTCCTGCGCCGCAGGGTGGTGGCGTTCAAGGGGATGTCGGTTTGGGCCAGACTTCGGCTACTGCCGTAGCCGGTGATAGCAGGGAGACTTCCGTGGCTGCTCCAGTGGCTGATTACCCCCCCGAAAGGGAGGCGAGGCAGGCGTAGACGCCGGGGATTCTCCTCCTCCTCTTCCACTTACTCATCATCCCCGCAGACGCGTCGGCACGGGCACCACGCATCGCAGCGTCGCCATAAGAAATCAAGGCACTCTGGCCGCAGAGCGTCCTCTCGTGGTCGTCACCGTCCCCGGTCCTCGAGACGTGGCTCTCCATCTTCATTGTCAGAGGTGTCCAGCGCGTCTGTGAGTCCCGAGCTGATCCGTGGTCCTCCTCCCGAGCGTCGGGAGTCGAGGGCTCGATCAAGGACTTTCAGCCTAGTTGAGACGGGCGCGACTCCCGAGGCTACAAGTCACGGCATCAACGTTCTGGCGGGTCATCCGGGAGCTGGAGTTCCTCCATCTATGGGAGTCCCTCCTCCAACAGTGAATCCGGGTGAGTGTTCCCTGTTGGGATCTTCAAGTGTGGATAACGCAGCTATGATATCGGTTTTGCGAGCGTTGATAGGGCAATTGCCCCCTACGGCTGGCACAGCAACGGAGTGTCAAAAGGTGGATTCCCCGTTAGCAGGGGTGTATAAGGATACCATGTTTTGTGGGGTTAGTGCGCTAGGGTCGCACATTGATGATGATACCAAAAAGAAGATTTGGAGTAATGATTATATAGATATTTGGTCGCTGGTCTCGGTGGACCAGCACACCGTGGATAAAGAAAGGAGGTCGGTTGAGAGGTTTTCAGAGAGAGTTCGTCCCAAGGTGGCTAAGACTATGAATAATTGGTTGCAAGCTTTCGCTGTACTGGGTTGCATCATGGGGCTGAAGCATCCGAGCCGCTGCTCCGAGCTGTTTATTTACCAGGATATGATTTACAATTCATATAAGGCTCATGGGGGATCGGCTTGGTGGAAGTACGATGAGGAATTCAGGAGGCGTTTAGCCCTTCACCCGGAAATTGGCTGGGGGGTGAAGGCGACTGAGGTGTGGCTGCGCCTTATGATGACTCAGAAGCAGTATCCCTTTCCGTCAGCGGCTGCTGGACAAGGATCAACAGGTTCCGGTTCAGTAGTCGTGCGGAGACCGGGTACCTGTTGGTTGTTCAATGAGGGACATTGTCGTTTTTACGGCCTCTGCAAATTCCGACATGAATGTTCGGCATGTGGAGGACCCCACCCGGCTTCCAGGTGTTCCCGGAAGCTGCCAGTCAAGCCGCAGCAACCTGAGAGGAAAGACGCCGGTGAACGTGGTCGCGATGGAGCCATGGTTGGACCGTTATCATAATAAGGAGACTGCAGGTATGCTGCGTTTTGGTTTTTCAGAAGGTTTTTTCATCCCTTTTAAATTGCATAGGTCCCTCGGTTTTGCGTCAAATTTGAAGTCTGCTCGGGAACACCCGGAGGTCCTGGTGGCGAAAGTGCAGAAGGAGGTAGCGTTGGGTAGAATGGCTGGTCCATTTGTATCCCCGTCTTTTCAGGATTTTTAGAGTATCACCGTTGGGAGTGGTGCCGTAGAAAGACCCAGGTTCCTTTCGTTTGATTCACCATTTGTCTCACCCGAAGGGGTCTTCGGTGAATGATGGTATTTCCCCTGAGGATGCGTCAGTATCGTATGCATCTTTTGACAGGGCTGTGGCTTTGGTCAGGGACGCGGGTAATGGAGCCTGGTTGGCGAAGTCTGATATTGATTTGGCGTTTCGTTTGCTTCCGGTGCACCCGGACTGTTTTCATTTGTTGGGTTGTCAAGTAGAAGGAGAGTTTTATTTTGACATGTGTCTTCCCATGGGATGTTCTATTCCGTGTTATTATTTTGAACTTTTTAGTTCATTTTGGAATGGGTGGTGAGATGGGAGTCTGGAATGAGGTCTGTCACTCATTACTTGGATGATTTCCTTTTTGTCGGCCCCAAGGACTCAGAGGTGTGCAGCACTTTGCTTTCAACATTCACGTCTATTGCGCGGACCTTTGGTGTACCTTTGTCACCAGAGAAGACCATCGGTCCGGTTCAAACCTTGTTGTTTTTAGGCATTGAAATTGATACGGTGGCAATGGTGTATCGATTGCCAGGCGACAAGATTCAGAAGTTGGTCTCGTTGATTGAGGGTTTCATGTCTGTTCGGAAGGTTACACTGTTGCAGATGCAATCACTGTTGGGATAGTTGGTTTTTGCGAGCAGAGTCATGTCGGTAGGTAGGGCATTTTCACGTCGGCAGTCATTGGCTACGAAAGGGGCCTCCAGCCCGCACCACAGGGTGCGGGTGACGAGGGCCATGAAGGCGGATTTGGAGGTGTGGCTCTCTTTTTTGCAAACATTAAACGGGCATACTTGCTTTATGTTACCATGCCGGACGGCACAGGATTTGCTTTTGTTTACATCAGTGGATGGTGTCATTGGTTTCACGGCAGGTTTTGGGAACCGTCTGTGCGGGAGACTTGGCCGGAGTTTTGGACCAGGTTGGGTTTTGATCGTGACAGGACCCTGTGCGAGATTTTTCAATTGTTGTATTGATTGAGTTATGGGGCAATTTGCTGTGCAATCAGGAGATTCATTGGAAGACAATTACTCCAGGGGTGTCTCGCTGTCTCAATCATATGTCGTCTAGGTCTCCGCCGGTCTTGGGCCTTCTTCGTAGATTGGCTTTGCTCTGTTTGAAATTCAACATTTGGCTCCAGGGCTCAATTGGTACAAGGCCCTGATGTTTTGTTGCTTAACTTTTCTGATTCTTCTGACCTCCTTGGTCAGCTCATAGGTATAGCAGGTAAAGTTTGCAGTTCTGCGTTTGAAGCGGCTCTTGTGTCCGCTGCTTTTGGACTGGCATTTTTCGGAGCCTTACGGGTAGGGGAGTTGGTTCCACGTTCGAAGCTTGATTTGTGGTGTGGTTTGCGGTTTGAGGACGTGGTTTTCTTGGAAGAGTCCGTGCGCGTGAGAATACGTAAATCGAAGACTGATCCTTTGGGTAGGGGTTCCTGGGTTCTGCTGCGTGCTGCTAGATTCCTGTTGTGCCTGGTTGCTTTACTTCGGTCGTATGTAGCTGTTAGGACCGGAGGTAGTTTTTTCTTTTCGCATGCAGATGGTTTACCTTTAACTAGGTATCAATTTCAGGCTGTGTTTAATAGATGCTTGAAGGGGTTAGGAGTTCCAGCTGGTGAGTATGGCACTCATTCTTTTCGCATTGGGGCAGCTACGGAGGCGGCAAATGAGGGTCTTCCTGATGCCGAAGTTCAAAGGATAGGGAGGTGGAAGTCGGCATGCGTTGCTCGTTACATTCGTCCGGATTTGTTATATTAACAATTTCTTTTTCCGCAGATTCCGTCAGACCGACTGTATGGTTGCTGGGACATTCCTACATCTTCTGGGCGGCGCAACGAGCTGAGTGTCGCCCAGGTGGACGGCACCTTGGATTTCGGGACGTAGCGTTTATGTGGAGAGGCATTAGGGGCCTGCAGTGCCCGCAAGTTTTACCTGAGGTGGTTTCGATTGCAAGGGGAGCTCGGGGGCCGAGCATTCTGGTGCTACATGCGGGGGGTAACGATCTTTGCTCGTACAAGGTGGCGGAGCTTTTGACTATGATGCGGGCTGATATGGAACGCTTTCATAGTTTTTTCCAGGAATTGGTGCTGGTTTGGTCAGAGATTGTCCCGAGGGCGGTGTGGCAAGGGGCTCGAGATGGTATGGCAGTTGAGCGCACGAGGAGGTCTATCAATGCCCGTATCTCTAAGTTTGTGCGTGAGAAATTCGGTGTGGTTGTTCGTCACAGACAACTGGAAGGAAATAACAGTGCCCTGCTAAGGCCTGACGGGGTGCAATTGGACGACATCGGGCTCGATATCTTCTTATCCGGTTTGCAGGATGGGGTAGAGCAAGCTTTGTTATTGATGGGTGGGGTCGGAGTCCTGTTTAGAAAACAGGATCCTCTGTGGCGGTGTAAGAAGGAATGGCACAAAGCTACGGCTCGCTGGCTGACTTGCCTGCGATTACAGAGCAGGGCATTTGCGGCGAGTGTGTGTTAAGAGAAGCTAAGTGCCTCTAAAATGGTTGTTTGAGATACATTCAATAAAGCTGTGACCGACCTTCACCCATCATTTGGTTTCCGTGTTTGATTTATTAATGGTTAAGTGGGGTAGAGGAAATGCTATTGGGGTTCTAGCCCTGAGTCACAACAGTCTGGAGGGCACTGTACTGCATAAGGAAAGTGCCCCTGACTGGGGTGCCTTTCCTCCCCTCCCCTTAGGGTTAATTGAGCTTGCCCACCCATGTTGCTTTGGGGCAGGTATTTAGTATTGTAGGGCCAATGGGGATTAGGAAGGGGTTAGTACAGCCCCTTCCTGTAGTTATATAGCACCAGTCACCAGGCCGCCCTCCCTCTTTCTCATGGCAGCTAATCCTGGAAGTGCTTGTCCCACCCTCCCTCCCTTTTGTATGATTGTTTACTAATGTTTATTCTATTCTGTTTTGTAGTTTCAAGTCACAGCGGTGTAAGAAGGAATGGCACAAAGCTACGGCTCGCTGGCTGACTTGCCTGCGATTACAGAGCAGGGCATTTGCGGCGAGTGTGTGTTAAGAGAAGCTAAGTGCCTCTAAAATGGTTGTTTGAGATACATTCAATAAAGCTGTGACCGACCTTCAACCATCATTTGGTTTCCGTGTTTGATTTATTAATGGTTAAGTGGGGTAGAGGAAATGCTATTGGGGTTCTAGCCCTGAGTCACAACAGTCTTGATTCCGGATGCCCATCTACCAAAGGGAAGAATATTTAATCTCTCCGGTCCAGAGCGTCAGGCCATGAATAACTACATAGCAGAAAGTTTATAAAAAGGTTTTATTAGACCGTCCACTTCACCAGTTGGGGCCGGGTTCTTTTTTGTGGAAAAAAAAGATGGGGGTCTCAGACCTTGCATTGATTACTGGGAATTAAACGCAATCACTGTAAAGAACCAGTATCCGCTTCCACTCATCCCTGATCTTTTTAATCAGCTTATGGGAGCCCGTTGGTTTATTAAACTTGACCTCCGGGGGGCATATAATCTAGTCCGCATAAGAGAGGGAGATGAGTGGAAAACCGCGTTTAACACCCCCCCTTGGCCACTTTGAATACCTCGTAATGCCGTTCGGACTCAGCAACGCACCTGCCGTGTTTCAACATTTTGTAAATGATATTTTCAGAGACATTTGTGGGGTGTATGTAGTCGTGTATTTGGATGACATCTTGATTTACTCTGCTGACCCTGTGACACATGCCCAGCACGTCTGTTCTGTGCTCCAAAGACTATGGGAACATTTTTTATTTGATAAACTAGAAAAATGTGTTTTTTTTGCTGAGGAGGTACAGTTTCTGGGGTACATGGTCTCAGGCAAAGGTTTCCGCATGGATCCTGCCAAGATCCAACCCATTAAAGCATGGGTAAAACCCAAATCGCTAAAAGCACTGCAGCGATTGTTAGGCTAATTTCACACATCCGGCTTTTTGAATCTGGCATGATGCAGCGAAATTTGGAACAACCGGATCCGGCACCGTATCCGGTTTTGTCCCATAGAGTTGTATTGTCGCCGCACCGTGCCGGATGGGTATGCGGCGCATCCGGTTATTTCCGGATACGGCAAAAATGTGCCCTCCGGCGTCTGCAAAAAAACATTCCCTGCAACGTTTTTCCCAGACACTGTGAGATTTAACCCCACAAGTGCCCGGAAAGCGCAAGTTCTCGTTCTCTCTCTCGTTCTGTCTCTCGTTCTCTCTCTCTTTCTCTTTCTCTCTCTCTTTCTCTCTCTTGTTCTCTCTCTCGTTTTCTCTCGTTCTCTCTCTCCTTTCTTTGATTTCTTTGTCTGCCTCGCTCGTCCCCCGCTCTCTCCAGATGGCTCTCGTCGCTGCGGCTCCGCTCTCTACAGCTGGCTCTCGTCCCCCGGTGCTGCAGCTCCTTTAAATATTATCCAAGCCACATCAGGCGATGCATCCACATCCGATGTCAGCGCTACAGGCTGGATCCGGCGGCACGGCTTTTCGCCGCACGCCGCCGGAACCCCTAAATTACCTAATGTTTTCCACAAATCTATCCTCAAGTTGTACCGCTCTCCAATCCATCCTGTCCAGTCCCCTCCTCCTCCAGTTTTGGTCAGGGGCACCTTGGAATACGAAGTTCAGGGTGTTCTTGACTCCCGCTTAGTGAGAGGTACCGTGCAGTACCTGGTTGTTGTGAGTTCATTTTCCCCTCCACCACTGAGGCCCGATGAACTCCCTCTTCTGGTAAAGAAGGGTAGTGAGCCTGATTATCAAGCACCTGAGACTAATGATGATGACTGGCTGAGTGGAGTTACTGACTGGATATAAGGCCGCCGACGCCCTTCTGCCCTGCGGGTGATTTCCCTGAGGGATCCTTGGAGACCAGTCTGAATTCCTGCTCTTCTAAAGCTAAGTTTTCTGCTCAGCTTTTTGCATTTGTGCTTTGACTTTGTTTTTGCTTTGTTTTTCTGGATTTCTGCCATTCGCTGCTGTGGTGTGCTGAATTCCTTTAGCTGTCTTCAGAAAATACCTGAGTGCTGATATAGTTTTTGAAGCCTAGCTGCTTCAGGGTCTTTTTCCATATCAGCCTGTTGGCTTATGTCTTTGATAGGGTTTTGGCAGATTGCAGACAGCAACCTTCCTTTCCTGTCCTGTTTAGTTAGCTTGGGCCCCATCGTTTGCTCAGCCTATATTTCTATCTTTGTGAGTGTTTTTTCATCTTCCTTCACCGTCATTATATGTTGGAGGCTGCCTTTTGCTTTGGGGTCTGCTCTGGGGCAGTTTAGATTTCCTTTTCTGTCTTTAGGCTATTTATCTCTCCGGCTGTGATCGAGGGGTCTAGGGCTCCGTAGGAACCCCACACGGCTACTGCTAGTTGTGTTGATAGGTTCAGGGGTCTGCAATCTGATAGTTGCCAACTTCTCTGGTTTTCTGGACGTAGCTTCTATTTTTGTGCCTGCCTCCTACGGTGACTCTATCATAACAGAATCACCCGCCATACCGCAGATCCTAGGGTACTCAATAGCAGGAAAGAATTGTAAAAAAAAAAAAAAAAAGTGTGTATATTTTTTCCTCTATATCTCTGAGGCCGTAGTGGGAATTTTTTTTTCTCTCAATGGAGATAAAGCAATTGTCTAATCGTGTGGAGCAGCTCGCTGCGGAAGTGCGGGGAATTTCCGCCTACCTTGCTCATTCACATGCTGCTGAACCAAAGATTCCTACACCTGAAGTATTTTTTGGGGATCGGTCTAAATTTTTGAATTTCAAAAATAATTGTAAATTATTTTTTGCCTTGAAGCCTAACTCGTCAGGGAGCTCTGTGCAGCAGGTTAAAATTGTCATCTCTTTGCTGCGTGGCGATCCCCAGGATTGGGCATTTTCTTTGAAACCAGATGATCCTATTCTGACTAATGTGAATGCATTTTTTCAAGCCTTGGGGTTGTTGTATGACGAACCTAATGCTATTGATCAGGCTGAAAAGACCCTGCTGGCATTGAACCAGGGTCGAGATTCTGCAGAATTGTACTGTCAAAAATTCCGAACGTGGGCGGTACTTACTACCTGGAATGATAATGCCTTGGCTGCTCTCTTTCGGAAGGGTTTGTCAGAAGCCGTAAAAGATACTATGGTGGGATTTCCTGTTCCCTCTGGTCTGGACGATTCTATGCCATTAGCCATTCAGGTTGATCGGCGTTTGCGTGAACGCAGGATTGCACGAGAGGTGTTGCCACCAGTTGAACAGGTGTCTGAACCTATGCAATGTGACAGAGTTTTGTCCAGAGAGCAGCGTCAGGAGTTCAGAAGGCGTAATAAGTTGTGTTTTTTCTGTGGAGATGCCTCGCATATTATTTCTGTCTGTCCTAAACGAGAGAAAAGCTTTGCACACACGATTTCTGTTGGTGGTGTTCAACCTAAGTTTCTTCTGGCTATTACTCTGATCTGCTCCCTGTCCACATTTTCCGCCAAGGCTTTTGTGGATTCGGGAGCAGCCCTAAACCTAATGGACTTGGATTTTGCTAAACGTTGTGGATTTCCGATGACACCCCTGCAGACGCCTATCCCTTTGAGGGGGATTGGTGCTACTCCTTTTGCGAAAAATAAACCTCAGTTTTGGACCCAGGTGGTAATGCGGGTCGCCCCAGACCATCAAGAAAATTGCAGATTTTTGGTGTTGCATAATCTGCATGATACCATTGTTCTGGGGTTTCCCTGGTTACAATTTCATAATCCAGTTCTGGATTGGAAATCTGTGTCTGTGGTGAGTTGGGGTTGTCGGTGTGCCTTTAGTGAGGCTCCGGTGTTTTCCACCTCTCCTCAGTCGCATGATGTTCCTGACTATTTGGCGGACTTTTATGATGTATTTAGTGAGAATGAGTCTGCGTCTCTGCCTCCTCATAGGAGTTATGACTGTGCAATTGAACTGAGCCCAGGGTGTAAATTTCCCAAGGGTCGGCTCTTCAATTTATCGGTACCCGAGCACGAGGCTATGCGATCCTATATTAAGGAGGCGTTGGAGAAGGGTCATATTAGACCATCCTCGTCACCCTTAGGTGCCGGGTTTTTTTTTGTAGCCAAAAAGGATGGATCATTAAGACCTTGTAGTGATTATAGTGCCCTCAACAAAATTACTGTTAAATATCAGTATCCGTTACCCCTGATTTCGGATCTATTCTCTAGAGTTAAAGGTGCTTGCTGGTTTACCAAGCTTGACCTCAGTGGGGCGTATAATCTTATTCGCATTAAGCATGGGGATGAATGGAAGACGGCGTTTAATACTCCGGAGGGACATTTTGAGTACCTGGTGATGCCTTTTGGGCTCACTAATGCCCCTTCTGTCTTCCAGTGCTTCATGAACGATATTTTCCGAGATTTTGTCGATACATTTTTGATTATCTATCTGGATGATATTTTGATCTTCTCCAAGGATTGGGATTCTCATGTGGAACATATTCGGACTGTGTTTCGGATCTTGAGGGAGAATTCCCTGTATGTCAAAGGATCTAAATGCCTTTTTGGAGTACAGAGGATTTCTTTTTTGGGATTTATTTTGTCTCCGTCAACTATTGAAATGGACCCAGCCAAGGTACAGGCCATTTACGATTGGGTTCAGCCCACTTCTTTGAAGGCCCTCCAGAAGTTTTTGGGTTTTGCTAATTTTTATCGGAAATTTATAGCAAAATTTTCTAGTATTGCCAAGCCATTGACTGATTTGACTAAGAAGGGTGCTGATGTGTTAAATTGGTCTCCAGAGGCTGTTTCTTCCTTTCAGGAGCTGAAGCGAAGATTCACCTCCGCCCCGGTTTTGCGGCAACCTGATGTCTCACTTCCGTTCCAGGTAGAGGTGGATGCTTCTGAGATTGGTGCAGGAGCTGTTTTGTCCCAAAGGGATCCTGTAACATCTAAAATGAATCCCTGTGCTTTCTTTTCCTGAAAGTTCTCTCCATCTGAACGTAACTATGATGTGGGGAATCGGGAACTGTTGGCCATGAAATGGGCATTTGAGGAGTGGAGACATTGGTTGGAGGGAGCTAAGCATCAAGTCGTGGTCCTCACTGACCACAAGAATTTGATTTATCTAGAGTCGGCTAAGCGCTTGAACCCTAGACAGGCTAGGTGGGCCTTGTTTTTTACACGTTTTGATTTTGTGGTTTCTTTTCTTCCTGGAACTAAGAATGTCAAGGCAGACGCCCTCTCTAGGAGCTTCTTTGCTGATTCTCCTGTGGTGACCAAGCCTGCTACCATCTTAGGCGAAGGGGTAGTTCTTTCTGCCATCTCGCCCGATTTGAGACGTGCTCTAGAAGAGTTCCAGGAGGACAAACCTGAGCATTGTCCCAGTGGAAAGTTGTATGTTCCTGACCAGTGGAAGAAGAGAGGAAGAGAGTGATGTCTGAAGTTCATTGCTCTGCTTTGGCTGGTCATCCAGGTATTTTTGGTACTAGAGATCTGGTGAGTCGGTCTTTTTGGTGGCCCCCCTTGTCTCGTGATGTCAGGAATGTTGTGCAGTCCTGTGGGACTTGCTCCCAGTTTAAATCGTGTTCTCGCTCTAGTGGATTGTTGATGCCTTTGCCTGTCCCCAAGAGGCCATGGACCCATATTTCAATGGATTTCATCTCTGATATGCCTGTCTCTCAAAGGATGACTGTTATTTGGGTGATTTGTGATAGGTTCTCTAAGATGGTTCATCTTGTACCACTCCCTAAGTTGCCGTCTTCCTCTGAGTTGGTGCCCCTGTTTTTGCAACAGGTGGTTCGCTTGCACGGGATTCCTGAGAACATTGTATCTGACAGAGGAGTTCACTTTGTGTCTAGATTTTGGAGAACTTTCTGTTCCAAGCTGGGAATTCAGTTGTCCTTCTCCTCTGCTTTTCACCCTCAGACCAATGGGCAGACAGAGAGAACAAACCAGACCTTGGAGTCGTATTTGAGATGTTTTATTTCCGCTGATCAGGATGATTGGGTTTCATTTTTGCCCTTGGCCGAATTTGCTTTAAATAATAGAGCTAGTTCTGCCACTTTGATGTCACCTTTTTTTTGTAACTTTGGGTTTCATCCTCGATTTTCTTCAGGGCAGGTTGAGCCCTCTGCCTGCCCAGGTGTTGACACTGTGGTGGAGAGAATGCACCAGATCTGGGACCAAGTGGTGGATAAGTTATCTCTCTCCCAGGAAAAGGCCCAGCGGTTTTCCAACCGACATAGGACCATTGGTCCCCAGTTTAAGGTTGGTGATATGGTGTGGTTATCATCAAAAAATATTGCTATGAAAGTGGCTTCTCCTAAGTTTAAGCCTAGATTTATTGGACCTTACAAGATTTTGGAGATTATTAATCCGGTCTCTTTTCGTTTGGCTCTTCCTGTCACATTTAAAATCCATAATGTGTTCCATAAGTCTTTGTTGAAGAGGTTTGTTGAACCTGTTGTTCCGGGGGTGGCACCTCCAGACCCTGCATTGGTTGAAGGTAACATGGAATATGAGGTAGAGAAAATACTGGATTCCCGTCTGGCTAGACGGAGACTCCAGTATTTGGTTAAGTGGAAGGGTTATGGTCAGGAGGATAATTCCTGGGTCTCTGCCTCTGATATTCATGCCAAAAGATTGCTGCGTGCCTTTCATCGGGCTCACCCTGATCGCCCTGGTGGCGTGGTTGAGGGTTCGGTGACCCCTCCTCAAGGGGGAGGTACTGTTGTGAATTCATTTTCCCCTCCACCACTGAGGCCCCTATGAACTCCCTCTTCTGGTAAAGAAAGGTAGTGAGCCTGATTATCAAGCACCTGAGACTAATGATGATGACTGGCTGAGTGGAGTTACTGACTGGATATAAGGCCGCCGACGCCCTTCTGCCCTGCGGGTGATTTCCCTGCGGGATCCTTGGAGACCAGTCTGAATTCCTGCTCTTCTAAAGCTAAGTTTTCTGCTCAGCTTTTTGCATTTGTGCTATGACTTTGTTTTTGCTTTGTTTTTCTGGATTTCTGCCATTCCCTGCTGGGGTGTGCTGAATTCCTTTAGCTCTGTCTTCAGAAAATACCTGAGTGCTGATATAGTTTTTGAAGCCTAGCTGCTTCAGGGTCTTTTTCCATATTAGCCTGTTGGCTTATGTCTTTGATAGGGTTTTGGCAGATTGCAGACAGCAACCTTCCTTTCCTGTCCTGTTTAGTTAGCTTGGGCCCCATCGTTTGCTCAGCCTATCTTTCTATATTTGTGAGTGTTTTTTCATCTTGCTTCACCGTCATTATATGTTGGAGGCTGCCTTTTGCTTTGGGGTCTGCTCTGGGGCAGTTTAGATTTCCTTTTCTGTCTTTAGGCTATTTATCTCTCCGGCTGTGATCGAGGGGTCTAGGGCTCCATAGGAACCCCCCACGGCTACTGCTAGTTGTGTTGATAGGTTCAGGGGTCTGCAATCTGATAGTTGCCAACTTCTCTGGTTTTCTGGACGTAGCTTCTATTTTTGTGTCTGCCTCCTATGGTGACTCTATCATAACACCTGTGCACTGGAGGGGCTACGGCCCAGAGGAGAGGTCCTGGGTTTCCGCAAGTGACATCCACGCCAAAGGTCTGATTAGAAAATTTCACCTCCTTCACCCTAACAAACCTGGTTTTGAGGGTCCGGAGGCCCCTCTTAGAAGGAGGGGGTACTGTCACGTCAGACAAAGGGACTGCTGTTCCTGCTTCGGCCACTGGGAGGCACCGGACTGTCACGTCGCCGTCAGATACAGGGACTGCTGTTCCTGCCTCGGCCACTGGGAGGCACCGGACTGTCACGTCGCCGTCAGATACAGGGACTGTTGTTCCGGTCTCAACCACTGGGAGGCGCCGGGCGGTCACGTCACCATCAGACTCGGGGACGGCTGTTCCTGCCTCGGCCACTAGGAGGCGCCATGGTTTCCCCGTGGGTGGTGGTGACAGAGAAGGGGCTCCTGCGCAGGAATCTGGTGGGCGTATGCTCTGCTCCTCTGTCAGTCATGAAAGGGTTGAGGCATCACCATCTGGCCTGATCCTGGGGGCGGTCCAAATGACATCATCAGACTGTGAACCTGTGAGGGATAGCCTGATCCTTCAAATACCTTGGGGCCTGTCTTGCAGGCCACCAGATATAGTCTTGGTTTCCCCAGTGTGCTAGTTGTTATTTGCTATCTTTGATTCTGACCTTTGCCTGGATTTCTGACTCTGCTACTGCCTAACGATTCTGTACCTCTGCCGTCCTCCTGGTTTATGACTCTGACCTTGGCCTGAATTTGACTCTGCTATTGCTTGCCGTTTTTTGTACCTCTGCTGCCCGCCTGGTTAAGACTCGGATTCCTGACTACGCTTTTGGTCCCGTTTTTTTAACCCCTCTCTGGCGACCGTCCTGCTCTGGCCCGCTGCTCATATTCAGACAGCACCTCCTGGGCTCTGCTGTAAATCCAGATCCCTGTATAGGGGTAAAGGGTATCGGGGTTGCTCGGGGTGCTGTCTTACTGAAGCCCAGACTTGCAGGCGGACGTCACAGGCTCAAGCAGGAGACAAGGCTAATAGTGTGAAATTGAGGATGACAATTGCCTGGCTCGGTCTCCACTGAGCAGGAGCGTAATGGCTGCCAACTATCATTGTGGTCTCGCAGGCCAGTGGGCCCTCCTCAGCAGAATAAAAAGGGGAATGTTGTCGAAGGGATGTAGGATCAGACCCTCTTATAAAGCAATGTCCAGACCTCAGGTGCAACAGGAAAAAACCTCACTTTAATGGAGCAGTTTATGATGATAATTGCAGCTCTCCATAGTTATTCAGTACACTGAGTCAACATTCACCCATGGTGTGATGAATGAATCTCTTTTCCAGCAACGTGTAGCAGCTCTCTTCACTACCGCTGCATATAGTACTATACATGCACTAAAACTTCAGCCTGCACTTTGGCATGCACGGCACCTTAGACTTACAGGAAAGGACCTCAGCTTTCTAACCACAGCTGACAACAAAAGATCTTGTCTAGACATCTCTCCTCTGATCCCTGACTGATGTTGTCTGGCATTTTGGTTCTTCTTGAACTGCACAGGACACTATGTTCCATACGGCTCTACAGATTTCACTGGAGTTCCTAAAGCGACCACAGCAAAGACACTGACTGCCCTCCTTAATCTCCAGCACCACTTAATCTCAGGGGCCCAGGGTTGCTTCTCCAGGGCTCAGTAGTTCTCCTGCAGGGGCTGCTACCCACCAGATTTCACAATAAGCCGTACGCTAATTACACGTGTGTGTAAAAATGGCTGAAAAGCTGGCTCCTCACACCATCAGAGTTCACAGACATTTGTGACTCCTGGCTTGTAGTGGGCCACACTCACTCCTTCTTAATTTTAGCTTGTCCGTGAGTCTATCTTACAACATAAAGAGCAAAGGTATAAATATTGAACGCATGAGAGCCTTGTTCATTTATATCTATGGTAAACAAAAGAAACGCAATAAGGCAGATGTGGTGCCCTGTGTCTTTGCAGCCACAAAAGGCTTAAATATGTACTGTTTAGTATGTGTTTTGTGAGCAATGGGAGTTATGGTTTCTCTGCTAGAGACCACAACACACACACAATTTACCTCACTCCCTCACTTGTCTGAAGCTTAGAAGTTTGCAGACATACCCTAACTGGGAGGGGGAGGAGTCGAGTTGTTGTTTTCAATGAAGAAGGTGGAGAAGATGGAGAACGCTCCTGGAAGCCATGACACGCGCTTCCTACAGGAGCAAAGCTAAAAAGAATCAGTGAGTCAGCCCCTAGGCCATCCATGCTTTCAGAGCAGGGTGGTAAGTTGAGGGACTGTGTGAGTTTATACAACCAAAAGCAGAGTGTTTTCCCCGGGAAGACTGCAGCAAGCTAGGATCAGTGAAAGACTGTGCAAGAAGGAACTTGAGCTTCACACAGGATCCAAGCTGCAAGTTGGCAGAGGAGGAATACACAGTGAGTAGAGGCTATACTGGAAGTTCTAGACTCCTGGAAACTCCCATTCTGCAGAGCAGACTGTAACCTGGTGAGAGTTGTAATATCTCCTTTGAACTGCACCTGAACTATAGTAAATGATAAAGTGACTTTCCTTGTCTCCTGCCTTATTACTCCGTGCCTTCTACTTCCATAACAATCTCTGGGGGTCAGCCCTGGTTGGAGAGGGTTAACCACCTGCACTGCCATCACCATCTACTCCCCCAGGGATCATCTGCAGTGCCGGCTATACTACAGTTGAACACTCCAACTGGCGTCACGAAGCACTACATAAACTTTATTCCAAATTAATACTCCCCTTTTACATGACTGCCTGGGGCCACGGACCGGGTCACTGCCACTGTGACACATCCCTTTAAGACGATCGGCCCAGTACCGAGTATCCCACGGCCTCTGGGGCGCGCCACAGACATGGGAGAAACAACACCCACTTGAATGAAAGTCTTGGAAGGGGGATGCCAGCTCAAAGTCTATGGCTCCTGAGTGTAGCTGGAGCTGGCCTCTGAAAGGAAAGATCCATAGGTACAGTGCCTTGCGAAAGTATTCGGCCCTCCATGCCAAGTGTTTTAGAGCAATTAAAAAAATCATATATAGAAAAATGCATAATTGTCAGCCAAAGAAAAAAGAAACATACGGCACTGTCCCTGGGTAGGAAATTCCCGCAAAGCTGCTTGTAACACCTGTAACCCTTGCTGAAAGGGTGCTCTATCCATAAGAAGAAAAAACATGAAATATCATAATAGAAAAAGACAGCAGGATGGCACTCACCGTTCTCTTGAAATGATTCACTTTACTTCATATTGACAAAGCATAGGCACCGGCATGGGAGAAATGTAAAAAGACGGACAACAGCCGCTTCGTTCACAATGCACTTCAACAGGTCCCATGCTCAGGCTCAAAGAAAGACTAACTTATACCACATGTGTGAACAAAAAAAAAAAAATCCACCCTTTACCTGAACGTGTCTTAAAAACCCCTGAAAATAACAAATAAAAATAAAAACAAGCATAATTTACATACACCATATGTAATAAAACTAGCAATCATAACCGCTTCAGAGAAATACGGACATATCCACTTTTTTATTTAGACCCAAAGGACCTGTGGCTTTTGTATGGAGGATCCATTTAGCCTCTATTTGTAAAAGATGTTTTTTAGGATTCCCTCCATGCTGCGGTGCAGACACCCTTTCAATGCCAGTAAACCGTAATGCCTCTGCATTCCCTCCATGTACTTTTCTCATGTGGTCTATGAGTCTAGGGACACCCTTTCCTGTGCTGATGGAATTGAAATGTTCCCTGAATCTTACACAGAGGGGCCGGATCGCTTTCCCAATGTAGAAAAAACCACATGGGCAAAATAGCGCATACACTACAAAGGTGGTCCTGCAAGTAATGAATTCCGTGACTTCGTGAAATATAGGTCCCATTTTTACAGTTTTGCCACTTAATTTAAATGGACACCAAGAACAGTTTTTACATATATAATTTCCCTTTGGGGCACTGGATTCCAACCAATAATTTCGTTCTGAAATCTGTTCTTGACTAATAAATCTCGAAGGTTAGTACTCCTTTTACTCGCAAATAAGGGACCCCTACTGACCACATCTGTGAGGTCTCTGTCACTTTCGAGTAGGTGCCAATTCTGTCTGATGACTGCTCTAATGTGTCTATCCATAGAATTATATGTAAAACTAAAAACAAACCGTTTCTCTTTTCCTTTTTTGATCTGACCAGTAATAACTGGTTCACTATTAACCCTTTGTAAGGCGAAATCTAGAACAGAGTCCGGATACCCTCTTTTTTTTAAATCTGCTGCGCAATTCATCCACTTGTCTCTGAAAACCTTCATTATGACTATTAAATTTCTTTAATCTCAAAAATTGGCCATAAGGCAAGGAATTCTTTACATAATGGGGGTGTGCACTATTGTAATGTAAGAGGGAATTTGTGGATGAAGATTTACGGAAAATTTCTGTGTACAAAACTCCATTAGCTAACTTTAATCTGACATCCAAAAAATCTTATTTCTGAGCCTCCAAATTGCGAAGTGAACTTCATATTCATATTATTATGTGAATTAAGAAACTCCACAAATAAATTGAAATCCTCTTTTGACCCGTCCCACACAATGAAAATGTCATCCACATAGCGAATAAATAATTTTATATATTTCAAAAAGGGATTGGTGACCGCATAAACTACCTTCTCCTCCAAAGCTGCCAAAAACAGGTTAGCGAGGGTGCACGCGACGGGAGTACCCATCGCTGTACCCTCTGTTTGCCTATACCAGACTTTGTCAAATGACATCCCTGTATCAGAAGCCAATCGACCGTCCAACATACCTTAAATGGGACAGTTTCCATCCAAAACACATAAAGAACTCTATTATCTATAGCCAAGCCATCAGATACAATCATATATGTTCCAACCCCATGGATAGAGACAAACACCTTGGTCGCCTCAAAAAGACCTTTTTGAATCAGGGTTACCATCCAAGAACAATTCAAAACCAAATTACAAGAGCCACCAGATTGTCAAGGAAAGTGACAGAGACCTCACAGATGTGGTCAGTAGGGGTCCATTATTTGTGAGTAAAAGAAGTACTAACCTTCGAGATTTATTAGTCAAGAACAGATTTCAGAATAAACGAAATTATTGGTTGGAATCCAGTGCCCCAAAGGGAAATTATACATGTAAAAACTGTTCTTGGTGTCCATTTAAATTAAGTGGCAAAACTGTAAAAATGGGACCTACATTTCACGAAGTCACGGAATTCATTACTTGCAGGACCACCTTTGTAGCGTATGCGCTATTTTGCCCATGTGGTTTTTTCTACATTGGGAAAATGATCCGGCCCCTCTGTGTAAGATTCAGGGAACATTTCAATTCCATCAGCACAGGAAAGGGTGTCCCTAGACTCATAGAACACATGAGGAAGGTACATGGGGGGAATGCGGAAGCATTACGGTTTACCGACATTGAAAGGGTGTCTGCACCGCAGCATGGAGGGAATCATAAAAAACATCTTTTACAAATAGAGGCTAAATGGATCCTCCGTACAAAAGCCACAGGTCCTTTGGGTCTAAATGAAAAAGTGGATATGTCCGTATTTCTCTGAAGCGGTTATGATTGCTAGTTTTATTGCATATGGTGTATGTAAATTATGCTTGTTTTTATTTTTATTTTTTATTTTCAGGGGTTTTTTAACACACGTTCAGGTAAAGGGTGGAGTTTCTTTTGTTCACACATGTGGTATAAATTAATGTTTCTTTGAGCCTGAGCATGGGACCTGTTGAAGTGCATTGTGCACGAAACGGCTGTCGTCCGTCTTTTTGCATTTCTCCCGTGCCGATGCCTATGCTTTGTCAATATGAAATAAAGTGAATCATTTCAAGAGAATGGTGAGTGTCATCCTGCTGTCTTTTTCTACTAAGAAAAATGCATAAGTATATACAGTACCTTGTGAAAGTATTCGGCTCCCTGGAACTTTTCAACCTTTTCCCACATATCATGTTTCAAACATAAAGATACCAAATGTAATTTTTTGGTGAAGAATCAACAATAAGTGGGACACAGTTGTGAAGATGAAGGAAACTTTTTGGTTATTTTAAATTTTTGTGGAAATTCAGGTCTAAGGGGTAACGTTTCTCCGTGTGGATAGTGACATGCCAGCTCTGGCTTGTCAAGGTAAGGAGGCTTAACTTTGCACTGACGAGAGCCAATAGCTCGAAACACCGTGTCTGCAAATTGAGATTCTGATTTGGCTTTTATCCTAAGTCCTATTACAAGACTCGTTAAAGGGTTGATTGTGACTTGTAGGATCGCTACTACCAATAGGTGGCGCTGTAGAGTAAAAGTCCTCTTTCTTTCTGAAGAGGCAATTTGCATATTACTCTCCACAAGGAGAAACGTTACCCCTTAGACCTCAGTCCAGAGCCTCTCACCTAGCTAAATCAGTTCTCATACTTTGCACTGACGAGGGCCAATAGCCCGAAACACCGTGTCTGCAAATTGAGATTCTGATTTGGCTTTTATCCTAAGTCATATTAAAAGACTCATTAAAGGGTTGATTGTGACTTGTAGGATCGCTACTACCAATAGGTGGCGCTGTAGAGTAAAAGTCCTCTTTCTTTCTGAAGAGGCAATTTGCATATTATTTTCCCAGAGGAGCATTGCATGGCGAATAAGCCTCCTTACCTTGACAAGCCAGAGCTGGCATGTCACTCTCCACAAGGAGAAACGTTACCCCTTAGACCTCAGTCCAGAGCCTCTCATCTAGCCAAATCAGTTCTCATACTTTGTACTGATGAGGGCCAATAGCCCGAAACACCGTGTCTGCAAATTGAGATTCTAATTTGGCTTTTATCCTAAGTCATATTAAAAGACTCGTTAAAGGGTTGATTGTGACTTGTAGGATCGCTACTACCAATAGGTGGCGCTGTAGAGTAAAAGTCCTCTTTCTTTCTGAAGAGGCAATTTGCATATTGTGGAATTTCAAAAACTGATAAGTGGAGTGTGCAATATTATTCGGCCCCTTTAACGTAATACTTTGTTGTGACACCTTTTGCTGCGATTACAGCTGCAAGTCGCTTTGGGTATGTCTCTATCAGTTTTGTACATCGAGAGACTTGCCCATTCTTCCTTGGCAAACAGCTCGAGCTCAGTGAGGTTTGATGGAGATCGTTTGTGAACAGCAGTTTTCAGCTCTTTCCACAGATTCTCGATTGGATTCAGGTCTGGACTAAAGCCCCCATCACACATAGCGATCTCGCTAGTGAGATCGCTGCTGAGTCACAAGATTTGTGACGCAACAGCGATCTCACCAGCGAGATTGTTGTGCGTGACACTTATCAGCCACCGGCCCCCCTGCCGGGTATCGCTGATCGTGCTGGAATGGCCTGGACATTTTTTTGATCGCTGGTCTCTCACTGACCAGCATGCATCACTGCGTGTGGCAGGCGTTAGAGCAACGATGAGCAAGCGGGAGCCTGGTAACCAAGATAAACATCAGGTTTCTAAGCGCCGCTTAGAAACCTGATGTGTACGTGAGATACCAGCGTGCTGGTGCAGGGAGCTGGTAACCAAGGTAAACATCGGGTTTCTACGCGCAGCGCAGTGCATAGAAACCCGATGTGTACCTTGATTACCAGCTCCCTGCACCAGCGCGCTGGTATCTAACGTACACTGGGGGTAACTAAAGCGACGTGCGTTGCTTGTTACCCGCGTGTCGCTGTCCTGATCACTGGTGAAGCTGCCTGTTTGGCAGCTCACCAGCGATCATGTAGCGACACACCAGCGATCCTGACATGTTCGTATCATTGTTGGGATCGTTGGTGAGTCGCTATGTGTGACGGGGCCCTTAGACTTGGCCATTCTAACACCTTGATATGTTTATTTGTGAATCATTCCATTGTAGATTTTGCTTTATGTTTGGGATCATTGTCTTGTTGGAAGACAATTCTCCGTCCCAGTCTCAGGTCTTTTGCAGACTCCAACAGGTTTTCTTCAAGAATGGTCCTGTATTTGGCTCCATTCAACTTCCCATCAATTTTAACCATCTTGCCTGTCCCTGCTGAATTAAAGTAGCCCCAAACCATGATGCTGCCACCACTATGTTTGACAGTGGGGATGGTGTGTTCAGGGCGATGAGCTATGTTGCCTTTACGCTAAACATATCATATGGCATTGTTGCCAAAAAGTTTGATTTTGGTTTCATCTGACCAGAGCACCTTCTTCCATATGCTTGGTGTGTCTCTCAGGTGGCTTGTTGCAAACTTTAAAAGACACTTTTTATGGATATCTTTGAGAAATGACTTTCTTCTTGCCACTCTTCCATAAAGGCCAGACTTGTGCAGTGTATGACTGATTGTGGTCCTATGGACAGACTGTCCCACCTCAGCTGTAGATCTCTGCAGTTCATCCAGAGTGATTATGGGCCTCTTGGCTGCATCTCTGATCAGTCTTCTCCTTGTTTGAGATGAAAGTTTAGAGGGACGGCCGGGTCTTGGTAGATTTGCAGTGGTATGATACTGCTTCCATTTCAATATGATCGCTTGCACAGTGCTCCTTGGGATGTTTAAAGTTTTGGAAATCATTTTGTATCCAAATCTGGCTTTAAACTTCTCCACAACAGTATCACAGACCAGCCTGCTTTGTTTCTTGGTCTTCATGATGCTCTCTGTGCATCAAACAGAACCCTGAGAATATCACAGAGCAGGTGCATTTATACGGAGACTTGATTACACACAGGTGGATTAAATTTATCATCATTAGTCATTTAGGACAACATTGGATCATTCAGAGATCCACAATGAACTTCTGGAGTGAGTTTGCTGCACTGAAAGTAAAGGGGCCGAATAATATTGCACGCCCCACTTTTCAGTTTTTGAATTTCCACCAAAATTTTAAATAACCAATAAATTTTGCTCACCTTCACAATTGTGTCCCACTTGTTGTTGATTCTTCACCAAAAATTTACATTTGGTATCTTTGTTTGAAGCATGATATGTGGGAAAAGGTTGAAAAGTTCCAGGGGGCCGAATACTTTTGCAAGGCACTGTACAGAGGTGTATGGGTACAGTTCATGCTCACCCCTTAGTATTCTATGTAGAGAGAGCAGGAAGGTTGTCACTAAGTCGTCAACAGTAAAATATTTACATTTCAAATAACAGTTTGGTGTCCTAAGGCCTGTTTCACATTTCAGTTTTTTGACGTCAGTCAAAATCCGTCGTTTTGCAAAAAAAAACGGATCCGCCATTTTTTTTGGTGGATCCATTTTTTTCCCCATTCACTTGCATTGACGGATGGTCATCCGTTGCATCCGTTTTTTGACAGATCCGTCATAATTTTGGCGTCTCTTAACTTAGTGAGCATAGCTTCTACAGTTTGTTTGGCAGAATTGGGCAAGGACTTGGACTCTCACTGTGCAGCACCAGCAAGGTGACTGATTATTATAGAAACCTTTTGTGCCTCAGTTTTTTGCTGACCTTAACAGAGTCGGAACTTAATGGCGGCCAACAGTCATGGCAGTATTAGCCATCCACAACAGAATAAAAAGGGGAAGGTTGTGGAAGGGTTGCAGGATCAGCCGGTCTCAATAAGCAATGTACAGAACTCAGATGCAACAGGAAAAAAACACACTTTTACTGGAGCACTTGATGGTGATTACAGCTCCGGCAGGCAGGTTCAGCACTTAAGCCGAGGCCACTGGCAATAAGGAATCGTCTACCTTCATGTTCCTGTCCATAGCGTTTGCTGTATCCTGACAACTATGCCAAGTTGTAGACTGTGTACCGGGTTGGTCTCTTCCAGAATACAGCGGGCTGAGAACAAAGAACATGACCAGGCAAATGGTTAAGGAACGAGTTTTTACTAACAATGAAAACTGTTACCCCATAAATAACAAGAAAGAAACACAGTTACCTATCCACACACCTAGCCCGGATCAGCTAGGACCCCTGCACTACACAATCGATAGGTCCAGTATGTTCTATCAGGTACACTATAATTTGCCTGACTTGTGGTTCTACCTAATGCGGTAACCAGGAGATACCCAGAGCAAGGGTGTAATTAGATGAGTGCAAGAGGTGGCCCCTGCAGTGGTGGAGCACAGAGATTCACAAACTTACCAATTCTCTAAAATTACAATTCTGTTATGCTACCTATGCACAAGCTCACCCACTGAGGGGAATATCTAGCTAAGGTTCACACAGCCCTCTTTGTAAACAATGTCCCTATCTGTGAACTTTGGTTTGGCACCAAGTTCTCTCTAAAATCTGCATGCACGCTCCCACTGGGATCCCTGTGGTGGGGCCTGAGCTCAGGACTTACCAGCCGTTAACTGAATGCAGGAGTGGCCGTCTAATCATCCGAACAACCGTTTAGCTGGGAGACCATGGAGTGGATCCTGGGCTTATCACCAGGAGCACAGTTTTTGCCTGACAGGATAGCAGAAGGCCATACACTTCACAGCCGATACTTTGGGTGGAATTTAACTCTGCATCCAACCATAGTCGTCTCCCTGATGTGATTCTTCTTCTTTGACAGGAATCACCGCCACAGTAGCATCTTTCCTCAGTAATCTGACCAACTCCTAGCACACTGCACACACCTGTTCTTCTTAACTCTCCTGTGCTCCTGTCACAACTGTCTCTCTCTAACTGCACTCTAAGATGGCTGCCTGATACTCTCAGTTATACTTCAGTTTTCCAGCTGATGCTGGGGGCGGCTCAAATTGGTTATCTCCGTGTGCCAAGAGTCATACAGGTGACAGTCGTATGAATCTGCAAACTGCTGCCGTTTAGTGGCTAAAACACCAATAACATCTTTAATGTTTACACAGGTAAACAGATATGGAGTGGGAATGTTCAACCACCCCCTCATGGTGTGATAACCCCAGCTCTTTTCTGGCAATGTGTAGCTGCTCTCCTCACTATACATGCACTAAAACTTCTCCTCTAATTTAAAAGTTTAAAAGTTATAGTCCCTGCTTGAAGACAAATTTGTAAAGCAGATGCCTTCCGACTCTGTTTGACCAGGAGACCCCTCTCTTCTTCCCATAGAGTCTAGCTTCCCTTGCCTGTGCCAGTGCTACTTCTACAAAAAATAGCTGAAGCAGCAGCAGCATCAATTACAGTATATATGACATGATGGTCTAGATCAGGGGTGGGGAACCTTTTCCATCCGGGGGCCATTTGGAAATTTCTACCATCATTCGATGGCCACACAAAAATGATCACCTTGAAAATTAGTATATTTAATCAAACAATTAATTACGGTAACTCACCGTTAATGTGACAGCTGTAGCTGCTTCGGGTGGGGCACATAGATCACAGGGGGGCGCATAGCTTTGGGTGACAGATCACAGGGGGCACATGGGAGCACAAACATCACAGGGGGTATGAAGCGATGGCTGACGGGACCACCACAATGCAGGGAGACTACGGTACACAAGATGAGGTGCAAGCAACAAAGGGTTAATTTATTTACGGGCAAGGAATGCAGTGTTAGGAAAGTGTAAACAGGGGTATGCAATGACATAAAACAATTTACAAAAGTGATATTCTCTAGCTGGGACATACAAATGGCACGAAGCACCAACTATTACAGATCAGTGTATTTTGCAAAAGGCAAAACAATACAATAAAGTACAGTATGCTGCTACTCTAACTATAACTATCTGGCCACTGCTACTCCGGCCACACGGTTGCCATGCTCTGTCTATTGCAGCCTATCCTAAGCCCTAAACATGTGCGCACACGGGGTTAACATAGTAGTTGGTATCTCAGTCCATTCCTTGGGGCCCCTGAAGCTTTGCAAGATGGTGCGCATTGCTTCCTGGAAGCTCTGTTTTCCTTGTGTGCAAGTTCAATCATGCTCCTTGGAATGATGGATTCCTCCTCTGGGTTCCTTTCTTGTCCTTTCTTCATGGCTTCTCACGGCAAGATAGGAAAGCCACCTTTTAATCCCCAGAATAGTTTACAAAGTCACTGTCACAGACTAAACATTCTTTTCCTCACAGCTCAGGCATGCACACCTGCTTCTTGCAGAAATCTCGGGTCTCTTCTACACACACAGAAAAGCACCCCCTCCCCTCTATAGTCAGGCAGATGAAACCAAACAGCCTTTACAGCCGGGAAGAGCAGAATATCCCACTGCTCTAACAAAGGGGGCGCTGTCTCTTAAAGGGGCAACTTGTCTCTACTGTCCATAGCACTGCCACCCCCTTACATGCTACCCTACTTAAAGATGGTTGTCCTCAACCATCAGAGCATCAAGGTTGCAGTGGAATATAGACACTTGCAATGCGGAACAGCACCTATAGGGGAGAAAACATAAGCGGAGAAACAGACAGAGAACACTGTTCTATGTATCGGGCTGGTGGAACCCCTGCAATAGACTTTTGGGATTTCTGGATGTCTTGACTATCCTCCAGAGGAATAATTCCTGCAGGAGTTGTAGTAGGCTCTTGTCTGGACTCATCATCACATGGCGGCAGAGGTACCTCTAGAAGATAACCATCTCTGTCCGGCTAAGGACCTCCCCCACGGTGTCAGGGCCGATCCACCATTCATCATTGATTTCACCAGCAGGCAAGACATGATCATCACTCTCAAGCTGCACTGGTACAGGACGGGCCTCGGACCGGCATGGCCTTAGCATATTCCTGTGGAGCACTCTATGGGTGGACGCCCCATTCTCAACCTGCACCTTGTAGACCGGACCGTCAGCATACACTCGCTCGATGTCTTTGTAAGGCTGTACTTCCCATCTCTCGCTTAGTTTACCCTTAGGGCGTTTTTCTCTGACTAATACTCGGTCCCCAGGCCGGAGTGATATCTCTTGAATCGGTTTACGGCCTGTATGTACTTTCTCCTGTAGCTGCTGACACACCAACTGCCATATTGTTTGCAGTCGTTTCCGATGTTCTTTCACCCATGAAGTGACGTTTCGCTCCATCAGCTCCTCTGGCTGTTCCAACTTCAATTTAATGATCTCTCGTCCAGCTCTTCCAACAGCAGCAGATAGGGTGTAACCCGTGGTGGAATGGACCTGTTTGTTGTAGGACCAGACCAACTCTGGCAGGAAATCTTGCCAGCATGGCTTTTTGTCCTCTTCCAACGTCCTCAGCATTTGAAGTAAGGTCCGGTTGAAGTGTTCACATGCTCCGTTTCCTTGAGAATGGTAAGGGGTGGTCCGGGACCGCTCGATGCCATACAAACGGTACAGTTCTTCCATCACCTTGCCTTGGAAACATGCGCTTTGGGCACCCATACACTCGGATGAAGTCTTGACAGATGCCCCGTGCCAACTCGGCAGTCTGATCTCTAGTCGGGGTGACTACCGCGAACTTAGATAAATGGTTGGTCATCACCAAACAGTACTGTGGCCCCCGGGCTGAGTGTCCCATGAGGCGATAGTTGATCATCAGGACTTTTAGCGGTTCCTTAGTATGTATGGTCTGGATGGGTGCCTGTTATGAGCTCATTTTCTGCTCCACCAGTTGAGAGTTCTCCTTCCGTTCTCCCTCTGGTGGTGACAGGAGGTAGTGAGGTTGGTTTAAGTGGTAGTGATCTGCCACCTGATGAGAAGGATAACAATTGGATCTCTAGAGTATCAGACTGGATATAAGTCAGCCGACGTCCTATCCTAGTGCTGGTGATTCAGTCTGCTTCTCAGGTCTTGGACTTCAGCTCTCTTCCAGTCTTCTTAAGTTAAGTTTGTTTTTTGCTAATGTTCACACTTGCGCTTGTTGGTCAATTCAGTTTCTTGTGTGGTCAGCTTGCCCCTGCTGGGGCTATGCTGAGCTTCCACTCCTATTTATCTGTATTTGCCAATTTGCCTTTTTGTCCCTTATTAGATTGGCCTCTTTTTGCTCTGTTTCAGAATATTTCAGAGTGCTGATATAGTGGGAGAAGTCTAGTGACTTCAGGGTTAATTTTGCTATCAGACGTGTTGGACATTAATTTTGGTAGGGTTTTTTGGCAGATTGCAGACAGTGGCTTTCCTTTCCTGTCCTTTCTAGGAGTTTCTTTGCTGATTCTCTTAATATGACTGAGCCTACTACTATCCTAGGTGAAAGGGTAGTTCTTTTTCAATTTCGCCCAATTTGAGACGCTCCCTGGAGGAATTTCAGGAGGATAAACCTGAGCATTGCCCTATGGGAAGATTGTATGCTCCTGACCAGTGGAGAAAGAGAGTGATGTCTGAAGTCCATTGCTCCGCATTGGCTGGTCATCCGGGTATTTTTGGTACCAGAGATTTGGTGAGTCGGTCGTTTTGGTGGCCTGCCTTATTTCGTGATGTCAGGAATTTTGTACAGTCCTGTGGGACTTGTTCTCGGTCTAAACCCTGTTCTCATTCTAGTGGGTTGCTGATGCCCCTGCCATTGCCCAAGAGGCCATGGACCCATATCTCAATGGATTTTATTTCTGATCTTCCTGTCTCTCAGAGAATGACTGTTATCTGGGTGATTTGTGATAGATTTTCGAAGATGGTCTATCTTGTACCACTCCCAAAGTTGCCATCTTCCGCTGAGTTGGTGCCCTTGTTTTTACAACAGGTGGTTCGGTTACATGGGATTCCTGAGAACATTGTGTCGGACAGAGGAGTCCAGTTTGTTTCCAGATTCTGGAAAGCCTTTTGTTCCAATCTGGGAATTCAGTTGTCCTTCTCCGCGTTTCATCCCCAGACTAATGGGCAGACTAAGAGAAGAAACCAGACCTTGGAGTCTTATTTAACATGTTTTATATCTGCTGATCAGGATGATTGGGTTTCATTTTTGCCCTTGGCAATTTGCGCTGAACAATAGAGCTAGTTCTGTCACTTTGATGTCACCCTTTTTCTGCAATTTTGGGTTTCATCATCGATTCTCTTCAGGGCAAGTGGAATCTTCCTCCTGCCCAGGTGTGGACACTGAGGTCGAGAGAATGCAGCAGATATGGGACCAAGTATTGGATAAGTTGTCACTCTCTCAGGAAAAGGCCCAGCGATTTTCCAACCGACATAGGACCATTGGTCCCCAGTTTAAAGTGGGTGATATGGTTTGGTTGTCGTCTAAGAATATTCCTATGAAGGTTGCATCTCCAAAATTTAAACCAAGATTTATTGGACCTTAAAAAATTTTGGAGATTCTTAATCCTGTTTCTTTTCGATTGGCTCTAACAGTTGCATTTAAGATCCATAACGTATTTCATAAATCACTGTTGAAGAGGTTTGTTGAGCCAATGGTTCCTATGGCAGCACCTCCTGACCCTGTATTGGTTAAAGGCAATATGGAATATGAGGTAGAGAAAATATTGGATTCTCATTTGGTTAGACAGACTCCAGTATTTGGTCAAATGGAAGGGTTATGGCCAGGAGGATAATTCTTGGGTCTCTGCCTCTGATATTCATGCCAATAGATTGGTTCATGCTTTTCACCGGGCCCATCCTGATCGGCCTGGTGGCATGGATGAGGGTTCGGTGACCCCTCCTCAAGGGGGGGTACTGTTGTGACTTCATTTTCTGGTCCACCAGTGGTGAGTTCTCCTTCCAGACTCCCTCTGGTGGTAACAGGAGGTAGTGAGGCTGATTTGGTCAGTGGTGATCTGCCACCTGATAATGAGGAGGACGATTGGACCTCAGGAATCTTAGACTGGATTTAAGACAGCCGACGCCCTAGTCTGGGGCTGGTGATTGCTTCTGGCTCTTCAGGTCATGCTTTTCAGCTCTGTTCCAGTCTTCTCAAGCTAAGTGTTTTTGCTAATGTCCACACTTGATTCTGTTGGTCTATTCTGTTTTTTGTGTGTTCAGCCAGCCCCGGCTGGGGCTGTGCTGAATTTCCACTCTTATTTATCTGTATTTGCCAATTTGCTTTTCAGTCCCGTATTAGATTGGCCTCTTTTTGCTCTGTCTCAGAATATTTCAGAGTGCTGATATAGTGGGAGAAGTCTAGTGACTTCAGAGTTAATTTTGTTATCAGAAGTGTTGGACATTATTTTTGTAGGGTTTTTGGCAGATTGCAGACAGTGTCTTTCCTTTCCTGTCCTTTCTAGTTAGTTTGGGCCCCATCGTTTGCTCAGCCTATTTTCCTGCCTGTGTTTGTGTTTTCATCTTAGATTCTCATGGAATTAATTCATGGACTTATGTGCGCTGCTTGACAAATTCACAAATCCAGGTTATGTGAAAGGTTAATTATTTATTTTCCAACGCGTTTCGAAGTGCATAGTACTTCTTCCTCAGGGGGGCTGTCTTTCCTTTGGAGTCTCCTCTGGGGCAGTTTAGATTTCCCCTTTTCTTGCTTTAGGCTTATTTAGTCCTCCGGCGGTGACGAGGTGTCTAGATTCATCGTAGGTACGCTCCACTGCTACTGCTAGTTGTGTGGTTAGGATCAGGGATCTGCAATCTGCATAGTTACCAACCTCTCTTGGTTTCTGGGACTTATCTTTTTGCTGTCCTCCTCGGTGACCCATTCATAACAGCCTGACTTCCGCTTCTGCGCTATCCAGCATTTCATCTGTCTTAGCCCTCCGTCTTCATCTTGAACATTTCCCCACTCTTCATTAGTTCTCCCCAGAGATCAGGGTAGTGCGCAAGCCTCCCTACGTGACTGGACTGCAACCACTGGGGTCTTGAACTTACGGAAGTCTGGAGTTTCTCCCTCTTCAAGTTGTTCATTGAGATCGCCCACTGGAGTTTCCAACTGTCACTCGTGACAGGCCATCGGCATTTGCATTTTCAGTAGCAGAGCGATAACGGATGGTAAAGTCAAACTTGGCCAAGCGAGCCACCCACCATTGTTCTAAGGCCCCCAATTTAGCATTTTCAAGGAGGGCCAGGGGATTATTGTCCGTTCAAACTTGAATCTTGGTCCCTGCCAGGAAGCCCGCAAACTTCTCTGTCATAGCCCACACGAGGGCCAGGAGCTCTAACCGGAAAGAGCTGTAATTATGGGGGTTTCTTTCTCTGTCTCACAGGGACCTACTGGCATACCCAATGAGTCTCTCATGTCCATCTTGTATTTGGGAAAGTACTGCACCAAGTCCATGAAGGCTACCGTCTGTGTACGACATGAACGGTTGATCGAAATCTGCGTAGGTCAAAATCGGGGCTGAAGTAAGAGCATACTTTATAGCCTGGAAAGGCCTCATCTCACCTCTGGTCCCAGGGGATACACTGGGTCTTCGGCACTCCAGTGGTCCCCCTCAGCAGTTCATTCAGAGGACCCGCCCCTTTGTGAAATCTTTGACAAACCGTCGGTAGTACCCAGCGAGTCCAAGAAAGGCCAGGAGTTCCGCATGGTTCGAGGAACTGGCCACTTCTGGATAGCAGACACTTTTTCTGGTGAAGGCAGAACTCCATCTTGTGACACTTTGTGGCCCAGGTACTCGATCTCTCTCTTGAAGAGGTGGCACTTCTTTGGCTTTACCTTCAGGTTATGAGCCCGCAGTCTTCCGAGTACCTGTCCAAGCCTGGCAAGATGGTCTTCGAACGAGGCAGAGAACACAATGATGTCATTCAGGTAGATCAGGGTAGCCTCAAAGTTTATGTCTCCCAAACACTTTTCCATCAGCCGTTGAAACGTTCCCGGAGCATTGGAGAGCCCGAAGGGCATCTGGTTAAACTCAAACAATCCAGTAGGGAGGATGAAGGCAGTTTTTTCCTTGTCTTTCTAGGCCACGGCCACTTGCCAGTATCCGCTTGCTAGGTCCAAGGTGGAGAAGTACTTGGCTTTCCCCAACGCTGTCAAGGATTCCTTGATGCGGGGTAACGGATATGAGCCTCGCACAGTGCAGGCATTGAGCTTCCTGTAATCTACATAGAACCGGATGCTTGCATCCTTCTTCTTGACGAGCACCACCGGTGCCGCCCAAAGGCTCTGACTACTCTGCACTACTCCTGAATCCAGCATCTGCCTCAGTAATGTCTTCACCACTTGGTACAACTTGGGTGGGATTTGCCGGTATCGTTCTCGAATTGGGCGAGAGTCCCCGGTGGGTATCTCGTGTGTGATCGCTTCGGTAGAGCCAAAATCTTCAGCGTGACAGGCAAATGCGGCCTGATTTTCCCACAGCATAGCTTCTATTGCCCGCACACACTCAGGGCTAAGAGTCTTCACTAGTGTTGAGCGATACCATTCGATATCGTGAAATATCGGATCGGATTGGATAGGACTGATACCCAAAAAGTATCGGGTGTCGCCGATTCCGATACCGGAAACCCCATGAAAGTCAATGGGACAAAAATATCGGAATTAAAATAAACCCTTTCTTTCCTTGTAGGTTAATTCTACATGAAGAAAAACAACTAATAATAATGTAGAATGTATTGGGGAAGGTGGAGGAGACATTAAAGGCATAGAGGTTTAGCCCAATCAAATGGAATAGCAGGAATAATTTTTTTTTAAGACGTTCGGAGTTACTAAGATATTGACTATGTTAACCTTTTTTATATTTTGTCAGATATGTATGTTTCACTACTTCCATGCTCTTCACCTTCTTTTTCACTTCTCCCACACTTTTTTACTTCATGATCCGCAGCAGCAGCAGCAGCATCTTTTTCATCAACTTCTTCTTCACTTTATTCATCTCCTTCTTCTTCTTCACCTTCTTCCTATTTTTTTTTTACATTCTTCATATTCTTCTTATTCAACTATTATTTTTCTTCATATTCTACTTCTTCATCTTCTTCCTATTCTGCTTCTTCATCATATTCTTATTTGTGACCGGCATTCCTGTAGTTGTTATCTATAAAAGTTTGAAGATTACACCTTCCTTTCTGCCTGTCACAAAAGATTTACAACAGGATTTTTCCGCGTTCAGTTTGGCCTGCAGCAGCAGGCATTTTCCAGGGGCACCATGAGGAGGAACGGACTCACCCCCATACACTGCTTAGTCTTCTTCTGATTATAATTTAGATATCTTTTGCTCTGATTTTTAGCCTTATGCTTAATGTTCTTCTGCTTTTTGTTCTTCTGGTTTTTGTTCTTCTGCTTCTTGGTCTTTTGTCTCTTGTTGTTCTGTATCTTGGTGGTTGTCTTCATGTTCTTTGTCCTCTTGGTCATCTTCTTCAGGGTCATCTTTTTGGTCTTCTTTGGGGTGGTCTTCAGGGTCGTCGTCAGGGAGATCCAGAGTGATTATCAAAAACCATTTCAAAAAGCTTGAACTTGGAAATGTAGCAGAAGGTACAAGAAGGCTGAGGAACAGCCGAGAAACAGCTGACGGTACTGGAACCCGGTTACTAAGAAGGAGGTACCTGTGCTAGAAAGCACTACCAAGGACCAGCAGACGGTGCTGGAACTTGGATACCGAGATGGAGGCACCTAAGCCAAAGGCACTGCCGAGAACCAGCTGACAGTGCTGGAACCCGGATGGGTAGCAGAAGGAACAAGAGCCAATGGCACTACCAAGGACCAGCTGACAGTGCTGGAACACGGATACTAAGCCGGAGGTACCTGTGCTAGAAAGCACTACCAAGGACCAGCAGACGTTGCTGGAACCCGCATACCGAGAAGGAGGCACCTCAGCCAAAGGCACTTCCGAGAACCAGCTGACGGTGCTGGAACCCGGAGGGGCAGCAGAAGGAACAAGAGCCATTGGCACTACCGAGGACCAGCTGATGGTGCTGGAACTCGGATGGGCAGCAGAAGGAACAAGTGCCAAAGGCACTACCGAGGACCAGCTGATGGTGCTGGAACCCAGAGGGGCAGCAGAAGGAACAAGAGCCAATGGCACTACCAAGGACCAGCTGACGGTGCTGGAACCCGGAGGGGCAGCAGAAGGAACAAGAGCCAATGGCACTACCGAGGACCAGCTGACAGTGCTGGAACCCAGTTACTAAGCAGGAGGTACCTGTGCTAGAAAGCACTACCAAGGACCAGCAGACGTTGCTGGAACTCAGATACCGAGAAGGAGGCACCTCAGCCAAAGGCACTGCCGAGAACCAGCTGACGGTGCTGGAACCCGGATGGGTAGCAGAAGCTGCAAGAGCCAATGGCACTACCGAGGACCAGCTGGCGGTGCTGGAACCTGGAGGGGCAGCAGAAGGAACAAGAGCCAATGGCACTACCGAGGATCAGCTGACGGTGCTGGAACCCGGATGGGCAGCAGAAGGAGCAAGAGTCAATGGCACTACCGAGGACCAGCTGACGGTGCTGGAACCTAGTTACTAAGCACGAGGTACCTGTGCTAGAAAGCACTGCCAGGGACCAGCAGACGTTGCTGGAACTCGGATACCGAGAATGAGGCACCTCAGCCAAAGGCACTGCTGAGAACCAGCTGACAGTGCTGGAACCCGGATGGGTAGCAGAAGGTACCCATGAAAACCAAAGTTGTGAGTCCGTGAGCAGGCCGCAGTTACCAAAACCCACAGTCCTACAGGGGGTGCTTGTCCTATTGGCACTGCGGAACTAGCCTTTATTGCCAGATCCTGCAGCCCACATAGGAACCACCTAAACTGCAGGCACCATAGAGTCGACTAACCCGGCCACAACACGACAGGACTAAGTTTTGGAGGCAAAGTGACTTTGACACTACTAAGGAAACAGCTGGCGTGCTCGAACCAGACTGGGCAGGAGGGATTACCCATGCCAAAGACAATGCTGGGAAACAGCTGGCAGTGCTGGAACCCAGGCAAAATACTACAAGCACAGTGGAGACAGAGGCCTAATTGGAGCAAGTTTAAAATCTGTATTTGTGTGAGTGTGGACAGAGCAGGAGAAAATGCCGGACACACAGCTGGGGATCAGATGATATTTCTGAACCCCAATAACACTGGAGCATATGTTGACTGTGCAGACGGCACTTCTGAGCAGCAACTGGCGATGTTAGAGCCCAGGGTCAATCAGGGTGTAGGCTGAGGCCTCATTTCATCAAGTTTAATATCTGTTGTAGACTACTACTGATTTTAAACGTGCTCCAATTAGGCGTCTGGCTCCACTCTGTCTCTAGTATTTACCCTGGCCTCCAACACCGCCAGTTGCTGCTCAGAAGTGGCGTCTGCACAATCAACACTTGTTCCTGTGTTCCTGGGGTTCAGTAACATCAGCTGATCCCATGATGTGTGTCCGGCAATGTCTCCTGCTCTGTCCACATTCCCACTAGTAGTGGGAATGTGGACAGAGCAGGAGACATTTCCGGAAACACCTCAGGGGATCAGCTGATGTGACTGAACCCCAGGAACACAGGACCAAGTGTTGATTGTGCAGACGCCACTTCTGAGCAGCAACTGGCGGTGTTGGAGGCCAGGGTAAATACTAGAGACAGAGTGGAGCCAGAGGCCTAGTTGGAGCCAGTTTGAAATGAGTAGTAGTGTGAATGTGGAGGCAGCAGTAGACATTGCCGTACACACAGCAGGGGAGCAGCTGGAGTTACTGAACCCCACTTACACAGGAGCTAGTGTTTGTCTCTGTGCAGATGGCACTTCTGAGAAACAACTGGCGATGTTAGAGCCCAGGATCAATCATGGAGCAGACTGAGGCCTACTTGGAGCACATTTTATATGTGATGTAGTTTGAATGTGGAGGCAGCAGGAGACATTGCCGTACACACAGCAGGGGAGCAGCTGGCGTTACTGAACCCCACTTACACAGGAGCTCGTGTTTCTCTCTGTGCAGACGGCACTTCTGAGCAACAACTGGCGATGTTGGAGCCCAGGATCAAGCATGGAGCAGGCTGAGGTCTACTTGGAGCACGTTTTATATGTATTGTTGTTTGAATGTGGAGGCAGCAGGAGATATTGCCGTCCACACAGCAGGGGAGCAGCTCGCATTACTGAACCCCACTTACACAGGAGGTAGTGTTTGTCTCTGTGCAGATGGCACTTCTGAGCAACAACTGGTGTTGTTGGAGCCCAGGATCAAGCATGGAGCAGGCTGAGGCCTACTTGGAGCACATTTTATATGTGATGTAGTTTGAATGTGGAGGCAGCAGGAGACATTGCCGTACACACAGCAGGGGAGCAGCTGGCGTTACTGAACCCCACGTACACAGGAGCTAGTGTTTGTCTCTGTGCAGACGGCACTTCTGAGCAACAACTGGCAGTGTTGGAACCCAGGATCAAGCATGGAGCAGGCTGAGGCCTACTTGGAGCACGTTTTATATGTGATGTAGTTTGAATTTGGAGGCAGCAGGAGATATTGCCGTACACACAGCAGAGGAGCAGCTGGCGTTACTGAACCCCACTTACACAGGATCTAGTGCTTGTCTCTGTGCAGACGGCACTTCTGAGCAACAACTGGCGGTGTTGGAGCCCGGGATCAATCATGGAGCAGGCTGAGGCCTACTTGGAACACGTTTTATATGTGATGTTGTTTGAGTGTGGAGGCAGCAGGAGATATTGCCGTCCACATAGCAGGGGAACAGCTGACGTTACTGAACCCCATTAAAACAGGAGCTAGTGTTTGTCTCTGTGCAGATGGCACTTCTGAGCAACAATTGGCGGTGTTGGAGCCCAGGATCAAGCATGGAGCAGGCTGAGGCCTACCTGGAGCACGTTTTATATGTAATGTAGTTTGAATGTGGAGGCAGCAGGAGATATTGCCGTACACACAGAAGGGGAACTGCTGGCATTACTGAACCCCACTTACACAGGAGCTAGTGTTTGTCTCTGTGCAGATGGCACTTCTGAGCAACAACTGGCGATGTTGGAGCCCAGGATCAATCATGGAGCAGGCTGAGGCTTACTTGGAGCAAGTTTTATATGTGATGTTGTTTGAATGTGCAGGGAGCAGGAGATATTGCCATCCACACAACAGGGGAACAGCTGACGTTACTGAACCCCACTAACACAGGAGCTAGTGTTTTTCCCTGTGCAGACGGCACTTCTGAGCAACAACTGGCAATGTTGGAGCCCAGGATCAATCATGGAGCAGGCTGAGGCCTATTTGGAGCACGTTTTATATGTGATGTTGTTTGAATGTGGAGGGAGCAGGAGATATTGCCGTACACACAGCAGGGGAGCAGCTGGCGTTACTGAACCCCACTAACACAGGAGCTAGTGTTTTTATCTGTGCAGACTGCACTTCTGAGCAACAACTGGCGATATTGGAGCCCAGGATCAATCATGGAGCAGGCTGAGGCCTACTTGGAGCACGTTTTATATGTGGTGTTGTTTTAATGTGGAGGGAGCAGGAGATTTTGCCGTACACACAGCAGGGGAACAGCTGGCGTTACTGAACCCCACTTACACAGCAGCTAGTGTTTGTCTCTGTGCAGACGGCACTTCTGAGCAACAACTGGCGATGTTAGAGCCCAGAATCAATCATGGAGCAGGCTGAGGCCTGCTTGGAGCATGTTTTATATGTGATGTTGTTTGAATGTGGAGGGAGCAGGAGATATTGCCGTCCACACAGCAGGGGAACAGCTGACGTTACTGAACCCCACAAACGCAGGAGCTAGTGTTTTTGTCTGTGCAGACGGCACTTCTGAGCAACAACTGGCGATGTTGGGGCCCAGGATCAATCATGGAGCAGGCTGAGGCCTACTTGGAGCACGTTTTATATGTGGTGTTGTTTTAATGTGGAGGGAGCAGGAGATTTTGCCGTACACACAGCAGGGGAACAGCTGGCGTTACTGAACCCCACTTACACAGCAGCTAGTGTTTGTCTCTGTGCAGACGGCACTTCTGAGCAACAACTGGCGATGTTAGAGCCCAGAATCAATCATGGAGCAGGCTGAGGCCTGCTTGGAGCATGTTTTATATGTGATGTTGTTTGAATGTGGAGGGAGCAGGAGATATTGCCGTCCACACAGCAGGGGAACAGCTGACGTTACTGAACCCCATTAACACAGGAGCTAGTGTTTTTATCTGTGCAGACTGCACTTCTGAGCAACAACTGGCGATGTTGGAGCCCAGGATCAATCATGGAGCAGGCTGAGGCCTACTTGGAGCACATTTTATATGTGATGTTGTTTGAATGTGGAGGGAGCAGGAGATATTGCCGTCCACACAGCAGGGGAACAGCTGACGTTACTGAACCACACTAACACAGGAGTTAGTGTTTTTGTCTGTGCAGACGGCACTTATGAGCAACAACTGGCGATGTTGGAGCCCAGGATCAATCATGGAGCAGGCTGAGGCCTCCTTGGAGCACGTTTTATATGTGATGTTGTTTGAATGTGGAGGGAGCAGGAGATTTTGCTGTACACACAGCAGGGGAGCAGCTGGCGTTACTGAACCCCACTTACACAGCAGCTAGTGTTTGTCTCTGTGCAGACGGCACTTCAGAGCAACAACTGGCAGTGTGAATGTGGACAGAGCAGGAGACATTGCCGGACACACATCAGGGGATCAGCTGGCGTTACTGAACCCTAGTAACACTGGAACAAATGTTGATTGTGCAGATGCCACTTCTGAGCAGCAATTGGCGGTGTTGGAGGCCTGGGTAAATACTAGAGACAGAGTGGAGCCAGAGGCCTACCTGGAGCAAGTTTGAAATCAGTAGTAGTGTGAATGTGGAGGCAGCAGGAGACTTTGCCATACACACAGCAGGGGAGCAGCTGGCGTTACTGAACCCCACTAACACAGGAGCTATTTTTTTTTTTCTGTGCAGACGGCACTTCTGAACAACAACTGACGGTGTTGGAGCCCAGAGATTACAGTTCAGTTGGTAGAAACATGAACACAACAGGAGACCTGGATACTGTTGAAAAACAATTATTTATTCTGGAAGAGGACTGGCAAAATCCGGCGAGATCCAGGCCTTGTTCACTTTAAGAAAAGTAAGGCGGTCAATATTATTGGAGGATAGTCGCGTGCGACGGTCTGTTAGTACACCACCCGCGGCACTAAAGACGTGTTCTGATAATACACTTGCGGCAGGGCAAGCCAGCACCTCCAATGCATACTGGCTAAGCTCTAGCCATGTATCCAGCTTAGAGACCCAAAACTTGAAGGGGAAAGAGCCGTCTGGGAGTACACTGACAGGGCAAGACATGTAGTCTGTCACCATCTGACGGAAACGTTGCCTCCTGCTGACTGGAGCCATCTGTGATGGTGTAGACATTTGTGGCGGGCACACAAAACTTTGCCACTTTTGGGCCATACTGGACTTGCCTTGTGCTGAGGCGCTGCCTCTGCTCCCTCTTTGTGCAGAGCTTCCTCCACTGCCTCGATGCACAGAGCTGCTTTGTAAAGCACTAGCAGCACTGCTCTTGGGTGGAATGGAAAACATGATGGAATGCACCAGTGTGTCTTGGTACTCCCACATTTTACGCTCCCGGTTCAACGGTGTTATGAGCCTTTGTAAGTTGTCCCGGTAGCGAGGATCTAGGAGGGTGTGTACCCAATAATCAGCCGTGCTGAGAATGTGGGCGATGCGGCGGTCGTTTCTCAGGCACTGCAGCATGAAATCAACCATGTGCTGCAGACTCCCAACTGCCCAAGAAACGCTGTCCCCTGCTTGAGGCTTCATCTCTGCCTGCTCTGCATCACCCAACCCTCGCTGTACATGCTGACTAGAGCATTGTGTACCTCCCTCTTCTGGAGAGATGTCTTCCTGCTCCATTGACTCCTCCTCATCCTCCTCACAAAGTGTCCCCTGCCTAGGCCTTTGTGAGGAACCACGTTGCGCAGACTGTCCAGAAGCAGATGGCATTTGGGACTCCTCATCCTCCACCTCTTCCAAAACCTCCTCCCTTAGTGCTTGCAGTGTTTTTTGAAGCAGGCAGATAAGGGGGACAGTCATGCTGACTAGTGCATCATCTGCACTCACCATCCGCGTGGAATCATCGAAGGCCCGCAAAACGTGGCAAATGTCCTTCATAGAGGTCCACTCAGTGGTGCTGAAGTGTGACCGGTGCGCAGTGCGACTTGTTTGCGCCTGATGCAGCTGGTACTCCATTACTGCTGCCTGCTGCTCACACAACCGCTCCAACATATGTAACGTAGAATTCCACTTTGTGGGTAGGTCACTTATGATGCGATGTTCCGGAAGGCTGAATCGGCACTGCAGAGCTGCATTGAGCGATCTTGCCATGCTGGAACGCCGCAAGTGAGCGCACTCTATGCGGACCTTGTGCAGCAGTGCATCAAGATCCGGATAGTCCCTCAGAAAGCTCTGCACGACCAAGTTGAGCACATGTGCCAGACATGGGATGTGAGTGAGGTTGCCTAGGCCCAGAGCTGCCACCAGATTTCGGCCATTGTCACACACAAACAAGCCTGGCTGGAGATTCGCTGGCACAAACCACACGTCGCTCTCCTGCTTTATGGCATTCCAGAGCTCCAGCGCTGTGTGGCTTCGATTCCCCAAATAAATTAATTTCAGTACGGCCTGTTGACGTTTGACCATGGCTGTGCTCATATCGGTCGTAACAGGCTCCTGCAGCGCTGATTCTGAGGAACTGGAGTATGAGGAGGAGTCAATGTGTACAGACTGGATCCCTGCGATCCTTGGAGTAGGCAGAACATGTACAGCGCCACTCTCAAGATCTGTACCCGGCTCCACAACATTGCCCCAATGGGCAGTGAGGGAAAGGTATCGTCTCTGTCCATGGTTGCTGGTCCACGCATAGGTGGTCAGGTGAACCTTGCTACTGACGGCATTTAGTAGTGCATGTTTAATTTTTCCCTCCACATGCTTTTGCAGGGCAGGGATTGCTGAAATAAAAGCGGCTGGGCACGGTGTATTGTGGGACTGCCAATACCATGAAGTTCCGGAAGGTGTCAGTCTCCACCAGCCTGAATGAGAGCATTTCAAGGGCCAGTAGTTTGGCAATGCCAGCATTCAGAGCCTGTGCCCGGGGATGGTTTGCCAAGTATGGCCGCCTTTTCTCCCGTGCCTGTGCTACCGATGGCTGTAGACTTGCCTGGGAGTGTGAGGATGGCAGGGAACGTGGTGCTGTGGGTGGAATGTCACTGGGTCTCTGGACAACAGTGCCAGAGGTTCTTCCATGGTGATCCTGTGAGCAAGCCGAACCAGCTGTGTGTGACCTGGAGGAAGAGGCTACAACATGAGCTGAACAGGTGGTAGGAGGTGCTGTAGGTTGGCCTACGTCTTCAGTGTGTCTTTGTAACTCCACCACATGCTTGGTCCTCATATGTCTCAACATATTTGTGGTATTCAGGTTGCTGACACTTTTCCCTCTTTTGACTTTCTGATGACACAGCTTGCATTTGACAAAGCAAATGTCATCTGCAACTGTGTCAAAAAAGGACCACGCACTGCAAGTCCTGGGAGCGACTGTTTTGGCTTTTGGAAGAGGAATGCTCCTAACGGGTGCCAAAGTGGAGGCTACAGACAACCAAGTCTGCCCCCTCCCTCTCCCTCCGGTTTTGGCCATTCGGGGAATCTCTTCCTCAGAGCTGCTCCCACCACCTTCCTGTTCCTCACGCCATGATGGGTCAAGGACTTCATCATCGACACTTCCCTCTTCAAACACCTGCTTCTCCTGTGTAGTCTTGCCAGCACCGTAGGCACCAGAAAGTGGCAACTGAGTCTTATAATCTCATGCGTACTGAGGTGTGCTGAAAATAGGCACTGGCCCACCCGCCCCTTTAGATTCAGAGGGACAAAGCAGTTGCGCATCACTGCATACTCCCTCTTCTTCACATTCTAGAATGCTGCTTGGCTGGCCCCCTCTTTCCAAGCCAACAGATTCAGAGAACAGAAGTAGAGAATGAGATGGCTCCTGTACAGGGCTCTCTGACTGCCTGGGCAATTTGGCAGGTGGTGAAGAGACAGATGGTTGCTCTTCAGTGCTTTGGCCCTGAGAGGATGTGGAAGTCATTGAAGTCGATGCGCTAGCTGCCATCCATCCGACAACGGCTTCAATTTGTTAGTCCCACTGCAGTGGGGTACGGCGAGGTCCTACAAAGCTGCCCATAAAGGAATGTTGCCTGGTAAAACTGGGGGATGCTGTGTCACTGGTGCCCGCAGCAAGCACAGAATCTCCACGTTCTCTCCCTGCTGCAACTCCATGCCCACGACTACGTGCCTTACTCCCTGCCTTCTTCATCTTGGTAGACTGATAAAGATAGGCAGAAAAGTAAAAAAAAAGGGGGGCTTAGTGTGCTTATTCCTGAACAGCTGCTAAAAGGTATAAGAAACACTAATTTTATAAAGTGTGTGGACTACACTTTAATATGAGCTAATGTGGCCTACACAACTGTCAAGTGGAGTGTTTGTTGAACTTTATGTACGTGTTTTTTTTCAAAGAAACAAAAAGGATGTGACCAAAGATGTGAAAGTGATAGTATCACAAACTTTTTGGAGCTATTACAATGCAGGAAGGTAACCTACAATGCAATAGATGAGGCTCCAAAAAATAGGCTAATACTAATCTGGCTGGGGCTGCAAGGCACAAGCCAGAAAAAAGGCTCCTCTATCTACTCCTATATAGTGTTTGCAACTAACCAATGTAGATGGACACGGATGGAAGCACACTAATAGGAGAAAAAAATCAGGAAAAATGAGCTGCAATAAATGGACTATGTATGAGGCAGTGACGCACGCTGAGCCGCCTACAACCAGAGGTGGCTGCAGGACACACTACAACGTGAGCTGCACTCACATGCAGAGACCTCTCAGACAGCTGTGAACAGTGCAGATAACTGGGCACTAGCACTGAAAGGCTGCAGAAAGGCTCCGCTGTCTACTCCTATTGTGTTTGCAACCAATGTATATGGATACGGATGGATGCACACTATTGGGAAAATAAATGAAAATGAGCAGCAATAAAAGAAAAATATGTATAAGGAAGTGACGCACGCTGAGCGGCCTACAGCTAGACGTGGCTGCAGGACACACTACACAGCGTGAGCTGCACTCACACAGACCTTGCAGACAGCTGTGAACAGCGCTGCAAGGCAAAAGAAAGCTTCAGTGGTTGATAATGTAGCCTGGGTAAAGCAAAATCTTTAGCAAATCGCTATTTCTTACTGTCCCTCAGAGTCTTGAACAGCAGCCTGTCCCTAACTGAATTCACAGCAGAGTGAACCCTACATGGCGGCGGCAGCTTTTAAGGCGCATCGTGACATCATTTCAGCAGCCAATCACAGCCATGCCATTAGTTAACATGCCTACATGCCTAACAGGATGTGCCCACACTTCTGAGGATTGTCATTGGCTGAATTAAATCAAACTAGCTCATAGCATTATGGGAACTTCCGATTCCCGTATTCGATATGCTGAAAGTATCAGAGCTCAGTATCGGAATTCCGATACCGCGAATATCGGCCGATACCCGATATTTGCGGTATCGGAATGCTCAACACTAGTCTTCACATCCACTTCCATTTGGTCAAGGATGATTCACCCATTCCACTCCGGGGTTGGCTTCCCTTCGGGCCCCGCAGCGACTGCCAGGGTCCACCCCGCACCTTTGATCTGCAATAAAGACATCTATTTCTGACTCACCTCTTCACCCTTGTGTAGGTACACCCGGGCCAGATCTGTCCCCCATGGCAAGGTGACTTCCTTGGGGCCCACATTCAAAGCTCTTATGGGGACGTGTACTTGCTGGGCCACAGATATCGCACGAGCTATCATGACTTCTTGGTCCACTCCTCCGTCTACCACAGGCTGAACTATCACCTCCAGCCTGTCAAAGTTGCGATGAGTCCCCACTGGAAGGTGTAATATACTTTCTCACCTGGGAGGCAGGATTACAGACTCCTTCCCAAGGGCCTTGATGACCCCTACTGCCTGATAAGACGGCACACTCTTCTGCGTCCCACAGGCGTGGATCAGTTGCTGAAGGGCTTCTTTAGTAGGCTTGTGTGTGGCAGCCTTCTTCCAATAACTGGGTCCCCATTTGGTGAACATTATCTGATCGAGTTCTCATAGGATATTCATTCCCAGTATTACAGGCACATCTTTGATGGGCTCAGGGACTAGCAGGGTCCCTTTCTTTCCTACTTCTTGCCCACAGATTCAAATATTCATCCATACGACCCCTGTACCGGGGCTCGGCTGTTGATTGGCAGCAAACAACCGGATCAATGTCTCCTTCTCTGGCTTAGCCAGGGCCTGAAAATGCTGTCTGAAATATGATTCTGGCATTGTTGTCACTTGTGAACCGGTATCTATCAAGCAATCCACTGGAACGCTCTCAAATTCAGCAAGCAGGATGTAACTCCCAGCAATCAAGTGTTCATTATGATAAGGAGCAGCCTCTCGTCTTGCTATCCCAACAGAGTGCCACGTTACTGCGGGGGTTGGTTGCTTAACGGTGGCTGTTGCTGGCTTTGATCATAATTCCGGCAGTCCCTGGCAAGGTGCCCTTGTCCTCCACATTCCCAGCATTGGATGCCTCCTCTTCGCCGAGGGGCAATCCGAGCCTGTCTTCGTGCCTCTGATGCCTCTGAGCTTGCACCCGTTGACCCCTTAAAGGTCATGCCGAAGGATGGTTAAATGAGTGTGTTGAGTCAGACTGTTGTTCTCCCATTCTTTGCTCCATCCAGATTAATTTATCTTGCATACTGTCAAGAGACCGCTGCAAGTCTTGCCTGGACCAATGCCTCCTGATGATTTGGATCCCCTCTGGTATTGGCATCCTGGAGACGCATCACACCAGGCGCGTTGCCTTCCTTGCTTCGGGCCACTGCTTCTGCCTGGATTTGACCGAATTAAAGAGCCGGATCTGCACGGAGCCGTTCTGGCAGTGCTCTCCACAAGGATGTGCTATGCAGTCCCAGAATGAATTGATCCCGGAGTATCCGGTTTTTGGAGCCCATGCCACCGAACCCATCCGTCTCTTTCCTCTGCACTTCTGCCAACACTTCTTGCAGTGCTGTTGCATACTGAGAGATCCCTTCTTCCTGCTGCAGTCTAGAGAAAAATTTGGTTTCCCGCACTAGCAGTCTCGCCGTAGATCTCTTCCAGGAATTTCATTAACTCCTTCAGTGTACTACGGGTGAGTTCTGGCTATAGACAGACGTTTTTATGGGCCTCTCCCTCCAAGGCAGTCAAAGCAATGTCCACTTCAAGGTCTGTGCTGATGTTATAAATCTTCAGGGTGCTTTGCAGCCGGGACACCCAATCAGACAGGGATAATATTATAGCAGTCAAATTTTGGAAGCACACTAAATATGGTGCCCATAGGGAGTGTCCTTGCAGGGGTTCCACCAATGCCCACAGCATCACCACTAACACTAGCATCCTCACTATTGCTGCCTGCTGCCGGCATCTTGGTGACAGTAACCCTGCTCGCAGCACCACTTGAAGCGATGGCTGGGTGGACCACCAACCACAATGCAGGGAAACTACGGTACACAAGATGAGGTGCAAGCAACAAAGGGTTAATTTATTTACGGGCAAGGAATGCAGTGCTAGGAAAGTGTAAACAGGGATATGCAATGACATAAAGCAATTTACAAAAGTGATATTCTCTAGCTGGGCCGTAAAAATAGCACGGAGCACCAACTATTACAGATCAGTGTATTTTGCAAAAGGCAAAACAATACAATAAAGTACAGTATGCTGCTACTCTAAATATAACTATCTGGCCGCTGCTACTCCAGCCGCACGGCTGCCGTGCTCTGTCTATTGCAGCCTATCCTTAGCCCTAAACATGTGCGCACACGGGGTTAACACTCACAGAAGTTGGTATCTCAGTCCATTCCTGGGGGCCCCTGAAGCTTTGCAAGATGGTGCTCACTTCTTCCTGGAAGCTGATTTCCTTGTGTGCAAGTTCAGTGATGCTCCTAGGAATGATGGATTCCTCCTCTGGGTTCCTTTCTTGTCCTTTCTTCGTGGCTTCTCACGGCAAGACAGGAAAGCCACCTTTTAATCCCCAGAATAGTTTGCAAAGTCACAGTCGCAGACTGAACATTCTTTTCCTCACAGCTCAGGCAGGCACACCTTCTTCTTGCAGAAATCTCAGGTCTCTTCTACACACAGAAAAGCAGCCCCTCCCCTCTGTAGTCTGGCAGATGAAACCAAACAGCCTTTACAGCGGGGAAGAGCAGAATGTCCCACTGTTCTAACCAAGGGGGTGCTGTCTCTTAAAGGTTCAGCTTGTCTGTACTGTCCATAGCACTGCCCCCCCTTACAGGTACATAGCAGGGGGCACATAGGTAACAGGGGGCACAAAGCTGGGAGCCAAAGATATCACAGGGGTGCACATAGCTGGGGGCACAGAGATCACGGAGGGCATATAGCTAGGGGGCACAGATCATGGGAAAGAAATCACAGGGGGCACATAAATCACAGAGGACACGCTAGGTGCGCGCCGAGCTGACGTTTTTATTGATACCATTTTGGTGTAGGTAAAATCTTTTGATCGCACGTTATTGCATTTTACTGCAATGTTGCGAAGACAAAAAAAAAACGTAATTCTGATGTTTTGAATTTTTTTCTCGTTACAACTAGAGTTGAGCGAAACGGGTTGGTCAAATTCAAAAGTCGGCGACTTTTGCTGAAGTAGGGTTTCATGAAACGAAACCCAACCATAGCGTGAGGTCGGCCACGAGGTTGGTGACCAGAGCGCCAAAGTCGCGTTTCAAATGATGCTTCCAGCGCCCTTTTTCAGCCAATGATGGAGGACGCACACTGTGGGCAACGCGATGACATAGGCATCGGTCACCACTAGTGTTGAGCGATACCATCCGATATGCAGAAATATCTGATCGGATTGGATCGGCCCGATACAAAAAAAGTATCGGGTATCGCCGATTCCAAACCCGGAAGTTCCATTCAAGTCAATGGGACAGAAATATCGGAATAAAAAAACCCCTTTCTTTCCTTGTACATCCTGTTCAGGAGGGGGGAAGAGTGTGGGCGGTGCGTGGGCAGACACTGTGCGTGTCTGTGTGTGTGGCCAGGGCCTGTGCGGGCCTCTCGGGGGTCTGAACAGGCCTGTCGGGCCTGTGCCGGCTGCCGGTGGTCTGTACGGGCCTCTCGGGGGTCTGTGCCAACTGTCGGGGGCCTGTGCCGGCTGCCGGTGGTCTGTACGGGCCTCTCGGGGGGCCTGTGCCGGCTGCCAGTGGTCTGTTCGGGCCTGCCGGGGGCCTGTGCCGGCTGCCGGAGGTCTGTACGAGCCTCTTGGGGGCCTGTGCCAGCTGCCGGGGGTCTGTGCGGGCCTGCCGGGGGTCTTGTGTGTGTGACAGTGATTGACACATTAGCCAATGATGGGGCAGCCGGCACAGACCACCGACAGCTGGCACAGGCCCCCGAGAGGCCCGTACAGACCACCGGCAGCCGGCACAGGCCCCCGACAGGCCTGTACAGACCCCCGAGAGGCCCGTACAGAACAAAGGCAGCCGGCACAGGCCCCCGAGAGGCCCATACAGACCACCGGCAGCTGGCACAGGCCCCCGACAGGCCTGTACAGAACCCCGAGAGGCCCGTATAGACCCCCGACAGTCGGCACAGACCCCCCGCAGTCGACACAGACAGCGCATCATGATGCGCACAGACCGCGCATCATGATGACATCATTTCAGCAGCCAATCACAGCCACAACACTGGCTCATTGCATTATGGGGACTTCCGATTCCGGTATCCGATATAAAAAAAATATCAGTACTCAGTATGGGAATTCCGATACTGCAAATATCGGGTATCGGCCGATATTCACTGAATCGGAATGCTCAACACTAGTCACCACCATCTTTGAGAAGGGCATGCAAGTGATTGGCTGGCTTTGTGTGGCGTCACAGGGGCTATAAAAGGGAGTGCACGCCGACCACCATCTTACTTCTGCCGATCTTAGCATTAGGGAGAGGTTGCTGTTGCTGATTCAGAATAAGGGAGAGCGTTAGGCAAGGAAGAAGAACCAAAAAACTGCTTCTGCTGTTAGCGATTTCCACTGTACAACACAACAGTTTGTGTGCAGTGACAGTTGAGGCTATATTTTTGTGCATCAGGTCTGTTGGTTATTAGGCTACCTTATAAGGCTCCCGTATAGCTGCACTGCTGTTTGCACACTGCTGTTCAGACTGCTTTTTTAAAAGCAAAAATACTTTTCTTCCTCTTTTCTGCACAGTTACCAAGCGTTCATTTTTCCACCCTTTTGTGTGCAGCAGTCCTGCTTATTAGACTGTCTGCGTCCATACTTGGACTGAGAGCATCATTGTCAGCCTCCTAAAATCTCTAGTGAGATCCAAATTCTCACCAATACTATATGCATCCTCTACCTTGTCATACACCAGCCAATTTCAGCCTGTTACATTGAGGTGTAATCTCTACTGGGCCAGAGATGCTAGTTCAGCGTCCTCAAATCTCTAGTGAGATTCAAATTCTCACCAATACTATATACACCCTGCACCTCGTCATACACCATCCAATTTCAGCCTGTTACATTGAGGTGTAATCTCTACTGGGCCTGAGACAATAGTTCAGCGTCCTCAAATCTCTAGTGAGATTCAAATTCTCACCAATACTATATACACCCTCCACCTTGTCATACACCATCCAATTTCAGCCTGTTACATTGAGGTGTAATCTCTACTGGCCCTGAAATACTAGTTCAGCATCCTCAAATCTCTAGTGAGATTCATATCCTCACCAATACTATAAACACCTTCTACCTTGTTTTACAGTACCATATAGCTGGAGGTATTTTGGGTACATTTTCACAAAAATGAGGAAGTGTGGTGGAAGAGGCCGTGGATGTGGACGGGGGTTGCCAGCTGGTCCTGATGGTAGTGGTGTTGGTGGTGCATCTGTTGGTAGTGGCAAAAGCACAATAGCACCTAAGGCAGGAGATGTTGAGCCTGCGTCTGGCTCCGGAACGCCTGGAAGGCTACCTTTCTGGGAGTAGGTTAACCGCTTTTAAAGCCAGAGCATCAGGAACTGGTTTTGGCTTACATTGCCGAAACAGACTCCAGCAAATATGCCCTCCTCTTCTGAAGTTTCAAAAAATGCAAGCACTGAGTCATCAAGTGCTGGCTCCTGGTCAGGAAGAACCCTTTTCCTTGTGTCCTTCACCCCCACCAAAAGTGAATGATGCAGCAGGCCACATTTCACATTAGTCCATGTAGCTCTTTCTATCATACCATGCCTGGGTTATCAAGTCAAATCATGAATTCCCCACTCCAAGATGAATCTGACATGGAGTGTGGGTGGCCAACCAGGGCAGTGGGGTTAATCGGTACCGGGTCGGTGTCTCAGAGGAGTGTGTCACGTTGGTGGTGATGACCCGTTCTGTGGCCCTGGGCGTCCATGCAAAGGGATGAATATCGTTTATAGGTGAATGATACGTGACTAGTGTTGAGCGATACCATCCGATGTCGTGAAATATCGGATCGGATCGGACCGATACCCAAAAAGTATCGGATATCGCCGGTTCCGATACCGGAAACCAATGCAAGTCAATGAGACAAAAATATTGGAATTAAAATACACCCTTTGTTTCCTTGTAGGTAAATTCTACATGAAGAAAAACAACTAATAATAATGTAGAATGTATTAAGGGAGGTGGAGGAGACATTAAAGACATAGTGGTTTAGCCCAATCAAATGGAATAGCAGGAATTAATTTTTTTTTTAAAGACGTTCGGAGTTACAAAGATATTGACTATGTTAACCTTTTTTATATTTTGTCAGATATGTATGTTTCACTACTTCCTTCTTTTTTACTTCTCCCACACTTTCTCCTTCATGATCCTCAGCAGCAGCAGCATCTTTTTCATCAACTTCTTCACCTTATTCATTTTTTTCACCTTCTTCCTATTATTCTTTTTTTTTTACATTCTTCACATTCTTTTTATTCAACTATTATACTTCTTCATATTCTACTTCATCATCTTCTTCCTATCCTTCTTCTTCATCACATTCTTATTTGTGATAGACATTCCTGTAGTTGCTATCTATAAAAGTTTGAAGATTACACCTTCCGTTCCGCCTGTCACCAAAGATTTACAACAGGATTTGTCCGCGTTCAGTTTGGCCTGCAGCAGCAGGCATTTTCCAGGGGCACCACGAGGAGGAATGGACTCACCCCCATTCACTGCTTAGCCTTCTTCTGCTTATAATTTAGATAATATCTTTTGCTCTGATTTTTAGTCTTATGCTTAATGTTCTTATGCTTTTCGTTCTTCCGCTTTTTGTTCTTCTGCTTCTTGGTCTTCTATCTCTTGTTGTTCTGTATCTTGGTGGCTGTCTTCATGTTCTTTGTCCTCTTGGTCATCTTCTTCCGGGTCATCTTTTTGTTCTTCTTCGGGGTGGTCTTCAGAGTCGTCGTCTTCAGGGTCGTCGTCAGGGAGATCCAGAGTGATAACCAAAAACCATTTCCAAAAGCTTGAACTTGGAAAAGTAGCAGAAGGTACAAGAAGGCTGAGGAACTGTCGAGAACCAGCTGACGGTACTGGAACCGGGATGGGTAGCAGAAGGAACAAGAGCCAATGGCACTACCGAGGACAACCTGATGGTACTGGAACCCAGTTACTAAGCAATAGGTACCTGTGCTAGAAAGCACTACCAATGACCAGCAGACGTTGCTGGAACTCGGATACTGAGAAGGAGACACCTAAGCCAAAGGCACTGCCAAGAACCAGCTGACAGTGCTGGAACATGGATGGGTAGCAGAAGCTGCAAGAGCGAATGGAACTAGCGAGGACCAGCTGACGGTGCTGGAACCCGAAGGGGCAGCAGAAGGAACAAGAGCCAATGGCACTACCGAGGACCAGCTGACAGTGCTGGAACCTGGTTACTAAGCAGGAGGTACCTGTACTAGAAAGCACTACCAAGGACCAGCAGACTTTGCTGGAACTCGGATACTGAGAAGGAGGCACCTCCGCCAAAGGCACTGCCGAGAACCAGCTGACTGTGCTGAAACCTGGATGGGTAGCAGAAGGTACCCATGAAAAACAAAGTTGCAAGGCCGCGAGCCGGCCGCAGCTACTGAAGCCCAGAGTCCTACAGAGGGTGCTTGTCCTATTGGCACTATGGAACCAGCCTTTGTTGCCAGATCCCGCAGCCCACATAGGAAGCCCATGAACTGCAGGCACCATAGGCTAACCCGACCGCATCACGACAGGACAATGTATTGGTGGCAAAATGACGTTGACACTACCCGGAAACAGCTGGCATGCTGGAACCAGACTGGGCAGGAGGGAGTACCTGTGCCAAAGACAATGCCGGGAAACAGCTGGCGGTGCTGGAACCCAGGGAAAATACTACAGAGTGGAGACAGAGGCCTAATTGGAGCAAGTTTAAAATCTGTAGTTGTGTGAGTGTGGACAGAGCAGGAGAAATTTGCTGGACACACAGCTGGGGATCAGATGACATTTCTGCAACCCAATAACACTGGAGCATATGCTGACTGTGCAGATGGCACTTCTGCGCAGCAACTGGCGATGTTGGAGCCCAGGGTAAATCAGGGTGTATTCTGAGGCCTAATTTTATCAAGTTTAATATCTGTTGTAGAATACTACTGATTTTTTTAAATACTAGAGACAGAGTGGAGCCAGAGGCCTAATTGGAGCACGTTTGAAATCAGTAGTAGTGTGAATGTGGAGGCAGCAGGAGACATTGCCGGACACACAGCAGGGGAACAGCTGGCGTTACTGAACCCCACTAACACAGGAGCATGTGTTTTTCTCTGTGCAGACGGCACTTCTGAGCAACAACTGGCGGTTTTGGAGCCCAGGTTCAATCAGTGTTTAGGCTGAGGCCTAATTGGAGCAAGTTTTATACCTGATGTAGTTTGAATGTGGAGGCAGCAGGAGACTTTGCCGGACACACAGCAGGGGAACAGCTGGCGTAACTGAACCCCACTAACACTGGAGCATGTGTTTTTCTCTGTGCAGATGGCACTTCTGAGCAACAACTGGCGGTGTTGGAGCCTAGGGTCAATCATGAAGTAGGCTGAGGCCTAACTGCAGTAAGTTTAATATCTCATGTTGAGATGAATGTGGAGGGAGCAGGAGATATTGCCGGACACACAGCAGGGGAACAGCTGGCGTTACTGAACCCCAGTAACACTGGAGCATATGTTTTTCTCTGTGCAGACGGCACTTCTGAGCAACAACTGGTGGTGTTGGAGCCCAGGTTCAATCAGGGTTTAGGCTGAGGCATAATTGGAGCTAGTTTTATATCTGATGTAGTTTGAATGTGGAGGTAGCAGGAGTCTTTGCCGGACACAGCAGGGGAACAGCTGGCGTTACTGAGCCCCAGTAACACTGGAGCATATGTTTTTCTCTGTGCAGACGGCACTTCTGAGCAACAACTGGCGGTGTTGAAGCCCAGGTACAATCAGGGTTTAGGCTGAGGCCTAACTGGAGCTAGTTTTATATCTGATGTAGTTTGAATGTGGATTCAGCAGGAGACTTTGCCGGACACACAGCAAGGGAACAGCTGGCGTTACTTAACCCCACTAACACGGGAGCATATGTTTTTCTCTGTGCAGACGGCACTTCTGAGCAACAACTGGCGGTGTTGAAGCCCAGGTACAATCAGGGTTTAGGCTGAGGCCTAACTGGAGCTAGTTTTATATCTGATGTAGTTTGAATGTGGATTCAGCAGGAGACTTTGTCGGACACACAGCAAGGGAACAGCTGGCCTTACTTAACCCCACTAACACGGGAGCATATGTTTTTCTCTGTGCAGACGGCACTTCTGAGCAACAACTGGCGGTGTTGGAGCCCAGGTTCAATCATTGTTTAGGCTGAGGCCTAATTGGAGCTAGTTTTATATCTGATGTAGTTTGAATGTGGAGGTAGCAGTAGTCTTTGCCGGACACACAGCAGGGGAAAAGCTGGCATTACTGAACCCTATTAACACTGGAGCATGTGTTTTTCTCTGTGCAGACGGCACTTCTGAGCAACAACTGGCGGTGTTGAAACCCAGGTTCCATCAGGGTTTAGGCTGATGCGTAATTGGAGCTAGTTTTATATGTGATGTAGTTTGAATGTGGAGGCAGCAGGAGATTTTGCCGGACCCACAGCAGGGGAACAGCTGGCGTTACTGAACCCCACTAACACTGGAGCATGTGTTTTTCTCTGTGCAGATGGCACTTCTGAGCAACAACTGGCGGTGTTGAAGCCCAGGTTCAATCAGGGTTTAGGCTGAGGCCTAATTGGAGGTAGTTTTTTATCTGATGTAGTTTGAATGTGGAGGCAGCAAGAGACTTTGCCGGTCACACAGCAGGGGAACAGCTGGCGTTACTGAACCCCACTAACACTGGAGCATGTGTTTTTCTCTGGGAAGACGGCATTTCTGAGCAACAACTGGCGGTGTTGGAGCCCAGGTTCAATTAGGGTTTAGGCTGAGGCCTAATTGGAGCAAGTTTTATATCTGATGTAGTTTGAATGTGGAGGCAGCAGGAGACTTTGCCGGACACACAAAAGGGGAACCGCTGGCATTACTGAACCCCGCTAACACTGGAGCATGTGTTTTTCTCTGTTCAGACGGCACTTCTGAGCAACAACTGGCGGTGTTGAAGCCCAGGTACAATCAGGGTTTAGGCTGAGGCCTAACAGGAGCTAGTTTTATATCTGATGTAGTTTGAATGTGGATTCAGCAGGAGACTTTGCCGGACACACAGCAAGGGAACAGCTGGCGTTACTTAACCCCACTAACACGGGAGCATATGTTTTTCTCTGTGCAGACGGCACTTCTGAGCAACAACTGGCAGTGTTGGAGCCCAGTTTCAATCATTGTTTAGTCTGAGGCCTAATTGGAGCTAGTTTTATATCTGATGTAGTTTGAATGTGGAGGTAGCAGTAGTCTTTGCCGGACACACAGCAGGGGAACAGCTGGCATTACTGAACCCTATTAACACTGGAGCATGTGTTTTTCTCTGTGCAGACGGCACTTCTGAGCAACAACTGGCGGTGTTGAAACCCAGGTTCCATCAGGGTTTAGGCTGATGCCTAATTGGAGCTAGTTTTATATGTGATGTAGTTTGAATGTGGAGGCAGCAGGAGATTTTGACGGACCCACAGCAGGGGAACAGCTGGCGTTACTGAACCCCACTAACACTGGAGCATGTGTTTTTCTCTGTGCAGATGGCACTTCTGAGCAACTACTGGCGGTGTTGAAGCCCAGGTTCAATTAGGGTTTAGGCTGAGGCCTAATTGGAGCAAGTTTTATATCTGATGTAGTTTGAATGTGGAGGCAGCAGGAGACTTTGCCGGACACACAAAAGGGGAACCGCTGGCATTACTGAACCCCGCTAACACTGGAGCATGTGTTTTTCTCTGTGCAGACGGCACTTCCGAGCAACAACTGGCGGTGTTGGAGCCCAGGTTCAATCAGGGTTTAGGCTGAGGCCTAATTGGAGGAAGTTTTATATCTGATGTAGTTTGAATGTGGAGGCAGCAGGAGACTTTGCCGGACACACAGCAGGAGAACAGCTGGCGTTACTGATCCCCACTAACACTGGAGCATGTGTTTTTCTCTGTGCAGACGGCACTTCTGAGCAACAACTGGCGGTGTTGGAGCCCAGGGTCAATCATGGAGTAGGTTGAGGTCTAATTGCAGCAAGTTTAATATCTCATGTTGGGATGAATGTGGAGGCAGCAGGAGATATTGCCGGACACACAGCAGGGGAGCAGCTGGCATTACTAAACCCCGCTAACACAGTAGCTAGTGTTTGTCTAAGTGCAGACGGTACTTCTGAGCAACAACTAGTGGTGTTGGAGCCCAGGGTCACTCATGGAGTAGGCTGAGGCCTATTTGCAGCAAGTTTAATATCTGATGTTGGGATGAATGTGGAGGGAGCAGGAGATATTGCTGGACACACAGCAGGGGAGCATCTGGCGTTGCTGAACCTCACTAACACAGGAGCTAGTGTTTGTCTATGTGCAGACGGCACTTCTGAGCAACAACTGGCGGTGTTGAAGCCCAGGTACAATCAGGGTTTAGGCTGAGGCCTAACTGGAGCTAGTTTTATATCTGATGTAGTTTGAATGTGGATTCAGCAGGAGACTTTGCCGGACACACAGCAAGGGAACAGCTGGCGTTACTTAACCCCACTAACACGGGAGCATATGTTTTTCTCTGTGCAGACGGCACTTCTGAGCAACAACTGGCGGTGTTGAAGCCCAGGTACAATCAGGGTTTAGGCTGAGGCCTAACTGGAGCTAGTTTTATATCTGATGTAGTTTGAATGTGGATTCAGCAGGAGACTTTGTCGGACACACAGCAAGGGAACAGCTGGCCTTACTTAACCCCACTAACACGGGAGCATATGTTTTTCTCTGTGCAGACGGCACTTCTGAGCAACAACTGGCGGTGTTGGAGCCCAGGTTCAATCATTGTTTAGGCTGAGGCCTAATTGGAGCTAGTTTTATATCTGATGTAGTTTGAATGTGGAGGTAGCAGTAGTCTTTGCCGGACACACAGCAGGGGAAAAGCTGGCATTACTGAACCCTATTAACACTGGAGCATGTGTTTTTCTCTGTGCAGACGGCACTTCTGAGCAACAACTGGCGGTGTTGAAACCCAGGTTCCATCAGGGTTTAGGCTGATGCGTAATTGGAGCTAGTTTTATATGTGATGTAGTTTGAATGTGGAGGCAGCAGGAGATTTTGCCGGACCCACAGCAGGGGAACAGCTGGCGTTACTGAACCCCACTAACACTGGAGCATGTGTTTTTCTCTGTGCAGATGGCACTTCTGAGCAACAACTGGCGGTGTTGAAGCCCAGGTTCAATCAGGGTTTAGGCTGAGGCCTAATTGGAGGTAGTTTTTTATCTGATGTAGTTTGAATGTGGAGGCAGCAAGAGACTTTGCCGGTCACACAGCAGGGGAACAGCTGGCGTTACTGAACCCCACTAACACTGGAGCATGTGTTTTTCTCTGGGAAGACGGCATTTCTGAGCAACAACTGGCGGTGTTGGAGCCCAGGTTCAATTAGGGTTTAGGCTGAGGCCTAATTGGAGCAAGTTTTATATCTGATGTAGTTTGAATGTGGAGGCAGCAGGAGACTTTGCCGGACACACAAAAGGGGAACCGCTGGCATTACTGAACCCCGCTAACACTGGAGCATGTGTTTTTCTCTGTTCAGACGGCACTTCTGAGCAACAACTGGCGGTGTTGAAGCCCAGGTACAATCAGGGTTTAGGCTGAGGCCTAACAGGAGCTAGTTTTATATCTGATGTAGTTTGAATGTGGATTCAGCAGGAGACTTTGCCGGACACACAGCAAGGGAACAGCTGGCGTTACTTAACCCCACTAACACGGGAGCATATGTTTTTCTCTGTGCAGACGGCACTTCTGAGCAACAACTGGCAGTGTTGGAGCCCAGTTTCAATCATTGTTTAGTCTGAGGCCTAATTGGAGCTAGTTTTATATCTGATGTAGTTTGAATGTGGAGGTAGCAGTAGTCTTTGCCGGACACACAGCAGGGGAACAGCTGGCATTACTGAACCCTATTAACACTGGAGCATGTGTTTTTCTCTGTGCAGACGGCACTTCTGAGCAACAACTGGCGGTGTTGAAACCCAGGTTCCATCAGGGTTTAGGCTGATGCCTAATTGGAGCTAGTTTTATATGTGATGTAGTTTGAATGTGGAGGCAGCAGGAGATTTTGACGGACCCACAGCAGGGGAACAGCTGGCGTTACTGAACCCCACTAACACTGGAGCATGTGTTTTTCTCTGTGCAGATGGCACTTCTGAGCAACTACTGGCGGTGTTGAAGCCCAGGTTCAATTAGGGTTTAGGCTGAGGCCTAATTGGAGCAAGTTTTATATCTGATGTAGTTTGAATGTGGAGGCAGCAGGAGACTTTGCCGGACACACAAAAGGGGAACCGCTGGCATTACTGAACCCCGCTAACACTGGAGCATGTGTTTTTCTCTGTGCAGACGGCACTTCCGAGCAACAACTGGCGGTGTTGGAGCCCAGGTTCAATCAGGGTTTAGGCTGAGGCCTAATTGGAGGAAGTTTTATATCTGATGTAGTTTGAATGTGGAGGCAGCAGGAGACTTTGCCGGACACACAGCAGGAGAACAGCTGGCGTTACTGATCCCCACTAACACTGGAGCATGTGTTTTTCTCTGTGCAGACGGCACTTCTGAGCAACAACTGGCGGTGTTGGAGCCCAGGGTCAATCATGGAGTAGGTTGAGGTCTAATTGCAGCAAGTTTAATATCTCATGTTGGGATGAATGTGGAGGCAGCAGGAGATATTGCCGGACACACAGCAGGGGAGCAGCTGGCATTACTAAACCCCGCTAACACAGTAGCTAGTGTTTGTCTAAGTGCAGACGGTACTTCTGAGCAACAACTAGTGGTGTTGGAGCCCAGGGTCACTCATGGAGTAGGCTGAGGCCTATTTGCAGCAAGTTTAATATCTGATGTTGGGATGAATGTGGAGGGAGCAGGAGATATTGCTGGACACACAGCAGGGGAGCATCTGGCGTTGCTGAACCTCACTAACACAGGAGCTAGTGTTTGTCTATGTGCAGACGGCACTTCTGAGCAACAACTGGCGGTGTTGGAGCCCAGGGTCATTCATGGAGTAGGCTGAGGCCTAATTGCAGCAAGTTTAATATCTGATGTTGGGATGAATGTGGAGGGAGCAGGAGATATTGCCGGACACATAGCAGGGGAGCAGCTGGCGTTACTGAACCCCACTAACACGGGAGCATGTGTTTTTCTCTGTGCAGACGGCACTTCTGAGCAACAACTGGCGCTGTTGGAGCCCAGGGATAACAGTTCAGGTGGTAGAAACATGAACACAACAGGAGACCTGGATACTGTTGCCAACCAATTATTTATTCTGGAAGAGGACTGGCAAATTCCGGCGAGATCCTGGCCTTGTTCATTTTAAGAAAAGTTAGCCGGTCAACATTATCGGTGGATAGTCGCGTGCGACGGTTTGTTAGTACACCACCTGCGGCATTCCGATATTACATTAGCAGCAGGGCAAGCCAGCACTTCCAATGCATACTGGCTAAGCTCTGGCCATGTATCCAGCTTAGAGACCCAAAACTTGAAGGAGGAAGAGCCGTCTGGGAGTACACTGACAGGGCAAGACATGTAGTCTGTCACCATCTGACAAATGTTGCCTCCTGCTGACTGGAGCCATCTGTGATGGTGTAGACATTTGTGGCGGGCACACAAAACTTTGCCACATTTGGGCCATACTTGTCTTGCCTTGTGCTGAGGCGCTGCCTCTTCTCCCTCTTTGTGCACAGCTTCCTCCACTGCCTCAACGCACAGAGCTGCTTTGTAAAGCACTAGCAGCACTGCTCTCGGGTGGAATGGAGAACATGTTGGAATGCACCAGTGTGTCTTGGTACTCCCGCATTTTACGCTTGAACGGTGTTATGAGGCTTTGTAAGTTGTCCCGGTAGTGAGGATCTAGGAGGGTGTACACCCAATAATCAGCCGTGTTGAGAATGTGGGCTATGCGGTGGTCGTTTCTCAGGCTCTGCAGCATGAAATCAACCATGTGCTGCAAACTCCCAACTGCCCAAGAAACGCTGTCCCCTGCTTGATGCGTCATCTCTGCCTGCTCTGCATCATCCCACCCTCGCTGTACATACTGACTACTAGAGCATTGTGTACCTCCCTCATCTGGAAAGATGTCTTCGTCCTCCATTGACTCCTCCTCATCCTCCTCACAAAGTGTCCCCTGCCTAGTCCTTTGTGAGGAACCACGCTGCGCAGACTGTCCAGAATCAAATGGCATTTGTGACTCCTCGTTCTCCACCTCTTCCAAAACCTCCTCCCTTAGTGTTGCAGTGTTTTTTGAAGCAGGCAGATAAGGGGGACAGTCATGCTTACTGGTGCATCATCTGCTCTCGCCATCCATGTGGAATCATCGAAGGCATGCAAAACGTGACAGCTGTCCTTCATAGAGGCCCACTCAGTGGTGCTGAAGTGTGACCGGCGTTGAATTCCACCTGGTGGGTAGGTCACATATGATGCGATGTTTTGGAAGGCGGAATCGGCGCTGCAGAGCTGCAATGCACGATCTTGCCATGCTGGAACGCCACAAGTGAGCGCACTCTATGCGGACCTTTTGCAGCAGTGCATCAATATCCGGATAGTCCCTCAGAAAGCTCTGCACGACCAAGTTGAGCACATGTGCCAGACATGGGATGTGAGTGAGGTTGCCTAGGCCCAGAGCTGCCACCAGATTTCGGCCATTGTCACACACTACCAAGCCTGGCTGGAGATTCGCTGGCACAAACCACACGTCGCTTGATGGCATTCCAGAGCTCCAGAGCTGTGTGGCTTCGATTCACCAAAGAAATTAATTTCAGTACGGCCTGTTGACGTTTGGCCACGGCTGTGCTCATATCGGATAAGTGTTCACGGGTCCATGTGGAAGTACACCGTGACGGCTCCTGCAGCGCTGATTCTGAGGAACTGGAGTATGAGGAGGAGTCAATGTGTACAGACTGGATTCCTGCAATCCTTGGAGTTGGCAGAACACGTACAGCGCCACTCTCAAGATCTGTACCCGGCTCCACAACATTGACACAATGGGCAGTGAGGGAAAGGTATCGTCCCTGTCCATGGTTACTGGTCCTCGCATCGGTGGTCAGGTGGACCTTGCTACTGACGGCGTTTAGTAGCGCATGTTTAGTTTTTCCCTCCACATGCTTTTGCAGGGCAGTGACGGCTTGCCTGCTGAAATAAAAGTGGCTGGGTACCGTGTATTGTGGGACTGCCATTGCCATGAAGTTACGGAAGGTGTCTGTCTCCACCAGCCTGAATGAGAGCATTTCAAGGGCCAGTAGTTTTGCAATGCCAGCATTCAGAGCCTGTACTCGGGGATGGTTTGCCGAGTATGGCCGCCTTTTCTCCCATGCCTGTGCTACCGATGGCTGTAGAATGGCCTGGGAGTGTGAGGATGACCGGGAACGTGGTGCTGTGGGTGGAATGTCACTGGGTCTCTGGACAACAGTGCCAGAGGTTCTTCCATGGTGATCCTGTGAGGAAGCCGAGCCAGCTGTGTGTGAGCTGGAGGAAGAGGCTACAACATGAGCTGAAGAGGTGGTAGGTGGTGTTGTAGGTTGGCCTACGTCTTCAGTGTGTCTTTGCAACTCCACCACATGCTTGGTCCGCACCTGTTTCCACATATTTGTGGTATTGAGGTTGCTGACACTCTTCGCTCTTTTGACTTTATGCTTACACAGCTTGCGTTTCACAAAGCAAATGTCATCTGCAATTGTGTCAAAAAAGGACCACGCACTACAAGTCCTGGGAGCGCCCGTTTTGGGTTTTGGAAGAGGAATGCTCCTAACGGGTGCCGAAGTGGAGGCTACAGGCAACCAAGTCTGCCCCCTCCCTCTCCCTCCTGTTTTGGCCGTTCGGGGCATCTCTTCCTCAGAGCTGCTCCCACCACCTTCCTGTTCCTCATGCCATGATGGGTCATTGACCTCATCTTCTACACTCCCCTCTTCAAACACCTGCTTCTCCTGGGTAGTCTCGCCAGCACAGTACGCACCAGAAAGTGGTGCCTGAGTCTCATAATCTGATGCGTACTATGGTGTGCTGATCAGACGAAAAAGAACGATGATTAGAAGGCTTTTATCACAAATATATAAAAAAAGCTTTATTGTTTAGAACACAGATAGAATATTACATATCACCAATTGGGGGATTAAAGGGAAGTAAACATACACACATGTATAATGTGATTACACATCTAAAAAGACGCACATAACCAGCACCTGAAGGTATAACCTATACAACTCCAATTATATGACTATCCACAATAAACGATTTGCTGAAAAATAGTACATCAATCTCAAAGTGGACACTACAATATTATGTCCTCATATCCTTCAGCCAATTTAGAAAATTCATATTAGATGACTATTATATCATGCCTCCACCACCGAAAAACTGACCGCTGTATATACAAAGGGCGTAATCACTTATAATAATACACTTTATATGGTGTGGTAACTAAGTGTGGCCACTATCCTGGCTAATCACCCATAATATTAACTACAATGCCGCCAACAAGTGGCCACTAAGCATGTCATAGTGATTACCCACGGCAATAGCCGTTATATGCAAAAGATCACTTCACACCAGAATGGCCATTATCAGCAATGGTCGCCACATATATAGATTACGGTCCATAATGAACTAATTGTTACCGGCAGTGGTGGTCAGTGGTCAGTGGTGGTCAGTGGTGGTCAGCACCCTTGCAGGTGCCTGGGTAGCGCGTCCGCCCCGACGCGCGTTTCGGACCTACCTTTTTCAAGGGGCGGGGGCGGACGCGCTACCCAGGCACCTGCACACCTCCTGACCACCACTGCCGGTAACAATTAGTTCATTATGGACCGTAATCTATATATGTGGTGACCATTGCTGATAATGGCCATTCTGGTGTGAAGTGATCTTTTGCATATAACGGCTATTGCCGTGGGTAATCACTATGACATGCTTAGTGGCCACTTGTTGGCGGCATTGTAGTTAATATTATGGGTGATTAGCCAGGATAGTGGCCACACTTAGTTACCACACCATATAAAGTGTATTATTATAAGTGATTACGCCCTTTGTATATACAGCGGTCAGTTTTTCGGTGGTGGAGGCATGATATAATAGTCATCTAATATGAATTTTCTAAATTGGCTGAAGGATATGAGGACATAATATTGTAGTGTCCACTTTGAGATTGATGTACTATTTTTCAGCAAATCGTTTATTGTGGATAGTCATATAATTGGAGGTGTATAGGTTATACCTTCAGGTGCTGGTTATGTGCGTCTTTTTAGATGTGTAATCACATTATACATGTGTGTATGTTTACTTCCCTTTAATCCCCCAATTGGTGATATGTACTATTCTATCTGTGTTCTAAACAATAAAGCTTTTTTTATATATTTGTGATAAAAGCCTTCTAATCATCGTTCTTTTTCGTCTGATATGTCATATTTGATGATAGGCATAACTAATCCGAGTGGACACATGGGGACTTAAACTAATTATATGTAATGACTTTTACCATGTGTCCTAGTCATACTTGGTACATTTATCTAAGGTGTGCTGACCATAGGCACTGGCCCACCCGCTTCTTCAGATTCAGAGGGACAAAGCAGTTGCGCATCACTGCATACTCCCTCTTCTTCACATTCTAGAATGCTGCTTGGCTGGCCCCCTGTTTCCAAGCCAAGAGATTCAGAGAACGGAAGTAGAGATGGCTCCTGTCCAGGGCTCTCTGACTGCCTGGGTAATTTGGCAGGTGGTGAAGAGACAAATGGTTGCTCTTCAGTGCTCTGGCCCTGAGAGGATGTGGAAGTCATTGAAGTCGATGCGTTAGCTGCCATCCATCCGACAACGGCTTCAATTTGTTCGTCTCGCAGCAGTGGGGTATGGCAAGGTCCTACAAAGCTGCGCATAAAGGACTGTAGCCTGGTAAATCTGGGGGATGCTGAGTCACTGGTGCCCGCAGCAGGCACAGAATCCCCACATCATCTCCCTGCTGAAACTCCACGCCCACGACCACATGCCTTACTCCCTGCATTCTTCATCTTGGTATACTGATAAAGATAGGCAGAAAAGTACAAAGGGGGGGCTTAGTGTGCTTATTCCTGAACAGCTGCTAACAGGTTTAAGAAACACTAATTTTATAAAGTGTGTGGACTACACTTTAATATGAGCTAATGTGGCATACACAACTGTCAAGTGGAGTGTTTGGTGAACTTTATTTACGTGTTTTTTTCAAAAAAACAAAAAGGATGTGACCAAAGATGTGAAAGCGATAGTACCACAAACTTTTTGGAGCTATTACAATGCAGGAAGGTAACCTACAATGCAATATATGAGGCTCCAAAAAATAGGCTAACACTAATCTGGCTGCGGCTGCAGGGTACAAGCCAGAAAAAAGCTCCTTTATCTACTCCTATATAGTGTTTGCAGCCAACCAATGTAGATGGATACGGATGGAAGCACACTAATAGGAGAAAAAAATCAGGAAAAATGAGCTGCAATAAAACAAAAAAAGGACTGTGTATGAGGCAGTGACGCACGTTGAGCGGACTACAACCAGAGGTGGCTGCAGAACACACTACAACGTGAGCTGCACTCAAACATAGAGACCTCACAGACAGCCGTGAACAGTGCAGATAACTGGGCACTAGCACTGAAAGGCTGCAGAAAGGCTCCGCTGTCTACTCCTATAGTGTTTGCAACCAATGTAGATGGATACGGATGGATGCACACTAATAGGAGAATTAATGAAAAATGAGCAGCAATAAAACAAAAATAAATATGTATGAGGCAGTGACGCACGCTGAGTGGCCTACAACCAGAGGTGGCTGCAGGACACACTACAGCGTGAGCTGCACTCACACAGACCTTGCAGACAGCTGTGAACAGCACCGCAAGGCAAAAGAAAGCTAGAGTGATTGATAATGTAGCCTGGGTAAAGCATAGTATTATATAGCAAATTGCTATCTCTAGCTGTCCCTCGGAGTCTTGAACAGCAGCCTGTCCCTAACTGAATTCATAGCAGAGTGAACCCTAAATGGCGGCAGCGGCTTTTATAGTGCATCATGACATCATTTCAGCAGCCAATCACAGCTATGCCAATAGTTAACATGCCTACATGCCTAACAGGATGTGCCCACATTTCTGAGGATTCCTCATTGGCTGAATCAAATCAAACTGGCTTATAGCATTATGGGAACCTCTGATTCCGGTATTCGATATGCAAAAAGTATCAGAATTCAGTATCGGAATTCCGATACCGCGAATATTGGCCGATACCCGATATTTGCGGAATCGGAATGCTCAACACTATATGTGACGCCACCTGTGGTTTCTGATCAGATTGACCCGCGCTGCAGTGTCGCTTCTCTAGGACAGATGTTTTGGTGCAGCTAAGATATAGAAGCCCTGCACAGGTAGGGCCGTAGTCGCAGGGCAGATGAAAGAGTTGGTAGATGGTGTGCAGTGCAGGATTTAGCAGAGCCGTGCGCCAGGCGCAGGAAAAAGATGACAGACACAGTCGTGCAGTTCCTTTACCTGTACTTGGTAAGTGCCATCCAGGACTCAGAGTACAGATGGAGAAGGAGTTGGTCAGCCTGGAAGCAAATTTGGAATTCTCTCTCTGCAGATAGGTAGTGTGGCCTCCGCTCTAGTGCTTATCTGAGGTACTCGCAGTACTGAGTTCACTGAAGTTCCCCCTGTTGACTCTCTTTTGGAACTTTATTGTATGGCAGGCAGCCATAGCCTTTTCCTTCTGGCTCACACACGTCGCTGCTGGGGCCTCCGAGCCTTAGTTGGGAACAGAGCATTTACAGCTGCTACTTCCTCCTGTTTCTGCTGCAGGACCGTCAGTGTCCCTACAAACTCTGAGACCGGAATCCGGACCATGCGCTCCAGCTAGGAGTGAGCCTTAACTCTGCTCATCCTCCAGCTCCCCTTCTCACGTCCACACACTTCCCCTTCCCTTCACAGACTGCCCTAACTTACCTCCTCCCGACCACAGACAGCAGCTCCTCAGCAGTCAGGTTCAGAGGTCTCCCTGCTGGCCTGGAGTGGGAACTGTGTTGTGTGTTGGTTTAACTGCTAGAGAGATCCTTCGTTGCTCCCAAGCATGACATCACAGTCCCTAGGAGGAAGGTAATGCCACTGTGGTGGCCGTACTCCTGAGGGCGCCACAAGTGCACTTATGCCCAGCCACTGCTAGATGATTCTGCTGGTGCATTGACCCAGACCACTTCATTCCCCTCGCACTGTACACAGCCAGAATCTGACCCTGTTGAAACTCAGGTTCCCCTTCCCGCATACTATACCACCTTACACGGTGACAAAGAGGAAGGTGCAGATGAAAGTGCAGGTTCCTTGAGCAGGTGGGGGGCATACTCATGGGCGACGGCACTGGCACAGGGCCCCTCATAGTACGCAAAAGTGTCTCTGCCGGTGGGAGGGCCCGGGCCCACCCCCACCCGCCGTCAGACACACCGCCGTACTATGAGGGGTCCTGTGCCAGTGCTGTCGCCAACGAGTGGGCCCCTCCTGCTTGCTCAGGATCACAGCACTTGCAAAGTTGAAATACTTACCTCTCCCTGCTCCACTGCCGTGACGTCTTCCGCGTTTCCTGACAGTGACATTCTGGTCTGAGAGTGCGATGACATCACGTCTGTACGCCATCTGTCTAAACAGTCCAAGTGCAGTAAGATGGAAGATGGGGACGACGAGTAGTCCAGACTAGTACAGGGATTCCCTAGCGAGGAGACTTATTTAATTTTTTTCAATGTTGTGACAGCAATTTTTGGGGAGCACTATACTCTAGAGAATTATATATGAGGCCCACCATACACTGGAGCATTCCAAAGGTGGACATCAGACACTGGAGCAGCATTTACAGGGCCCATTATACACCGGAGCATTAGAAATGGGGCCCATTATATATGGAGCATTATTTGGGCTCATAACACAGTGGAGCTTCATCCATGGGGACCAACATATACTGTAGCATTATGTGGAGCTCATCATATACTGTATGGAACATTATATGGGACCAATGATTCTGTATGGAGAAATATATGGGCCTCATTACTCTGTATGGCGCACTATGCGGTGGCCATAATACTGTATGGAGTAATATACTGTCCATTTTTGGAGCTATTGGAGAATTTAAAATGGATATCAGTCATGAGATGTAAGAAGTGAAATATTTTTCATTGTACTATACCACTATTTCTCTGCCGTATCAGAGGATCATGAATTGTGGCATGTGTTAAAGGAGCCCAGTGACACTCTTTGGCCCAGGGCCCACAAGAATCTGGAGCCAGCCATACCCCCCCCACAACTTTAGCGAAATAACCACCAGTTTTCAATGCCTAACTATTATTGTAAAGTAAATTAAGGTTGACAAGCTTAAGTAATAAGAATTGATGTTTTTGGGCACTGTAGGTGTGTTTCCTGTCCTCCACTCCCTGTTGACCTTGGTTCCCCATTGACTTGCATTGGGTTTCGTGTTTCAGTCAGCCTTCGGCTTTTCACGATAATCGGCCAAATGCGTTCGACCTGACTTTTGAGAAAGTCTGGTTTCATGAAACCCGACTCGACCCGAAAAAAGGCAAAGTCACTCAACGTAGTGATACCAATTATGTGTATGTTTGATTTTTTTTTATTGTTTTATCTTAAATGGGGCAAAAGGGGGGTGATTTGAATTTTTTTATCTTTTCAATATTTTTAAAAACTTTTTTTACTTTTTGCATGCTTCAATTGTCTCCATGGGAGAAAAAACTGCAGCTGTCCAATCAGCTCTGCTACATACAGGCGATGATCAGATCGCGTCTATGACAACCATAGAGTTCATGCCAACCCATCCGTGATACATGATCATGTGATGGGGTCACAGATGGGTTTGATTTCCAAAGTGATTCCGGTAAGCGTGAGTTAAATGCCGCCGTCAGAAAGTGACAGAGACATTTAATAGATTAACAGCCATTGTTGGATCGCGATTCCACTTGTGGCTGTTAGAGGCACATGTCAGCTATTCAAAAAAAACAGCTGACATGTGCTGGGAAAGATGTGGGGTCAATGCCGGAGCCCACATCAAAGGGAGGGCTTCCGACGTGGGTGCACTATTACGCCCAAAGTTGGCAAGGGGTTAACATGCAGGGCTTTGAACTTTGCTTATAACTTACTTGATTTATATATTCGCACTCAGGCTATACTTTCCACTATTGACCCCTTAGTTATTCCTGTGTTGGTAGTTATACTCTGCCTGGATTTGTTTTTATAATGTGTTATGTATGTTAATAAAATATAACTTATGGTTGAATATACTCTTTGATCCTCTGCTGCTTTAATAATTCTGTTTGGGGTCTCTTGTGTTTACATTGCTTGTTGAGTTTGGACCTTCTACATGTCCTACTTACTTTGGGAAGCCTTTCTGCTTAACATCAGTCTGCACTTGCTTAGGCTACTTTCACACTTGCTTTGTTTTGCAGAGCGTTTTTCCTGCAAAAAAACGCATAGAAAAAACGCATACAAACGCATACAAATGCTGCGCTTTTTTCAAGCATTTTTATGAGCATGCATGAAAAAAACACAGTGTTTTTAGTGCGTTTTTACCGCGTTTGCATTTTTTTCCAACAATAGTTGACCCCTCACACTAACCCAAACCATGACTTCACTAACCCTAACCCTAACCCTGACCCTAACCCTAACCCTTAACCAAACCATACCCTAACCCTAACCCTGACCCTAACCCTAACCCTAACCCTAACCCTTAACCAAACCATACTAACCCTAACCCTAACCCTTAACCAAACCCTACCCAAACCCTAACCCTAAACCCTAACCCTTAACCAAACCATACTAACCCTAACCCTAACCCTAAACCCCCTTAACTAACCCTAACTCTAACCCAAACCCCTAAATTCCATTGTCTAACTAATGGTCAACAAAAAAACGCATGCGCAAAAAAACGCATACATGAGCATGCCATGCAAAATATAGGGAAAAACCGCATGCGTTTTTTAGCGCTAAAATACAGCGCAAAAAAACGCAAGTGTGAAACCAGCCTTAGACCTCCTTTCTTCACCTTATGTGCATTTCCCGCACAGAATCTTAGTTTATTTATAGGAATAGAATTTCTACACCACACCTACTACAATGTAATTTAGCTCTTTCGTTGACAAATTTGAGGTGCAGTGTGAGATACCGATGCATAGACAACAATGACTCCGAGACTGGATTGGTTTTTAATACAGATTTACTATTAGCTGAGATTAAGGAAAATTGCAGTAATCATAGGAAGTATGGAAAAACCTAGTGCATGTAGTTCTGAATAGGGGCTCCAGACCCACAATGGCAGTCATAGATGGTGGACCTCCAAGTCTTGCAGCTGTGGAATCTAAGAGTGACGTTTTCTTGTCCTGCATATTTTTTCTTTATGGTGAAGACGCTGCCGCCGGACTTCTGCTGTCCTGTACCCAGTCTGTTACTGCACCTGTCATTCTACTTAGCAGCCAACACCCAGGAGCAGTCACAGCCTGTCTCCTGCTCCTACCGGTTTCTGATACTGACCTGATGTGTCTGCCTACCCGGAACAGAGCCACCCTAAACACTTCCCCAGTTGTCCCAGAAAGACAGGTTTCTAGCTTCTTTGCTGGGCACTGAGGAGCGGCTCTTGCTCCATCTACTGGACTCTGCAGATACATGGGCACTCAATAATCAGTGCGGGATCAGTGGTGCCTCATTTTAAATTGTCTAGTGAATGAAAAAGAGAGGCACTAGGAACAAATCTTAAGGTGGTGACAATCATGGGGGGACTTGCTCAAAATGATGTTGTTGATAAGAATGATGATTGTGTGTTGTACAGGACATGGGATAACATGGAGGTGACAATGAGGTAATCATGTAGTGAGAGAAGAAGGATTATGATGGAATTGATAAAAAGTAGCGCCAATCCAAAGCCAAATGATAAAAGTCTTTCAAAGGGAATTCTGCCTCTACTTTTGTCAGCTGGGAAACCTGTGAGTCCACGGAAGCTACTGTCGTAAGCTCCAAAGCTAACAGACCTGGTGGTGGCAGAAATATTCTGTGTACGGGAATCTTTCTCTGCTTTGGAATAGCAAAAAACCCCACCAAATGTCACCAAGCGGAGGCTCTATAGCAGTGTTTCTCGATTTAAATATTTTTATTAAAGTTTTTATAAATCTGGGAGGTGGATAGGGAGGGGGAACAAGAAAAATGGAGGGGAAAAGGGTAAATGTAAATAGGAAGGGTAAGGGTCCTAAAAAATAGAGAACCCTTGTAACAAAGCATACATTAATAAGTATACAAATACTAATGTCAATAAGAGGCACAATAATGCTGAACCTTTAAGGAGGAGATACAAGAAGGTGGTCTAGTCTTAAGGAGCTGCATGAGAGAAATTTAAACTCATCTAAATTTACTGTTCCAGACATTCCACTTACAGTATTAGTATAAGCGAGAATATTATTGTTACTAACTGCAAACCTCCATTCGAAAGCATTATGTTGGTAGATTTTGTCTAGGATATCTGAAAATTTAGGAGGGTCAGGCTTCTTCCAAAAGTAAGCCAAGTTATTTTTAACTACCAAAAGGATGTGAATAACTACCTGTCTCACCGACGGGTGTAATTGATCCAAGTCCAAAGAAAGCAATGCTTTTTGTGGAGTCAGGGTAAAATTGTCTGTAAAGGAGTCAATATGACGAGAAACCTGGAGCCACAGACGTTTTAGTTTCGGGCAACACCAAAAGATGTGGTAAAGATTCCCCTGTTGTCCGCATCCTCTCCAACAATGGGGGGAGTGGGCCTGGTTAATGTGGGAGAGTCTGATAGGCGTGAGATACCACCTGGTAAGTAGTTTGAAATAAGACTCGTGAAGAGTCATTGATATGGTAGATTTATACGTATTTTTTATGGCGATGTCCCATTGCTCAATCGGAACAACAGTCCCAATGTCGGTCTCCCATCTCCTTAAATATATGTTCTTGCAAGAGAGTTCCTCTCTGTTGAAAGAGGAGTATATATTCCTTAAGCTCGAGGTATTTTTATTATTTAGGCTGCACAGCAGTGAAGACACAATCCCATAATTAAATGCTTTGTCTAATAGGATTTTTTGTACCTTATCTTTCAGCATTAAGAAAGGGATAAATTCAGAGGAAGGGACATTATATTTGGCTTTTATTTTGCTGAATGTGAGAAAAGGAGACCCATTGTGTATGTTTTTTATTTTTTTAATACCTAAATTACTCCAGATTTCTGAGAGAGGGAAGTCAAATATTAAAGTCACTACACAAAGCGGAAACCTCAAGGCATGTTAAACTTTGTTAAACTTTTTTATATGGTTTGATCAGTGATCTCCATGCAGAAATGATGGAACTGAAAATAAGATGAGAAGATACCTTTTGAGGCTCTTGAAACAAGAAGTAGAAAAGCAACTCTTCTAGAGAGCCAAATTTACTTATGTCTCTCTCCAGGTAAAACCAAGCTAGAAATTTTTGATTATTGTTGAGCCAATACCAGCTCTGCTTAATTAATAAGGCCTTATAATATGCATGCAGGTTAGGCATGCTCGTACCTCTGCTCTTATGTTTATATAGAATTTCTGCTGACACTCTAGGCCTCCTGTCATTCCACATGAATGATTTTAGCAGGTTTTGCAAATTTTGTATGGACTGAAATGGGAGAGTGATCGGGAGCGTTCGAAAAAAATAGAGTATTTTGGGCAGAATGATGGATTTCACAACCATCACCCTACCAAACATAGAGAGTTCAATTTGCCTGAAAAAGGAAATATCCTGAGAGACAGTTGCAAGGATCCCACTTAGATTTTCTTTGACAGTTGCTTGGATAGAACTAGCTAAAGTGATTCCAAGAAAAACTAACCCTTTATCTTCCCAGGCAAACTCAGTACTTCTTTTTAGCTCCTCAATTTTAGTCATGTTGAGGGTCAAGATCTTCAACTTGTGAGAGTTAATATTGAAATAAGAGGCCATTGAAAACATTTCCAAGTCTGCAGCGAGTGCTCTGATGGAATTCAAGGGGTCCAGTAGGGTCAACTGAGGTCGTCAGCAAATAGTCCAATTTTAAAACGACGGGAGGGGAAATCAAATCCTGCAATATTCTTATTGGATCTGATCTTTTCAGGCAGTGGCTCTATCGCTAATACAAAGAGCAAGGGTCACAAAGGGCACCCCTGTCTTGTTCCGTTCAAAATGGGAAACGGGTTTCAGAGGCAATTATTAACAGAAATTTGTGCGGTGGGGCAGAATATAACGCAAAGACCGATGACAATAATGCTTGGCTAAAACCAAATTTAGTTAAAGTCGCTTCCAGGTAAGACCAATTCAGCCTATCAAAGGCCTTTTCTGCATCCAACGCCAGAAGCGCTGATCTAGTATTGGATAGATTTGCCCTGGTAAGTAAATTCAAAACTCTCCTTGTTCCATCCGGCGCCTGAAGTCCCTCTACAAAGCCAATCTGGTCATCGGAGAGCAATCGAGGGAGTATATTTTTTAACCGTTTGTCAAGTAATTTAGAATAAATTTTAATGTGATTGTTTATGAGTAAAATTGGCCTGTAATTTTGCATCCTGTCTGGGTCCCCCCCTGCTTTCGGAATCAGAACAATTACAGCTTCCAGCATCTCTTTTGGGAAGGAGCCCCGAGAAGACGCTACATTAAATACTGAAACCATATGTGGGATCAAGGCTTTAGAAAAGGTCTTGAAATATTCAGAGGAGAAACCATCCAGTCTTGGGGATTTTGGGTTTTTAATTTATTGATATTGGACAATAATTCTCCTTCCATGAAGAGGCTGTCAATTTGCTCCAAGTCTGATTGAGTCAACCCGGGAAGGTTGATGTCCACCAGGAAATTATTAATAGATTTGTGGTTTACAACAGGGGCCCCAGGGTCGTCTTTAAGGTTATACAAACGCTGGTAAAATTCTGCAAATGAGTTGGTAATATCTTTAGGGTGTGTTTTGGGTTTGCCCGAGAGGGAGACTATCTTGTTTATCCTTCTGTTAACTCTCTCCCATTTCAGTTTCGCCATCATGTATCTGGTGGGTCTGTTCAATGACGTGTAAGTCTTAAATTTTGCGGCCTTGATTAATGTCTTGTATTCTTGGCTAATTTCGAGTCTTAGGCTTTGTCTAAGTTTTAAGATTTCCCCTTGAAGGGCAGGGGAAGGAAGTGTCAGATTGTTTTGTTGTTACTCTCTCTCATTGATCTGTTTTTGTAATGTGGCAATTTTTTCTCTGTTTTTCTCTTTATACCTCGAGGAAATCTGGATGAGATTTCCCCGTAATACAGCCTTGTGGGCGTTCCATAGTGTAAAAATATCAATTTCCTCTGATTGGTTTTCATTGAAGAAGTTGGCAATATGATTTTCAATCTCTTGTCTATATTCAGGTATTTTAAAAAGTGATGGGTTGTTTTTCCAGAGACGGGTATTCTCTTGGGATGGGCATAGTGTGAATTGTGCTAAGACTGGGGAATGATCTGATAATGACTTGTTCAAGATTTTAATACTTTGAAACTTAATGTAAAAATATTTGTTAGAATCAGATCAATTCGTGAGGATGTCATATGGACATCCGAATAGTGGGTATATTCCCTTGAAGATGCATTAAAGCAGCGAAATGTGTCATAGTTAGTGTTGAGCGATACCACCCGATATTGAAAAATATTGGATCGGATTGGATCGGCCGATCTAAAAAAAATATTGGGTATCGCCGATTCCAATCCCGGAAGTCCTATTCAAATCAATGGAATAGAAATATCGGAATTGAAAAAACCCTTTCTTTCCTTGTAGGTTAATTCTACATGAAGAAAAACAACTAATAATAATGTAGAATGTATTGGGGGATGTGGCAGATACATTAAAGCCCTAGAGGTTTAGCCCAATCAAATGGAATAGCAGGATTTTTTTTTCTTTTTTAAAGACGTACGTACTTACAAAGATATTGACTATGTTAACCTCTTTAATATTTTGTCAGATATGTATGTTTCATTACTTCCATGCTCTACACCTTACTTTTTACTTCTGCCACACTTTCTCCTTCATCATCCTCAGCAGCATCTTTTTCATCAACTTCTTCACCTTATTCTTCTTCTTCTTCTTCTTCACCTTCTTCCTATTATTCTTTTTTTACATTCTTCATATTCTTCTTATTCAACTATTATTCTTCTTCATCTTCTTCCTATTCTTCTTCTTCATCATATTCTTATTTGTGACAGGCATTCCTGTAGTTGTTATCTATAAAAGTTTGAAGATTACACCTTGCGGTCTGCCTGTCACAAAAGATTTACAACAGGATTTGTCCGCGTTCAGTTTGGCCTGCAGCAGTAGGCATTTTCCAGGGGCACCACGAGGAGGAACGGACTCACCCCCATACACTGCTTAGTCTTCTTCTGCTTATAATTTAGATAATATCATTTGCTCTTAATTTTAGTCTTATGCTTAATGTTCTTCTGCTTTTGGCTTTTCTGCTTCTTGGTCTTCTGTCTCTTGTTGTTCTGCATCTTGGTGGTTGTCTTCATGTTCTTTGTCCTCTTGGTCATCTTCTTGAGGGTCATCTTTTTGGTCTTCTTCAGTGTGGTCTTCAGGGTCGTCGTCTTCAGGGTCATCGTCAGGGAGATCCAGAGTGAGAATCAAATAACAATTCCACAAGCTTGAACTTGGAAAAGTAGCAGAAGGTACAAGAAGGCTGAGGAACTGCCGTGAACCAGCTGACGGTGCTGGAACCCGGAGGGGCAGCAGAAGGAACAAGAGCCAATGGCACAACCATGGACCAGCTGACGGTGCTGGAACATGGTTACTAAGCAGGAGGTACCTGTGCTAGTAAGCACTACCAAGGACCAGCAGACGTTGCTGGAACTTGGATACCGAGAAGGAGGCACCTAGGCCAAAGGCTCTGCCGAGAACCAGCTGACGGTGCTGGAACCCGGATGGGTAGCAGAAGCTGCAAGAGCAAATGAAACTAGCGAGGACTAGCTGACGGTGCTGGAACCCGGAGGGGCAGCAGAAGGAACAAGAGCCAATGGCACAACCGTGGACCAGCTGACGGTGCTGGAACACGGTTACCAAGAAGGAGGCACCTGTGCTACAAAGCACTACCAAGGACCAGCAGACGTTGCTGGAACTTGGATACCGAGAAGGATGCACCTAGGCCAAAGGCTCTGCCGAGAACCAGCTGACGGTGCTGGAACCCAGATGGGTAGCAGAAGCTGCAAGAGCAAATGAAACTAGCGAGGACCAGCTGACGGTGCTGGAACCTGGAGGGGCAGCAGAAGGAACAAGAGCCCATGGCACCACCGTGGACCAGCTGACGGTGCTGGAACATGGTTATCAAGAAGGAGGCACCTAGGCCAAAGACTCTGCCGAGAACCAGCTGATGGTGCTGGAACCCAGATTGGTAGCACAAGGTACCCATGAAAAAGACAAACTTGCAAGGACGTGAGCCGGCCGCAGTTACCGAAACCCACAGTCCTACAGGGGGTGCTTGTCCTAATGGCACTACGGAGCCAGCCTTTATTACCAGAACCCGCAGTCCACATAGGAAGCACCTAAACTGCAGGCACCATAGGCTCGGCTAACCCGACGGCAACACGGCAGGACAACGTATTGGTGGCAAAGTGATGTTGACACTACCCGGAAACAGCAGGCGCGCTGCAACCAGGCTGGGCAGGAGGGAGTGCCCGTGCCAAAGACACTTCCGAGAACCAGCTGACGGTGCTGGAACCTGGATGGGTAGCAGAAGCTACAAGAGTCAATGGAACTACCGAGAACCAGCTGACGGTGTTGGAACCCGGAGGGGCAGCAGAAGGAACAAGAACCAATGGCATAACCGTGGACCAGCTGACGGTGCTGGAACACGGTTACCAAGAAGGAGACACCTAGGCCAAAGGCTCTGCCGAGAACCAGCTGATGGTGCAGGAACCCGGATGGGTAGCACAAGGTACCCATGAAAAAGACAAACTTGCAAGGCCGTGAGCCGGCCGCAGTTACCGAAACCCACAGTCCTACAGGGGGTGCTTGTCCTATTGGCACTATGGAACCAGCCTTTATTACCAGAACCCGCAGCCCACAAAGGAAGCACCTAAACTGCAGGCACCATAGGGTCGGCTAACCCGACGGCAACATGACAGGACAACGTATTGGTGGCAAAGTGACGTTGACACTACCTGGAAACAGCAGGCGCGCTGCAACCAGGCTGGGCAGGAGGGAGTACCCGTGCCAAAGACACTTCTGAGCAGCAACTGGAAATGTTGGAGCCCAGGATCAATCACGGAGCAGGCCTACTTGGAGCAGGTTTTATATAGGTTGTAGGCTACTACTGATTGTAACCGTGCTCCACTATGGCCTCTGGCTCCACTGTCTCTAGTATTTCCCCAGGCCTCCAACCCCGCCAGTTACAGCTCTGAAGTGGTGTCTGCACAATCCACACTTGTTCCTGTGTAACTGGGGCTCAGTCTCATCAGTTGTTCCCCTGATGTGTGTCCGGCAAGGTCTTCTGCTCTGTCCTCATTCACACTACTAGTAATGGGAATGTGGACAGAGCAGGAGACATTGCCGGACACACATCAGGGGATCAACTGACGTGACTGAGCCCCAGTAACACAGGAACAAGTGTGGATTGTGCAGGCACCACTTCAGAGCAGCAACTGGCGGGGTTGGAGGCCAGGGGAAAAACTAGAGACAGTGGAGCCGCAGGTCTAAGTGGAGCACGGTTAAAAATCAGTAGTAGTTTGAATGTGGATGGAGCAGGAGACTTTGCCGTCCACACAGCAGGGGAGCAGCTGGCATTACTGAACCCCACTAACACAGGAGCTAGTGTTTTTCTCTGTGCAGATGACACATCTGAGCGACAACTGGCTGTGTTGAAGCCCAGGGATTATAGTTCAAGTGGTAGAAACATGTACACAAAAGGAGACCTGGATACTGTTGCCAACCAATAATTTATTCGGGAAGAGAACTGGCAAATTCTGGCGAGATCCAGGCCTTGTTCATTTTCCGAAAAGTAAGCCGGTCAACGTTTTCGCAAGATAGTCGTGTGCGACGGTCTGTTAGTACACCACCGGCGGCACTAAAGACGCGTTCCGATAATACACTGGCAGCAGGGCAAGCCAGCACCTCCAATGCATACTGGTTAAGCTCTGGCTATGTATCCAGCTTAGAGACCCAAAACTAGAAGGGGGAAGAGCCATCTGGGAGTACACTAACAGGGCAAGACATGTAGTCTGTCACCATCTGACGAAAACGTTGCCTCCTGCTGACTGGAGCCGTCTGTGATGGTGTAGACAATTGTGACAGACACACAAAACTTTGCCACATTTGGGCCATAGTGGTCTTGCCTTGTGCTGAGGCACTGCCTCTGCTCCCTCTTTGTGCCGAATTTCCTCCACTGCCTCGACGCACAGAGCTGCTTTATAAAGCACTAGCACCACTGCTGTCGGGTGGAATGGAAAACATGATGGACAGCACCAGTGTGTCTTGGTACTCCCGCAGTTTACGCTCCTGGTTCAATGGTGGTATGAGGCTTTGTAAGTTGTCCCGGTAGCGAGGATCTAAGGAGGGTGTACACCCAATAATCAGTCGTGTTGAGAATGTGGGAGATGCGGCGGTCATTTCTCAGGCACTGCAGCATGAAATCAACCATGTGCTGCAGACTCCCAACTGCCAAAGAAATGCTGTCCCCTGCTTGAGGCATCAATTCTGCCTGCTCTGCATCACCCCACCCTCGCTGTACATACTGACTAGAGGATTGTGTACCTCCCTCCTCTAGAGAGATGTCTTCCTCCTCCATCGACTCCTCCTCATCCTCCTCACAAAGTGTCCCCTGCCTAGGCCTTTGAGAGGAAGCACGTAGCGCAGACTGTCCAGAAGCAGATGGCATTTGGGACTCCTCATCCTCCACCTCTTCCAAAACCTCCTCCCTTAGTGCTTGCAGTGTTTTTTGAAGCAGGCAGATAAGGGGGACAGTCATGCTGATTAGTGCATCATCTGCCCTCGCCATCCGCGTGGAATCATCGAAGGCACGCAAAACGAGGCAGATGTCCTTCATAGAGGCCCACTCAGTGGTGCTGAAGTGTGACCGGCGCACAGTGCGACTTGTTTGCGCCTGATGCAGCTGGTACTCTATGACTGCTGCCTGCTGCTCACACAACCGCTCCAACATATGTAGCGTTGAATTCCAGAAGGCGTAATCGGCGCTGCAGAGCAGCAAGGCACGATCTTGCCGTGCTGGAATGCCGCAAGTGAGCGCACTCTATGCTGACCTTGTGCAGCAGTGCATCAAGATCCGGATAGTCCCTCAGAAAGCTCGGCACGACCAAGTTAAGCACATGTGCCAGACATGGGATGTGAATGAGGTTGCCTAGGCCAAGAGCTGCCACCAGATTTCGACCATTGTCACACACTACCAAGCCCGGCTGGAGATTAGCTGGCAGAAACCACACGTCGCTCTCCTGCTTGATGGCATTCCAGAGCTCCTGCACTGTGTGGCTTCAATTCCCCAAAGAAATTAATTTGAGTGCGGCCTGTTGACATTTGGCCATGGCTGTGCTCATATCGGTCATAACAGGCTACCGCTGCGCTGTTTCTGAGGTACTTGAGTAGGAGGAGGAGTCAATGTGTACAGACTAGATTCCTGCAATCCGAGGAGTTGGCAGAACACGTACAGCGCCACTCTCCAGATCTGTACCCGGCTCCACAACATTGACCCAATGGGCAGTCAGGGAAAGGTATCGTCCCTGTCCATGGTTACTGGTCCACGCATCGGTGGTCAGGTGGACCTTGCTACTGACGGCATTTAGTAGCGCTTGTTGTATTTTTCCCTCCACATGTTTTTGCAGGGCAGGGACGGCTCGCCTGCTGAAATAAAAGTGGCTCGGCACAGTGTATTGTGGGACTGCCAATGCCATCAAGTCCCGGAAGGTGTCAGTCTCCACCAGCCTGAATGAGAGCATTTCAAGTGCCAGTAGCTTGGCAATGCCAGCATTCAGAGCCTGTGCTCGGGGATGGTTTGCTGAGTATGGCCGCGTTTTATCCCATGCCTGTGCTACCGATGGCTGTAGAGTGGCCTGGGAGTGTGAGGAGGAGTGGGAACGTGGTGCTGTGGGCGGAAGTTCACTGGGTCTCTGGACAACAGTGCCAGAGGTTCTTCCTTGGCGATCCTGTGAGGAAGCCGAACCAGCTGTGTGTGAGCTGGAGGAAGAGGCCCCAACACGAGCTGAAGAGGTGGTAGGTGGTGCTGTACGTTGGCCTACAGTCATGGCCAAAAGTTTTGAGAATGACACAAATATTAATTTTTACAAAGTCTACTGCTTCATTTTTTTCTAATGGCAATTTGCATATACTCCAGAATGTTATAAAGAGTGATCAGCTTAACAGCAATTACTTGCAAAGTCAATATTTGCCTAGAAAGTTAACTTTATCCCCCAAAACACATTTCAACATCATTGCAGCCTTGCCTTAAAATGACCAGCTAACATCGTTTCAGTGATTGCTCCATTAACACAGGTGTGGGTGGTGATGAGGACAGGGCTGGAGATCAATCTGTCATGATTAAGTAAGAATGACACCACTGGACACTTTAAAAGGAGGCTGGTGCTTGGCATCATTGTTTCTCTTCTGTTAACCATGGTTATCTCTAAAGAAACACGTGCAGTCATCATTGCACTGCACAAAAATGGAATAACAGGGAAGAGTATCGCAGCTAGAAAGATTGCACCTCAGTCAACAATCTATCGCATCATCAAGAACTTCAAGGAGAGAGGTTTCCTTGTTGCCAAAAAGGCTCCAGGGCGCCCAAGAAAGACCAGCAAGCACCAGAACCGTCTCTTAAAAGTGTTTCAGCTGTGGAATCGGGCTACCAGCAGTGCAGAGCTTGCTCAGGAATTGCAGCAGGCAGGTGTGAGTGCATCTGCCCGCACTGTGAGGCAGAGACTCTTGGAGCAAGGCCTGGTCTCAAGGAGGGCAGCAAAGAAGCCACTTCTCTCCAGAAAAAACATCATGGACAGACTGATATTCTGCAAGAGGTACAGGGAGTGGACTGCTGAGGACTGGGGTAAAGTCATTTTCTCTGATGAATCCCCTTTTCGATTGTTTGGGACATCTGGAAAACGGCTTATTCGGAGAAGACCAGGTGAGCGCTACCACCAGTCTTGTCTCATGCCAACTGTCAAGCATCCTGAAACCATTCATGTGTGGGGTTGCTTCTCATCCAAGGGAATGGGCTCTCTCTCAGTCTTGCCTAAAAACACAGCCATGAATAAAGAATGGTACCAGAATGTCCTCCAAGAGCAACTTCTCCCAACCGTCCAAGAGCAGTTTGGCGATCAACAATGCCTTTTTCAACATGATGGAGCACCTTGCCATAAAGCAAAGGTGATAACTAAATGGCTCAGGGAACAAAACATAGAGATTTTGGGACCATGGCCTGGAAACTCCCAGATCTTAATCCCATTGAGAACTTGTGGTCAATCATCAAGAGACGGGTGGACAAACAAAAACCTTCAAATTCAGACAAAATAAAAGCATTGATTTTGCAAGAATGGACTGCTATCAGTCAGGATTTGATCCAGAAGTTGATTGAGAGCATGCCAGGGAGAATTGCTGAGGTCCTGAAGAAGAAGGGTCAACACTGCAAATATTGACTTGCTGCATTAACTCATTCTGTCAATATAACCTTTTGTTACTCATAATATGATTGCAATTATATTTCTGTATTTGATAAAAACATCTGACAAACACACATAAAAACCAGAGGGCAGCAGATCATGTGAAAATATAATATTTGTGTCATTCTCTAAACTTTTGGCCATGACTGTACATCTTCAGTGTGTCTGTGTAACTCCACCTCGTGCTTGGTCCGCACATGTTTCCACATATTTGTGGTATTGAGGTTGCTGACATTTTTCCCTCTTTTAACTTTCTGATGACACAGCTTGCATTTGACAAAGCAAATGTCATCTGCAACTGTGTCAAAAAAGGACCACGCACTGCAAGTCTTGGGAGCGCCCGTTTTGCCTTTTGAAAGAGGAATGCTCCTACCAGGTGCCGAAGTGGAGGCTACAGGCAACCAAGTCTGCCCCCTCCCTCTCCCTCCTGTTTTGTCCGTTCGGGGAATCTCTTCCTCAGAGCTGCTCCCACCACCTTCCTGTTCCTCACGCCATGATGGGTCAAGGACCTCATCATCTACACTCCCCTCCTCAAACACCTGCTTCTCCTGGGTTGTCTCGCCAGCACCGTACGCACCAGAAAGTGGTAACTGAGTCTTGTCATCATCTGATGCGTACTGAGGTGTGCTGACCATAGGCACTGGCCCACCCGCCTCTTCAGATTCCGAGGGACAAAGAAGTTGCGCATCACTGCATACTCCCTCCTCTTCACATTCTTGAATGCTGCTTGGCTGGCCCCCTCTTTCCAAGCAAACAGATTCAGAGAACAGAAGTAGAGACTGTGATGGCTCCTGTCCAGGGCTCTCAGACTGCCTGGGCAATTTGGCAGGTGATGAAGAGACAGATGGTTGCTCTTCGGTGCTCTGGCCCTGAGAGGATGTGGAAGTCATTGAAGTCGATGCGTTAGCTGCCATCCAACCGACAATGGCTTCAATTTGCTCCTTCCGCAGCAGTGGGGTACAGCGAGGTCCTACAAAGCTGCGCATAAAGGACTGTTGCCTGCTAAAACTGGGGGCTGCTGACTCACTGGTGCCCGCAGCAGGCACAGAATCCCCACGTCTTCTCCCTGCAGAATCCCCACATCCTCTCCCTGCTGAAACTCCACGCCCACGCCCATGTGCCTTACTCCCTGCCTTTTTCATCTTGCTAGACTGATAAAGATAAGCAGAAAAGTACAAAGGGGGGCATAGTGTGCTTATTCCTGAACAGCTGGTATCAGGTAAAAGAAACACTAATTTTATGAAGTGTGTGTGGACTACACTTTAATAGGAGCTAATGTGGCCTACACCACTGTCAAATGTAGTGTTTGGTGAACTTTATTTTGGTTTTTTTTGGAAAAAAAACTAAAAGGATGTGACCAATGATGTGAAAGTGATAGTATCACAAACTTTTTGGAGCTATTACAATGCAGGCAGGTAACCTACAATGCAAAAGATGAGGCTCCAAAAAAATTGGGTAATACTAATCTGGCTACAGCTGAAGGGCACAAGCCAGAAAAAAAGCTCCTCTATCTACTCCTATATAGTGTTTGCAACCAACCAATGTAGATGGGTATGGATGGATGCACACTAATAGGAGAAAAAAAAAGGAGCTGCAAAAAAAGAAAAATGTGTGAGGCAGTGACGCACGCTGAGCGGCCTACAACCAGACGTAGCTGCAGGACACACTACTCAGCGTGAGCTGCACTCACACACAGTCAGAGACCTCTCAGACAGCCATGACCAGTGCAGAGAAGTGGGCACTAGCACTGAAAGGCTGCAGAAAGGCTCCGCTGTGTAGTCCTATAGTGTTTACAACCACCGTATATGGATACGGATGGATGCACACTAATCGGAGAATAAAAAATTAGCTGCTATAAAAGAAAAATATGTGTGAGGCAGTGACGCACGCTGAGCGGCCTACAACCAGATGTAGCTGCAGGACACACTACTCAGCGTGAGCTGCACTCACACACAGTTAGAGACCTCTCAGACAGCCATGAACAGTGCAGAGAAGTGGGCACTAGCACTGAAAGGCTGCAGAAAGGCTCCGCTGTCTACTACTAGTGTTTGCAACCAACGTATATGGATACGGATGGAAGCACACTAGATAGAATTTTTGAAAAATAAGCAGCTAGAAAAGAAAAATATGTATGAGGCAGCAGTGACACACACTGGGCGGCCTACAACCAGACGTGGCTGAAGGACCCACTACATAGCGTGAGCTGCACTCACACAGCCCTTGCAGACAGCTGTGAACACTGCTGCTAGGCAAAAGAAAGCTACAGTGGTGGTTTATGTAGCCTGGGTAAAGCACAATAGTTTTTTGAGAATCGCCATTTCTAACTGTCCCTCACAGTCTTCCACAGCAGCCTGTCCCTAACTGAATTCACAGCAGAGTGAACAGAAATGGTGGCGGCGGTGGCTTTTATAGTGCATCATGACATCATTTCAGCAGCCAATCACAGCCATGCCAATAGTTAACATGTCTTCATGCCTAACAGGATGTTCCCACACTTCTGAGGATTCCCATTGGCTGAATCAAATCGAGCAGGCTCATAGCATTATGGGAACTTCCGATTCCGGTATTCGATATGAAAAAAGTATCGGAACTAAGTATCGGAATTCCGATACAGCTAATATCGGCCGATACCCGATACTTGCGGTATTGGAATGCTCAACACTAGTCGTAGTATTTATTTTGAATAAGCCAATTTTTTAGTACTGGGACCTTGTACCTGACCGATGAGGTAGAATCCAAGCTGCTGTCGGGTATTATGTTAAAGTCTCCATCCAGGACAAGGTCCCCGGATTTAATTTTGTTAATTTTCTTTTGGAGTTTATTTAAGAAAGAAATGTGTCTTTTATTGGGAACATTGGTGTTCACTACCATGCAGAGCCTATTATTGAGGAGACAAACAAGGATGTGATATTTCCCCAAAGAATTAGTAACCTCATTGTGCAATTTCAACGGAACATCTCCACTTACCAAAGTAATGACTTCAGCTTTCTTAGAAGGACCTAAGGATTTGAATTGGTGAGGGTATTTTTTGTGCTGGAAACATGGTTGGTGGTCAACTGCCATCTTAACCTCCTGTAAGCAAACAATATCAGAGTGAATGTGATTGATCTCCTTCCATATTGCAAATCTCTTATGGGGGCTATTGAGACCCCTGACATTGTAAGATAAAATCTACATTGCACTCCTAAAAAGGAAACAGCAGGTTAACAACTAAAAAAAAAAAAAGAAAAACAGGAAACAGATATGCAAACTTGCGTAAAAAGTCAGACCTAAGAGAAAAAGGAGTGCTATCCTAAAAAAAAAAAAAAATAAGATAGCAAGAGTTCTCCTAGCGGACTTCAATACAGCTGAAGTCTCACCTTAATTTGGGGGCAAAATTAGAAATATGTGGTCGAGATCCCGGAAGGACATCATGTGTTTAGAGGTATATTGTACCAACTAAAAATGCATATAGGACCAAAGATAGTTGACAACATCTCAATTTCTAATCTTTATCCTTGAAAGCTGGTTCCTCCATGAGAAATACCAGGAACCACTGACCCTCCTGAGGGGTGTTGATAATGTGATTTTTATCGTGATACCAAATAATCAGTTTAGTGGGAAAGCTCCACCTGTAGGGGACTTTGAGTTCCCTGAGTTTCGTGTAGTATCTTTAAAAGACCTGCGAGCGTCCATCGTGGTTTTAGAAAAGTCAGAGAAAACCTTTATATTTCCATAAGGGTCTGTAATGGACCCCCTGTCTCTAATAGCCCTCAATATTTATATTTTCTCCTTAGTGCCGAAAAAATGGACTCTGAGAGTGGTGTCCCTAGGCCTGTCTTGAGAAATCCCCCGTGGGCGAGGGAGATGGTGGATACGGTCAATATTTAACTCAAGGTCTGTTAAGTTGGGGACCAATTTCTTGAATAGGTGTTTTGTGTACCCTGAAAGACTATCTGGTGAAATGAATTCCGGAATACCCCTTAACTTCAAATTATTTAGTCTATTTCGATACTCAAGATCGGTTAGTTTATTTTTAAGAAATAAGACCTCTTCCTGAAGGACAAAATTCTGTTTGTAGAGGAATCTAGTGTCCTCCTCTACTGTTGTCAATCTTTTGTCATGTTTTTCAAGTTTTGGTTAAAATTGTTACATGTGTCCTAAAGGGTCCTGGTTTGTGTTTCGAACCCTATTCTCATAGCGTCACTAAAGGATTTGAAAACTCCTGCTAGAAAACCTTCTGTAACTTGTTTACTAGAACCAAGATATTGGTCCAAATCAAGTGAAGGGGGTGCCACTGCCATTATTGTTGTCACAGTTTTGTGTGTTCTTTTAACCTTCTGTCTCTCCAGACTATTGTTAGGGGAATAATCATCCGAGAAACTTTCAGATTCCCAGCACAAGAATGGGGTGTGCTCTCTTGATCATTATGAACTTTTTGTTTAGCCGAAATAGTGGTGTCCATCCCCTCTAAAGGAGAATTAATCAGGTCTGGAGGTCTGGCTGCCTCTTTATATTTACCTTTAGAGGAGGGCATGTTAGTTTGAGATTTTGACACTGAATTTTTAAAATCAGAGCCATTACCCCCTTAGTAGATTTACTATAGGTTGGGATTTGCAATTGTTTTATCAAGGAAGACCTCGACTCATCTCCCTTCAATGGGGATCTCGACTTGCCTGGGCTTAACAGGCTAGGAAAGTCTTCATATGACTTTGAGATTGCCCCCATGTGTGACATAGATTTTTTTTGAGCCTTAGTTTTGTTTCTCAGTGTTGCAGAATCCATTTTGTTCAAGGGCCCCTATGGCAGGTGTGGTACAGTAACCGGTGTTTTACTGGATGGGAGATACATTTCTCCCAGCAGGTTAATGTTTGGCTGGGTTTTTCCCTAAAGACAGGACCTGTGATGATGTCATGGTCACATGATCAGCCTATGTGATGTTTACCTCACTTATAGGAGGGGTTAGGGGCTATGTAATGGAGGTTGGTGTTTGGCACAGGGTGAGTATGTCTGGAAGTTAAAGGAACTTGGCTGGACTTAGCCTGAACTTGCATACAGGATCCCCATGCTGCAGGACTATAGCAGCAAGACTCTCAACAACCCTGGGAATGGCACCTGGCGGATGCCGCGGACCTGGCAGCCGCTTAGTTAAGCCCATCCCGTGCAAGGGGTGAGTCTGGGACCAGTGGTTCTCCAAGCTGGAGTATATTGTTTTTCCTTACTTTCTGTTTATCTGCTGTTTGCAACATGACATTAAACCACTGAAGTTGGACTTTAAGCCTGTGTGCTGCCTCGTTACTGCAGCCCTGCCATTACCTACCAGAGCGAATCCCTACAATTGGTGGAGAATGCGGGCAAATGCAGTGAGGCCAGGCTATTTTTCTTATTTTTTATTTGTACCCCAGCCTATGTCCTGGGTGAAACGAGTGGCACAGACCCAGGCGGGGAACTTTTCAGAAATGGAGGCCACGGTAAAAACGCTCATAGTGTCCTTAAAACAGCAGCAGGCTATGCAGCAGCAGGCTATGCAGCAGCAGGAGGCCATGCGACAGCAGACTATGCAGCAGCAGGCTATGCAGCAGCAGTAAACCATTCAGCAGTTGATACAGCATATCACGACAGCGCAGACAAAAGGAACTAACCGGGGAATCCATGATGTCCGGAAAGCGGTTCATACAGCGGTTCCCAAAATGGAGAAGTCGGACGATGTGGAGGCATACCTGGAGATGTTCGAAGTAGTCACTGAGAGAGAGAAGCTACCCCATGGCCAGTGGGCAGAAATCATCGCTCCGTTTCTGGCCCCAGGACCTTTGAAAGCGTATCAGGACCTACCCACGAAGCAAAGGGCTGACTACACAGTTGTCAAGGGTGAGATACTGGCACGTCTTGGGGTAAATGTGTTAGTTCGGGCCCAGCGAGTCCAGTGGGAGTTTACCCCCTCCAAGCCAGCTCAGTCCCAGTATTACGACTTGATGCACCTGTTACGAAAGTGGTTGCAGCCTGAGGTGTTGTCCCCCAAGGCCATGCTGAACGGCATAGTGACTGATAAGTTTTGGAGGGTTTTGCCCCCCCTCCAGACAAGCGTCGGACAGGCATCCCCTATTAATGCCATGCAGATGATAGACCTCATAGAAAGGTATGGGGCTACCAAAGAGCTACAGGGAGGGAATTCCCGGAAGGTAACAGGAAGGTTCCCTAAGTCTCCACCCCTAGTTCGGCGAGCGGAGCCCAGGAAGGCAGCTCAGGACTTATCTGGGGAAGTAAGGAGCCCCATAATCTGCTGGCAGTGCCAGGAACCAGGTCATATGACAGCTGATTGCCACCACCTGGCTGAGCCCATGGACACAAACTTTGGGTACTGTCAGCCTCACTATGCCGAACCTATGTGTGCAATGGGCACCCCAAAAGGTCTTAATGTGGAACATTTGTGTCGGGTTGAAGTGGAAGGCACCCCGGCTGTTGCCCTATTGGACTCAGGGAGTCTTGTAACCCTGGTACGAGCCAGCTGGATACAAACCAGAGAGTATACGGTCAGAAAATAGGGGTGTTGTGTATACATGGGGACTTAAAAGACTATCCCACCGCACTAGTGGTGATAAACATGCCAGCGGGAAGGCAATGCCACGAGGTGGGGGTTGTGACTAATCTGCATTGTGAATTGATAATTGGAAGAGTCTTTCCTTTATTTTCTGTGCTGTGGCCATTTGTTGTCCCACCCACGGAGCAACTGCCGGCAGCAGAGGCAACCAGGTTACATTCTCCAAAAGTAGGGCATGAACCTGGTGGCACGGAGGAAGAAGTGCTGGTGGTAGGGGTAACCTTCCCTTCGGTGGAGGAGGGGAAGAATTCTCCCATAGAAGTATTGGCTGGAGAGGTGGAAGACTTGCCACCAGGACCCGAGTTGTCAGACTTGAATGTAGCAGGTGTCAATGTTGGTATGGCGCAACTCCGAGACCCTACTTTGGCCCGGGCCAGAGCAAATGTACTGTTTGTTAATGGGGAACCCCAACAACCTGGGGCAGCTACAGTGTTGCCATGCTTTGAGCTGAACCAAGATTTGTTGTAATGATTGGAGAAAATACATGGGGAAATGGTAGAACAGTTACTGGTACCTCAGGCATATCGTAGGCTGGTAATGGACTTAGCGCATGCGCATGTACTTGGGGGACATTTGGGCCAAAAGAAAACCCTAGACCGAATTCTGCAGCGGTTCTACTGGCTTGGGGTCCATGAAGAAGTTAAACGGTACTGTAATTCCTGTCCAGTGTGCCAGGTAACCAGTCCCCAGCCTCACTTTCTGAGTCCCATGGTGCCTTTACCAATCATAGAGGTACCCTTCGAGAGAGTGGCAATGGATCTGGTCGAGCCTCTCAATAAGTAGGCTAAGGGGACACCAACACATCTTGGTAGTTCTAGATTATGCTACCTGATATTCCTGAGGCCATTCCTCTGCGCCTCACATCAGCTAAGCTTATAGCAAAGGAACTCACGGGTATGTTTTCGCGGGTGGGAATTACTCAAATTTTAACAGACCAGGGAACCCCCTTTATGTAAAAAATTATGATGGGACTCTGCCATTTGCTAAATGTTAAACAGTTGAGCACATCTGTCTATCATTCCCAAACAGATGGTCTGGTGGAAAGATTCAATAAGAAGCTGAAGAACATGTTAATAAAGGCAGTTTCCAAAGATGGGAAGGACTGGGATCTCTTATTGCCATAATTGTTGTTTGCAGTGCGGGAGGTGCCTCAGGCATCTACGGGGTTCTCGCCCTTTGAACTATTGTACGACAGACATCCACAGGGCTTACTCGATATAGCCAAAGAGGCCTGGGAGAACCAACCTACCCCCCACAAAAGTGTGATAAAACATATTGCAAAAATGCAAGAAAGAATGGAGACAGTCCTACCCTTAGTTCGGGAACAGATGGAGGCAGCCCAACAGTCAGAGTCAGGTCTATAGCCAGGGGGCTCGGGTAAGAACCTTTAGCCCTGGGGATCGGGTGTTGGTACTTGTGCCTACCGTAGATAGCAAATTTCTTGCAAGGTGGCAGGGACCCTACGAGATCATGGAAAGCTCCATCACCTCGGGGCGAGGCAGGAGAAGCCCAACCCGCAGTCAAAATTGCAGAGACTTTGTCTCCTACACAGGTTCAGGAGGTCCGGGAGTTCATTTGCCGAAATACAGATGTTTTTTCGGAGCTCCCCGGACGCACCTCCCTAATCCAACATGACATTGTCACGGAGCCACAGGCCAAAGTCCGACTAAAGCCATATCGGGTGCCTGAGGCCCGTAACAAGCCATCTCAGAAGAGGTAAAAACTATGCTACAGTTATGGGTCATATTAGAGTCCCAAAGTGAGTTGGCCAGCCCAATACCCAAGCCTGATGAGTCCCTAAGATTCTGTAATGATTTTAGAAAACTTAATGACATTTCAAAGTTTGACGCCTACCCTATGCCTCGGGTTGATGAGTTGATAGAGCGATTTGGGCAGGCACGGTATTTTACAACTCTGGACCTCACAAAAGGTTATTGGCAGGTACCCCTAACAGAGGCGGTGAAGGAAAAAACGGCTTTTGTAACACCCGAGGGGCTGTTCCAGTTTAAGTTGTTATCCTTTGGGTTGCATGGTGCACCAGCAACATTCCAGCAATTAGTGGATATTGTTCTCCGTCCCCATCGCCGCTATGCCTCAGCCTATCTAGACGATATTATTGTGTACAGCACCGACTGGGAAAGTCACTTAGCAAAAGTACAGGCAGTGATAGACTCTCTGCGACAAGCAGGGCTAACTGCCAACCCAATGAAGTGTTCCACAGGGTTGGAAGAAACTCGGTACTTGGGTTACGTCATTGGGAGAGGAGTTCTCAAGCATCAAGTAAACAAAGTAGAGGCAATTCAGAATTGGCCCCGTCTCCTCACAACAAAACAGGTAAAAGCCTTTTTAGGCTTGTTGCGATATTACAGGCGGTTAGAGTTGAGCGAAACGGGTCGGTCAAATTCAAAAGTCGGCGACTTTCGCTGAAGTCGGGTTTCATGAAACGAAACCCAACCATAGCGTGAGGTCGGCCACGAGGTTGGCGATCAGAGCGCCAAAGTCACGATTCAAATTATGCTTCCTGCGCCCTTTTTCAGCCAATGATGGAGGACGCATACTGTGGGCAACACGATGACATAGGCATCGGTCACCACCATCTTTGAGAAGGGCATGCAAGTGATTGGCTGGCTTTGTGTGGCGTCACAGGGGCTATAAAAGGGCGTGCACGCCGACCGCCATCATACTTCTGCCGATATTAGCATTAGGGAGAGGTTGCTGCTGCTGATTCACAATAAGGGAGAGCATTAGGCAGGGAAGAAGAACCAAAAAAACTGCTTCTGCTGTTAGCGATTTCCACTTAAAACACAACAGTTTGTGTGCAGTGACAGGGGAGGCTATATTTTTGTGCATCAGCTCTGTTGGTTATTAGGCTGCCTTATAAGGCTCCCTGATAGCTGCATTGCTGTTTGCACACTGATGTGCAAACTGCTTTTTTAAAAGCAAAGCTACTTTTCTTCCTCTTTTCTGCACAGTTACCAAGGGTTCATTTTTCCACCCTTTTGTGTGCAGCAGTCCTACTTATTAGGCTGCCTGCGTCCATACTTGGACTGAGAGCATCATTGTCAGCCTCCTAAAATCTCTAGTGAGATTCAAATTCTCACCAATAATATATACACCCTCCACCTTGTCATACACCATCCAATTTTCAGCCTGTTACATTGAGGTGTAATCTCTACTGGGCCTGAGATACTAGTTCAGCGTCCTCAAATCTCTAGTGAGATTCAAACTCTCACCAATACTATATACACCCTCCACCTTGTCATACACCATCCAATTTCAGCCTGTTACATTGAGGTGTAATCTCTACTGGGCCTGAGATACTAGTTCAGCATCCTCAAATCTCTAGTGAGATTCAAATTCTCACCAATACTATATACACCCTCCACCTTGTCATACACCATTCAATTTCAGCCTGTTACATTGAGGTGTAATCTCTACTGGGCCAGAGACAATAGTTCTGCGTCCTCAAATCTCTAGTGAGATTCAAATTCTCACCAATAATATATACACCCTCCACCTTGTCATACACCATCCAATTTTCAGCCTGTTACATTGAGGTGTAATCTCTACTGGGCCTGAGATACTAGTTCAGCGTCCTCAAATCTCTAGTGAGATTCAAACTCTCACCAATACTATATACACCCTCCCCCTTGTCATACACCATCCAATTTCAGCCTGTTACATTGAGGTGTAATCTCTACTGGGCCTGAGATACTAGTTCAGCATCCTCAAATCTCTAGTGAGATTCAAATTCTCACCAATACTATATACACCCTCCACCTTGTCATACACCATCCAATTTCAGCCTGTTACATTGAGGTGTAATCTCTACTGGGCCTGAGACAATAGTTCAGCGTCCTCAAATCTCTAGTGAGATTCAAATTCTCACCAATACTATATACACCCTCCACCTTGTCATACACCATCCAATTTCAGCCTATTACATTGAGGTGTAATCTCTACTTGCCCTGAAAAACTAGTTCAGCATCCTCAAATCTCAAGTGAGATTCAAATTCTCACCAATACAATATACACCCTCCACCTTGTTTTACAGTACCATATAGCTGGTGGTATTTTGGGTACATTTTCACAAAAATGAGGAAGTACGGTGTAAGAGGCCGTGGAAGTGGACGGGGGTTGCCAGCTGGTCCTGATGGTGGTGGTGTTGGTGGTGCATCTGTTGATAGTGGCAAAAGAACAATAGCACCTAAGGCAGAGGTGTTGAGCCTGCGTCATCATCTGGCTCTACAAGGCCTCGAAGGCTCCCTTTTCTGGGAGTAGGTAAACCTCTTTTAAAGCCTGAGCTTCAGGAACAAGCTTTGGTTACATTGCTGACACAGCCTCCAGCTCTCCCGCCTCCACTTCTGAAGTTTCAAAAAATAAAAGCACTGAGTCATCAGTGGAGGCTCCTGGTAAGGAACAACACCTTTCCTTGTGTCCTTCACCCCTACCAAAAGGGAAGGATGTGGCTGGCCACACTACAGATTACTCCATGGAGCTCTTTTCACATACCATGCCTGGGTTATCAAGTCAAATCGTGAATTCCCCAGTCCAAGATGAATCTGACATGGAGTGCACTGATGCACAGCCACTGCTAGATTTTTCTGCTGGTACATTCATTCAGAGCACTACATTGTCCTCGCAGTGTACTGAGGCAGAATCAGACCCTGATGAAACTCAGGTGCCCCTTCCCGCATACTATACCACCTTACACGGTGACACAGAGGAAGGTGCACATGAAATTGAAAAGGAGCTGATGGATGACCCAGTTGTTGACCCAGATTGGCATCCATTGTGGGAAGAGGGTGCCGCTGCCAATAGCTCAGAAGAGGAGGAGGAGGATCCACAGCAGGCAACGACATCGCAACAGCTGTTATCTGGCAGGACCATAGCAGTCAAAAAAGTGTTACAAAAACCAAAAGGGTTGCGGGACAGCTTGGCCAGACGGTCAAATTAGCACGGCGTGCAAGGTCTCAAAATGTCTTCATTTGCAATATGATGCCCCACATCCGATATCAACAGTGAGGCACCATGTACAGATTAATGGGAGTCAAAAACCGGACACTTTAGATAGATTCCATGTTGCCACGATCTCACAGGTATAAAATCTCTTCATATAGAGAGAAAAATATATCCAAAGCTGGCGTTAACCATTTGATGGCTGGTGGCGATAAACACAGATGAGTATCGCTGTGGCAGCTCTGTGTTTACTTTGTTAATGGGATGTTAATGGATTTAATAATGGGACACTATCCTCTATCCTGTGCTCCACTGGTTAAATTGCCAGCTTTGGATATATTTTTCTCTCTATATGAAGAGATTTTATACCTGTGAGATCGTGGCAACATGGAATCTATCTAAAGTGTCCGGTTTTTGACTCCCATTAATCTGTACATGGTGCCTCACTGTTGATATCGGATGTGGGGCATCATAATGCAAATGAGTATCAAATTATACCACCTGATGCCATGTGTGTTCTATTTTTAACCTCTTTCTTTGGGACACAGGGCCCTCTTTAGAGCAGATTGGTCTCTGTCTAGTAATAGAGGTTCCCTTTATTATCGGGTAGAGGTGACCACTAGTGGCTGTAGGGTATACTAGGGCCCCTAGGGATAGTCATCGTTGAGCGGGGGCGCCACAACGTTCCCCCCTAGGGTGCCAACCTCCGCGGACAGGCAGACTCAAGCTCAGGATCACATCAGGGATTCCTATGTGTCACCTTAGAGTGGTCTCTGTTTGAACACCTTTTTCAATTTATGTTTATTAGTTAAAAACCACAAGTGTGGTAAACACACCAAAGAAAAAAGTGACAAGAAATAAAGTATCATTTTTAGGGGATATATATATGAGATGACATAGGCAGCGGTCACCAGCATCTTAGAGAAGGGCATGCAAGTGATTGGCTTGCTTTGTGGGTCGTCACAGGGGGTATAAAAGGGCCGGGACGCCGACCGTCCTGTTACTCATGCTGATCTCAGAATAGGGAGAGCTGCTGCTGATTCTGTAGTGAGAGTGTTAGGCAGGGAAGAAGATACCAAAAACTGATTCTGCTGCTAGCGATTTTGCCTGTACAACACACCAGTCACTGTGCAGTGCAAGGGGAGGCTATATTTTGGTGCATCAGCTCTGTTGGTTATTAGGCTGCCTTTTAAGGCTACCTGGTAGCTGCAGTGCTGTGTGCCCACTGCTGAGCAAACTACTTTTTTCAAAGCAATCCAGATTTTATTGTTTTGTCCTTGTGAGCTACTGAGCATTCATTTTTCACACACCGTACAGCGGTGTACGCTCCTCTCTCAGTACCGTGTAACGGCTGTTATCACGGCCACAGTGAAGCTATCTGTGTGAGACTCTGTAAGGATAAGTCGAGGAGTTGTTCCGTTCTTACAGACCTCCACCTTATAGTTTTGTCTGGTTTTCAAACAGTTTAGTATATTTGCTGTTTGATTACATTCAAAACTATAGAAAGACAGCGTGTGTCAGTCCGTATACTAAAACACGGAGCTTGACAATTTTACATACACTGGACAGCGGTGTACATGCATGCTCCTCTCTCAGTGCCATGTAACGGCTGTTATCACGGCCACAGTGAAGCTATCTGTGTGTGACTCTGTAAGGATAAGTTGAGGAGTTGTTCCGTTCTTACTGAACTACACTGTAGGGAGATTCCAGTTCTGCCCAATTCTATATACACCTTGTAGTTTGTTAAATAAACAGGGCCTGACTGAATCCCACAGTGCCCTGAAGTGTAGAGACATTCCAATTCTACACAGTCCTCTATACACCCTTCTAACAGCATAGAGAATCTGCCTGTCATATTGCGGTGTTAAATAAACAGGGTCTGACTGAATCCCACAGTCTCCTTAAGTGTAGAGACATTCCATTTCTCCACAGTCCTCTGTACACCCTTCTAACAGCATAGAGAATCTGCCTGTCATATTGTGGTGTTAAATAAACAGGGCCTGACTGAATCCTACAGTGTCCTGAAGTGTAGAGACATTCCAATTCTCCACAATCCTCTATACACCCTTCTAACAGCATAGAGAATCTGCCTGTCATATTGCGGTGTAAAATAAACAGGGCCTGACTGAATCCCACAGTGTCCTGAAGTGTAGAGACATTCCATTTCTCCACAGTCCTCTGTACACCCTTCTAACAGCATAGAGAATCTGCCTGTCATATTGCGGTGTTAAATAAACAGGGCCTGACTGAATCCCACAGTGCCCTGAAGTGTAGAGACATTCCAATTCTCCCCAGTACTATATACACCTTGTACCTTGTTTTACAGTACCAGAGAGTTGGTGTATATTTGGGTACATTTTTCCAAAAAATGAGGAAGTGTGGTGGAAGAGTCCGTGGAAGTGGGCGGGGGTTGGCAGCTGGTAATGATGGTGTTGGTGTTGGTGGTGGATCTGCTGGTAGTGGCAAAAGCAAAATAGCACCTAATACTGGAGGTGTTGAGGCTGCGTCATCGTCTGGCTCCACAAGGCCTCGAAGGCTCCCTTTTCTGGGAGTAGGTAAACCGCTACTAAAGCCGGAGCTTCAAGAACAAGTTTTGGCTTACATTGCTGACTCAGCCTCCAGCTCTATCGCCTCCTCTTCTGAAGTTTTAAAATTAAAAGCACTGAGCCATCATTGGAGGCTCATGGTAATGAACCACACCTTTCCTTGTGTCCTTCACCCCTACCAAAATTGAACGATGCGGTAGGCCACACTACAGATTACTCCATGGAGCTGTTTTCACATACATGCCTGGGTTATCAAGTCAAATCGTGAATTACCCAGGGCAAGATGAATCTGACATAGAGTGCACTGATGTACAGCCACTGCTAGATTTATCTGCTGGTACATTCACTCACAGCACTACATTGTCCTCGCAGTGTACTGAGCCAGAATCTGACCCTGATGAAACTCAGTTGCCCCCTCCCGCATACTATACCACCATACACAGTGACACAGAGGAAGGTGCACATGACATTGAAGAGGAGGTGATGGATGACCCAGTTGTTGACCCAGATTGGCATCCATTGGGGGTAGAGTGTGCCGCTGCCAATAGCTCAGAAGAGGAGGAGGAGCATCCGCAGCGGGCATCGACATCGCAACAGTTGTTCTCTGGCAGGCCCGGAGCAATCCAAAAATGGGTTACAAAAACCCAAAAAATTGCAGGACAGCTTGGCCAGACGGTCAAAAAAGTACAGCGTGCAAGGCCTCAAACTGTCTTCCCTAGTAGGAAGAGTGCAGTGTGGCACTTTTTTGAACAAAATCCTAATGATCAGGCAAAGGTAATCTGTAAGTAGTGCGCAAAGACCTTTAGCCGAGGGAAAAATCTGAGAAAGTTGAATACCAGTTGCATGCTAAGACATTTAACCACCATGCACTTGCAAGCGTGGATGGACTACAAAAACTCACGTACCACATGTGCTACTGCTCCCAAAGAAGGTAGTCTGCAATGCAACATTGTTTCCCCACTGTAAGTTCACTGGTTAGCACACCACCACAGCAAATGTTGAGTTGTCGTCGCAAGGGCAAATCATTCAGGGAATCACACTGTTATTGCAACGAAAGACTGAGTCTAGGCCATCAGAAAGAACACCAACTCCATCACCATCATCAACCCTCTCTCAGTCCGCCATGTCCACCGATAGTTCCACCATATCCAGCTCTCAAGTCCAGCTCACCCTACCAGAGACTATGAGTAGGACAAAAAAGTACTCATCCTCTCATCCGCGTACACTGGCTTTGAACACCCACATTGCTAAACTAATCTCATTAGAGATGATGCCCTATCAGTTGGTTGAAAGTGCAGCTTTCAGCGAACTAATGGTCTACACAGTTCCACGCTATGAACTACCCAGTCACCACTTCTTTTCTCGCAAAGCCATCCCAGCCCTTCACCTTCATGTGAAAGTCCGCATTGTCCATGCACTCAAGCTGTCAGTGAGTGGAAAGGTGCACCTCACAACTGATGCATGGTCCATTAGGCATGGCCAGGGCCGTTACGTGTCCATCACTGCGCACTGGGTTAATGTGGTGGATGCAGTGCTGATGACGCCATCATAAGCATGAGCATCCCACTTATGCGTCTGCTGATGCAAACTTTGACGCACATTAAGGAGCGTGACTGGAGGGATGTGGATTTGCCAGAAAGTGCACCTCCACCCAGCACTCGCAGTGCATCATTGTGTCACGCTCACCTCCCCGGCTCCGGCACGTCCTGCGGCTTCTGTAGCAGCCGCTCTGACCGCTGCCGCCACAGCGCGTCCTGACCTTGCTCCTGCCACCGCCGCGCCGCCCGCCTCTGCTGCGTCCCTTGTCGCCATGACGCCGGCGGTCTCTGCTCTCCCCCGTGGCTCCACGCTGACCAAGCACTTCCGGTCACCTCGTCCCGCCTCCTCTGCTCCTCCCCAGGTACGCAGGCGCATGCCCCCCAGACAAGGCGTCCTATCCCTCGGATCCTAGGCTCCGCCTCTCCCTAACCCGGCTCTCCGCCTCTCCCTAACCCGGAAGTCCACCTGTGTGCCCTATATCAGGCAGCCTCTCCCTAGGTTCCCTGCCTGATTATCAATTGTGCTTCGCGCTCTGATATCGGGTCCACGCTTCCTATCGCTCTGTCTGTCTCTGTGCCTTGTACTCCTCCTGACTTCCCGCTAGTCTGCCTACTAGTCACCCTCTCATGTTCCTTTCCAGGTCTGCTCCGTTCCTGTCCTGCTATCTGTTCCAGCATCCCTCCTGGTGGTCACCTCCATCCTCGCGGCAACAGCAGTCTCCCCTGTGGTCGTCTTCATTCCCCATCGGTTCTCCAGTCCTTCCCCTGCCTACGTCATCCTCCGGTTGTCCCCGGGTATCAGCTTCCGTGGCGATAGTCTCCCTTGGGTCTGCCCCTAACACTTCCTGTGTAGGGGGTGGTCCACCTGGTCAGCTCGCCTAGGGGAGGTTCGTCGTCACGGTCCTGAGGGTTCAGTGTTGTGAGTTCATTTTCCCCTCCGTCACTGAGGCCTGGTGAAATCCCTATTCTAGTGAAGGAAGGTAGTGAGCCTGATTATCAGGCACCTGGGACTAATGAAGACGATTGGCTGAGTGGAGTCACTGACTGGATTTAATGCAGCCTACGCCCTTTCTGCCCTGCGGGTGATTTCTCTGTGGACTCTTGGACACCAGTCTGATTCCTGCTTTCCTAAAGCTAAGTTTTCTGTTTTGCCTTTTTGCATCTAAGATTTATTTTTGTTTTTCTTGCTTTTTGGATTCTGCCACTCCCTGCTGGAGTGTGGAGTGTTCCTAGAGCTCTGTCTTCTGAAAGTACCTGAGTGCTGATTTAGTTTTTGAAGCTTAGTTGCTTCAGGGCCATTTTTATATCAGCTTGTTGGCTTTTGTCTCTGATAGGGTTTTGGCAGATTGCAGACAGTAGCCTTCCTATCCGTTCCTATCTAGGTAGTTTTTGGGCCCCGTCTTTGCTCAGCCTCTCTTTCTGTCTGTGTAAGTGTTTTCATCTTGCTTCACCGTCATTATATGTGGGGGGCTGCATATTGCTTTGGGGTCTGCTCTGGGGCAGTTAGATTTCCCCTTTCCTTCTTTAGGCCTATGTATCTCTCCGCCTGTGATCGAGGGGTCTAGGTCATCGTAGGAACCCCCCACGGCTACTGCTAGTTGTGTTGATAGGTTCAGGGGTCTGCAATCTGATAGTTGCCAACTTCTCTGGTTTTCAGGACTAGCTAGCATTTCTGTTTTTGCCTCCTACGGTAACTCAATCATAACAGAATCACCCGCCAAACCGCAGATCCTGGGGTACTCAATAGCATGAAAGAATTGTGTTTAAAAAAAAACAAAATAGGTGTGTGTATATTCTTTCCTCTATATCGCTGAGGCCGTAGAGGGAATTTTTTTTTCTCTCAATGGAGATAAAGCAAGTGTCTGATTGTGTGGAGCAGCTCGCTGCTGAAGTGCGAGGAATTTCTGCCTATCTTGCTCGTTCACATGCTGTTGAACCAAAGATCCCCACACCTGATGTATTTTTTGGGGATCGATCTAAATTTTTGAGTTTCAAAAATAATTGTAAATTATTTTTTGCTTTGAAGCCTAACTCGTCAGGGAGCCCCGCGCAGCAGGTTAAAATTGTCATCTCTTTGCTGCGCGGCGATCCCCAGGATTGGGCGTTTTCTTTGAAACCAGATGACCCTATTCTGACTAATGTGAACGCATTTTTTCAAGCCTTGGGGTTGCTGTACGACGAACCTAATGCTATTGATCAGGCTGAAAAGACCCTGTTAGCATTGAAACAGGGTCGAGAATCTGCAGAGTTGTACTGTCAAAAGTTCCGAAAGTGGGCAGTCCTTACTTCCTGGAATGATAGTGCCTTGGCTGCTCTCTTTCGGAAGGGTTTGTCAGAAGCCGTAAAAGATACTATGGTGGGGTTTCCTGTTCCCTCTGGTCTGGACGATTCTATGTCTTTAGCCATTCAGGTTGATCGGCGTTTACGTGAACGCAGGATTACACATGAGGTGTGGCCACCGGTTGAACAGACGTCTGAACCTATGCAATGTGATAGAGTTTTGTCTAAGGCGCAACGTCAGGAATTCAGAAGGCGTAATAAGCTGTGTTTTTTCTGTGGAGATGCCTCACATGTTATTTCTGTTTGTCCTAAACGTGAGAAACGCTTTGCACACACGTTTTCTGTTGGTGGGGTTCAGCCTAAGTTTCTTTTGGCGATTACTCTGATCTGTTCCCTGTCCACATTTTCCGCCAAGGCTTTTGTGGATTCGGGAGCAGCGCTAAACCTAATGGACTTGGATTTTGCTAAACGTTGTGGATTTCCGTTGACACCTCTGCAGACGCCTATCCCTTTGAGGGGGATTGATGCTACCCCTCTGGCTAAAAATAAACCTCAGTTTTGGACCCAGTTGATCATGCGGGTCGCCCCAGACCACCAAGAAAATTGCAGATTTTTGGTGTTGCATGGTCTGCATGATGCCGTTGTTCTGGGGTTTCCCTGGTTGCAGATTCATAATCCAGTTTTGGATTGGAAGTCTGTCTGTGGTGAGTTGGGGTTACCGGTGTACCTTTAGTGAGGCTCCGGTTTTTTCCACCTCTCCTCAGTCGCATGAGGTTCCTGACTATTTGGCGGACTACTATGATGTATTTAGTGAAAATGAGTCTGCGTCCTTGCCTCCTCATAGGAGTTATGACTGTGCAATTGAACTAAACCCGGGGTGTAAATTTCCTAAGGGTCGGCTCTTCAATTTATCTGTACCCGAGCATGAGGCTATGCGGTCCTATATTAAGGAGGCGTTGGAGAAGGGTCATATTAGACCATCCTCTTCACCCTTAGGTGCCGGTTTTTTTTTTGTGGCCAAGAAGGATGGTTCTTTAAGGCCTTGTATTGATTATCATGCCCTCAATAAAATTACTATTAAATATCAGTATCCGTTACCCCTGATTTTGGATCTATTCTCTAGAGTTAAAGGTGCTTGCTGGTTTACCAAGCTTGACCTCAGGGGGCGTATAATCTTATCCGCATTAAGCAGGGGGATGAATGGAAGACGGAGTTTAATACTCTGGAGGGACATTTTGAGTACCTGGTGATGCCTTTTGGGCTCACTAATGCCCCTTCTGTCTTCCAGTGCTTCATGAACGATATTTTCCGAGACTTTGTCGATAAATTTTTGATTATCTATCTGGATGATATTTTGATCTTCTCCAAGGATTGGGATTCTCATGTGGAACATATTCGGACTGTGTTCCGGATCTTGAGAGAGAATTCTCTGTATGTCAAAGGATCAAAATGCCTTTTTGGAGTACAGAGAATTTCTTTTTTGGGATTTATTTTGTCTCCGTCAACTATTGAAATGGACCCGGCCAAGGTACAGGCCATTTATGATTGGGTTCAGCCCACTTCTTTGAAGGCCCTCCAGAAGTTTTTGGGTTTTGCTAATTTTTATCGGAAATTTATAGCAAAATTTTCTAGTATTGCCAAACCATTGACTGACCTGACCAGGAAGGGTGCGGATGTGTTGAATTGGTCTCCGGAGGCGGTTGCTTCCTTTCAGGAGCTGAAGCGTAGATTTACCTCCGCCCCAGTTCTGCGGCAACCTGATGTCTCACTCCCGTTCCAGGTAGAGGTGGATGCTTCTGAGATTGGTGCAGGAGCGGTGTTGTCCCAAAAGGATCCGGTAACATCTAAAATTAATCCCTGTGCTTTCTTTTCCCGTAAGTTCTCTTCATCTGAACGTAACTATGATGTGGGGAATCGGGAACTGTTGGCCATGAAATGGGCATTTGAGGAGTGGAGACATTGGTTGGAGGGAGCCAAACATCAAGTTGTGGTCCTCACTGACCACAAAAATTTGATTTACCTAGAGTCGGCTAAATGCTTGAACCCTAGACAGGCTAGGTGGGCCTTGTTTTTTACACGTTTTGATTTTGTGGTCTCTTTCCTTCCTGGAACTAAGAATGTCAAGGCTGACGCCCTCTCTAGGAGTTTCTTTGCTGATTCTCCTGTGGTGACCAAGCCTGCCACCATCTTAGGCGAAGGGGTAGTTCTTTCTGCCATCTCGTCCGATTTGAGAATTGCTCTGCAAGAGTTCCAGGAGGACAAACCTGAGCGTTGCCCCAGTGGAAAGTTGTATGTTCCTGACCAGTGGAAGAAGAGAGTGATGTCTGAAGTTCATTGCTCTGCATTGGCTGGTCATCCAGGTATTTTTGGTACTAGAGATCTGGTGAGTCGCTCTTTTTGGTGGCCCACCTTGTCTCATGATGTCAGGAATTTTGTGCAGTCCTGTGGGACTTGCTCCCGGTCTAAATCTTGTTCTCGCTCTAGTGGGTTGTTGATGCCTTTGCCGGTCCCCAGGAGGCCATGGACCCATATTTCAATGGATTTCATTTCTGATATGCCGGTCTCTCAGAGAATGACTGTTATTTGGGTGATTTGTGATAGGTTCTCTAAGATGGTTCATCTTGTACCACTCCCTAAGTTGCCATCTTCCTCTGAGTTGGTGCCTCTGTTTTTGCAACAGGTGGTTCGCTTGCACGGGATTCCTGAGAACATTGTATCTGACAGAGGAGTTCAATTTGTGTCTAAATTTTGGAGGACTTTCTGTTCCAAGTTGGGAATTTAGTTGTCCTTCTCCTCTGCTTTTCACCTTCAGACCAATGGGCAGACAGAGAGAACAAACCAGACCTTGGAGTCGTATTTGAGATGTTTTATTTCCGCTGATCAGGATGATTGGGTTTCATTTTTGCCCTTGGCCGAATTTGCTTTAAATAATAGAGAGAAGGCACACGAACACTGAATAATAGAAATATATCTATATAATAAAAATTAAATTAAAATAGTAATAAAATAATACTAGTAATAAATATTGTACTCTTTAAAAGTGCTATCACCAGTGTTCAATGAAAATACGTGGTAAACCCACTAATTACAAACAACCAAGAAAGTACCAAAGAGGACCCGTGGACGAGAGAGAACCAGACAAGACATAATCATAAATAGATATCTTTATTAATAATACATAGATGGTGGTATAAATACCATAAAATTAATATATAAAAAACATTAAGCACAATTGGGACACTTTTACATAATATAAGAAAGTTTATATAGCTTGGACCAATTATATGGTATTCACATATGCATATACATATACACTCACTGGCCACTTTATTAGGTACACCTGTCCAACTGTGTGTTAAGACTTAATTTCTAATCAGCCAATCACATGGCGGCAACTCAGTGCATTTAGGCATGTAGACATGGTCAAGACAATCTCCTGCAGTTCAAACCGAGCATCAGTATGGGGAAGAAAGGTGATTTGAGTGCCTTTGAACGTGGCATGATTGTTGGTGCCAGAAGGGCTGGTCTGAGAATTTCAGAAACTGCTGATCTACTGGGATTTTCACGCACAACCATCTCTAGGGTTTACAGAGAATGGTCCGAAAAAGAAAAAAAAACCAGTGAGCGGCAGTTCTGTGGCCGGAAATGCCATGTTGATGCCAGAGGTCAGAGGAGAATGGGCAGACTGGTTCGAGCTGATAGAAAGGCAACAGTGACTCAAATTGCCACCCTAACGGTGGTACCCAACCAAGGTAGGCAGAAGAGCATCTCTGAACGCACAGTGCGTCGAACTTTGAGGCAGATGGGCTACAGCAGCAGAAGACCACACTGGGTACCACTCCTCTCAGCTAAGAACAGGAAACTGAGGCTACAATTTGCACAAGCTCATCGAAATTGGACAGTAGAAGATTGGAAAAACGTTGCCTGGTCTGATGAGTCTCGATTTCTGCTGCGACATTCGGATGGTAGGGTCAGAATTTGGCGTAAACAACATGAAAGCATGGATCCATCCTGCCTTGTATCAACGGTTCAGGCTGGTGGTGGTGGTGTCATGGTGTGGGGAATTTTTTCTGGGCACTCTTTGGGCCCCTTGGTACCAATTGAGCATCGTTGCAACGCCACAGCCTACCTGAGTATTGTTGCTGACCATGTCCATCCCTTTATGACCACAATGTACCCAACATCTGATGGCTACTTTCAGCAGGATAATGCGCCATGTCATAAAGCTCGAATCATCTCAGATTGGTTTCTTGAACATGACAATGAGTTTACTGTACTCAAATGGCCTCCTCAGTCACCAGATCTCAATCAAATAGAGCATCTTTGGGATGTGGTGGAATGGGAGATTCGCATCAGGGATGTGCAGCCGACAAATCTGCGCCAACTGTGTGATGCCATCATGTCAATATGGTCCAAAATCTCTGAGGAATGCTTCCAGCACCTTGTTGAATCTCTGCCACGAAGAATTGAGGCAGTTCTGAAGGCAAAAGGGGGTCCAACCCCTTACTAGCATGGTGTACCTAATAAAGTGGCCAGTGAGTGTATATATTTCATTATTCCTAAAACAATTTTTTTGTGTTATTATGATAAAAGATAAATGGAAGAGATATAAATAAATATAATAATATAGAAAATAGTGATAAATTCCTTTTAATAAAAATTATATAATACTGTGAAAAAAATGTGTATGAAACTCAATTAATGCTAAAAAAAATTTTTTTAAAAAATATAATAATATTCACATTGACAATGAGCAGTGTAAAGTGAGTCAATATCGAAAACCGCTATTAACTAAAGTGCAATGTGCCAGTGCAAAAACCAGAAAAATGTAAAGAAAAATTTTTTTTAAAAAAATACTGTGCCAAAACTAAAGTGCCATGAACCAATATGGCGTTTGAATAAAGCCACTACTTGCTGAGGTGAAGTGTACAGCAAGGACTGCACCTATATTGCTGTGCAAATAAATCGCTAGGAATCAAAAAATATTTTTAAGTGAAATTGCCAAAATGATTATACCTTTGAGGTCCTGCACGTCCCATAAATGTGCTCCCCGACGCACGTTTCGGAGTTAATCCTTCATCAGGGGTATGCTGCATTGTAAGTATGAAGGTTTTTATAGTGGCGCCGATATCAGTGATTCCGGTGTGGTTACGGCGCATGCGCAGTCAGGAGGACCAGAAGCCCGAGCGCCAGACCACGTGACCGGAACGCACAGGCAACAGCCCGACGTAACCAAGGCCACGAGGACGCAGCAACCCGGACCTCAGGACACAGAGTGCGCACGCGCACCACCGGGATGCATGATGTGACAGAAAAGCGGCATTAAATGTACTAGTACAATGTAGTATAATATGTATTTTTTTTAAAAAGAAGGCGATACAATATTTACTCATTTGAATAAAGACAAGGGGTTATAAATAAATAAGTACACAATAATAAAAATTATCATAAATAAAAATATAAATATAAGAAAAATAGTAAATAAATAAATAAATAAATAATCTAAATAAAATAAAAATTATAAAATAATAAAAAATAAAAAATAAAAGTAGCTAGAGAGCCATATATAGTGAATAATGAAACAATATAATAGATAAATATATCATCATAAACATATCATATACAATTTGTCAATTCCTAAATTATCCAAAATTATATAATAGTGATAGATAATAAATAAATAACATCATAATTCAATCATACCTATTACAAATCATACAATATATACTAAATCATAGGGTATACACCCATTATAGAATAATAAAATGTATAATAAAAAATATAGATAAAAAATAATATATTTCAATAAAAAGCCATATATATACAGTATATCCACATATGTTCATTAGAAAATTCATCAATCTAAGTAAATAAGTAAGTGTAAAGTCAGTTGTAATGTGTATATAAAATTAAGACCATATCGGTAGCATATACATACATAAAAAAAGTATAGAAGAGAATAATACATGCAATAATAATAAATAAGAAATAAGAAAAAAAGAAAAAAGGAAAAGAAGAAGTCCCTTGTCATCTTCCATCTTCATATAATTCGAAGATTGTACAAATACTTATAGCCGTGTACTAATGAAGTACTAAAAAATAATAAAAAACATATGATTAATAAAATAGCAGCAATAATATTAAAAACAGATTAAAAATTATAGGTTTACAAAAAAGGAATAAAACTCAAATTTTCATTTAAACCTTTTGGGGATACTGTATCAAGAGTCCAGATCCATTTAGTCTCTTTCCTGGCCAGGAGATTATTTGTTTTGCCACCTCTCTCATTCTGTGGTATCATATCTATTCCCATTATCCTCAATAAGGAAGCATCACAATTATGGTGAATTTTAAAGTGCTTTGGGATAGTTTTTAGTAGAGAGATATCATCTATTTCTTTTGCAGCTATTATTCCTAGTACATGTTCGCGAACGCGAACTTTTAGTTGTCGGATCGTCATACCGACATAAATCAAAGAGCAAGGACATCTTGCATAGTAAATTACTGCTTTTGATTTACAATTTATTGAATATTTGATATCGTAGCTCTTGGTGTTATTCGAATTTGAGAAATTTGATGTCCTATCAATGTTTGGACATGCCACACATTGTCCACATGGTTTAGAACCCAAACCTATTTTGGCGTTTGATAAAAAAGTAATAGGAGATGGGTTAGAGATATAGTGGCTTTTCACAAGGTAATCTCTCAAATTTTTTGACCTTGTATTATTAATAAAGATATCTATTTATGATTATGTCTTGTCTGGTTCTCTCTCGTCCACGGGTCCTCTTTGGTACTTTCTTGGTTGTTTAAATAATAGAGCTAGTTCTGCCACTTTGATGTCACCTTTTTTTGTAACTTTGGTTTTCACCCTCGATTTTCTTCAGGGCAGGTGGAGCCTTCTGCCTGCCCAGGTGTTGACACTGTGGTGGAGAGAATGCACCAGATCTGGGACCAAGTGGTGGATAAGTTATCTCTCTCCCAGGAAAAGGCCCAGCGGTTTTCCAATCGACATAGGACCATTGGTCCCCAGTTTAAGATTGGTGATATGGTGTGGTTATCATCAAAAAATATTGCTATGAAGGTGGCTTCTCCTAAGTTTAAGCCTAGATTTATTGGACCTTACAAGATTTTGGAGATTATTAATCCGGTCTCTTTTCGTTTGGCTCTTCCTGTCACATTTAAGATCCATAATGTGTTCCAAGAGTCCTTGTTGAAGAGGTTTGTTGAGCCAGTTGTGCCTGAGGTGGCACCTCCGGACCCTGTATTGGTTGAAGGTAACTTGGAATATGAGGTAGAGAAAATTCTGGATTCCCGTCTGGCTAGACGGAGACTCCAGTATTTGGTTAAGTGGAAGGGTTATGGTTAGGAGGATAATTCCTGGGTCTCTGCCTCTGATATTCATGCCAAAAGATTGGTGCTTGCCTTTCATCGGGCTCACCCTGATCGCCCTGGTAGCGTTGTTGAGGGTTCGGTGACCCTTCCTCAAGGGGGGGGTACTGTTGTGAGTTCATTTTCCCCTCCGTCACTGAGACCTGGTTAACTCCCTATTCTAGTGAAGGAAGGTAGTGAGCCTGATTATCAGGCACCTGGGACTAATGAAGACGATTGGCTGAGTGGAGTCACTGACTGGATTTAAGGCAGCCTACGCCCTTTCTGCCCTGCGGGTGATTTCTCTGTGGACTCTTGGACACCAGTCTGATTCCTGCTCTCCTAAAGCTAAGTTTTCTGTTTTGCCTTTTTGCATCTAAGATTTGTTTTTGTTTTTCTTGCTTTTTGGATTCTGCTACTCCCTGCTGGAGTGTGCAGTGTTCCTAGAGCTCTGTCTTCTGAAAGTACCTGAGTGCTGATTTAGTTTTTGAAGCTTAGTTGCTTCAGGGCCATTTTTATATCAGCTTGTTGGATTTTGTCTCTGATAGGGTTTTGGCAGATTGCAGACAGCAGCCTTCCTATCCGTTCCTATCTAGGTAGTTATTGGGCCCTGTCTTTGCTCAGCCTGTCTTTCTGTCTGTGTAAGTGTTTTCATCTTGCTTCACCGTCATTATATGTGGGGGGCTGCCTATTGCTTTGGGGTCTGCTCTAGGGCAGTTAGATTTCCCCTTTCCTTCTTTAGGCCTATGTATCTCTCCGGCTGTGATCGAGGGGTCTAGGTCATCGTAGGAACCCCCCATGGCTACTGCTAGTTGTGTTGATAGGTTCAGGGGTCTGCAATCTGATAGTTGCCAACTTCTCTGGTTTTCAGGACTAGCTAGCATTTCTGTTTTTTCCTCCTACGGTGACTCAATCATAACAGTTCAGCTTCCGGAGGTTTGCAGCCTCACAGCATAAAAGTATAATCAGGCCATGGACCCCGCTGGTACCCGGACCCCGACTCAAAAGGAACTCCTGTTCCTATGAGAAAACCAGGCGAGGATAATGTCCTTCCTCAAGTCCATGGAGTCCCGTCTGTCATCCATACAGACCTCTGATCCCACTAGCGCCCCTCAGATGGCGGGTCTTCAGCAGGAGCTCGCACAGCAGTGTGACACTCAGGCCCACATTTTAAACTACATGGCCTCAGTGGATAACCGTCTTCTGGCTCTCCTGTCCGCAGCCTCCATGCCACCCCAGACAGCAGCTTCCCACCCACCACCCCGTCTAGCAAAGCCCCCACGCTATAATGGCGATCCCAAATTATGCAGAGGGTTCCTAAATCAATGTCAGCTACACTTTGAGCTGTCCCCTCTGCAGCATCCCACTGACCGGGCCAAGGTTGCTTTTGTCGTGTCCCACTTGGAGGGGGAGGCCCTGGCTTGGGTAAACCCGCTCTGGGAATGAGATGATCCCATTGTCTCCCAGCTGTCTATTTTTCTGGACACCTTTCGGAAGGTGTTCGATGAACCAGGTCGTTTAGTCTCCACTAACGACGCGCTGTTTAATCTCCACCAGGGGGCACTCTCGGTAGGTCAGTACGCCATTTGGTTCCGTACCCTATCCTCTGAGTTGGGGTGGAACAATGAGGCCTTGGTGGGAGCCTTTTGGCAGGGACTCTCTGCCCGAATTAAAGACGAGTTAGCAGGACGTGATACTCCAGCCTCCCTGGAGGACTTGATCTCCCTGGCCACCCGCATCGACCTACGATTCCAGGAGCTCCGGGGACATCCTGCCCTGGGGACAGTCTTGTCAAGATAGATGTCAGTCTGCCGTTCTACCGAAGAACTTCACGCCTCTTACTGTAGCCTCCTCTGATCTTCCATCAGCCTATTGGGCTTTTTTGGACGTCTTCGATAAGAAGGAGGCGGAGGTTCTGCTGAGGATGCTTTTCAGGCCTTGAGACAAGCCTTCGCTACGGCTCCCATCCTCCATCGTCCTGAGGTCAACAAACCTTTTATTCTCGAAGTAGACGCATCAGCCATTGGAGCAGGGGCGGTTCTTTCCCAGAGATCTCCCTCCGGTCGTCTGCTCACCTGCAGTTTTTTCTCGAAGATGTTCTCCTCCGCGGAGAGAAACTACGCCATTGGTGACAGAGAGTTGCTTGCCATCAAATTGGCCCTGGAGGAATGGCGGTACCTTTTGGAGGGAGCTGTGCATCCGTTCAAAATCTACACCGACCACAAGAACCTGGCATACATCCAGTCAGCACAAAGACTTAATCCCCGGCAAGCCAGGTGGTCGCTATTCTTTGCCCGCTTCGACTTTGAACTGCATTTCCATCCTGGTGACAAGAATCTCAAAGCAGATGCCTTATCCAGGTCCTTTCTGGTCTCGGATCATGAAGAGGAACCATCGCACATCATGGATCCCAGTAAGGTCATCACGGTCGCTCCCGTTAGCTTGACTTCATTACCGTCGGGTAAGACCTTCGTGCAGGAAAGCGAGAGGAAACGAGTACTACGTTGAGGCCATGCCTCCAAACTAGCCGGCCATGTAGGCCTCAAGAAAACACTCCTTCTCATTTCTCGCTTTTATTGGTGGCCATCTCTTCGTCAAGATGTCCGAAACTTTATCGCCTCGTGCCCATCGTGTGCCAAAAACGAAGTCCCACGGCACCTACCCTCCGGACTCTTACACCCGCTTCCGATTCCTTCGGCCCCCTGGCAGCACGTCGCAATGGACTTTATTACTGATCTGCCCCGGTCTTCTGGTCACACCGTCATCTTGGTCGTGGTGGATCGGTTTTCTAAGATGGCCCATTTTATTGCTCTGCCCGGCTTACCCTCCGCCCCTGAATTGGCGAAGATTTTCATCACCCATGTGTTCCGGATTCACGGCTTCCCCAAACATATCGTTTCCGACAGAGGGGTTCAGTTCACTTCACGGTTTTGGAGGGCCCTGTGCAGCATGATGGAGGTAACGTTGGACTTCTCCTCTTCCTAACATCCCCAGACCAACGGCCAGGCTGAACACACGAATCAAATCCTTGTGTCTTATCTCCGGCATTTTTCCAACGCCCACCAGAATGATTGGTCCAACCTACTCCCTTGGGCTGAATTCACCTACAACAACCATACCAGTGAATCCTCCTCCAAATCACCCTTCTTCATTGTCTATGGACAACATCCAGGTGTTCCTCTGCCGGTACCTCCTGTCTCGGGTGTGCCGGCAGCCGATCTTCTGACCGAGGAGTTCTCCAGGGTCTGCCAGGAGACCAAAACCGCGCTTGATCAGGCTCAGGGTAGGATCAAGAAACATGCGGATAAAAGACGCCTGGATTCTCCACTGTACCAACCCGGAGATAAAGTATGGCTGTCTTCAAAATGTGTCCGTCTAAAACAACCCTCATACAAACTGGGTCCTCGGTATATAGGTCCGTTTGAAGTCTTGGCTCATATCAATGATGTGGCCTACAAGTTAAAACTTCCCGCCTCGCTGAGAATTCCTAATTCGTTCCATGCTTCTCTCTTGAAGCCTGTTATTTTGAACCGTTTTCACCCTTCCACTGGCCACTCACCCCTGCCTGTGTCCGCACAGGATGTCTTTGAAGTTAAAGACATTCTTGCGATGAAAAGATCCAGAGGTAGGACCCTCTTCTTAATTGACTGGAAGGAATTCGGCCCCGAGGAGAGATCTTGGGAGCCCCGCGAGAATATTCAGGCTCCTCGTATCCTAGCCCGATTCCTTTCTGGCCTTAAGAGGAGGGGGCGTAAGGAGGGGGGTACTGTCACGCTCACCTCCCCGGCTCCGGCGCGTCCTGCGGCTTCTGTAGCCACCGCTCTGACCGCTGCCGCAACAGCGTGTCCTGACCTTGCTCCTGCCACCGCCGCGCCGCCCGCCTCTGCTGCATCCCCTGTCGCCATGATGCCGGCGGTCTCCGCTCTCCCCCGTGGCTCCACGCTGACCAAGCACTTCCGGTCACCTCGTCCCGCCTCCTCTGCTCCTCCCCAGGTATGCAGGCACACGCCCCCCGACCAGGCGTCCTATCCCTCGGATCCTAGGCTCCGCCTCTCCCTAACCCAGCTCTCCGCCTCTCCCTAACCCGGAAGTCCACCTGCGTGCCCTATATCAGGCAGCCTCTCCCTAGGTTCCCTGCCTGATTATCAATTGTGCTTCGCGCTCTGATATCGGGTCCACGCTTCCTAGAGCTCTGTCTGTCTCTGTGCCTTGCACTCCTCCTGACTTCCCACTAGTCTGCCTATTAGTTACCCTCTCGTGTTCCTTTCCAGGTCTGCTCCATTCCTGTCCTGCTACCTGTTCCAGCATCCCTCCTGGTGGTCACCTCCATCCTCGCGGCAACAGCAGTCTCCCCTGTCATCGTCTTCATTCCCCATCGGTTCTCCAGTCCTTCCCCTGCCTACGTCATCCTCCGGTTGTCCCCGGGTATCAGCTTCCGCGGCGATAGTCTCCCTTGGGTCTGCCCCTAACACTCCCTGTATAGGGGGTGGTCCACCTGGTCAGCTCGCCTAAGGGAGGTTAGTCGTCGCGGTCCTGAGGGTTCAGCTTCCGGAGGTTTGCAGCCTCACAGCATAACACATTGACACCGGGAACATTGGCCCACATGTCAGATTATTCCTTGCAGATCCTAAAAAGGGACCCCCACATTGACAAAATGATGACGATGATGACTACTGGTTGGCCAGCATCCTGGATCCACGCTATAAATGCAAATTCCAGAACATCATGCCACAGGAGAACCTTGACCTAATATTGGCTAACAAACAAGCTACACTGGTAAATCGGTTGGTTCAGGCATTCCCAGCACACAGCAGCGGTGATTGTTCTCACACGAGCCGTAGGGGCCAGGGGCAACTTGGAAGCGGTGTTGGTGGTGGACACATCAGATGTGGCATTGGAGACAGGGGTTTCATGACCATGTTGTGGACTGATTTTTCAATTCCCGCTCACATGACTGGTAATACAGCATCGATTGAAAGTGACAGGAGACAGCACTTGTCAACTATGGTTACAAACTACTTTTCCTCCCATATCGATGTTCTCCCTCACAGGTCATTCCCATTTGACTATTGGGCAGCTAATGTGGACACCTGGCCTGAATTGGCACAATATGCCTTACAGGAGCTGGCATGCCCAGCTGCAAGTGTGCTATCGGAAAGAGTTTTCATTGCTGCTGGATCAATACTGACAGAAAAAAGGACCCGTCTGTCGACCCAAAATGTGAATGATCTAACCTTCATTAAAATGAACCATGCATGGTTTCCAAGGATTTTGTCCCACCTTACCCTGATGACACATAGGTTGCCAGAAAAATTGTTTTCTTTGGTCCGCCTGTTCCTGGGACTTGACCAATTTTGCCTTTAGCAGCAGGTGAATGTCCCACATCAACATATACCATTTTGTAAACCTCCCTAACTGGGCAGCCTCCTCCCCCCAATGGCCGGGGTCACCACCGAGCGCACGCAACCATGGGTGGCTGGGCCGACTCATGGGCATGGGCACTGGCACAGGGTCCCTCATAGAGCAATCAAGTGTCTCTGATGGTGGTGGTGCACACCCGCCTTCAGACACACCGCCGTACTATGAGGGTCCCAGTGCCAGTGCCGACGTCCACGAGTGGGCCCCCCTTGCTTGGGCAGGGCCCCAGCATTTGCAATGTTTACCTCTCCCTGCTCCTCCGCTGTGTAGTCTGGGCAGTCAAATCCATCACTGGGACTGGCACTTCAAATTTGGTGAACTGATAGAAGATGATGGTTAAGACGTAGCTATGCCCTGTCCCGCTGGCCGGGATCCAGCTTCAGATGATCAATGGCTTCCATTTCTTATGGATGTCGACTCACAATGAGATGCAGTGGTGGTTTCTCATCAGCTTTAACAGTTTTCCTACCCACAGACGTGTGACATTCCAGCGCACATTTTTAAATGTGCCCTCCCTCTCATGCCAATTCAATTGAATTGCCTACGGCCTGTGGCTTCTGTGTTTTGCAGTCCAAAGTTACGTGACAGATTATGATAGGCAGTGAGCACCATGTTTACATCTCTCCCTGTGATCAAAATTGGATGGATATGAGTAACAGCGATGGGATCAATGGTACTGCAATACAGCAACACTTTCTTCACAAAGAAAGGTTTTTGCTGTGTCCACACACTAATTAATTGAGGGTCAGCATCGCCTCTGAGAATTGTGACGGAAGTTGTTCTCGTGAATAGTAATTCGTAGATTTCTGCAATCACTAGACTTTAGGTAAATAATTGTATGCATCTAATTTCCTATTGCAGAGAGTCTGGGCTGTCTTACTGAGACAGAAATATAAATGAAGATTTAAAAATACCACCAAAAGTGTATCATGCTGTACGCTTGAAATACATTTCCTTTTTTCTAGTTTTTAGATTGTTGTGCAATCCATGCAGAGAACACGGAGATTTTAAATGTTTAAACTATGCTCTATATACCTGCTATCCAGTGATAATGTACCCTATCTCAACTTTGTACAATCTGGTCTAATCCATACTGGGCCTGAGACCGTCTGAGCCTGCCTCCTGATCGATACACATAGGTTTTTAATGTGTAAACTATGCAACATATATACGTGTTATCCGGTGAAAATGTACCCTTTATCAACTTTCTCGAATCTTGTAGAATCCATACTGGGCCTGAGAACTTCTGCAGAGCTGTTATGCAAGCTACAGCACCTGTGGTTTGGACACATAATGTTTTGCATTTTTTCTGGAATGGCGGTTAGGCCGAAATCAGGCTCTTGACCTGCACTTACTGGGAAATCATCGTTCATGGCGAATTATTGGAATCCCTGATCCCCATCACTAACGGAGTTCAGCGGGTTATCTGCACCTGTAAGAGACAAAAGATGGTCCTTTCAATGTAGCGCGCATGTAGCCCCGGACATGGAAGGCCATGATAGCCCTGTTATTGCTCGATCGCGCGTGCCAGAGCCTCGCGTATCCCTCTAGTAAGCTTTACGCGTACCACAGGGGCATGCCGGAGTCTCGTTCATTAACGTAATAAAGCTGACAAATCGCTAGCACAACTACAAACGAACATACCTCACCACACACAATCGACAAAGCTTTCAATGTGTGCATCTTTTTTTGAGGTGGCATGGTTGTGGTTTCCCGGGTGGAGTCCAATTAAGCCGCAGGCTCCACTCCTGGTGGTGCCCTTTTGGACATTCCTTTAAGGTTCAGCTTCGCAATCATACTGCCCCCGGAAGGCAAACACTTTGGCTTCATGGACGCTGTTTGGAGGTTCATGGGAATAACGCCGCCCATCGCCAGTTGCCATAATTTATTGGTGGGAAGTACGACGGTATATGATCGTGTTCGTTTTCAGATTTTGTTTTTTTTGGTTTGGTTTTTACATTTTTAGTCCAGACTTTCTTGACTACATAAGGGCATGACAAGCCTTGATCTGTGTCTCCTCCACCTCCTCCTTTTACTCCTCCACCTCTTTTGTAAATGTAGTTGCCCTTTTCCATATGTTATTTTTGGCTTCTGAGCATTTTGTCAGCTTTGGGACACCTTTTAAAGTGTTTTGTAATTGTTTTGTATGTGTTAGTATGTGTTTGTGTTTTCCTGCCATTGTTTTCAGTGTGGTTCGACGAACATTCGACGAACTTGCCTCCTGTGCGATGAACCAAAACACTAGCGGGGTGGCTCAACACTACTCATGATATATAGACGTGCATTGTTAATGTTTAAACTATGCTATATATACCTGCTATCTGATGATACTATACACTTTGTCTACTTTTTATATTCTTGTCTAATCCATACTGAACCTGGGAGTGTCTCTGTGTGACTGATGGAATATATATGGAGATTGACAATTATCCTTTGACTGAATAGAGCTGTACGCTTCTGATACAGTACCATATATGTTATGTTATTTTGTGTCTATTTTGTGCTAAATTTGGAAGTTTGGTGGAAAAGGCCGCGGACGTGGGCGAGGGGGGGCCAGCTGGTGCTGATGGTGGTGGTGCATCTGCTGGTAGTGGCAAAAGCACAATAGCAGCTAAGGCAGGAGGTGTTGAGCCTGCGTCATGGTCTGTCTACGGAACGCCTGGAAGGCTACCTTTTCTGGGAGTAGGTTAACCGTTTTTAAAGCCGAAGCATGAGGAACTGGTTTGGGCTTACATTGCTGAAACAGACTCCAGCAAATATGCCCTCCTTTTCTGAAGTTTCAAAAAATGCAAGGACTGAGTCGTCAAGTGCTGGCACCTGGTCAGGAAGAACCCCTTTCCTTGTCTCCTGCACCCCCACCCAAAGTGAATGATGCAGCAGGCCACACTTAACATTAGTCCATGTAGCTCTTTCTATCATACCATGCATGGGTTATCAAGTCAAATCGTGAATTCCCCAGTCCAAGATGAATCTGACATGGAGTGTGGGTAGCCAGGCAGGGCAGTGGGGTTAATCGGTACAGGGACGGTGTCTCCCTGGGATGTGTCACAGTGGTGGTGACCCGTTCCGTGGCCCTGGGCGTCCATGCAAAGGGGTGAATTACGTTTATAGGTGAATGATACGAGACGCCACCTGTGGTTTCTGAGTAGATTGAAAAGCGCTGCAGGGGCGCTTCTCTGGGACAGAAGTTGTGGTGCAGCTAAGGCCTCTTTCACACTTCAGTTTTTTGTTTCAGTTAAAATCCGCCAAAAAGGCGGAAAATCGGATCCGTTCCTAACTGATGGGAACGGATGGCACAGGATCCTTATTTTGACGGATCCACAAAATGAAGATTTTTAAAGGAACCACTGGCCAGGAAGGAGAGAGAGAGAGAGAGAATTTTTATCGTCCACCAACGAAAAAAACGGCAAGGTCCGGCCAGGCATGCCGGCGGATGAAAAAAAATTGGCGGATCCTCACAAAAACGGATCCAACGGATGGCCATTCGTCAAGATCTGCCAGTATTGCAACTCAATGGGGAAAAAGCCGCAAAAAAATGGCGGATCCGTTTTTTTCAAAACCTGGCGGATTTTGACTGATGGTAAAAAACGGAAGTGTGAAAGAGGCCTAAGATGTAGAAGCCCTGCACAGGTATGACCATTGTCGCAGGGCACATGAAAGAGTTGGTAGATGGTGTGCAGTGCAGGATGTAGCAGAGCCGTGTGCCAGGCACAGGAGAAAGAGGACAGACACAGTCGTGCAGTTCCTTTACCTGTACTTGGTAAGTGCCGTCCAGGACCCAGAGTACAGATGGAGAAGGAGTTGGTCAGCCTGGAAGCCAATTTGGAATTCTCTCTCTGCAGATAGGTAGTGTGGCCTCAGTTCTAGCGCTTATCTGAGGTACTCGCAGTGCTGAGTTCAATGAAGTTCCCCCTGTTGACTCTCTCTTGGAACCTTCTCATATGGCAGGCAGCCGTAGCCTTTTTCTTTCTGGCTCCCACACATCGATACTGGGGCCTCTGAGCCTTAGTTGGGTACATTGCATTTACAGCTGCTACTTCCTCCGGTTTCTGCTGCAGGAACGTCAGTGTCCCTACAAACTCGGAGACCGGAATCCGGACCATGCGCTCAAGCTAGGAGTGAGCCTTAACTCTGCTCATCCTCCAGCTCCCCTTCTCACGTCCACACACTTCCCCTTTCCTTCACAGACTGCCCTAACTTACCTCCTCCCGACCACAGACAGCAGCTCCTCAGCAGTCAGGTTCAGAGGTCTCCCTGCTGGCCTGGAGTGGGAACTGTGTTGTGTGTTGGTTTAACTGCTAGAGAGATCCTTTGTTGCTCCCAAGCATGACATCACACTCCCTAGAAGGAAGTTAATGCCACTGTGGCGATCGTACTCCTGGGGACACCACAAGTGCACTGAGGCCCAGCCACTGCTAGATGATTCTGCTGGTACATTGACCCAGACCACTACATTCCCTTCGCACTCTACACTGCCTGAATGTTACCCAGATGAAACTCAGGTTACCCTTCCCATATACTGTACCACCTTACACGGTGACAAAAAGGAAGGTGCAGCTGAAAGTGCAGGTTCGGCCCACCCGCCGTCAGACACACCGCTGTACTATGAGGGGCCCTGTGCCAGTGCCGTCGCCAACGAGTGGGCCCCCCTGCTTGCTCTGGATCACAGCACTTGCAAATTTGAAATACATACCTCTCCCTGCTCTACAGCCATGACGTCTTCCGCATTTCCTGACAGTGATATTCTGATCAGAGAGCGTAATGACATCACGTCTGTACGCCCAGACCAGTAGAGGGATTCCCTAGTGAGGAGACTTATTTGAGGAGACTTATTTAATTGTTTTCAATGTTGGGACAGCAATTTTTGGGGAGCACTATACTCTGGAGAATGATATATGGGGCCCAACATACACTGGAACATTCCAAAGGTGGACATCAGGCACTGGAGCAGCATTTACAGGGCCCATTATACACTAGAGCATTAGAAATGGGGCCCATTATATATAGAGCATTATTTGGTCCCATAAGACAGTGCTGCTTCATCCATGGGGACCAACATATACTGTAGCATTATGTGGAGCTCATCATATACTGTTTCAAACATTATATGGGACCAATGATTCTGTATGGAGAAATATATGGGCCTCATTACTCTGTATAGCTGACTATGCGGTGGCCATAATACTGTATGGAGTAAGATACTGTCCGTTTTTGGAGCTATTGGAGAATTTAAAATGTATATCAGTCATGAGATGTAAAAAGTGAAGTATTTTTCATTGTACTATACTGCTATTTCTCTGCCGTATCGGAGCATCATGAGTTGTGGTATGTGTTAAAGGGGCGCTTTTTGGCCCAGGGCACATGAAAACCTGGAGCCAGCCCTACCCCCCCCACAAATTTAGCCAAATAACCCCCATTTTTCAGTGCGTAACTAGCATTATGAAGTAAATTAAGGTTGAAAAGCTTCAGTAATAAGATTTGATGTTTTTGGCATTCAAAAGGGCACTGTAGGTGTGTTTCCTGGCCTCCACTCCCTGCCGAGTTTGCTTCCCCATTGACTTGCATTGGGTTTCGTGTTTCAGTCGGCCTTCGACTTTTCACAAAAATCGACCGATTTCGTTTGACCCGACTTTTGTGAAAGTCGGGTTTCATGAAACCCGACTCGACCCAAAAAAAGGCAAAGTTACTCAGCTCTATATGGGACCAATCATCCTGTATGGAAAAATATATGGGCCTCATTACTCTGTATAGCGCACTATGTGGTGGCCATAGTATTGTATGTAGTAATACTGTCCATTTTTGGAGCTATTGGAGAATTTAAAATGGATATCAGTCATGAGATGTAAGAATTGAAGCATTTTTCATTGTACTATACCGCTATTTCTCTGCCATATCAGAGGATCATGAATTGTGGCATGTGTTAAAGGAGCCCATTGACACTCTTTGGCCCTGGGCCCATGAAAATCTGGAGCCAACCCTACCCCCCCCCCACAACTTTAGCCAAATAACCCCCAGTTTTCAATGCCTAACTATTATTATAAAGTAAATTAAGGCTGACAAGCTTAAGTAAAAAGAATTGATGTTTTTGGCATTAAAATGGGCACTGTAGGTGTGTTTCTTGTCCTCCACTCCCTGCCGACCTTGGTTCCCCATTGACTTGCATTGGGTTTCGTGTTTCAGTCGGCCTTCGACTTTTCACAATAATCGGCCGACCCAACTTTTGAGAAAGTCGGGTTTCATGAAACCCGACTCGACCCAAAAAAGGCAAAGTCGCTCATCTCTACATGCTACGTCTTGAAGGGAATGCCAGTACCTATTGTTTTAGGCCTCCCTTAGCTGAAGAGACACAACCCGGTAATAGATTGGTGGGCTGCCTAGGAACTACTGTCTCTGCCGTCTCTCTTCAACGGACCCCTTCCTCTCCGGTGAGGGCAGCAGATGTGCTGCAGGAGAGTAGGGGCAAGTCTCAACACTTGCCATTGGCCAACCCTGGGAGGCGCAGAGCTCGTGGTGGAAGAGGTTGGAGGGTGGTGTACCCCTTGGTGAGGTGCGGGGGTGTGGGTGTGGTGACACAGGGGATGCCTCTGTTGTCAATCCCAGAAAGACTTCTCCAAGTAGTTACAAACGAACAAGTGGCAATAAACATTCAGGTCCAGACCTGTGTGTGAACGAGCGTGTATGGGTGGCCACCAAAAAACATCCAGTGGAAGTGTGTTGTGGAGTGTTACTGGCTCATACCAAACATACACATACACAACCGTTCCCCAGGTCAGAGCTTCGGAGATGTGTGTTGCCTCCAGAACAAACGTTGCCAATACCAGAGGGCTCGTTTCTCATCAACCTGACATGCAGGTAGTTGCTGGGGTGAACTCTGGGTCTGGGCATCCCTGCTGTAGGTGGTTCCCTGATGGGGAGCGGTCTTGAGGGTCCAGAGGCCCCTCATTAAGGGGAGGGTACTGTCCTGATCCATGCTGGATCAGGACTGATAAAACGCACAGGTAACCTTTTTTTTTCCTAAGCTGTGCTTAAGGTTGGTTTTTGCCCCGGTGGCCATTAGGATTATTGCACTGTGGTGTCGTTTGTTCTAAGTTTGGTGAGCGTCATTGCACTCTAGTTTCTTTAGTTAAGTGCACATGATTATAATGCAGGTGTGATTGCTGGCTCTGCTATAAAAGAGTCACAGGTGTTGCAATCAGTGTTCATTTCAACCATCTTTGGTGGAGGAAGGAGCTGGAGGGCGCTCCTTGCAGCACTGTCTTAGCCCTGGTGTGAAAGGAGTCATAGGGGATTTCCTTGTAGCTCTGACAGAGCTTGGTGGCAGTGATTCAGGAGGAGAGCTGCATGCAGGTGGTCGACTCTGTTGCCAGAAGCAAGTGCAGCAGAGTAAAGCTAAGTGGTGTTTCCCTGTTTGTGTTTTTCCTTAGTGTGTATTGGCGCAGCGGTGGGGCCCGTGCCTGCGCCACCCAGCTCCCTAGCAGGGGATAGGTGTAGGGTATGCTAGGGCGACAGGTTCCTGATCAGCGCCTGGTGCGGAACCGGCATAGGCAACATTAGGAGCGTTGGGGACGCTGACTCAGGGAAGTGCAGGAGGTCTCCACGTCCCCTTTCCCTATGGCAGGGCCCACCGTTGTAACTGTTTCCTTTCCCTTTGTCTTGTTCTTTTAGTTACCGGCCTGCGAGCCTTGTCACACAGGACAGTATCACGTGCCACGTCCTGCTGTTCTAGTTACCGGCCTGCTGATCGAGTCACACAGGACGGGTCCACATGACAATAGAGAGTCGGCTGTCTTAAATCCAGTCTGAGACTCCAGATGTCCAATTCTCATCCTCATTATCAGGTGGCAGGTCTCTCTTAATTACATCAGCTTCATTACCTCCTGCCACCACTAGAGGGAGCCCGGAAAGAGAACTCACAACTCCTCTGCCAGCACAACCAGCTCCCTCACCAGAAACCAGAGGCAGACCAGAAAATGAGTTCACAACAGTACCTCCCCTTGAGGAGGGGTCGCCGAACCCTCACCACGCCACCAGGCTGATCAGGAAGGGCCCGGTGAAAAGCGCGAACCAATCTATTGGCATGAATGTCAGAGGCAGAGACCCAAGAATTATCCTCCTGGCCATAACCCTTCCATTTCACCAAACACTGGAGTCTCTGTCTAGCCAAACGAGAGTCCAATATTTTCGCTACCTCATATTCTACATTGCCTTTAACCATTACAGGGTCAGGAGGTGCCGCCATAGGAACTACTGGCTCAACAAACCTCTTCAACAGAGATTTGTGAAATACGTTATGGATCTTAAACGTAACTGGAAGAGCCAGTCGAAAAGAAACAGGATTAAGTATCTCCAAAAGCTTATAAGGTCCAATAAATCTTGGCTTGAACTTAGGAGACGCAACCTTCATAGAGATATTCTTTGACGACAACCAAACCATATCACCCACTTTAAACCGGGGACCAATGGTCCTATGCCGGTTGGAAAACCGCTGGGCCTTTTCCTGAGAGAGTGACAACTTATCCACCACTTGGTCCCAAATCTGCTGCATTCTCTCTACCACAGTGTCCACACCTGGGCAGGCTGAAGATTCCACTTGCCCTGAAGAAAATCGAGGATGAAACCCAAAGTTACAGAAAAAGGGTGACATAAAAGTGACAGAACTAGCTCTATTGTTTAGCGCGAATTCAACCAAGGGCAAAAATGAGACCCAGTCATCCTGATCAGCAGATATAAAACATCTCAAATAGGACTCCAAAGTCTGGTTTGTTCTCTCAGTCTGCTCATTGGTCTGAGGATGAAACGCAGAGGAGAAAGATAGCTGAATTCCCAGATTGGAAAAAAAGACTTTCCAGAATCTGGAAACAAACTGGACTCCTCTGTCCGACACAATGTTCTCAGGAATCCCATGCAACCGAACCACCTGTTGTAAAAACAAGGGCACCAACTCTGAGGAAGATGGCAACTTTGGGAATGGTACAAGATGGACAATCTTAGAAAATCTATCACAAATCACCCAGATAACAGTCATTCTCTGAGAGACAGGAAGATCAGAAATAAAATCCTTTGAGATATGGGTCCATGGCCTCTTGGGCACCGGCAGGGGCATCAACAATTCACTAGAACGAGAACAGGGTTTAGGAATTTTGTGCAGTCCTGTGGGACTTGTTCTCGGTCTGACATCACGAGATAAGGCAGGCCACCAAAAAGACCAACTCACCAAATCTCTGGTACCAAAAATACCTGGATGACCAGCCAATGCAGAGCAATGAACTTCAGACATCACTCTCTTCCTCCACTGGTCAGGAACATACAATTTTCCCATAGGACAACGCTCAGGCTTATCCTCCTGAAATTTCTCCAGGGCGCGTCTCAAATCGGGCGAAATGGCAGAAAGAACTACCCCCTCAGCTAGGATGGTAGTAGGCTCGGTAACAATAAGAGAATCAGCAATGAAACTCCTAGAAAGGGCGTCTGCCTTAACATTCTTAGTGCCCGGAAGAAAAGAGACCACAAAATTTGGCTGACTCCAGAGAAATCAAATTATCGAGGTCGTGAGGACCACAACTTGATGTCTAGCTCTCTCCAACTAATGTCTCCACTCTTCAAATGCCCATTTCATGGCCAACAATTCCCAATTCCCTATGTCATAGTTGTGTTCAGATGGGGATAACTTTCGAGAAAAGAATGCCCAGGGATTTATTTTAGAAGTCACAGGATCTTTTTGGGACAAAACAGCTCCTGCACCAATCTCAGAAGCATCTACCTCCACCTGAAATGGAGGTGAGACATCGGGTTGCCGTAAAACCGGAGCAGACGTGAATCTCCGCTTAAGTTCCTGAAATGCCGAGACAGCCTCTGGAGACCAATTCAGCACATCAGCGCCCTTCTTGGTCAGATCAGTCAGTGGTTTGACAATACCAGAAAAATTACCTATAAATTTATGATAGAAATTAGCAAAACCCAAAAACTTCTGGAGAGCCTTCAAAGAAGTGGGCTGAACCCAACCATAAATGGCCTGTACCTTGGCTGGGTCCATTTCAATAGTCGACGGAGACAAAATAAATCCCAAAAATGAAATCCTCTGTACACCAAAGAGGCATTTTGATCTCATAACAAACAGGGAATTCTCCCTCAAAATCCAGAACACAGTCCGGACATGTTCCACATGAGAATCCCAATCACTGGAAAAGATCAAAATATCATCCAGATAGATGATCAAAAACTTATCCACAAAGTCCCGGAAAATATCATTCATAAAGGATTGGAAGACAGAAGGGGCATTAGTGAGCCCAAAAGGCATCACCAGGTACTCAAAATGTCCCTCCGGAGTATTAATCGCCGTCTTCCATTCATCCATGTGCTTGATGCGAATAAGATTATATGCCCCCCTGAGGTCAAGCTTAGTAAACCAGCAGGCACTTTTAACTCTGGAGAATAAATCAGACATCAGGGGTAATGGGTACTGATATTTAACCGTCATCTTGTTAAGGGAACGATAGTCAATACAAGGTCTTAATGAACCATCTTTCCTGGCCACAAAAAAAGCCAGCACCTAAGGGTGAAGAGGATGGTCTAATATGACCCTTATTCAATGACTCCTTAATATAGGATCGCATAGCATCATGTTCAGGTACTGATAAGTTGAAAAGCTGACCCTTGGGAAATTTGCACCCAGGCATCAACTTAATTGCACAGTCATAACTCCTATGAGGAGGCAAAGACGCAGACTTACTCTCACTAAACACATCAGAAAAATCAGCCAAATAAACAGGAATATCATGAGACTGAGGCGAGGTGAAGAAAATAGGTGTGTCCCTAAGAAAACACTGACAACCCCAACTCACCACAGACACAGATTTCCAATCCAAAACTGGATTATGAGTTTGCAACCAGGGAAAACCCAGAAAATAGTATCATGCAAATTGTGTAGCACCAAAAATTTACAATTTTCTTGGTGGTCTGGGGCAACTCGTTTTATCACCTGGGTCCAAAACTGAGGTTTATTCTCCGCCAAAGAAGTAGCATCAATACCCCTCAAAGGAATAGGCGTCCGCAGAGGTATCATAGGAAAACCACAACGTTTAGCTAAGTCCAAATCCATCAGATTAAATGCTGCTCCTGAAACTACAAAAGCCTTAGCGGAAAATGTGGATAAGGAGCAGATCAGAGTAATTGCCAAAAGAAACTTAGGTTGTACACTGCCGAAGCAAATGTGTGTGCAAAACATTTCTCTCGTTTAGGGCAGACAGAAATAGTATGAGAGGTGTCTCCACAGAAAAAACACAGCTTATTACGCCTTCTAAACTCCTGACGTTGCGCCCTAGACAAAACCCTACCACATTGCACAGGTTCAGACGTTTGCTCAAAAGGTGGCAACGCCTCTCGTGTAGTTTTATGTTCACATAAATGCCGATCAACTTGAATGGCTTAAGACATAGAATCATCAAGACCAGAGTGAACAGGAAATCCCACCATAACATCTTTTACGGTCTCTGATAAACCCTTCCAAAAGAGAGCTGCCAATGCACCATCATTCCATGTAGTAAGGACCGCCCACTTTCTGAATTTTTGACAATACAACTCTGCAGAATCCTGACCCTGGTTCAATGCCAATAGGGTTTTCTCAGCTTGATCAATAGCATTAGGTTCATCATGCAACAACCCTTGAAAAAATGCGTTCACGTTAGTCAGAATAGGATTTTCTGGTGTCAATCCTGGGGATCACTGCGCAGCAAGGAGATGACAATTTTAACCTGCTGCACAGAGCTCCCCATTGAGTAAGGCTTCAAGGCAAGAAATAATTTACAATTATTCTTAAAATTCAAAAATTTAGACCGATCTCCAGAAAACACATCAGGAGTAGGGATCTTTGGTTCAATAGCATGTGACTGAGTGACATAGGCGGGAATTCCCCACACTTCAGCAGCGAGCTGCTCCACACGATCAGACAATTGTTTACTCTCCATTAGAGAAAAAATCCTCCTATGGCCCCAGAGAAAAAGAAGAAAAAACACATATATGAAAAAAAAATTCTGACACTTTCTTTTTTTTAACAATTCTTTCCTGCTTTTGAGTACCCTAGAATCTGCGGTATGGCTGGTGATTCTGTTATGACTGGGTCACCGAGGAGGAAAACAAGACCAAGCCAAGTCACAGAAAAACCAGAGAGGTTGGTAACTACGTGGATTGCAGACCCCTGATCCTGACCACACAACTAACAGTAGCCGTAGAGCGTACCTAGGATGATTCTAGATGCCTCATCACAGCCGGAGGACTAAATAAGCCTAAAGCAAGAAAAGGGGAAATCTAAACTGCCCCAGAGCAGACCCCAAAGGAATAGACAGCCCCCCACACATGTATTGATGGTGAGACAAGATGAAAGCACAAACACAGGTAGGAAAATAGGCTGAGCAAACGATGGGGCCCACACTAACTAGAAAGGACAGGAAAGGAAAGATACTGTCTGCAATCATGCCAAAAAACCCTGCAAAAATGTCCAACACTTCTGATAGCAAAAAAAACCCTGAAGTCACTAGACTTCTCCCACTATATCAGCACTCTGGCATATTCTGAGAACAGAGCAAAAAGAGGCCAATCTAATAAGGGACAAAAAGCAAACTGGCACTTACAGTGACATAAGAATGGAAATTCAGCACAGCCCCAGCCGGGGCTGGCTGAACAAACAAAAAGCTGAATAGACCAAACCAAATCAAATGTGAACATTAGCAGAGAACACTTAGCTTGAGAAGGCAGGAACTGGACTGGAAACTAAGACCTCAGGAGGCAGGAAAAAATCACCAGCATGGGAATAGGGAGTCGGCTGTCTTAAATCCAGTCTGAGACTCCAGATGTCCTCATCCTCATTATCAGGTGGCTGGTGTCTGTTAATTAGATCAGCTTCATTACCTCCTGCCACCACCAGAGGGAGCCCGGAAAGAGAACTCACAACTCCTCTGTCAGCACAACCAGCTCCCTCACCAGAAACCAGAGGCAGACCAGAAAATAAGTTCACAACACAAGGGTAGAGGTTTCATAATGAGTCATTCGCAGTCACAAACATCCATCATCATACACACCATAAGCCACAAGAGTCTATACTAGCGTATGGCCGAGCAGCCATGCGAGCGTTTTATAGCAGCATCCTTCCGGGACCTTCCTGATGGTCCAATCCGAGCTGGAGGACCTGAGTATGTGACCTCTGATCTCCAATGAGAGATTGTCCCACGGGCATGCTCAGTAGACCGAAAGGAGGACTTAGTCCCTGGAGTAGCTCGCTGCTGACCAGCATGTGTTGCTATAGCTGGACCAGAGGTGGCAGCAGCCACCAAACCCACAGTGCTAGTCTGAGCAGAATGCCGGGATCGACTATTCAGCTGAGCAGCCTCTTCTGTGGCTGAAGAGGAATGGAAGACCGCCAAAGGCAAGGCTTGGGATTCCTGCTGTGCAGCGACAGGAACCCCACGCCTAACACAGGCTTTCATCACATACAGCTGAAGTTCAGGACTAAGGTTTTCCAAAATGCCCCATTCTATGGCAGAAAAATAATGTTGCACTGGTCTAATAAGGTTGACTTCCAGGCTGTCAAGGCATCTGTGGTCTTCCTGGAAAAGTTTGTGCACCTACAACCACCTTAATCCCATCCTGAAAGTTAGAGCTTAAGTGACCAAACTCGGGCATGATTGTCATCTCCCAGTCCCTCTGATGCTGGCGAGCAGACCCAAGTAAAGTAGTGGTAGAGGGCTGGGAGACAGGAAAACCAGAAGGACTGGCTGCCTGTTCCCCAGCCTGTGAAACCTGCCTGGTTGCTCCATCGCTGGTGGATGATTGGGAATGTTCATTGACTGGTTGATGAGGGGCCACTCCAACAGAGGATAATCAAGGTTGTGTGGTTCTGTGTGGAAAATAAATGAAAAACATTTGTAAAAAAAAAATAAACAGTTTGAATAATAGTAAGACAATACAAAAGATGCTCACGTTCGCTGAGCAACTGCAGGCCTCAGAAACAAAAGCTAACAATGGTACTTATATTTTCGGATTGTTGGAGCAGCACCACTTCGAACCCGACTCTCCTCTCATGTCCTTATTGAAGCGATCCTTCATTGAAAGCCAACAGACTCTTATTCTCTTCACTGTGAAGTGGGAAAAAAATAATTGTAAAACAATGCACCTACATTAACAGGTTCACTACCATGTCAGACCACATTGGAATACTTACAAAATTCCTTCCTGGCATGTGGCATGACATGGTCTCAATTAGCCAGCAGCGATCTTGACACTTCTTCCCAGAGACGTCGAATCCATGTTGAGTCGGAATGACTATGACCACAGGGGTCCCACAAAGCTTCTCGCTCTTGCACTGATTGAATTAGTTGGTCATTGTCAATGTCTGCTTTGCCTTCCTCACGTTAAGGAACCTATAGATGAATTAAAAAAAATTGTAGGTAAATCTGAAAACAAATTCAATTACAGCTCTGATAAATAAAAGACTACTCCTCGTCTTTCCTCCTCAGAAACTTGAGGCCGACGACCCTGAGAAGATTCATTTCCATTCGACTGCTCCTGCTGTTCCACACTAAAAGGTACCTGTAAAGAAAATACATGGTTTACCACATATATAATATTGCCAGTCAATACATACCAATCAGTATATCAAATATGATTACATAATCGGCGTCATGCCACTCTCAGAAGCTTCACTGGAGGACATATTGTAATAGCAGGCAGCAGTCAAGTGAAACACTAGAGAAAAGAAGAGAGAAGAAGAGAGAAGAAAAATTAAACTTGTTAAGAGCCAAACACAATGAAGCAAACAAAAAAAAAAACACCAATACTTACATTACAGGCAGTAGTCCAACAGCACAGCACTCAGGTAGCACAGAACAGGGAAAGCAGCACAGCACCAGGACAGATAGCAGCATAGCACCAGGAAGGCAGCACCAGGGCGACAGCACCAGGAAGGCAGCACCAGGACGACAGCACCAGGAAGGCAGCACCTGGAAGGCACCACCAGAACTGCACCACCAGGAAGGCAGCTCCAGGACGGCAGCACCAGGAAGGCAGCACCAGAATGGCAGCACCAGGAAGGCAGAACCAGGATCGGAGCAGCAAACAGTCTACAAGGAACAGAAAAAAACACACATAGGCAGTCTTGTGCTCACATCCAAAGTCTGGAGAGTAATGGCCCCGCAGTGTCCACACTTCCTTTTATACAGCTGGCAACTAAAATCACTTCCTGGACCTGCTCATTATGAAGCATGCATGCGTATCGAACACATGTGTACACATGTCCTTGTGTACCAATGTGTTCCCATAGACAGTAATGCGTCGTTTAGATGCACTCATCTATGTGCGCATGGCTGCGCATAATTGACACCTCAAAAAATGCAACATGCTGCGTTCGCCGCATACCGCGAAACGATGCATGCGTATGCATCCGCATGCGAAGTGATGCAAACGTATGTCCCTGTGTACAACATATGGATCTATGCTGATCATACGCTGCGCACAGATACGCTAATGTGAAACCAGCTTTACCCCCTTTATCCTTCTATTTTTAGCCTCCTAACCCTTTTATGACCATTTTACAGCTATTTTACCACACAAATGTTCTGATCCCAGTTCTGTGCTATGGGGTTAGTGGTCAAGTTCGGGAACCCAAACTGAACTTTGGAATAAAGTTCAACTGAATCCAACAAGCTTGAACTTCCACGTTTCCGCTCATCTCTACTTATCAGAGCTAGAAATCTTGACCTAATGGGATGAGACTCAGTGCAACAGTGATAAAAAGATGCATCAGGATGGTGCAGAGCGGAGGTGCCAGAAGGGGAGCAGTAAAGTGAGTCAGAGTATTTTCTTTATTTTTTAGCCTTTTGATGGTCAGTTATGGTTCAGCCAGCCACCATTTTGCTGAATAAGCACAAAAGCAAAATACAAAAAATGACAAATAGAGATTTTTGCAATTGTCAAGTTGAATTTAATTCCACTCAAATATATCCGCAAATCATTATATCAGATATTTTAGCACAAATGTTGCATGTGAGATTTTTTACTCTAAAATGTTGCAAAACAAGTCAAAGACAAAAATAAAATTCATTTTTTAATTAAAATTCCAGTATAGCATATTTTGAAGAATTTTGCACATAAAACTTTAACGAATGTCATATGACTTAAAAAAAAATGTGAAAGGAAGGCAAATGATAACTATGGCCTTTTGTGCTGAAAGTCACCAAGTGAAGAATAAAAAGAATGTGTTTTTTTCTAATTACAAATTGAAATCATATATAGGTTTTAAAAAGTTACAAAAAATAGGATCTTCATCATCAGTCCCATTACTACATTTCACTAATGAGATATCATGTTCCATTCAAAAAAGTTTTACCCAAATATATTGTCTCGTAAAAAATAAATGAGCCCTCTCCATACAAAATCCAGATCACTACACAGCAAAGATATCACTGACTACTAAAAGTGAAAGGAACTTTGCAAAGTGGAAATTCTATAGATTATGAACATTCTAGGTTACTGCAGTCTAAAACATGTAAAGGAGACATTATAAATGTATCTATAGAAATAAATTAATAAAATAATATGTATAAGTGACAGGGTGTAAACATTGTTTTTTCAAGTCAGTTTTGAGACAGTCACAAAATTATAAATCCCATCAGTAGACTTGGACTTGCTGAGCGAATTAAAGAACTTCTCCATGGTAGTCAAAATTTAAAAATAATGATACATCTATAACAGGCTTATATCTGTTCCCGGATCTTCTTCAGACCGTTGCAGATATCTTTATTTCTGCTTTGTGATTGGATAGATGCATGTATATAAGCAGACCTGACATGAAGGTTAGCATGCATCTCGACAAATCCTTCCAATATTATAAAAATAACAACATGGATGTGAAAATAATCCTCCTTTTATTACTTTTTGTAGTGGGACCCGTGACCAGTTTTCCTTCACCTCTACAGGTAAGATATATTATTATGTCCCCATTAGAAAAGCCTTTTCTGAAGTGTTCTTCATGTCTTCTCCATTCTTTAATCCTTAGTTTAGTTTGGCTAAAGAGAATTTATCAGAACGATCCACCACCATCACCTCTGAAACTGTGTATATAGTCATTTTGCTTTCTGAAAGATGAGTACTATCCATACCTTCCCCTATGCAATATGTTTTAGTTCACATCTGAATGAAGCTTAAGTGCTCGGGGCATGATCAGAGCACTTCTCAAGTACGGTCTCTTTGATTTTGTACTCCACCCAGGCACACTTTCTGACGCTTGACTGACAGCTCACTGGCTTGACTGCACAGCATCCAGTGAGTTGCTAATCAAGCAGAAGAAGGTGGGACTGGGTAGGAAATAGATTAAGGGAGACAATGGCTTGGTAAGTGCTTTAACACTCCCAGAGCACTTAAGTTTAACTTGCATTTGAATTAAAACAGAGATATACCAGTGAGGGAGCAATGGGTTGCCTAGGGGAAGGTGTAAACAACATTATATTCTCATTTTGCTCTCTGAAAGATAAACTACTTAGGTGGATGGGTGGATCATTTGGACAGATTCCTTCTGCAATATTAGACAAAATTGGGGAACAATAAAGCCATTTACTTTTTTGTTATTGCCTATATTTTGGTTTTACCAGTTGGTACAGTTCTGATACATTTTTGTGGCACCCTTCATGTTAATAGTTGTTTTTTATGATTTTTTAGAGGATTTTTTGCCTTCTAAATGTGCCTTTAGGGAGAGCCTGTCGTATTCAGCTAATTACCTCTAGATATAGTGTTAATCTGCAAGAAAAGAGCGGTGAAATCCAGTGCAGGTGACTCCCTGGAGCAGACACTGAAATGTTACCACTCTTTTGTAAGTCCTTGGGACGGAGCACTGAGCACGTTGTCATCGCCCGCCCGATTGCCACTATATCTGCAGATAAATGAGGCTTCTGGAGGTGGCAGGTTCCCGTTAGATCCTCAAAGGGACATTCTGGGACATTTATCTTTTCAAATACGTAATAATGGAAACTGCAAGTAATTTCTATTTCCTCTTTTGTTTATTGGGGAAATGATTAAGAGTTTATATAAAATACAAAGTTTATGTTGGAAATTTTAGCACAGAATATTCCATCTTGTCTATGTTGACTTTATTTCCAGCAAAAATTTCACAAAGTGTAAGTAACGATTGCCCACATTTCTTCTACAGTTTTCCGTATCAGGGTTAAAAGAAAATGGTAAGTTCCCTCTCAGATATTATGCTGGTTATTGTCCAGTGTCCTCCCTTTATTTTTACTTTTTGCCTTTATTAAATACTTTTATATTTACTATATGAAATTAAGTAAATTCATGAACACACGCCGAACTATCAAATATCAATTATACAAGCAAATGTAAGAAACATTATAATATACTGTAAGCTATCAAACAAATATGCTTTTGTTTCCACTTATGAGCCACTTCTTCCTTATCCTGCCTTTTGATCTTATCATTCACTCTGAAAAACATTTAAAATGTTTCTTGCTAAAATGGACATACAACACATTGTGCAATCAAATTAAAGGGTAGGGAAAGGGGAAAGAAAGGTGTTTAGCTGAGGAAGGACAGCCAGGCAGAATTTTATATCCTAGTACAGAATTCACAGATACACTGCTCAGTACTTCTGGATGATGTACTAAATAGGGGAAAAGTAGGGGAATTGTTAATTACTAGTCACAGATTGTCCAAAAATGGTGAAATATTGTAAATCATTCTAATATCCATAAGAATGTTATGCTGGAGAACCATGTGAAGAGATCATTGAACTAAATATGGCTGCTATATTACAGGCTGAGGAACACAACCCTAGTCTTTGATTACATTCAATGGAAATATCATTATTGAGATGAAGATCATTGGTATACAAATCTAGCAGGTGCATTACAATATGGCATATCACATCTAATGTGTTTTATGTAGAAACAAGCCGGTAGGATTTCCTCATAAATGGGTATTCTTAAATCTGGACATGATCCCCTATCCAAAGGGTAGTGAATAACTTTCCAACTGCTGGGGGTCTGACTGCTTGGACTCCCATCGATCCCAAGAACTGGGTCTCTGAAGGACCTGATGTGAATGAAGCATGGGTCAGTCATGCACACTGCCACTCCATTGTTCTCACAGGAGTGCTGAACACCAGCCAAGAGCAGCTCTCAACCTCTGGCTATCCCAATAAGAATAAATGGAGTGGAGGTGCACCTGATTGATCACGGCTCCATTTTCACAGAATTTTACAAAACAGATTTTTTTGTTACCTCTAGTCAATCCATAAATCCACCAGGGCTCTAACATTTAGGAAGCCATTAATACCCTTCAGTATTTTATATGATTGTTTTAATTATTAGTACACTTCTTAATTTAACAGATATTGTAATAGATGGAAAGAAGAAATTGGCAAAGCCTGTATCAGGTATGATTTTTCGATGTTTAATGGAGAAAAATGATAACTAGAATTGTAAAAACATTTTAAGTTTAATAATTTTGACAATGTCATGTCTTGTGATAAACATTTATTCCTGAGGTTTCACATATAAATGTCTATTTGCACGAATCTGATCAATAACCCGAGGTAACGATGATTGGGATGAATTGACTTCTGACTGCCTGGATGCTTGGGATGCATTGCTTTACAACCGGGGTCTTATTAAATGGGCTTGTCAGGCAGTATGTCCTTAGCAATCAGTCCGTGAAATAGTAATGAGGTCTTCCGGTCAAGACACAACTGTAACTAATAGTGAAGGTAACATATTCGTAAAGACTTACATGAACATCAGACTGTCCAATAAAGAAGCGTGATCTGTCACATCACAGACAACTGCTCCAGAGTCCAGTGGTGGCTGCTTTCGTTACATGGTCAAATTGCTTCAGCTCCTTCCGCTTCTCAATAATTTCACTCACAGGTGATAGGGAAGAGTTAGGATGGAAAAAATGCCATGTACCGACTTGTTACATCGGTGGTTCCTATAACAGTATCACTGAGCTCTTTACACCCAGCCATTTGTCACATGTTAGTAAAGGCAGATGGCATGACGAGGGGCTGGGAGTTATACATCAGGGAAAATGAGGACAGATGTTATACACTGCATCTAATGGGACTTAGGAAAAACTCTGGATTCATTAATTAAGAATTGTATCCCAATAATGATATCCATATAGAGTGTATAAACTAATGCGCCAATTTCATAACACTCACTTATGTTATTTGCCCTATTTATTTTAATTGACCATCAAAGGTTAAAACAAAAATGAAACAAACTAATGATAAATTAATATACTTTGAATGTTAATATTTTAAAGAGATTAGAATTCAGATGAATGCTGTGCTACACACTTAGAAATGTGTTGGTGTTTGGTCCATTTATATATTTGGGATATCTTTTAATATTTTAACATGATCAAATAAAGATTTAAGTTTTTAGTTAGAGTAGCCGGATCTATCCTACCTTTTTTCATAGAGTTACAAAACATAAATATGAAATCTATACCCAGAGAAAATCTAATAGCTGAAGATAAAGTTACAATATAGGATTGCTTTATTATGTACATGTGTTATCTTACAGATATTAAGGAAGAAGAACCTGAAGGAGTCTTTTCTAAAATATTGAAGGCTAACAAAAGTAAGAACTTATGGTAATATTTAATTAATGTGTAATTAAATTTAATTTAATCTGTTAACTGCATAAGTAAGACAATTACTCGATGTGAACATTTCTCATGTAGCTTTTAAACTATCGCTATTTTCTACATTTAGACAAAACTTTGCCTGTAATAGAGGGTGACATATTGGTGAAAGCTGGACGCAGTGCTATAACCTGTACACGGTGCTTGTGGCCCAAATCTGCAGATGGGACGGTCATTGTGCCCTACAATTTATCAACTGATTATAGTAAGATCTTCTTGCCTTTTTTATACCTAAGCAGACCATGCTAATTGTTTGACAAAAGATTAATTACATAAATATTTTTATAACACTAGACGATTGGCATCGCAACATGTTTAAGACCGCCATGGAAGAATACGAATCACTGACCTGTCTGAGGTTTACGCCTCGGGTAGCAGAGAATAATTACATCAACATTGTATCTGCAGATGGGTGAGTTCTTCTTTTCAGGTTTTATCACATTACTTTGAGTAAAATATTATTCTAGCATTATAATCTAGTCTTATAGATCTGTATCAGGTGAAGCAAGAGGAATTCTGAAGCCTGGTTAGCACTAATGTGAACAGATCAGTCTAATATTGGCCGAACCCACCGTTATTGACGGGTTTGATTGATACACTAATGTATATGGTGGTGCCAGTCAACAAATGCCAATTGGCCATGCTCAATTTCAAACTGTGTTTTGTATTGTTCCTCCAGAGAAATATTCAATGATGGCTTTCTCATAGAGAACACAGGAGCTCTCGGCTCAACAAGGTCTCCTGTGCATTCAGCAACCAGCTGAGATGGTCTTTCTGCCAAACAATCAGCCGAAGCATGATTTGGCCGACAGCCATCTGATATGTATGGTGGACTGTAGAGATGAATCCTTTAATACAGTCATATTTAGTCATAGCTTTGAACATTTTGGTAAAAGAGGAAAGTCACATTCCCCAACATTGCCTATGCTTGTCAATAGACTCTATGTCTATAGAATATAATGACTGAATATATGACTTGGAAATATCACAGTTTTCAAGAAAAACTGTCTGAAGATACATGTTTCATTAATTGAAGAATCAAATCAATGAAAAGGTAAATTTTCCATAACCTTTTCTAGCAATTATAAAATCTCACATGTGGACAACCTTGTTCACATAATTTATGTTTCCTAAGCTGCCAAATAAAGCCTTATTAATAATAGCACCATGAGAAGTGGAGATTTGAGAAACCAAGGGGTGCAAGGACACTCACCAGATAAGTTCCAGTGGAGTTAGTCAGTAAGCGACATCCTTCCAAGAGTGCGTAAGTTCTATATCTAGACCATTTTTTTGGGTATGTTGGAATGAAGTTATCATTTTACAAATATCCACTGGTAGCATCTCTATCATTGATATGATTGTGTTTAGTTTCTTAGGATACATTCTAAACGTGAACCAGGTTGTCCAAATACCAAAATTGAATTTTAGATGAGTTTGTAGATCTGCTGCAATAGTTTAGCTAAATAAGATTTTTTTCTGTGACTATATGTTCGTTTATTTATTGCTTTCTGTGATCATTGATTTTACATGTCCCACTAGTTTCAAGGCTTAATATGAAATCGACCTCACTTGTAAAGTTGGACATGTCATTGTTACCTTTCAGTATAATAAAATTGCACCTGTATTAGGGATGGTAGAATCAATTTAGAGGACTATGGTCCAATGATCAGGTCAGTGCTGGATAAGAGACCTACAAACCTCCTTACCCCTTCACATTCCTGGCTTTTCATTTGAATAGCCAGGCTAGCGCAATGTCATTATTGAGGCCTTACGTACACATGACATCGTGCCTTTACTGCTGATCAAAGGAAGGCTAGGAATGCTGGAAAGGAAGGAAATTTGCAGGTCTCACATCCAGTGGTCATAGAGTACTGACCTGGCTGGTGTACCGTGTCAAAGATTGCAGCCGGTGAGGGTTGTAACTGGACCCACCCGCTGTTATCTTTGGAATAAACAGCTCTCTGCTGCCCCTATCTTACGGGCAATTACGCGATTGATGAGCAACAGAGGAGGCAGCATGGTGTTTCCACTAATAGGCCAGTTATTGATAAACGAACAGTGAGTGTATGTAATATTCACCTCTGATTCCACACATGGAATATATGTATATATCCCCAATAAAGTCACTACAAACTCCATGATAACCCAAGACTACTCACTGCCACCACCATTCAAGTTTTATACAGGCTGACTGAAGGCCTGGTTCTGGTTCTGATAACGTATGTTTTTTGGGGTGTGGGTTTCAGAACAAAAGGAACAGAACTATTACATTTTATATTTAATAGAAAACGATATGAAATAGCATGCATCTTCATCCCTGATTCATCTTGAAGCTAAAAATGTATGTCCCATCACTATCGGATGTTTTCAAGCCCCAATATGTATAATTTTCTTTCAGAGACCCCAAGTCTGGAGGATAATACTAGCATCTTCCACTGTCTAAGTTTAAACTCATGTACCCTTGATATCCAACCCTCTGAATAGACCTTTCCTGCCTTAATTACCTGTCCAATCTATATACCTTTGTCTGCACACAAAAGACATCCTCCTTCATATTACAAGGGCCCTTATTCAGGAGCTGCCTGAATTTTAATTAGGTTTGTCTTTATCCAACTATACCTAATTTGCTGCACTTCTATGGTCATTGTACCATTTTAATTCTAAGAGACTCAGAAAGTCAGCTATTATTGCTACTGCAATTCCGTATGAGAGAAAGAGGAGGGGGTGAATGCCCCCTCATTAGGGGCTTCAGAGATTTTAATATTTTCTATACAGACTGGGAAATCGATTCTCTCATCTGTGTATAAATAAGAAGATTTACTCATTAGGTCAACTTTGCGAATATGACCCATTACAATGTACAAAATTCAAATGAAGACCGGAAATCTCTCAGCAACTGTCTGTAAGCTACCTTAAGGCCCCATCTCACATAGCGAGATCGCTAGCGAGATCGCTAATGCATCACCGAGTTTGCGACGCAACAGCGATCTCTCCTGCGATCTCGCTACATGTGACACGCAGCAGCGACCGCCCCCCTGCTGGATATCGCTGATCCTACAGGAATGTCCTGGGCCATTTTTTCGTCATCGGTGTCCCACTGGCCAGCGCGCATCACTGTGTTTGATCGCTGGATCGTTTCTGCGTCGCTGAAGAGATCTGCCTGTTTGGCAGCTTACTATCAATTATTTAGCGATGCACCAGCGATCCCTACCAGGTTGTATCATTGTTGGGATCGCTGGTGCGTCGCTAAGAGAAACGGGACCCTTAGTCTTTTGAGTGAAGAGCTGATATAAAGAGCAGCTCTTGTGCGAGCAGGCATAATGACTCAGGAGATTTACCAAACTCATTCTCTGTAGAGCACAATCCGTCCAAAGCACGTCCACTGCTCTACACACGCCTCTTGAGATGTTGTTGTCATGCACAAGGGTGCTCAGCATCAATAACCTTCACATAAGCAGATAAAGATGATGTGGCACTCACTAATCTATCAAGTATTAAAATGAACACATATGGCTACAGCTGCTTTGCATTTTATCATGCTTCCTTCAGGCCACCTTCCAGGCCTAGAAGAAGTAACAGTACACAAAACAGTTGTAGTTGTAGGTCTCCATTTACTGCTTGTGAATGTGAATATGCAAATAGTGGTGAGTGGCGCATTATTGTTACCTTACCTGTACAGGTCACTGGGTGATACACAGGGAATAAATATGTCTTAAAAACACTAACAGTTATTAATAAACACTCTTACAAGCTTTTATAGCAATAAAACAGTTTGTTTTTTTAAGGACTTGAATTGTGTGTTTAAACTCAATCACAGTCCTTAAATAAAATTGTAAGAAACAGTTTTATTGCTATAAAATTGCTGATTCTGGCTGCGATATAACATGATGTGAAATGGAATATTAGATAACTTTCTATGTCTCTCCTACCTACAGCTTTATATCTTACAACTTATAATTCAACCTCTGTTGATAATAACATTTTAAGGAGCAATATAGTAAAGTGTTAATTTTCATCTTTCTATCTAGTTGTTCATCAGTTGTGGGCCGTGTCGGAGGAGGACAGTGGCTTGGGTTATCCATACATGGTTGCATGTTTAGAGAAGTCATACAACATGAGCTTAACCATGCCCTGGGCTTTGTACATGAGCATATGAGGAGTGACCGTGACAGCTATGTCACCATCATGTTCCAGTATATATCACCAGGTAATTCACTTGATCTGAATGCTGAATTGCAGAGGAGTAGACTGGGATAGGCACCTCTCTAAGATGCCACCTCACAGCAAGAAGGCAGGGAAGCGGTGACACAATTTTATTGAATTAATCTTGGTCTCCTCAACACTGAGGCTCTACAAATGCAATATATAGCATGATTGTCTATCATTCTATCCTCTCTTGAGGACCACAACATTTCAGCTACTGCTCCTGTCCCAAATACGACTGGATCAGAAATAATAATGGCCAGTAGTAAGTCATGAAAGTGATCTGGTCCCTCTTGTCTTGCTTTTATGTTATGCTTTGTACCTGGGGGTTGCAGTATGCACTTTATTACTGAGGTCACTTTGCACCCTTACATTGCACTGGCCCATAGAACGCTCCTGCACATTTTACGAGAAAATGGAAAACAGAGAAAGATTTTCCAGCTTATCTCATATGGCCCAGTGTGCACAGAACACCACGATCCAACTGCTCATGATGAAAAATATAAGTAGAAAGGATAAAGTTTCCAGTGCCTGGTTAAAATTTTTAGAAAGTCTTTCTTTCATCAAAGATAAGATGGGAAAATTGGTCCCAAGACAGACAGCATGAGAAACAAGTGATGCGTTTCGAACAAGACAGCTTTGTGAAAGAACAATTCTATCTGAAACCTGTCTCCTGTTTCTCGTGCTAACTGTCATGGGACCAATTTTCACAGTTTATCTTGGATAAAATAAAGACTTTCTACAAATTATAACCATGAGTTAGACACTTTATTTTTTCGACTTGCATTTTACGAGAGCCAGGATCAACAATAAAACTGTGAAAGAGCAGAGTTTGCTGTGTGTCGCCTAGGGCAATGTTATCCTGTGCAGACTGCATGGCCACCAATTATTTTTGCATTTACTCAACTCTCAATAGTTATTCCCAAGCTGATCTTAAACTTCACAAATAAGACGTGGCAGTTTACTCTAAGCACATGTCTGACAGTCAAGTACAGAAAGATCTGCTTAATCGAAGTCCTTCTACCCTCTATACCATGCCCTCCATAATTGCTGTAAATATTATTCCTGACCACTTATCTTTTACCGCTCATCAGCTGATGTGACCAGTTTATACATTACGCATGGGTGGAGAGGAATCATTTCTACAGGGTGCAATATTTCTCTGACTTTCTACAAAGTCTACATATTTTTTGTCCATGGATTATTAAAAGCCATGAAAAAAAATTCAAATGTCTATAAAAAAAAGTAAGAAAAAAGGTCCTAAGGATGAAAAGATTCCTGGAAGAAAAATGTCCTCTTTAAAAATTCAAAAATTCTAAAAAAAGTTTGATGCTTTTTATGTTACGAAATTCAATTTTTTTTTCAGTTCTCTTTATTTTTTTTAACCAATTAAAAAGTATAAATGTGTACATCTTGTTATCAGAATGGTCATGTTGCTGAGTGAACAGAAAAGCAGTTTGGGACCACAGGGAGTAATAGAGCTTAGGTGATCTTAAGTTTAGCAGAACAAACATTGAGAATCAAGCTGAGAATTATTAAGATGTGTGAAAAAAAATTACATTTTTGTTTCATATTCATTTATTGTTAGCTGAAGAGCCCGGCGCTGCCCAGGTGTAGCCCCGCCCACTCCGCATAGCCACATTCACTATAATATCCCACATCATCCCGTCAGCCAGAGCTACCAGACTACTACCCCTAATATCCCACATCTTCCCATCAGCCAGAGCCACCGGACACCTACCACTAATATCCCAGATCCTCCCTTCACAGCCCACGGACTACTACCCATAATATCCCACATCATCCCGTCAGCCTCGGATCAGAACCAGAGCGCTGAGTGGAACGGTCCTAACTTCCATACCTGGGATCCCTTTAAGAGAGGCCTGGCGTCAGAACCAGAGCGCTGAGTGGATTTGCCCTGACTTCCATAGCAATAATCCCTTTAATAGAAGCCTGGGGTGAGAATCAGAGTGATGAGGGATTTGCCCTCACTTCAATACAGGAGATCCCTTTAAGAGAGGCATGGGGTCAGTACTGGAGCATTTGAAGGCAATTACCCTGACCCATACCAGGGATCCCTTTAAGAGAGCCTGGGGTCAGTACCAGAATGCTGAGTGGAATTGTCCTAACTTCCATACTGGGGATCCCTTTAAGAGAGGCCTGGCGTCAGAACGAAAGCACTGGATGGATTTGCCCTGACTTTCATACCAATGATCCCTTTAATAGAAGCCTGGGGTCAGAATCAGAGCCCTGAGGGATTTGCCCTAACTTCCATACCGGAGATCCCTTTAAGAGGGGCCTGTGGTCAGAACCAGAGAGCTTAGTGGAATTGCCCTAACTTACATACCGGGGATCCCTTTAAGAGACCCTGAGATCAGAACCACAGCTCTGAGTGGATTTGCCATGATTCCATACCAATGATCCCTTTAAAAGGGAAGATGTGCCTATGGGATGGAGGATGTGTGATGGGTATATGGGCACAGTAGGGGGTATTCATTTCTGTCATGCGCACTCTGCTCCTTTCTGGAGGGCAGACAATGGCTGGTAGCTTATTTTTCCAGGGATTCTTTATTTCTCCCACCCAGTCAGTGTCTGCTGAGGTGTTTTCTGGAGTTGGAAAACTGTTGCTCATAGCAACCAATCACAGCTCAGCTTCTTTTAAACAGCTCTGGTGAAATGAAAGATGCTTAGTGATTGGTTGCATGGAAAACTGTTGCTCATAGCAACTAATCACAGCTCAGATTCTTTTAAACAGCTCTGATGAAATGAAAGATGCTTATTGATTGGTTGGTGTTACATACACGTTCAATTCAATATATACAGTATATATATATATACAGTCATATGTAAAAGTTTGGGCACCCCTATTAATGTTAACCTTTTTTCTTTATAACAATTTTGGTTTTTGCAACAGCTATTTCAGTTTCATATATCTAATAACTGATGGACTCAGTTATATTTCTGGATTCAAATGAGGTTTATTGTACTAACAGAAAATGTGCAATCTGCATTTTAGCAAAATTTGACCGGTGCAAAAGTATGGGCACCCTTATCATTTTCTTGATTTGAACACTCCTAACTACTTTTTACTGACTTCCTGAAGCACTAAATTGGTTTTGTAACCTCATTGAGCTTTGAACTTCATAGCCAGGTGTATCAAATCATGAGAAAAGGTATTTAAGGTGGCCACTTGCAAGTAGTTCTATTTGATTCTCCTATGAAGAGTGGCATCATGGGCTCCTCAAAACAACTCTCAAATGATCTGAAAACAAAGATTATTCAACATAGCTTTTCAGGGGAAGGATACAAAAAGTTGTCTCAGAGATTTAACCTGTCAGTTTCCACTGTGAGGAACATAGTAAGGAAATGGAAGAACACAGGTACAGTTCTTGTTAAGCCCAGAAGTGGCAGGCCAAGAAAAATATCAGAAAGGCATAGAAGAAGAATGGTGAGAATAGTCAAGGACAATCCACAGACCACCTCCAAAGACCTGCAGCATCATCTTGCTGCAGATGGTGTCACTGTGCATCGGTCAACAATACAGCGCACTTTGCACAAGGAGAAGCTGTATGGGAGAGTGATGCGAAAGAAGCCATTCTGCAAGCACGCCACAAACAGAGTCGCCTGAGGTATGCAAAAGCACATTTGGACAAGCCAGTTACATTTTGGAAGAAGGTCCTGTGGACTGATGAAACAAAGATTGAGTTGTTTGGTCATACAAAATGTCGTTATGCATGGAGGCTAAAAAAACACAGCATTCCAAGAAAAACACTTGCTACCCACAGTAAAATTTGGTGGAGGTTCCATCATGCTTTGGGGCTGTGTGGCCAATGCCGGCACCAGGAATCTTGTTAAAGTTGAGGGTCGCATGGATTCAACTCAGTATCAGCAGATTCTTGACAATAATGTGCAAGAATCAGTGACGAAGTTGAAGTTACGCAGGGGATGGATATTTCATAGAATCATAGAATCATAGAATCGTAGAGTTGGAAGGGACCTCCTGGGCCATCTGGTCCAACCCCCTGCTCAAAGCAGGATTCGCTAAATCATCCCAGTCAGATGTCTGTCCAGCCTCTGTTTGAAGACTTCCATTGAAGGAGAACTCACCACCTCTCGTGGCAGCCTGTTCCACTCATTGATCACTCTAACTGTCAAAAAGTTTTTTCTAATATCTAATCTGTGTCTCCTCCCATTCAGTTTCATCCCATTGCTTCTAGTCTTTCCTTGTGCAAATGAGAATAAAGTTGATCCTTCTACAATGTGACAGCCCTTTAGATATTTGTAGACAGCTATTAAGTCTCCTCTCAGTCTTCTCTTTTGCAAACTAAACATTCCCAAATCCTGCAACCTTTCCTCATAAGACAGGGTGTGCAGACCGGTCACCATTCTGGTCGCTCTTTTCTGAACTTGCTCCAGTTTGTTGATGTCTTTTTTAAAATGTGGTGCCCAAAACTGGACACAATATTCCAGATGAGGTCTGACCAAAGAGGAGTAGAGGGAAATAATGACTTCACGTGATCTAGACTGTATGCTTCTGTTAATACATCCTAGAATTGCATTTGCCTTTTTTGCTGCTGCATCACACTGTTGACTCATATTCAGTCTGTGATCTATTAGTATACCCAAGTCTTTTTCACATGTGCTGTCACTTAGCCCTATTCCTCCCATTCTATATATGCTTTTTTCATTTTTATTGCCCAGATGTAGTACTTTGCATTTCTCCCTGTTAAAAACCATTCTGTTAGTTGCTGCCCACTTCTCCAGTTTATTTAAATCTTTTTGAATCCTCTCTCTCTCTTCTCTAGTATTAGCTATCCCTCCTAGCTTTGTGTCATCAGCAAATTTAATCAGTTTACCCTCAATTCCTTCATCTAAATCATTGATAAAGATGTTGAACAATACAGGGCCCAGGACAGAGCCCTGTGGTACCCCACTTGAGACATTCTTCCAACTGGATGTGCAGCCATTTACGACCACTCTTTGGGTCCGATCACTAAGCCAGTTATGAAGCCACCTAACAGTTGCCTTGTCCATTCCATACTTAGTCATTTTTTCAATAAGGATTGTATGAGAGACTTTGTCAAATGCTTTGCTGAAGTCAAGATATACTATATCTACAGCATTTCCTTGATCCACCCAATCAGTGATACCGTCATAGAAGGAAATTAAGTTAGTCTGACATGACTTATTAGTTACAAACCCATGCTGACTCTGTTTAATCACTTCATTCTTATCCAGGTATTGACATACATGTTGTTTAATAATTTGTTCAAAGATCTTTCCTGGTATAGAAGTCAGACTCACCGGCCTATAGTTGCCTGGGTCCACCTTCTTCCCCTTTTTGAAGATAGGAACAACATTTGCTCTTCTCCAGTCTTCTGGCACTTCTCCTGTTCTCCAAGAATTTTCAAAGATTATGGAGAGGGGTTCAAAAATTTCTTCTGCTATCTCCTTCAGTACTCTGGGGTGTAATTCATCTGGACCTGGAGACTTGAATTCATTTAGGTTAGCTAAGTGTTTCCTCACTATCTTTCTGTTTATAGATATCCTGGATTCTTCTATTCCCTTAATAGGACAGTGAATAACAGTTGATGTTACATTTCCTTTCTGAGAGAAAACAGATGCAAAATAGGAATTTAAAAGTTCAGCCTTCTCAATATCCTGTCTTACCATTTCATCATTTTCATCCTGTAAAAATCCTATAGCATCTTTGACTTTTCTTTTACTTTTGACATATCCCCAAAATCCTTTATTATTGCTTTTGACATCTCTTGCAAGCCTCAATTCACTTTCAGCTTCAGATAATCTGATTTGTGCCCTGCAGGGTCTGCAGACAGCATTATATTCTTCTTTAGATATGCCTCCCTCTTTCCATTTTATAAACATTTTTTTCTTCCTTTTTAGCATGTGCTTAAGTTCTGTGTTCATCCATCCTGGTTTCCTTAAATGCTTCCTATTCTTCCCTCTTTTCGGAATTGTTAACAATTGTGCTTTGAGAATTTCATTTTTCAAGATTTCCCATCCTTCCTGGACATTTTTGTCTTTAAGGATATCCAGCCATTGGATCCCTCCAATTCTCTTTCTGAATCCCTTAAAATCTGCCTTTCTGAAATCTAACCTTGACGTCTGAGTCTTCACAGGTCTTCCGCCACTAGTTATCCAAAATTCTAAAATAGCATGGTCGCTACCTCCTAGGGTCCCAGCCACTTTTACCTCCTCAACCATTTCCTCCCTGTTTATAAGGATTAGATCCAAGGTAGCAGTTCCCCTTGTTTTCTCCCTTACCTTTTGGAAGATAAAGTTGTCAGCAAGAGAGGATAAGAATTTCCTTGACCTGTTAGTTTTGCCTGAGAGAGATTCCCAACAAATGTCTGGATAGTTGAAATCTCCCATGACAACTATGTCATATTTTTTGGAGAACTTGGCCATTTGATGCATAAAGAGTTCATCCATATCTTCAGCTTGCACAGGCGGCCTGTAGTAAATGCCTACAATGGTGTCCTTTCCATTGTTCTGTCCTTGTATTCTTACCCAAACAGTTTCCACAGAACTCCCAGTCTCTGAAGCTTCAATCTCTGTGCAGATATACGCGTTTCTAACATACAATGCGACACCCCCTCCTCGTTTATCAAGTCTGTTTCTTGCAAATAAGTTGTATCCTTCTAGTCTTGTATTCCAATCATGTGTATTGTCCCACCAAGTTTCAGTGATTCCAATGACATCATATTTCTTTTCCTGTGTTAGTAGTTCCAATTCTCCTTGTTTGTTGCCCATGCTTTGTGCATTAGTATAGAAACATTTTAGTTTGTGATTGGTTTCTCTTTCTCCAATATTTTTATTAATTAGATTCCTTCGTCTTTGTTCTTCCTTTCCACTTCTAATAGCAGAGTTCTCAATAGCATTTGTCAGGTGTATGGCTTTTTCTGGTCTTTTGCTTCCCTTCCCATGTTGTTCTAGTTTAAAGTTCTCCTTACAAGTGTAGCAAGGCGACTTCCAAATACATGCTTTCCAGTCTTCGTAAGGTGCACCCCATCTCTAGCAAGTAGTCCATCGTATAAGTAGTTCACTCCGTGATCCAGAAATCCAAATCGTTGCTGACGGCACCATCGACGTAGCCAGTTGTTCACCTGCAGAATCTTATTCCACCTCCTTGTTCCATGGCCATCCACTGGGAGGATGGAAGAGAAGACCACCTGCGCTCCCAGTTCTTTCACTTTCTTGCCTAAGTCTTCAAAGTCTCTGCAGATGGTTTCCAGGTCGTTTCTTGCGGTGTCATTTGTCCCCACATGTAGTAGCAGGAATGGGTAGTCATCTGTAGGTCTGAAGAGTCCTGATATCCTGTCAGACACATCTTTAATTTTTGCACCTGGAAGACAGCACATTTCTCTTGAAGTTATATCCGGTCTGCAGATAGCGGCCTCTGTTCCTCTCAACAGGGAATCCCCCATGACCACCACTCTCCGTTTCTTCTTCACAACATTTTTCTTTCTCCATCCAGGAGGACTCTGAAGGCGTACAAAGTTGCTGTTTGTTGGCAAAGTCTTATCCTGATGTATTTCTTCATCGTTTTCCTGCGTGAGAGCCTGGTACTGGTTTCTGAGCAGTATGGGTGCTGACTGCCTCCTGATCCTCCTGCTTCTCTGGGTCACATGTCTCCATTCCTCTGTTTCTTCAGGTGGACTTCGAATTTCTTCTCTTTCTGTAACATGAAGAGATAATTCTGCTCTGTCCAAGAACTCTTCACCTTCCTTAATGATCTTCAACGTAGCTAACCTCTCTTCGAGATTTTGCAACTTTTCCTCCAACAGGGACACAAGCTTGCATTTGTGGCATGTGAAGTTTGGCTTTTCCACTGGTAAATCTGTGAACATGTAGCAAGAAATGCAGCTCACCAAATGGCTCCTGGCCTCTTCCATCTTGAGATTTCTTAAAAACGATGAAAGATGAGCCAAAATTCGCGCGCCAACAGGCGCGTGGTTTTTCCGATTTCCTCTTTTCAGCTGCAACGGCCAAAACCCAGTGATCGTTGAGCTCGCGGAGACTCTTCACTTATCCCAGAAGGCACTGGGAATATGCAAATGATCTCCTCAAGACTCTTCCCCTGGTTCAGCAAGACAATGATCCAAAACACCGCTCCAAATCTACTCAGGCATTCAAGCAGAGGAACAATTACAATGTTCTGGAATGGCCATCCCAGTCCCCAGACCTGAATATCATTGAACATCTGTGGGGTGATTTGAAGCGGGCTGTCCATGCTCGGCGACCATCAAACTTAACTGATCTGGAATTGTTTTGTAAACAGGAATGGTCACAAATACCTTCATCCAGGAACTCATTAATAGCTACAGGAAGCGACTAGAGGCTGTTATTTTTGCAAAAGGAGGATCTAGGAAATATTAATGTCACTTTTATGTTGAGGTGCCCATACTTTTGCACCAGTCAAATTTTGTTAAAATGCAGATTGCACATTTTCTGTTAGTACAATAAACCTCATTTGAATCCAGAAATATAACTGAGTCCATCAGTTATTAGATATATGAAACTGAAATTGCTGTTGCAAAAACCAAAATTGTTATAAAGAAAAAAGGATAACATTAATAGGGGTGCCCAAGTTTGTTTTTCTGCCACAGATGCGCAAAAAAATCAGATTTTCGTGGTGACTTTGAAGCACCAAGTGCTGAAATTTTTGCAAAGATTTTTACCAAAACTTGTAAAAATATGCTCATAACAAATTGAACAGTTTTCAGATATACCAATCTGAAAAATTGTGAATTTTTGCATGGAATTTGTGCAAAACGGTTGATCAAATCCAAAGACAACCTAATGCTATGGCGCTGAATATCTTGTGAACACTAGTCACGCTAATGCTGTAAGAAATCGCCATTAATTTGATATTTTTATCATTATAAGATCCAGTCTAATACAGTTGTCTTGTCTTACAGCTGCTCTTCCAAACTTTTATAAGGCAAACACTAATAATCTTGGTCTGGAGTATGACTACTCCTCCGTGATGCATTATGAACGGTAAGTTATTGGTTAGTGACATCAGGAGTTGTACATCGTTACTAGAAAGACCAAAACTAATATAAAATCTAGAATCTTCTATTCTATGACGTGTTATTCTGTCACAATCTCACATTTCCACTCGTTTTTTCTTAATCTTGTGTATCTGACAGTTACACATTCAGTAACACTTCAGGACAAGCCACCATTGTGCCCAAACCTGATCCCAATGTCCCAATTGGACAAGCAAATGGACTGAGTGTTCTCGATGTTTCCAAAATCAATCGGTTGTATCAGTGCAGTAAGTATTTACAGGTCCACATCTATATACAGTATATAAGAGGCATCGTGATTACTCGCTAATCCCGCCCCCTGCACAGTAGCTCCTCCCCCACCCCATCACCACACACAATCCCGCCCCCCACCCCATCACCACACACAATCCCGCCCCCCACCCCATCACCACACACAATCCCGCCCCCCACCCCATTACCACACACAATCCCGCCCCCCACCCCATTACCATACACAATCCCGTCCCCCACCCCATTACCACACACAATCCCGCCCCCACCACATTACCACACACAATCCCGCCCCCCACCACATTACCACACACACACCCACCCCCCATCACATTACCGCTCATAATCCCACCCCCCACCACATTACCACACATAATCCTGCCCCCACCACATTACCACACATAATCCTGCCCCCTCACCACATTACCGCACATAATCCCGCCCCCACCACATCACCGCACATAATCCCGCCCCCCACCACATCACCGCACATAATCCTGCCCCCCACCACATCACCGCACATAATCCCACCCCCCACCACATCACCACACATAATCCTACCCCCACCACATCACCACACATAATCCCCCACCACATTACCACACATAATCCCACCCCCAACACATTAACACACATAATACCGCCCCCCCACATTACCGCTCATAATCCCGCCCCCCCACCACATTAGCGCTCATAATCCCACCCTCCCACCACATTACCGCTCATAATCCTGCCCCCCACCACATTACCACACACAATCCTGCCCCACACCACATCACCACACACAATCCCGCCCCCCACCACATCACCACACACAATCCCGCCCCCCCACCACATCACCACACATAATCCCGCCCCCCCACCACATTACCACTCATAATCCCGCCCCCCACCACATTACCACACATAATCCCACCCCCCACCACATCACCACACATAATCCCGCCCCCCACCACATCACCACACATAATCCCGCACCCCACCACATCACCACACATAATCCCCCCACCACATCATCACACATAATCCCGCCCCCCACCACATCACCACACATAATCCTGCCCCCCACCACATCACCACACATAATCCTGCCCCCCCACCACATCACCACACATAATCCTGCCCCCCCACCACATCACCACATTCGATAAGATTGGTGTTCTCCTACCTGATTCTGTATTCACACATGGTCAATTATACACTGCATTCTCTAGAGTAACAAGTTGTAAAGGTCTTTCAGTTCAAATTGTACCTGGTAGAAGTCAAGGAAATATCTTTGAAAATGATGAAAATGACTATACATTTAATTGTATTTACAGAGAAATTTTAACTTAATTTATGTTTCATTATGAAATTTGTTTAGATGCTGGAATGAATAAAAAACACACATCTTACTGAATCCAGTTTGTTTTTGATTTTACACTGTGAATAAAATGTATCATTAGTATTATTCAGATTTTTAATGATTATTATTGTTATTAACTTCATTTTAATTTAATTTACCACCTGTGTAAGCGCTATTGAATGTTGTCATTATTTACTTTAGTTTAATCACCAGCAGCGTTAATTACATAGCAATGAGCATGCCGAGCGTTAGCTGGCTGGAAACAGCTAGTGTTTCTATAAGTTGTAACTAACATTTAACAGATTGGAACATTAGAACCATAATAGGATAATAAAGATTTGTTTCGTACTTTTTAACATTGTTTAAATTATTCTTCCCTTCTCTTAGATGTTTGTGGCAATTTATTGAATCAACGAAGCGGAAATCTGACCTCAGCCAACTACCCATCCGCGTACCCAAATAATGCCAACTGTGTTTTCCTGATTAGAACACCATCTGGTCAGGTGCAGTAATGAAGAAACATAAAATATTGTCCTGTGTTAAAAAAAAGGAGAGCTTGACAATAATTCTAACAATATTTCTAGAATATCAGGAAGATGCTCCTTTCTGACAACATTAATGGATTATCCCTCCTGTTATATGGTGGTATAAATGAAACCACATTTTTAAATGACTATTGGACCATACACATAGGTTAGATTACCCAACTGTGATCTCCATATATTCATTATGTATAAGTATCTATAAATCTAGACTTGTAAAGTTTCAATTGTAAAACCATCACTATGATCCAACTTACAATATTAGGGCTCATCCCCATTTGCGAGAAAAAAAAGGTCAGTTTTCTGGATGAAAAAAACTGACCGATTCTATGCAATTGTCATGCGAGTGTAATGCGATTTCAGTGTGATTTTTCAATATGACACGAGTATGACATCCGTATGCAATGCGATTTTAACATGAGGTTTTACATAGAGCAGTTCTCTCCATGTAAATACTCATGTTATAATAGCATTGAAAAAAACAAACTGTACACATCGTTTTAAAAAAAAAAAACCTTCAAATCACACACACACACACACACATATATATATATATGTATGTGAGAGAGAAAGATAGCAGAATAGGCGTAAATTCATTTGTCGGCTTTTGTAAAATAATTGCAAAAGTCGACAGGATATGAGACATGGTTTACATACGGTATTGTAAACCATTTTATTTCATTTAGTTTTTTTTATGTACATATATACACAGAGTACATACATCATACATATATATATATATATATATATATATATATATACAGTATATACACATGTCTGTGACACACACATGCGGTATATATATATATATATATATATATATATACACATGTTAGTGACAAATACAATTATTCTAATGTTGGTTCTAAATTATGGATATGTATTTATATACATGATTATGTCTAGGAACAAAATGGTGTGAGGTCCCCCTATTATTTATAGACAGCAACACTATACTACGATAACTGTACATGTCTCTGACATATATATATATATATATATATATATATATTATATGTATAGATTATATATATATATATATATATATATATACAGTTGTGGCCAAAAGTATTGACACCCCTGCTATTCTGTCAGATAATACGCAGTTTCTTCCTGAAAATGATTGCAAACACAAATTCTTTGGTATTATTATCTTCATTTAATTTGTCTTAAATGAAAAAACACAAAAAGAATTGTCGTAAAGCCAAATTGGATATAATTCCACACCAAACATAAAAAAGAGGGTGGACAAAAGTATTGGCACTGTTCGAAAAATCATGTGATGCTTCTATAATTTGTGTAATTAACAGCACCTGTAACTTACCTGTGGCACCTAACAGGTGTTGGCAATAACTAAATCACACTTGCAGCCAGTTGACATGGATTAAAGTTGACTCAACCTCTGTCCTGTGTCCTTGTGTGTACCACATTGAGCATGGAGAAAAGAAAGAAGACCAAAGAACTGTCTGAGGACTTGAGAAACCAAATTGTGAGGAAGCATGAGCAATCTCAAGGCTACAAGTCCATCTCCAAAGACCTGAATGTTCCTGTGTCTACCGTGCACAGTGTCATCAAGAAGTTTAAAGCCCATGGCACTGTGGCTAAACTCCCTAGATGTGGACGGAAAAGAAAAATTGACAAGAGATTTCAACGCAAGATTGTGCGGATGTTGGATAAAGAACCTCTACTAACATCCAAACAAGCTCAAGCTGCCCTGCAGTCCGAGAGTACAACAGTGTCAACCCGTATTATCCGTCGGCGTCTGAATGAAAAGGGACTGTATGGTAGGAGACCCAGGAAGACCCAACTTCTTACCCCGAGACATAAAAAAGCCAGGCTGGAGTTTGCCAAAACTTACCTGAAAAAGCCTAAAACGTTTTGGAAGAATGTTCTCTGGTCAGATGAGGCAAAAGTAAAGCTTTTTTTGACAAAGGCATCAACATAGAGTTTACAGGAGAAAAAAAGAGGCATTCAAAGAAAAGAACACGGTCCCTACAGTCAAACATGGCGGAGGTTTCCTGATGTTTTGGGGTTGCTTTGCTGCCTCTGGCACTGGACTGCTTGACCATGTGCATGGCATTATGAAGTCTGAAGACTACCAACAAATTTTGCAGCATAATGAAGGGCCCAGTGTTGTGAGTTCATTTTCCCCTCCGTCACTGAGGCCTGGTGAACTCCCTATTCTAGTGAAGGAAGGTAGTGAGCCTGATTATCAGGCACCTGGGACTAATGAAGACGATTGGCTGAGTGGAGTCACTGACTGGATGTAAGGCAGCCTACGCCCTTTCTGCCCTGCGGGTGATTTCTCTGTGGACTCCTGGACACCAGTCTGATTCCTGCTCTCCTAAAGCTAAGTTTTCTGTTTTGCCTTTTTGCATCTAAGATTTGTTTTTGTTTTTCTTGCTTTTTGGATTCTGCCACTCCCTGCTGGAGTGTGCAGTGTTCCTTGAGCTCTGTCTTCTGAATGTACCTGAGTGCTGATTTAGTTTTTGAAGCTTAGTTGCTTCAGGGCCTTTTTTATATCAGCTTGTGGGCTTTTGTCTCTGATAGGGTTTTGGCAGATTGCAGACAGCAGCCTTCCTATCTGTTCCTATCTAGGTAGTTTTTGGGCCCCGTCTTTGCTCAGCCTGTCTTTCTGTCTGTGTAAGTGTTTTCATCTTGCTTCACCGTCACTATATGTGGGGGGCTGCCTATTGCTTTGGGGTCTGCTCTGGGGCAGTTAGATTTTCCCTTTCCTTCTTTAGGCCTATGTATCTCTCCGCCTGTGATCGAGGGGTCTAGGTCATCGTAGGAACCCCCCACGGCTACTGCTAGTTGTGTTGATAGGTTCAGGGGTCTGCAATCTGATAGTTGCCAACTTCTCTGGTTTTCAGGACTTAGCTAGCATTTCTGTTTTTGCCTCCTACGGTGACTCAATTCATAACAGAATCACCCGCCCAAACCGCAGATCCTGGGGTACTCAATAGCAGGAAAGAATAGTGTTTAAAAAAAAAAAAAAAGGTGTGTGTATATTCTTTCCTCTATATCTCTGAGGCCGTAGGGGGAATTTTTTTTTTTTTTCTCTCAATGGAGATAAAGCAAGTGTCTGATCGTGTGGAGCAGCTCGCTGCTGAAGTGCGAGGAATTTCCGCCTATCTTGCTCGTTCACATGCTGTTGAACCAAAGATCCCCACACCTGATGTATTTTTTGGGGATCGATCTAAATTTTTCAGTTTCAAAAATAATTGTAAATTATTTTTTGCTTTGAAGCCTAACTCGTCAGGGAGCCCCGCGCAGCAGGTTAAAATTGTCATCTCTTTGCTGCGTGGCGATCCCCAGGATTGGGCGTTTTCTTTGAAACCAGATGACCCTATTCTGACTAATGTGAACGCATTTTTTCAAGCCTTGGGGTTGCTGTACGACGAACCTAATGCTATTGATCAGGCTGAAAAGACCCTGTTAGCATTGAACCAGGGTCGAGAATCTGCAGAGTTGTACTGTCAAAAGTTCCGAAAGTGGGCGGTCCTTACTACCTGGAAAGATAGTGCCTTGGCTGCTCTCTTTCGGAAGGGTTTGTCAGAAGCCGTAAAAGATACTATGGTGGGATTTCCTGTTCCCTCTGGTCTGGACAATTCTATGTCTTTAGCCATTCAGGTTGATCGGCGTTTACGTGAACGCAGTATTACACAAGAGGTGTTGCCACCGGTTGAACAGACGTCTGAACCTACGCAATGTGATAGAGTTTTGTCTAAGGCGCAACGTCAGGAATTCAGAAGGCGTAATAAGCTGTGTTTTTTCTGTGGAGATGCCTCACATGTTATTTCTGTTTGTCCTAAACGTGAGAAACGCTTTGCACACACGTTTTCTGTTGGTGGGGTTCAGCCTAAGTTTCTTTTGGCGATTACTCTGATCTGTTCCCTGTCCACATTTTCCGCCAAGGCTTTTGTGGATTCGGGCGCAACGCTAAACTTAATGGACTTGGATTTTGCTAAACGTTGTGGATTTCCATTGACACCTCTGCAGACGCCTATCCCTTTGAGGGGGATTGATGCTACCCCTCTGGCTAAAAATAAACCTCAGTTTTGGACCCAGTTGGTCATGCGGGTTGCCCCAGACCACCAAGAAAATTGCAGATTTTTGTTGTTGCATGGTCTGCATGATGCTGTTGTTCTGGGGTTTCCCTGGTTGCAGATTCATAATCCAGTTTTGGATTGGAAGTCTGTGTCTGTGGTGAGTTGGGGTTGCCGGTGTACCTTTAGTGAGGCTCCGGTTTTTTCCACCTATCCTCAGTCGCATGAGGTTCCTGACTATTTGGCGGACTACTATGATGTATTTAGTGAGAATTAGTCTGCGTCCTTGCCTCCTCATAGGAGTTATGACTGTGCTATTGAACTAAACCCGGGGTGTAAATTCCCTTAGGGTCGGCTCTTCAATTTATCTGTACCCGAGCACGAGGCTATGCGGTCATATATTAAGGAGGCGTTGGAGAAGGGTCATATTAGACCATCCTCTTCACCCTTAGGTGCCGTTTTTTTTTTTGTGGCCAAAAAGGATGGTTCTTTAAGGCCTTGTATTGATTATCGTGCCCTCAATAAAATTACTATTAAATATCAGTATCCGTTACCCCTGATTTTGGATCTATTCTCTAGAGTCAGAGGTGCTTGCTGGTTTACCAAGCTTGACCTCAGGGGGGCGTATAATCTTATCCGCATTAAGCAGGGGGATGAATGGAAGACGGCGTTTAATACTCCGGAGGGACATTTTGAGTACCTGGTGATGCCTTTTGGGCTCACTAATGCCCCTTCTGTCTTCCAGTGCTTCATGAACGATATTTTCCGAGACTTTGTCGATAAATTTTTGATTATCTATCTGGATGATATTTTGATCTTCTCCAAGGATTGGGATTCTCATGTGGAACATATTCGGACTGTGTTCCGGATCTTGAGAGAGAATTCTCTGTATGTCAAAGGATCAAAATGCCTTTTTGGAGTACAGAGAATTTCTTTTTTGGGATTTAGTTTGTCTCCGTCAACTATTGAAATGGACCCGGCCAAGGTACAGGCCATTTATGATTGGGTTCAGCCCACTTCTTTGAAGGCCCTCCAGAAGTTTTTGGGTTTTGCTAATTTTTATCGGAAATTTATAGCAAAATTTTCTAGTATTGCCAAACCATTGACTGACCTGACCAGGAAGGGTGCGGATGTGTTGAATTGGTCTCCGGAGGCGGTTGCTTCCTTTCAGGAGCTAAAGCGTAGATTTACCTCCGCCCCGGTTCTGCGGCAACCTGATGTCTCACTCCCGTTCCAGGTAGAGGTGGATGCTTCTGAGATTGGTGCAGGAGCGGTGTTTTCCCAAAAGGATCTGGTAACATCTAAAATGAATCCCTGTGCTTTCTTTTCCCGTAAGTTCTCTTCATCTGAACGTAACTATGATGTGGGGAATCGGGAACTGTTGGCCATGAAATGGGCATTTGAGGAGTGGAGACATTGGTTGGAGGGAGCCAAACATCAAGTTGTGGTCCTCACTGACCACAAAAATTTGATTTACCTAGAGTCGGCTAAACGCTTGAACCCTAGACAGGCTAGGTGGGCCTTGTTTTTTTACACGTTTTGATTTTGTGGTCTCTTTCCTTCCTGGAACTAAGAATGTCAAGGCAGACGCCCTCTCTAGGAGTTTCTTTGCTGATTCTCCTGTGGTGACCAAGCCTGCCACCATCTTAGGCGAAGGGGTAGTTCTTTCTGGCATCTCGCCCGATTTGAGACTTGCTCTGCAGGAGTTCCAGGAGGACAAACCTGAGCGTTGCCCCAGTGGAAAGTTGTATGTTCCTGACCAGTGGAAGAAGAGAGTGATGTCTGAAGTTCATTGCTCTGCATTGGCTGGTCATCCAGGTATTTTTGGTACTAGAGATCTGGTGAGACGCTCTTTTTGGTGGCCCACCTTGTCTCATGATGTCAGGAATTTTGTGCAGTCCTGTGGGACTTGCTCCCGGTCTAAATCTTGTTCTCGCTCTAGTGGGTTGTTGATGCCTTTGCCGGTCCCCAGGAGGCCATGGACCCATATTTCAATGGATTTCATTTCTGATATGCCGGTCTCTCAAAGAATGACTGTTATTTGGGTGATTTGTGATAGGTTCTCTAAGATGGTTCATCTTGTACCACTCCCTAAGTTGCCATCTTCCTCTGAGTTGGTGCCTCTGTTTTTGCAACAGGTGGTTCGCTTGCACGGGATTCCTGAGAACATTGTATCTGACAGAGGAGTTCAATTTGTGTCTAAATTTTGGAGGACGTTCTGTTCCAAGTTGGCAATTCAGTTGTCCTTCTCCTCTGCTTTTCACCCTCAGACCAATGGACAGACAGAGAGAACAAACCAGACCTTGGAGTCGTATTTGAGATGTTTTATTTCCGCTGATCAGGATGATTGGGTTTCATTTTTGCCCTTGGCCGAATTTGCTTTAAATAATAGAGCTAGTTCTGCCACTTTGATGTCACCTTTTTTTTGTAACTTTGGTTTTCACCCTCGATTTTCTTCAGGGCAGGTGGAGCCTTCTGCCTGCCCAGGTGTTGACACTGTGGTGGAGAGAATGCACCAGATCTGGGACCAAGTGGTGGATAAGCTATCTCTCTCCCAGGAAAAGGCCCAGCGGTTTTCCAATCGACATAGGACCATTGGTCCCCAGTTTAAGATTGGTGATATGGTGTGGTTATCATCAAAAAATATTGCTATGAAGGTGGCTTCTCCTAAGTTTAAGCCTAGATTTATTGGACCTTACAAGATTTTGGAGATTATTAATCAGGTCTCTTTTCGTTTGGCTCTTCCTGTCACATTTAAGATCCATAATGTGTTCCATAAGTCCTTGTTGAAGAGGTTTGTTAAGCCAGTTGTGCCTGAGGTGGCACCTCCGGACCCTGTATTGGTTGAAGGTAACTTGGAATATGAGGTAGAGAAAATTCTGGATTCCCGTCTGGCTAGACGGAGACTCCAGTATTTGGTTAAGTGGAAGGGTTATGGTCAGGAGGATAATTCCTGGGTCTCTGCCTCTGATATTCATAGAATCATAGAATCATAGAATCATAGAATCCTAGAGTTGGAAGGGACCTCCTGGGCCATCTGGTCCAACCCCCTGCTCAAAGCAGGATTCGCTAAATCATCCCAGTCAGATGTCTGTCCAGCCTCTGTTTGAAGACTTCCATTGAAGGAGAACTCACCACTTCTCATGGCAGCCTGTTCCACTCATTGATCACTCTAACTGTCAAAAAGTTTTTTCTAATATCTAATCTGTGTCTCCTCCCATTCAGTTTCATCCCATTGCTTCTAGTCTTTCCTTGTGCAAATGAGAATAAAGTTGATCCTTCTACAATGTGACAGCCCTTTAGATATTTGTAGACAGCTATTAAGTCTCCTCTCAGTCTTCTCTTTTGCAAACTAAACATTCCCAAATCCTGCAACCTTTCCTCATAAGACAGGGTTTGCAGACCGGTCACCATTCTGGTCGCTCTTTTCTGAACTTGCTCCAGTTTGTTGATGTCTTTTTTAAAATGTGGTGCCCAAAACTGGACACAATATTCCAGATGAGGTCTGACCAAAGAGGAGTAGAGGGAAATAATGACTTCACGTGATCTAGACTGTATGCTTCTGTTAATACATCCTAGAATTGCATTTGCCTTTTTTGCTGCTGCATCACACTGTTGACTCATATTCAGTCTGTGATCTATTAGTATACCCAAGTCTTTTTCACATGTGCTGTCACTTAGCCCTATTCCTCTCATTCTATATATGCTTTTTCCATTTTTATTGCCCAGATGTAGTACTTTGCATTTCTCCCTGTTAAAAACCATTCTGTTAGTTGCTGCCCACTTCTCCAGTTTATTTAAAAGATAAAAGATAAAAGATTGGTGCGTGCCTTTCATCGGGCTCACCCTGATCGCCCTGGTAGCGTTGTTGAGGGTTCGGTGACCCCTCCTCAAGGGGGGGTACTGTTGTGAGTTCATTTTCCCCTCCGTCACTGAGGCCTGGTGAACTCCCTATTCTAGTGAAGGAAGGTAGTGAGCCTGATTATCAGGCACCTGGGACTAATGAAGACGATTGGCTGAGTGGAGTCACTGACTGGATTTAAGGCAGCCTACGCCCTTTCTGCCCTGCGGGTGATTTCTCTGTGGACTCCTGGACACCAGTCTGATTCCTGCTCTCCTAAAGCTAAGTTTTCTGTTTTGCCTTTTTGCATCTAAGATTTGTTTTTGTTTTTCTTGCTTTTTGGATTCTGCCACTCCCTGCTGGAGTGTGCAGTGTTCCTTGAGCTCTGTCTTCTGAATGTACCTGAGTGCTGATTTAGTTTTTGAAGCTTAGTTGCTTCAGGGCCTTTTTTATATCAGCTTGTGGGCTTTTGTCTCTGATAGGGTTTTGGCAGATTGCAGATAGCAGCCTTCCTATCCGTTCCTATCTAGGTAGTTTTTGGGCCCCGTCTTTGCTCAGCCTGTCTTTCTGTCTGTGTAAGTGTTTTCATCTTGCTTCACCGTCACTATATGTGGGGGGCTGCCTATTGCTTTGGGGTCTGCTCTGGGGCAGTTAGATTTCCCCTTTCCTTCTTTAGGCCTATGTATCTCTCCGCCTGTGATCGAGGGGTCTAGGTCATCGTAGGAACCCCCCACGGCTACTGCTAGTTGTGTTGATAGGTTCAGGGGTCTGCAATCTGATAGTTGCCAACTTCTCTGGTTTTCAGGACTTAGCTAGCATTTCTGTTTTTGCCTCCTACGGTGACTCAATTCATAACAGAATCACCCGCCCAAACCGCAGATCCTGGGGTACTCAATAGCAGGAAAGAATAGTGTTTAAAAAAAAAAAAAAAAAAAAGGTGTGTGTATATTCTTTCCTCTATATCTCTGAGGCCGTAGGGGGAATTTTTTATTTATTTTTTTTTCTCTCAATGGAGATAAAGCAAGTGTCTGATCGTGTGGCGCAGCTCGCTGCTGAAGTGCGAGGAATTTCCGCCTATCTTGCTCGTTCACATGCTGTTGAACCAAAGATCCCCACACCTGATGTATTTTTTGGGGATCGATCTAAATTTTTCAGTTTCAAAAATAATTGTAAATTATTTTTTGCTTTAAAGCCTAACTCGTCAGGGAGCCCCACGCAGCAGGTTAAAATTGTCATCTCTTTGCTGCGCGGAGATCCCCAGGATTGGGCGTTTTCTTTGAAACCAGATGACCCTATTCTGACTAATGTGAACGCATTTTTTCAAGCCTTGGGGCTGCTGTACGACGAACCTAATGCTATTGATCAGGCTGAAAAGACCCTGTTAGCATTGAACCAGGGACGAGAATCTGCAGAGTTGTACTGTCAAAAGTTCCGAAAGTGGGCGGTCCTTACTACCTGGAAAGATAGTGCCTTGGCTGCTCTCTTTCGGAAGGGTTTGTCAGAAGCCGTAAAAGATACTATGGTGGGATTTCCTGTTCCCTCTGGTCTGGACAATTCTATGTCTTTAGCCATTCAGGTTGATCGGCGTTTACGTGAACGCAGTATTACACAAGAGGTGTTGCCACCGGTTGAACAGACGTCTGAACCTACGCAATGTGATAGAGTTTTGTCTAAGGCGCAACGTCAGGAATTCAGAAGGCGTAATAAGCTGTGTTTTTTCTGTGGAGATGCCTCACATGTTATTTCTGTTTGTCCTAAACGTGAGAAACGCTTTGCACACACGTTTTCTGTTGGTGGGGTTCAGCCTAAGTTTCTTTTGGCGATTACTCTGATCTGTTCCCTGTCCACATTTTCCGCCAAGGCTTTTGTGGATTCGGGCACAACGCTAAACTTAATGGACTTGGATTTTGCTAAACGTTGTGGATTTCCATTGACACCTCTGCAGACGCCTATCCCTTTGAGGGGGATTGATGCTACCCCTCTGGCTAAAAATAAACCTCAGTTTTGGACCCAGTTGGTCATGCGGGTTGCCCCAGACCACCAAGAAAATTGCAGATTTTTGTTGTTGCATGGTCTGCATGATGCTGTTGTTCTGGGGTTTCCCTGGTTGCAGATTCATAATCCAGTTTTGGATTGGAAGTCTGTGTCTGTGGTGAGTTGGGGTTGCCGGTGTACCTTTAGTGAGGCTCCGGTTTTTTCCACCTATCCTCAGTCGCATGAGGTTCCTGACTATTTGGCGGACTACTATGATGTATTTAGTGAGAATTAGTCTGCGTCCTTGCCTCCTCATAGGAGTTATGACTGTGCTATTGAACTAAACCCGGGGTGTAAATTCCCTTAGGGTCGGCTCTTCAATTTATCTGTACCCGAGCACGAGGCTATGCGGTCATATATTAAGGAGGCGTTGGAGAAGGGTCATATTAGACCATCCTCTTCACCCTTAGGTGCCGTTTTTTTTTTGTGGCCAAAAAGGATGGTTCTTTAAGGCCTTGTATTGATTATCGTGCCCTCAATAAAATTACTATTAAATATCAGTATCCGTTACCCCTGATTTTGGATCTATTCTCTAGAGTCAGAGGTGCTTGCTGGTTTACCAAGCTTGACCTCAGGGGGGCGTATAATCTTATCCGCATTAAGCAGGGGGATGAATGGAAGACGGCGTTTAATACTCCGGAGGGACATTTTGAGTACCTGGTGATGCCTTTTGGGCTCACTAATGCCCCTTCTGTCTTCCAGTGCTTCATGAACGATATTTTCCGAGACTTTGTCGATAAATTTTTGATTATCTATCTGGATGATATTTTGATCTTCTCCAAGGATTGGGATTCTCATGTGGAACATATTCGGACTGTGTTCCGGATCTTGAGAGAGAATTCTCTGTATGTCAAAGGATCAAAATGCCTTTTTGGAGTACAGAGAATTTCTTTTTTGGGATTTAGTTTGTCTCCGTCAACTATTGAAATGGACCCGGCCAAGGTACAGGCCATTTATGATTGGGTTCAGCCCACTTCTTTGAAGGCCCTCCAGAAGTTTTTGGGTTTTGCTAATTTTTATCGGAAATTTATAGCAAAATTTTCTAGTATTGCCAAACCATTGACTGACCTGACCAGGAAGGGTGCGGATGTGTTGAATTGGTCTCCGGAGGCGGTTGCTTCCTTTCAGGAGCTAAAGCGTAGATTTACCTCCGCCCCGGTTCTGCGGCAACCTGATGTCTCACTCCCGTTCCAGGTAGAGGTGGATGCTTCTGAGATTGGTGCAGGAGCGGTGTTTTCCCAAAAGGATCCGGTAACATCTATAATGAATCCCTGTGCTTTCTTTTCCCGTAAGTTCTCTTCATCTGAACGTAACTATGATGTGGGGAATCGGGAACTGTTGGCCATGAAATGGGCATTTGAGGAGTGGAGACATTGGTTGGAGGGAGCCAAACATCAAGTTGTGGTCCTCACTGACCACAAAAATTTGATTTACCTAGAGTCGGCTAAACGCTTGAACCCTAGACAGGCTAGGTGGGCCTTGTTTTTTTACACGTTTTGATTTTGTGGTCTCTTTCCTTCCTGGAACTAAGAATGTCAAGGCAGACGCCCTCTCTAGGAGTTTCTTTGCTGATTCTCCTGTGGTGACCAAGCCTGCCACCATCTTAGGCGAAGGGGTAGTTCTTTCTGCCATCTCGCCCGATTTGAGACTTGCTCTGCAGGAGTTCCAGGAGGACAAACCTGAGCGTTGCCCCAGTGGAAAGTTGTATGTTCCTGACCAGTGGAAGAAGAGAGTGATGTCTGAAGTTCATTGCTCTGCATTGGCTGGTCATCCAGGTATTTTTGGTACTAGAGATCTGGTGGCCCACCTTGTCTCATGATGTCAGGAATTTTGTGCAGTCCTGTGGGACTTGCTCCCGGTCTAAATCTTGTTCTCGCTCTAGTGGGTTGTTGATGCCTTTGCCGGTCCCCAGGAGGCCATGGACCCACATTTCAATGGATTTCATTTCTGATATGCCGGTCTCTCAAAGAATGACTGTTATTTGGGTGATTTGTGATAGGTTCTCTATGATGGTTCATCTTGTACCACTCCCTAAGTTGCCATCTTCCTCTGAGTTGGTGCCTCTGTTTTTGCAACAGGTGGTTCGCTTGCACGGGATTCCTGAGAACATTGTATCTGACAGAGGAGTTCAATTTGTGTCTAAGTTTTGGAGGACGTTCTGTTCCAAGTTGGCAATTCAGTTGTCCTTCTCCTCTGCTTTTCACCCTCAGACCAATGGGCAGACAGAGAGAACAAACCAGACCTTGGAGTCGTATTTGAGATGTTTTATTTCCGCTGATCAGGATGATTGGGTTTCATTTTTGCCCTTGGCCGAATTTGCTTTAAATAATAGAGCTAGTTCTGCCACTTTGATGTCACCTTTTTTTTGTAACTTTGGTTTTCACCCTCGATTTTCTTCAGGGCAGGTGGAGCCTTCTGCCTGCCCAGGTGTTGACACTGTGGTGGAGAGAATGCACCAGATCTGGGACCAAGTGGTGGATAAGCTTTCTCTCTCCCAGGAAAAGGCCCAGCGGTTTTCCAATCGACATAGGACCTTTGGTCCCCAGTTTAAGATTGGTGATATGGTGTGGTTATCATCAAAAAATATTGCTATGAAGGTGGCTTCTCCTAAGTTTAAGCCTAGATTTATTGGACCTTACAAGATTTTGGAGATTATTAATCCGGTCTCTTTTCGTTTGGCTCTTCCTGTCACATTTAAGATCCATAATGTGTTCCATAAGTCCTTGTTGAAGAGGTTTGTTGAGCCAGTTGTGCCTGAGGTGGCACCTCCGGACCCTGTATTGGTTGAAGGTAACTTGGAATATTAGGTAGAGAAAATTCTGGATTCCCGTCTGGCTAGACGGAGACTCCAGTATTTGGTTAAGTGGAAGGGTTATGGTCAGGAGGATAATTCCTGGGTCTCTGCCTCTGATATTCATGCCAACAGATTGGTGCGTGCCTTTCATCGGGCTCACCCTGATCGCCCTGGTAGCGTTGTTGAGGGTTCGGTGACCCCTCCTCAAGGGGGGGTACTGTTGTGAGTTCATTTTCCCCTCCGTCACTGAGGCCTGGTGAACTCCCTATTCTAGTGAAGGAAGGTAGTGAGCCTGATTATCAGGCACCTGGGACTAATGAAGACGATTGGCTGAGTGGAGTCACTGACTGGATTTAAGGCAGCCTACGCTCTTTCTGCCCTGCGGGTGATTTCTCTGTGGACTCTTGGACACCAGTCTGATTCCTGCTCTCCTAAAGCTAAGTTTTCTGTTTTGCCTTTTTGCATCTAAGATTTGTTTTTGTTTTTCTTGCTTTTTGGATTCTGCCACTCCCTGCTGGAGTGTGCAGTGTTCCTTGAGCTCTGTCTTCTGAATGTACCTGAGTGCTGATTTAGTTTTTGAAGCTTAGTTGCTTCAGGGCCTTTTTTATATCAGCTTGTTGGCTTTTGTCTCTGATAGGGTTTTGGCAGATTGCAGACAGCAGCCTTCCTATCCGTTCCTATCTAGGTAGTTTTTGGGCCCCGTCTTTGCTCAGCCTGTCTTTCTGTCTGTGTAAGTGTTTTCATCTTGCTTCACCGTCATTATATGTGGGGGGCTGCCTATTGCTTTGGGGTCTGCTCTGGGGCAGTTAGATTTCCCCTTTCCTTCTTTAGGCTTATGTATCTCTCCTGCTGTGATCGAGGGGTCCAGGTCATCGTAGGAACCCCCCACTGCTACTGCTAGTTGTGTTGATAGGTTCAGGGGTCTGCAATCTGATAGTTGCCAACTTCTCTGGTTTTCAGGACTTAGCTAGCATTTCTGTTTTTGCCTTCTACGGTGACTCAATTCATAACAGCCCAGTGTGAGAAAGCTGGGTCTCCCTCAGAGGTCATGGGTCTTCCAGCAGGACAATGACCCAAAACACACTTCAAAAAGCACTAGAAAATGGTTTGAGAGAAAGCACTGGAGACTTCTAAGGTGGCCAGCAATGAGTCCAGACCTGAATCCCATAGAACACCTGTGGAGAGATCTAAAAATGGCAGTTTGGAGAAGGCACCCTTCAAATATCAGGAACCTGGAGCAGTTTGCCAAAGAAGAATGGTCTAAAATTCCAGCAGAGCATTGTAAGAAACTCATTGATGGTTACCGGAAGCGGTTGGTCACAGTTATTTTGACTAAAGGTTGTGCAACCAAGTATTAGGCAGAGGGTGCCAATACTTTTGTCTGGCCCATTTTTGGAGTTTTGTGTGAAATGATCAATGTTTTGCTTTTTGCTTCATTCTCTTTTGTTTTTCCATTTAAGACAAATTAAATGAAGATAATAATACCAATGAATTTGTGATTGCAATCATTTTCAGGAAGAAACTGAGTATTATCTGTCAAAAATGCAGGGGTGTCAATACTTTTGGCCACAACTGTATATTATGTATCTTATATATGAAATGTATATATATAAATATATATATATTTATATTGCACAGTAAGCTTGAACAAAAGCCGCTAATTCAATTGCCAGCTTCTGTAAAATCAATACAAAACCTGCCATGAAATGACACATGGTTACATACAGTAAACCATTTCATTTCATGTATTTTTTTTATATGTCCCTGACTAATAATTAGATTAGGGTTTTTGTGTAAAATTTGGGAAGCCGGCAATTGAATTAATGACTTTTGTTCAATCTTACTGTGCAATATAAATATATATATATATATATATATATATATATACACTCACTGGCCACTTTATTAGGTACACCTGTCCAACTGTGTGTTAAGACTTAATTTCTAATCTGCCAATCACATGGCGGCAACTCAGTGCATTTAGGCATGTAGACAAGGTCAAGACAATCTCCTGCAGTTCAAACCGAGCATCAGTATGGGGAAGAAAGGTGATTTGAGTGCCTTTGAACGTGGCATGATTGTTGGTGCCAGAAGGGCTGGTCTGAGTATTTCAGAAACTGCTGATCTACTGGGATTTTCACGCACAACCATCTCTAGGGTTTACAGAGAATGGTCCGAAAAAGAAAAAAAATCCAGTGAGCGGCAGTTCTGTGGCCGGAAATGCCTTGTTGATGCCAGAGGTCAGAGGAGAATGGGCAGACTGGTTCGAGCTGATAGAAAGGCAACAGTGACTCAAATTGCCACCCGTTACAACCAAGGTAGGCAGAAGAGCATCTCTGAACGCACAGTGCGTCGAACTTTGTGGCAGATGGGCTACAGCAGCAGAAGACCACACCGGGTACCACTCCTCTCAGCTAAGAACAGGAAACTGAGGCTACAATTTGCACAAGCTCATCGAAATTGGACAGTAGAAGATTGGAAAAACGTTGCCTGGTCTGATGAGTCTCGATTTCTGCTGCGACATTCGGATGGTAGGGTCAGAATTTGGCGTAAACAACATGAAAGCATGGATCCATCCTGCCTTGTAACAACGGTTCAGGCTGGTGGTGGTGGTGTCATGGTGTGGGGAATTTTTTCTGGGCACTCTTTGGGCCCCTTGGTACCAATTGAGCATCGTTGCAACGCCACAGCCTACCTGAGTATTGTTGCTGACCATGTCCATCCCTTTATGACCACAATGTACCCAACATCTGATGGCTACTTTCAGCAGGATAATGCGCCATGTCATAAAGCTCGAATCATCTCAGATTGGTTTCTTGAACATGACAATGAGTTCACTGTACTCAAATGGCCTCCTCAGTCACCAGATCTCAATCCAATAGAGCATCTTTGGGATGTGGTGGAACGGGAGATTCGCATCAGGGATGTGCAGCCGACAAATCTGCGCCAACTGTGTGATGCCATCATGTCAATATGGTCCAAAATCTCTGAGGAATGCTTCCAGCACCTTGTTGAATCTCTGCCACGAAGAATTGAGGCAGTTCTGAAGGCAAAAGGGGGTCCAACCCGTTACTAGCATGGTGTACCTAATAAAGTGGCCAGTGAGTGTATATATATATATGTCAGTGACAAATACAATTAGTATAGTGTTGCTGTCTATAAATTATAGAGGGACCCTACGCCATTTTGCTACTGGAAATAATCAATTATTCAGTAAATACATGCCCATAATTTTGAACAACACTATACTACTTGTATTTGGCACTAACATGTATATACAGTATATATATATTATATTTTTAGTATATTTATTATATATATACATATTATTTTGTGTGTATATATTATGTGTGTGTGTATATATATACACATATATATATATATATATATATATATATATATATATATATATATTCAAACAATGTAAAAAACATATAGCCAGCTCACCATAAAGGAGTTCCTCTTAATGCAATAGTCGGTGTTCACCTTATATTCTGCACGGATCCAGGCAGGGAATATGCACCAACAAATAGGAATATAAGAGAATTGGGACCCAGCAAAAAGATTAAAGTTCACCAGAATTACAGTGGGGCAAAAAAGTATTTAGTCAGTCAGCAATAGTGCAAGTTCCACCACTTAAAAAGATGAGAGGCGTCTGTAATTTACATCATAGGTAGACCTCAACTATGGGAGACAAACTGAGAAAAAAAAAAAAAGAAAATCACATTGTCTGTTTTTTTTTTCATTTTATTTGCATATTATGGTGGAAAATAAGTATTTGGTCAGAAACAAGCAATCAAGATTTCTGGCTCTCACAGACCTGTAACTTCTTCTTCTTTAAGAGTCTCCTCTTTCCTCCACTCATTACCTGTAGTAATGGCACCTGTTTAAACTTGTTATCAGTATAAAAAGACACCTGTGCACACCCTCAAACAGTCTGACTCCAAACTCCACTATGGTGAAGACCAAAGAGCTGTCAAAGGACACCAGAAACAAAATTGTAGCCCTGCACCAGGCTGGGAAGACTGAATCTGCAATAGCCAACCAGCTTGGAGTGAAGAAATCAACTGTGGGAGCAATAATTAGAAAATGGAAGACATACAAGACCACTGATAATCTCCCTCGATCTGGTGCTCCACGCAAAATCCCACCCCGTGGGGTCAGAATGATCACAAGAACGGTGAGCAAAAATCCCAGAACCACGCGGGGGGACCTAGTGAATGAACTGCAGAGAGCTGGGACCAATGTAACAAGGCCTACCATAAGTAACACACTACGCCACCATGGACTCAGATCCTGCAGTGCCAGACGTGTCCCACTGCTTAAGCCTGTACATGTCCGGGCCCGTCTGAAGTTTGCTAGAGAGCATTTGGATGATCCAGAGGAGTTTGGGGAGAATGTCCTATGGTCTGATGAAACCAAACTGGAACTGTTTGGTAGAAACACAACTTGTCGTGTTTGGAGGAAAAAGAATACTGAGTTGCATCCATCAAACACCATACCTACTGTAAAGCATGGTGGTGGAAACATCATGCTTTGGGGCTGTTTCTCTGCAAAGGGGCCAGGACGACTGATCCGGGTACATGAAAGAATGAATGGGGCCATGTATCGTGAGATTTTGAGTGCAAACCTCCTTCCATCAGCAAGGGCATTGAAGATGAAACGTGGCTGGGTCTTTCAACATGACAATGATCCAAAGCACACCGCCAGGGCAACGAAGGAGTGGCTTTGTAAGAAGCATTTCAAGGTCCTGGAGTGGCCTAGCCAGTCTCCAGATCTCAACCCTATAGAAAACCTTTGGAGGGAGTTGAAAGTCCGTGTTGCCAAGCGAAAAGCCAAAAACATCACAGCTCTAGAGGAGATCTGCATGGAGGAATGGGCCAACATACCAACAACAGTGTGTGGCAACCTTGTGAAGACTTACAGAAAACGTTTGACCTCTGTCATTGCCAACAAAGGATATATCACAAAGTATTGAGATGAAATTTTGTTTCTGACCAAATACTTATTTTCCACCATAATATGCAAATAAAATGAAAAAAAAACAGACAATGTGATTTTCTGGATTTTTTTTTCTCAGTTTGTCTAACATAGTTGAGGTCTACCTATGATGTAAATTACAGACGCCTCTCATCTTTTTAAGTGGTGGAACTTGCACTATTGCTGACTGACTAAATACTTTTTTGCCCCACTGTATAAAATCTTCTTCTTTATTTATCCATCAAATCATATAAAAAATATATGAGGAACTCCAAACAATTGGTAACATTCCAGCAAGGGACTACATGTTTCAGCACTATGTGCCTTCCTCACGGTCCTATTTGAACTGAGCTCCAACATTAGCAATATATCCTCCTTTGTGGAACATATTCAAATGACCCTTAATTAAAAACAGTGGAACAAACCAATTAAAAACATCTGAGTAGATGGTTGAAACTCAGTTCAAAAATGTTGCCAGAAAAATACCTATACTGAACATGTTGTATACATGAATTTACAAAAGATTATATCTTTATCCTAAACCTACTCTATGATATTATACCTTCTGAGAGTTATTTCTGTGATTGTTTCTGATGTTTAGATCATGCCTACTATATGATGCATTTTTTCATGTATGTTTATATATTGTTGCTTTTTGTGGCAGTTATTCCATATCATTGTTGATTCATTACTAAATGTTTATATCATTAGTCTATGTATAAAACATGTTCATATATATATACATGTCAGTGACACACACACACACACACACACACACACACACACATATATATGTACTTATATTAGATAGATAGATAGATAGATAGATAGATAGATAGATAGATAGATAAGCCGACAATTCATATGCGGCTATAATCACACTGACAGCTAATAAAATAATAGATAGAATAGATGTACACACATAGAATCCATAGATATATACATGTCAGTGACAGACACATATATATCAGTGTATTCTACGTGTATACATCTATTCTATCTATTCGATTCTAACATGTCAGTGTGATTGTACAGTAGCCGGAGATGAATTGTCGGCTTTTTTCAAAGGACACCGGTGCGTATAATTCGGACAGCACTGGCATGATTTGAGTGCTGTCAGATATTTTATCGCACCCATTGACTTTCATTGGTGATTTTCACCTGAAAACCCTTATTGTGTTTCCTTCTGTTGATGCTCATGACCTTTTTCTAAATCATTTCTATTGTTTATTACTCACACCAACTTATTAGACGTTGTTCTTTGCCGCTCTACAATGGAGTTGGATAGTTCTCTGCAGATTCATTATTAAGATCTAAATTAAGATTTTTTTTTATGATTTTAGGTTTCATTGAACTTTGTTGCCTTTGATGTCCAGTCATCTCCTAATTGTGAATCTGACTACATTATGATTTATGATGGTCCTACTAAGAGGTATCCTGCAATGATAAACAGAACTTGTGGCTCTGGAGATATACTTCCAGTTATTGCATCTACCAACCACTTACTGGTTGAGTTTTCCAGTGATAGCAGTATTACCGGGATGGGCTTCAAAGCTTTATACAGCACAGGTACAGTGTTACCTTCTATTTTTGGTAATATAATTTAGAATACGTTTTGTATTTTTCAATATGATCAATAGAACTATAAGATCCACATCCTCATTAGAACCCAACATCTCTTAAAATTTTGCTCCAGAAAAAATGGCATTTGTACAACATTGCACACCATAAAAGTAGACAGTCAGCACAGAATGAGTGTTCAAACCAGGTACAGGCGCTCGGTGCATCTTTGGCATGGCCAAACAGTTCAGTAAATCTTCCCACCTACTTGTTTTCCATCTATCTCTGCCCTTTTCTGGCTGTCAGTCAAAAGAGATGTAAAGGAGGAGATAGAACAAAAATAAATAAGTGGGAAGGTGCACTGATCTGTTTGGCCATGCCAATGGAGCTTTGAGTGCCTGTGCTTGGCTTGAAAAATCAATTTGCGCCATCACACTCCCTTTAAGACTTTACAGTTGAGTTGTGAAAGAAGTTAATTAAAATGTATTCAAATTTGTTTTACTATTTTTTAAATATCCTATTTTTTGTGCTATATTATATTGTGGTAAGTTAATTTTTTACAGTTCAATGCGGAGGAGCGTACTATGCAGCCCAAAGAAACATTACTTCCCCCAATTACCCTAATAACTATGGCGGCAACCTGAGATGCAATTATACAATCACAGCTCCAGTTGGACGTAGGGTAAGGTTTTCTTGTTTCATATTGTTACAGGGCAAAGATCAATGCATGAATTTGCCCCATGATTCATCACAACCATATTCAAGTTATAGTTTTCTATTTTGTATGCTGTTTTAATATCCATATGTTGGAACGTGATCCATTAGACCAAACTAAGTTTCACTGGCTAAAATGTATGCTTCGGATTATTTTCAGATTGTCCTGAACATCACTGAATTCCAGATGGAGCCTCATACTTACTGCATGTATGATAATATACAAATCCACAATGGAGAAACTAGATATGGACCATACTGTGGTGAAAGAAAAATCCCTGTCATTACCTCCGATGCCAATAGCCTGGTGATAACATTTTATAGTGATTGGTCCCATGAGTATAAAGGGTACCACGGGTCATATAAATTCAGTGAGTATTACAGCCTCATCTTTATATTTTCATTTAAGAGGACAATAAAAGAGGACCTTTCACTGGATTTTAATTGAAAACTAAGCACTTTCTCAAATTAGCACTGCTCCAATGATTCTGAAACAGCTTTCCTTTATATTACAAAATGTTGCCCTTCGGCAGACACCACAAAGTGGCATCAATTTCACCACAGTAGAAATAGTATAATAGGGACTGACAGGTTTTTAACTATACCCAATCCCGCAGATGGGCGCTCAACAAGGAGTGTTCACATTTAAAGAAATGAGGGCCTTACACCACAGAAGTGGCATCAATTTCACCACACTAGAAATAGTAAAATAGGGACCGACAGGTCTTCCACTACACCCAAACCAGCACATGATCACTCAACAAGGAATGTTCACATTTAAAGAATTGAGTGCCTTACCCCACAGAAGTGGCATCAATTCCACCACAGTAGAAACAGTCTAATAGGGACCAACAGGTCTTTCTCTACAACCAATCCAGCTGATGGACACACAGCCAGTGTCAAGCTCACGCCCTGACTGGTGGGCATGAGCCAGTGGGTTGTGGCCCCATTGTGCCACAAACCAGACTACCCTGGAAGGTGCGTGACTAAGAGAGCTGCCTTGGTTTTCACTGGAGCCTCTGATAGTGAGATCCGGCTTGTGAGGCAGGCAGCTACCAGGTGCCACTCCAGGCAAGTACTTTCTCAAATTAGCACTGCTCCAATGATTCTGGAACAGCTTCCTTTATATTCCAAACCCCTTGTATTACAAAATGTTGCCCTTCAGGAATAATGATGCACATTTTTCCTGCAACCATCTAGTCATATATTACAGAACTTCCCTGTTTATGTATGGCCATGTTTTTATTGGTCAGAGAAGAGAAATAAAGCACCCACAGAATATTTGTGGTAGAGGTCTAGTTTCTTGATAGTAAAATTGGCACCATTAATACCAACAGGCAAAACCTTGGAACTGAAGGGCTTAGAAAAAAACAAAAAAGAACTGTTCTAGAATTAGTGGAGCAGTAGCAGTTGGAAAAGGATCTGAGTTTAAATTAAAAAATCCAGTGATAAGTTCTCTTTAAATATTCATTAATGGTTGAATAATTCAGTAAAAAGCTTAATATGGTGACAAGGGATGATGTCATGGTGGCTCAGTGGTTAGCACATTTGCTTTGAAGTGCTTTTGCCCTGAGTTCAAATCCTACCAAGGACAACATTTCCTCTGTGCGTTTGCGTGGGTTTCTTCCCCTACCCCAAATACATACTGATACTTGTAGAAAATTTAGATTGTGAGCCCCATTAAGACCAAGAATCAATCACTTTAGTTTCTCGGAAATCAACTATAATCTGCGCTGAAACATGTTCGCAAGTGTTCAAATTCCCAGTGACACCCTTGCAGTGAAAAATATTCTTTACTCAGCGTCCATTCAAGTCAATCGTTTTCTTATGTGATGTATAACAGGACAGGTCTTCCAGAGTTAGACACTTATAATTATTCTTTATTATGGCCAAGATATGGGGTTCAAAATTGAGGCAACATCAGTTAACTCAAAATTCCACAATAAGGTATTCAAGAAACTTCAAAAAGTAATTTTATTTGGATTATCTTTTTTTGTTAGATGAGAGTGCAGATGATAAGTTCATCATAATATGACAATTTGCTGTAACCTGTTATCTGTAAGCTAAAATAGTATAAACAGCCTTCACTGAGGAAATGAGAATTACTTAGATCTTGTTGAATTCATTAAGTTGTCTCTGTAATTCCAGGTTCTTCTGAGTTCACCATTGAGGGAATGAGCATTACCCAATTCTAATTAATCATTAGGCTATCTCTGTAATTCCCCCCCCCGGATACACTACTGAGAGATTGAGCATAAGGGTACCGTTACACCTAGCGACTCACCAGCGATCCCGACCAGTGATATGACGCGGTCAGGATCGCTGGTGCATCGCTAGGTGGTTGCTAGTGAGCTGCCACGCAGGCAGATCTCACCAGCGACATCGCTGGGGACGGGGGTGGATACTTACCTGTCAGACGAGGCGATCCTGCGTCCTCCCGCCCGGCTTCACGCGTCGCTCATCGTCACAGCAGGAAGCGCAGCCGGAAGCTGACAACGAGAAATGGTCCAGAACGTTCTCGTGCGATCAGCGATAACCAGCGGGGGAGCAGGTCGGAGGTAAGTATCACATGCAGCGATATCGCTAGCAATATCGCTACAACGTCACAAAATCGGTGACTTTACAGCGATATTGCTAGCGATATCGCAGTGTGTAACGGGGGCTTAACCCAATTCTAATTAAAATCATTGGCTTGTCAATATAATTCTCAGATCCTTTGAGGAAATGAACATTATTCAATTCCAACTGAAATCATTAATGGTTAATAAAATAAATATTAAAATTCGAGAGTCCTCGGTATCAAAATGGAGGATACCAGAATGCATTTCTACTTTATGGAACTAAAGACAATTATGAAGAAATAAATATTTAAATTGGATGGTTCATGGGATTCATGGATCTTTTTTATTCCATCACTGAGGAACTGAGAATTACAAAGTTGTTGTTGAATTCACTGGGTTCTCTCTGTAATTCCTAGATCTTCAAAGTCCACCACTGAGTAAACGAGCAGTTCACAATTCTTTTTTAAACTATTGAGTTGTTGTCATCCATGTAATTCCTTGATTTTCTGTATCATCCAGAGTGAGAGATGCTTTTTATTTTCATTCTCGCCTCTGGTACATACATATGAGCCACCCAAATATTTTAGATATTGATAATAAAACATTTGATTGTCTTTGTAAACCAGAAAATCCCTAGAATAAATCTGTTCTAAAATAAAATATCATCCATTTTTATATAACAAAATGTATTTAATATGACTTTGGTTAAATATTTGTTTAATTTATCTTTATCCCTCTTTCTCTTCAGTATAATTGGAGATGGCCACACAATGCTGATTGTCCTGAAAATTACCACCTCCTTTCTGAAAATGTATCTATGTGATGCTCTTTACTTTTTTTTTAGCAAATTTTAGTTATTAATTATGATGGAATCATTTCAATTTTCTTTTGGGTCTCGTATACACTTTTTTTTAATAAGGTACTCTAATAAAATTTCTAATTGCATCTTATATGAAGCTCCATATTCAATTATTTTGAATGACTGAATATGTATGTGATTATGCAAAGGTGTGTGATAATGCTTGACATGTCAAGATCTGCCTGCCAAAGATGCTTTATGAAGTCTCCAGTCCAATGCTTCAACACAAAGCTTCCAAAGTTTTCTTACAAATGTCTGTGATTTGACCAGTAAAATAAAGAAAAATTATAAAAGGTTGGTTTCGCTGACAGCCCCAGACCATCACACTACCACCACATTTTACTGATGGCACGATTTTGCTTTTCTGAAATGTTCTGTTACTTCTACCTTCCTAAAACTTTGACTTTTGTCATGTAAGTCTACAGAGTATTCTCACAAAAGTCTTGGGGATCATCACGATGTTTTCTGTCAAAAGTGAGAAGAGCCTTCACATTCTTCAAACTCTGCCATGGAGGCCAATTTTTGCTCAGTCTCTTTCTTATGGTGGAGTCATGAACAGAGATGAGCGAATATCTCAATATTCTGTTAGGGTCACGTTCGCCGACTGAGCACATATTTGCCGATTAATTCGGCAAAAATTTGCCAATCGTACCCGGACACCATTATAGTTAAAGGGAGTCAAAAACAAACGCATGCACAACACCTTGGAATGGCCCCAAATGCTGCCAAAGCACATCAAAACAAGGACAGACACCAGGAAAGTGGCCTCAATTCACCCACAAAACAAATTACAGCATAGAACTGCAGCAATCAGCCAGGCATGAGGTATCGGGGTCTGGGACAGCACTTACGGCTTTCCAATGAACGTCACAGTATGATGAGGTGGGTGAGGGATCGCTGTAGGGACCCTTTGCTGGAAGCCCTGATACCACATGCAACACCTCTGCCTGCTTTCATGCAGAGCCACACTCAGGTGGCACAAATATATGTTTTCTAGTCCACCATTGTCATAAAAATTTAAGGACAGTAACACGGGTAGTTGAGTGCAAGGAAGTGGAGGACTGAAGGTCTCAGAGGCCTACGGCTACAGGCAAAACAGATGAAGGAGACCTAACCAGGAGTGTTTACATTTCCAAAGATTATTGGCAGACACCACAAAGTGGCATCAATTTCACCACAGTAGAAATAGCATAATAGGGACTGACAGGTCTTTCACTATACCCAATCCCGCAGATGGACGCTCAACAAGGAGTGTTCACATTTAAAGAAATGATGGTCTTACTCCACAGAAGTAGCATCAATTTCACCACACTAGAAATAGTAAAATAGGGACCAACAAGTCTTCCACTACACCCAAACCAGCACATGGTCACTCAACAAGGAATGTTCACATTTAAAGAATTGAGTGCCTTACCCCACACAAGTGGCATCAATTCCACCACAGTAAGAACAGTCTAATAGGGACCAACAGGTCTTTCTCTACAACCAATCCAGCTGATGGGCACACAACCAGTGTCAAACTCACGACCTGACCGGTGGGCGTGAGCCAGTGGGTTGTGGCCCCATTGTGCCACAAACCAGACTACCCTGGAAGGGGCATGACTAGGAGAGCTGCCTTGGTTTTCACTGGAGCCTCTGATGGTGAGATCAGGCTTGTGAGGCAGGCAGTTGCTAGATGCTACTCCAGGGTGGTGTCTGGCTGTGGCTGCTGATCCCACTTGGGGAGACAGTACAGGTGAGAGGCAGGTGAGCACAGTGGGCACGGCAGAGACACAGGCAGGCTGGCACGGCTGAGACACTGACAGGCGGGCATAGCTGAGACACTGGCAGGCAGGCACGGCTGAGACACAGGGTGGGCAGGTGTTGTGAGTTCATTTTCTAGTCCACCAATTGTGAGTTCTCCTTCCAGACTCCCTCTGTTGGTAACAGGTGGTAGTGAGGCTGATTTAATCAGTAGACATCTGCCACCTGATAATGAGGATGACGATTGGACCTCAGGAATCTTAGACTGGATTTAAGACAGCCGACGCCCTAGTCTGGTGCTGGTGATTGCTTCTGGCTTTTCAGGTCTTGGTTTTCAGCTCTGCTACAGTCTTCTCAAGCTAAGTGTTTATGCTAATGTTCACACTTGATTTTGTTGGTCTATTCAGTTTTTTGTGTTCAGCCAGCCCCAGCTGGGGCTGTGCTGATTTTCCACTCTTATTTATCTGTATTTGCCAATTTGCTTTTAGTCCCTTATTAGATTGGCCTCTTTTTGCTGTCTCAGAATATTTCAGAGTGCTGATATAGTGGGAGAAGTCTAGTGACTTCAGGGTTAATTTTGGTATCAGAAGTGTTGGACATTATTTTTGTAGGGTTTTTGGCAAATTGCAGACAGTGTCTTTCCTTTCCTATCATTTATAGTTAGTTTGAGCCCCATCGTTTGCTCAGCCTATCTTTCTGCCTGTGTTTGTGTTTTCATCTTGTTTCACTGTCAATACATGTGTGGGGGCTGTCTATACCTTTGGGGTCTGCTCTGGGGCAGTTAGTTTTCCCCTTTTCTTGCTTTAGGCTTATTTAGTCCTCCGGCGGTGACGAGGCATCTGGATTCATCGTAGGCACGCTCCACTGCTACTGCTAGTTCTGTGGTTAGGATCAGGGATCTGCAATCTGCATAGTTACCAACCTCTCTGGTTTTCTGGGACTTAGCGTTTTGTTGTCCTCCTCGGTGACCCATTCATAACAGAATCACCGGCCATACCGCAGATTCTAGGGTACTCAAAAGCAGGAGAAAATTGTTTAAAAAAAAAAAAGTGTCAGAATTTTTTTTTATATATATATTTTTTCCTCTTTTTTTCTGGGGTCGAAGGAGGATTTTTTTTTTCCTAATGGAGATTAAGCAATTGTCTGATCGTGTGGAGCAACTTGCTGCTGAAGTGCAGGGAATTTCCACTTACCTCATTCAGTCACATGCTGCTGAACCTAAGATCCCTACTCCTGATGTCTAAATTTTTGAATTTTAAGAATAATTGTAAATTATTTCTTGCTTTGAAGCCTAACTCATCGGGGAGCTCTGTGCAGCAGGTTAAAATTGTCATCTCCTAGCTGCGCGGCGATCCCCAGGATTGGGCTTTTTCTCTGACACCTGAAAATCCTATTTTGACTAATGTGGATGCATTTTTTCAAGCCTTGGGGTTGTTGTATGATGAACCTAATGCTGTTGATCATGCTGAGAGAACCCTGTTGGCATTAAACAAGGGTCAGGATTCTGCAGATTATACTGTCAAAACTTCTGAAAGTGGGTGGTCCTTACTACATGGAATGATAGTGCATTGGCAGCTCTATTTCGGAAGGGTTTATCAGAGACCGTAAAAGATGCTATGGTGGGATTTCCTGTTCCCTCTGGGGTCTGGATAATTCTATGTCATTAGCCATTCAAGTTGATCGGCGTTTACGTGAACGTAAAACTACATGGGAGGCACTGCCACCTTTTGAACAAATGTCTGAACCTATGCAATGTGATGGGGTTTTGTCTAAGGCGCAATGTCAGGAGTTTAGAAGGCGTAATAAGCCGTGTTTTTCTGTGGAGACGTCTCTCATACTATTTCTGTCTGCCCTAAACGAGAGAAATGTTTTGCACACACATTTGCTGTAGGTGGTGTACAATCTAAGTTTCTTTTGGCAATTACTCTGATCTGCTCCTTATCCACGTTTTCCACTAAAGCTTTTGTGGATTCTGGAGCAGCGTTGAATCTGATGGATTTGGACTTTACTCAACGTTGTGGTTTTTCCATGATGCCTCTGCGGATGCCTATTCCTATGAGGGGTATTGATGCTACTCCATTGGTGGAGAATATTCCTCAGTTTTTGACCCAGGTGATAATGCGAGTTGCCCCAGACCACCAAGAAAACTGTAAATTTCTGGTGCTGCATAATTTACATGATACTATTATTCTGGGTTTTCCCTGGTTGCAAACTTATAATCCTGTTTTGGATTGGAAATCTGGGCCTGTGGTGAGTTGGGGCTGTCAGTGTGTTCTTAGGGACGCTCTTGTTTTCTCCACCTTTCCTCAGTCTCATGATATTCCTGATTATCTGGCCGATTTTTCTGATGTATTTAGTGAGAGTAAATCTGCATCTTTGCCTCCTCATAGGAGTTATGACTGTGCAATTGAGTTGATGCCTGGGTGTAAATTTCCCAAGGATCGGCTTTTCAACTTACCTGTACCCGAACATGATGCTATGCGATCCTATATTGGAGAAGGGTCATATTAGACCATCCTCGTCACCTTTAGGTGCTGTTTTTTTTTTTGTGGCCAAGAAAGATGGTTCATTAAGACCGTGTATTGATTATCGTTCCCTTAACAAGATGACGGTTAAATATCAGTACCCGTTACCTCTGATGTCTGACTTATTCTCCAGAGATAAGAGTGCCTGCTGGTTTGCAAAGCTTGACCTCAGGGGGGCGTATAATCTTATTCGCATCAAGCACGGGGATGAATGGAAGATGGCGTTTAATACTCCGGAAGGACATTTTGAGTACCTGGTGATGCCTTTTGGGCTCACTAATGCCCCTTCTGTCTTCCAGTCCTTTATGAATGATATTTTCTGAGACCTTGTGGATAAGTTTTTGATCATCTATCTGGATGATATTTTGATCTTTTCTAGTGATTGGGATTCTCATGTGGAACATGTCCGGACTGTTTTCCGGATTTTGAGGGAGAATTCCCTGTTTGATAAGGGATCGAAATGCCTCTGTGGTGTACAGAGAATTTCATTTTTGGGATTTATCTTGTCTTCGTCGACTATTGAAATGGACCTGGCCAAGGTATAGGCCATTTATGATTGGGTTCAGCCTACTTCTTTGAAGGCTCTCCAGAAGTTTTTGGGTTTTGCTAATTTCTATCGTAAATTTATAGGTAATTTTTCTGGTATTGTCAAACCTTTGACTGATCTGACCAAGAAGGGCGCTGATGTGCTGAATTGGTCTCCTGAGGCGGTCTCAGCATTTCAGGAGCTTAAGCGGAGATTTACTTCAGCTCCAGTTTTATGGCAACCCGATGTCTCTCTTCCATTTCAGGTGGAGGTAGATGCTTCTGAGATTGGTGCAGGAGCTGTTTTGTCCCCAAAAGACCCGGTGACTGCTAAGATGAATCCTTGTGCATTCTTTTCTCGTAAGTTCTCCCCATCTGAACGCAACTATGACGTGGGGAATCGGGAATTGTTGGCCATGAAGTGGGCATTTGAGGAGTGGAGACATTGGTTGGAGGGCACTAGACATCAAGTTGTGGTCCTCACCGATCACAAGAATTTGATTTATCTGGAGTCGGCCAAACGCTTGAATCCTAGACAGGCTAGATGGGCCTTTTTTTCATGCGTTTTAATTTTGTGGTCTCTTTTCTTCCAGGCACTAAGAATGTTAAGGCAGACGCTCTTTCTAGGAGTTTCGTTGCTGATTCTCTTAATGTGACCGAGCCTACTACCATTCTAAATGAGGGTGTAGTTCAGGATAAACCTGAGCGTTGCCCTATGGGAAGATTGTATGTTCCTGACCAGTGGAGAAAGAGAGTGATGTCTGAAGTCCATTGCTCCGCATTGGCTGGTCATCCAGGTATTTTTGGTACCAGAGATTTGGTGAGTCGGTCGTTTTGGTGGCCTGCCTTATCTCGTGATGTCAGGAATTTTGTGCAGTCCTGTGGGACTTGTTCTCAGTCTAAACCCTGTTCTCGTTCTAGTGGGTTGCTGATGCCCCTCCCGGTGCCGAAGAGGCCATGGACCCATATCTCAATGGATTTTATTTCTGATCTTCCTGTCTCTCAGAGAATGACTGTTATCTGGGTGATTTGTGATAGATTTTCGAAGATGGTCCATCTTGTACCACTCCCAAAGTTGCCATCTTCCGCTGAGTTGGTGCCCTTGTTTTTACAACAGGTGGTTCGGTTAAATGGGATTCCTGAGAACATTGTGTCGGACAGAGGAGTCCAGTTTGTTTCCAGATTCTGGAAAGCCTTTTGTTACAATCTGGGAATTCATTTATCCTTCTCCTCCGTGTTTCATCCCCAGACTAATGGGCAGACTGAGAGAACAAACCAGACCTTGGAGTCTTATTTAAGATGTTTTATATCTGCTGATCAGGATGATTGGGTTTCATTTTTGCCCTTGGCCGAATTCGCGCTGAACAATAGAGCTAGTTCTGCCACTTTGATGCCACCCTTTTTCTGTAATTTTGGGTTTCATCCTCGATTCTCTTCAGGGCAAGTGGAATCTTCATCCTGCCCAGGTGTGGACACTGTGGTTGAGAGAATGCAGCAGATATGGGACCAAGTAGTGGATAAGTTGTCACTCTCTCAGGAAAAGGCCCAGCGATTTTCCAACCGACATAGGACCATTGGTCCCCGGTTTAAAGTGGGTGATATGGTTTGGTTGTCGTCTAAGAATATTCCTATGAAGGTTGCATCTCCAAAATTTAAGCCAAGATTTATTGGACCTTATAAAATTTTGGAGATTCTTAATCCTGTTTCTTTTCGATTGGCTATTCCAGTTACGTTCAAGATCCATAACGTATTTCATAAATCACTGTTGAAGAGGTTTGTTGAGCCAGTGGTTCCTATGGCAGCACCTCCTGACCCTGTATTGGTTAAAGGCAATATGGAATATGAGGTAGAGAAAATATTGGATTCTTGTTTGGTTAGACGGAGACTCCAGTCTTTGGTCAAATGGAAGGATTATGGCCAGGCGGATAATTCTTGGGTCTCTGCCTCTGATATTCATGCCAATAGATTGGTTCAAGCTTTTCACCGGGCCCATTCTGATCGGCCAGGTGGCATGGATGAGGTTTTCGGTGACCCCTCCTCAAGGGGGGGTACTGTTGTGAGTTCATTTTGTGGTCCACCAATTGTGAGTTCTCCTTCCAGACTCCCTCTGGTAGTAACAGGAGGTTGTGAGGCTGATTTAATCTGTAGACATCTGCCACCTGATAATGAGGATGACGATTGGACCTCAGGAATCTTAGTGCTCATTAGGCTGCCTGCTGCCATACTTCGACTGAGAGCATCATTTTCAGCCTCCTAAAATCTCTAGGGAGATTCAAATTCTCCACAATATTATATACACCTTATATTTTGTCATACACCAGCCAATTTCTGCCTGTTAAATTGCGGTGTAATCTATAGTGGGCCTGAGATAATAGTTCAGCCTACTAAAATCAGTAGGGAGATTCAAATTCTCCCCAATAATATATACACCTCGTACTTTGTCATACACCAGCCAATATCAGCCTGTTAAATAGAGGTGTAATCTATAGTGGGCCTGAGATTATAGTTCAGCCTCCTAAAATCTCTAGGGAGATTCAAATTCTCCCCAATACTATATACACCTTGTACTTTGTTTTACAGTACCATATAGCTGATGGTATTTTGGGTACATTTTCCCAAAAATGAGGAAGTATGGTGGAAGAGACCGTGAACGTGGGCGGGGGTTGCCAGCTGGTACTGATGGTGGTGGTGGTGGTGCATCTGCTGGTAGTGGCAAAAGCACAATAGCACCTAAGGCAGGAGGTGTTGAGCCTGCGTCATCGTCTGGCTCCACAAGGCCTCAAAGGTTCCCTTTTCTGGGAGTAGGTAAACCGCTTTTAAAGCCGGAGCTTCAGGAACAAGTTTTGGCTTACATTGCTGACACAGCCTCCAGCTCTATCGCCTCCTCTTCTGAAGTTTCAAAAAATAAAAGCACTGAGTCATCAGTGGAGGCTCCTGATCAGGAGCAACACCTTTCCTTGTGTCCTTCACTCCTACCAAAAGTGAAGGGTGCGGCAGGCCACACTACAGATTACTCCATGGAGCTCTTTTCACATACCATGCCTGGGTTATCAACTCAAATCGTGAATTCCCCAGTCCAAGATTAATCTGACATGGAGTGCACTGATGTACAGCCAGTGCTAGATTTTTCTGCTGGTACATTCACTCAGAGCACTACATTGTCCTCGCAGTGTACTGATCCAGAATCTGACCCTGATGAAACTCAGGTGCCCCTTCCCGCATACTATACCACCTTACATGGTGACACAGAGGAAGGTGCACATGAAATTGAAGAGGAGGTGATAGATGACCTAGTTGTTGACCCAGATTGGGGAAGAGGGTGCCACTGCCAATAGCTCAGAAGAGGAGGAGGAGGATCCGCAGCAGGCATCGACATTGCAACAGCTGTTAGCTGGCAGGCCCGTAGCAGTCCAAAAACGGGTTACAAAAACCAAAAGAGTTGCAGGACAAACAACGGTGACAACGGTCAAATTAGCACAGCGTGCAAGGCTTCAAAATGTCTTTGTCGTAGCTGCTTTTGTTCTGACCAAGCGTCAGCTGTCCAGATCACCAGTGAGTCCGAATTGTGAGCTTTCTCGCCCTTCTGTTCACAAGCGCTTGGAGACAAAGTGACACACACACTGGTCGTGGCTAAATCACTTTATCTGACGTAATGAAATATTAGACATGTTTTTATACCATTTACAACAATATGTGACTCTATGGAGCTCATTTGGCCCCCACCATCACCTCAGGGTCGTACGTACCTTGTTTACAATGTACCCAGAACACGTTGTTGAGAACAAATATGATAACAAGTATAGTTTCCTTGAAGACAGAGACTACTAGTCTACATAAGAATAATTCTAGCAATAATAAGGCAAAAGGCAATTGAAGTCTTAAAGGCATTTAAAGGGATATAAAAGCAAACCATTAACTCTTCTATATCATCTTCCACAGTAGGAAGAGTGCAGTGTGGCACTTTTTTGAACAAAATCCTAATGATCAGGCAAAGGTGATCTGCAAGAAGTGCGCAAAGACCTTTAGCCTAGGGAAAAATCTGAGAAATTTGAATACCAGTTGCATGCTCAGACCTTTAACCACCATTCACTGGCAAGCGTGGACGGACTACCAAACCTCCCGTACCACATGTGCACCTGCTCCGAATGAAGGTAGTCAGCAACGCTACATTGCTTCCCCCACTGTAAGCCCACCGGTTAACACACCACCAGCAGCAAATGTTGAGGTGTCGTCGCAAGGCAAAGCAGTCAGGGAATCACAATGTTATTGCTATGAAATACTGAATCTAGGCCATCAGCAAGATCACCAACACCATCACCATCACCAACCCTCTCTCAGTCCGCCATGTCCACCGCTAGTTCCACCATGGCATCACCAGGGCCGTTACGTGTCCATCACTGCGCACTGGGTTAATGTGGTGGATGCAGGGTTCACAGGGGACAGCGGCGGTGAGACAGTGCTGTCTAGCCCATGCTATAGGAAACAGTTGGCTGTAGGCGTTCGACCCTCCTCCTCCTCCAGAAGCGAAAGCTCGTCCACAGAGCGCAGTCGTGCGAGCACTCCATCCGCAGCTGCCAGAGTTGCACACGAGGTGTCCTACTATCGAACAGCTAGTGGTAAGCATCAGCAGGCTGTGTTGAAGATGATTTTGTTTGGGTGACAACAGACACACCGCGGAGGTACTGGCCGACTATTTGCAGCGACAAGCTGAGTCATGGCTGGGCAGTCTACATCTTGAGGCAGACAAGGTAGTTAGTGATAACGGCCAGAATTTTGTGGCAGCCATAGCCCTTTCAAAACTCCGACACATACCTTGCCTGGCTCACACCTTGAACCAAGTGGTGCAGTGCTTCCTCAATAATTATACGGAGTTAACAGCACTGCTCCATAAGGTGAGAAGACTGTGCTCGCACATCCGCTGGCCGCCCATACACTCCAGTCGTATGCAGAAGCTGCAGCGATTGCTCCACCTTCCCAAGCACCGCCTAATTATCGAAGTTGCAACAAGGTGGAACTCCACCCTGCACATGGTTGAGAGGCTGTGCGAATAGAGGCAGGCTGTAATGCATTTGTGGGAGGATACACGGGCAGGCAGTTTGAGGGCAGACACAGAGTTGTCTGGTGTGCAGTGGTCGAAGCTGAAAGACCTCTGTAAAGTCCTTCAGTGTTTTGAGGAATGCACACGGTTGGTAAGCGCAGACAACGCCATCATAAGCATGAGCATCCCACTTATGCGTCTGCTCATGCAAACTTTGACGTACATTAAGGAGCCGGCGTCTGCAGCTGAGGAGGAAGAGGAGGAGGGAAGCCTTGATGACAGTCAGCCATTGTCTGGTCAGGGAACTGTCCTGGATGAGGTGGAGGAAGACGAGGAAGAGGAGGAGGAGGAGGATGATGGGGATGATTATTTAGGGGAGGAGGATGCTTCTCAGGGGACAAGAGAAAATGTTGGTGTGGCAAGGTCAGGTACAGGGATTGTGCGTGACTGGGCTGTTAAATCCTTCACTGGGACTGCCACTATAAATTTGGTGAACTGATAGATGATGGTTAAGACATAGCAATGCCCTGTCCAGCTGGGCTCTATCTTCAGATGATCAATGGCTTCCATTTGTTATGGACGTCGACTCACAATGAGATGCAGTGGTCGTTTATCATCAGCTTTCACAGTTTTCCTACTCACAGACGTGTGACATTCCTGCCCACATTTTTAAATGTGTCCTCTCATGCCAATCCAATAGAATCCCCTACTGCCTGTGGCTTCTGTCTTTTACATTCCAAAGTTACCTGACAGATCATGATAGGCAGTGAGGACCATGTCTACATCTCTCCCTGTGATCATATTTTGATGGAGAAGAGTAACGGTGATGGGATCCACGGTACTGCGATACAGCAACCCTTTCTTCACAAAAAACTGTTTTCACTGTCTCCACATACAAAGTAATTGAGGGTCAGCATCGCCTCTGAGAATTCTCCGGGGAGTTTTTCCCGTGATTAGTAATTACAAAATTTCTGCAATCACTCGACTTTCCGTCTGTACTTGTATCCATCTTGTTTCCTCTTGCGGAGAGTCTGGACTGTCTTACTGAGACTGAAATATATTTGAAGATTTAAAAATACCCCAACAGTGTATACTGGTGTACACTTCGAATACATTACCATTTTTCAACTTTTTAGATTCTTGTCTAATCCATACTGAGGCTGTGGGTGTCTTTGTCGGACTCCAGAAATATACACAGAGATTTTTAATGTTTAAACTATGCTATATATATATACCTGTTATCCAGTGATAGTGTACGCTTTCTCAACTTTCTATAATCTTGTCGAATCCATACTGGGCCTGAGACCGTCTGAGTCTGCCTCCTGATATATACACATAGATTTTTAATATGTAAACTATGCTATATATACCTGGTATCCGGTGATACTGTACCCTTTCTCAACTTTCTACAATCTTGTCAAATCCATACTGGGCCTGAGACCGTCTGAGTCTGCCTCCTCATTAGAGATGAGCTGTGTTCGAGTGGAACTGTTTGCCAAGTTCAAATTCGAGCTGTTTTGGGCTGTGTTCGAGCAGTTCGTCGAACTCGAACACTATGCTTAAAATTCGGCTGTTCGAGTTTCCGTTCAAGAACGGTTCGTTCACCAAAAGCGTAACTTTATTTTCACATTAATAATGGTTTTCAATGTTAATAGACAGTTTCATGGCATAGTAGCGGTGTCTGGTAGCCAGCGGTGTAGTACATCTGTCAAAGAGCTACACCATGTGTGTTTCTAATAATTTTTTACCGCATTTTGCCCAGAAAATCCTTTTGGGCCTTGTAGCACTGTCTGCTACTCAGCAGAAGACCCCACCCGTGAACCAAGCTGGGCCGCCTGTTTACGCAAGAACCATTTTTTAACTCCATTTAGCCAAGTCAATACTTTGGGCCTAGTACCTGTGTCTACTGCTCAGCAGAGGAGCCCAACAAGTGAACCTAGCAATGCCGCCTGTTTATGTAAGCACTGTCTGCTACTCAGCAGAGTTGCCCACCCGTGAACTAAGCTATGCCGCTTGTTTATGTAAGAACTGTGTGCTACTCAACAGAGGAGCCCAGCTGTTAAGCAAGCTACAGCACCTGTGGTTTGGACACTTAATTTTTGCACATTCTTTCTGGAATGCCAGTTAGGCCTAATTCCGGAATTCCGGTTGACCTGCACTTACTGGGAAATCCTCGTTCGTGGGGAAGAATTGGAATCCCAGATCCCCATCACTAATGGGGTTCAGTGGGTTATCCACACCTGTAAGCGACACACGCTGGTCCTTTCAGCATAGTGCGCTTGCAGCCCCGGACCTGTTATTGCTCGATCTCGTGTGCCAGAGCCTTGCGTGTCCCTCTAGTAAGCTGGACGTGGACCACGGGGGCATGCCGGAGTCTCGTTCGTTAATGGAATTAAGCTGACAAATCGCTAACACAACTAAAAATGGCCATGCACCACCACCCACAGAATCGAGAAAGCTTGCAATCTGTCCATCTTTTCCGCAGCTGGCACGGTTGAAGTTGCCCGTGTGGAGTCCAATTAAGTCGCAGGCTCCACTCCTTGTGGTGGTGCCCTTCTGGACATTCCTTTAAGGTTCAGCTTTGCAGCCATACTGCCCCCGTAAACCCAACACTTTGCCTTCATGGACGCTGTTCGGAGGGTCGTGGGAGTAACGACGCCTGATCGGCAGTTGGCATAATTTATGGTGAGAAGTCTGACGGTATATGATCGTCTTCGATTTTAGAATTGTAGAATTTTTTTGGTATTTTAGATTTTTATTCCAGCCTTTCTTGACTTTATAAGGGCATGACATGCCTATATCTGTGTCTCCTCCTCCTCCTTTTAATCCTCCACCTCTTTTCTATATGTAGTTGCCCTTTTTTTGTTATTTGTGTCTTCTGAGCATTTTGTCTGCTTTGGGACACCTTTTAAGGTGCTTTGATGTGTTTTCTATGTGTCTGTATGTGTTTGTGTTTGTCTGCCATTGTTTTTAATGGGGTTCGATGGTGTTCGTCGAACGTTCGACGAACATTCAACGAACTTTCCTCCTGTTCGACAAACCGAACCAAACTCGAACACTAGCGGGGTGGCTCAACACTACTCCTGATATATAGACATACATTTTTAATGTTTAAACTATGGTATACTGTATATACCTGGTATCTGGGGATACTGTACCCTTTCTGCCAGAAAGTCCTCCTCCACCCACCACTCTAAGTGTATCATTGATACCTGGAACATTGGCCCACATGTGTGATTATTTCTTGCGGATCTTCTTTTTATATTGTGGTGTGATCCATCCTGAGCATGTGAGAGTCTGTGGGTTACTCCTGCAATTTATATGTAGATTTAAAAATTACCCCAACACTGTATACAGCTCTACGCTTGCGATACATTACTCATTTACTGCTTTTTATATTCTGGTCTAATCCAAACTGACCAAGTGAGAGTCTGTTTCTGACTCTGGAAATAAATACTGAGATTGACAATGACCCCTACACTGTATACAGCTGTACGCTTCAGATCCATTATGTTTTACGACTTTTTATATTGTGTTGTAATCCATACTGAGCCTGAGAGCGTCTGTGTCTGCCTCCTGAAATATATATGGAGATTTACAATGTTTAAACTATACTATATATACCTGCTATCTGATGATACTATATGCTTTTTCTACTTTTTATATTCTTGTCTAATCCATACTGAGCTTGTGAGTGTCTCTGTGTGACTCATGAAATATATACGAATATTTACAATTATCCTTTGACTGTATTCAGCTGTATGCTTCTGATACAGTACTATATATCTGATGTTATTTTGGGTACATTTTCTCCAAAATTTGGAAGTATGGTGGAAGAGGCTGCGGACGTGGGCGTGGGTGGGCCAGCTGGTACTGATGGTGGTGGTGCATCTGCTGGTAGTGGCAAAAGCACAATAGCAGCTAAGGCAGGAGGTGTTGAGCCTGCGTCATGGTCAGATGTTATGAATGGGTCACCGAGGAGAAAAATAACACACGCTAAGTCTCAGAAAACCAGAGAGGTTGGTAACTATGCAGATTGCAGACCCCTGATCTTAACACACAACTAGCAGCAGTCGTGGAGCGTGCCTACGATGGTCCTGGACGCCTCGTCACAACCGGAAAACTAAATAAGCCTAAAGTAAGAAAAGGGAAAACTAACTCCCCCAGAGCAGACCCCAAAGGAAAGACAGCCCCCCACATGTATTGACGGTGAAGCAAGATGAAAACACAAACAAAGGCAGAAAAATAGGCTGAGCAAAGGATGGGGCCAAACTAACTTGAAAGGACAGGAAAGGAAAGATACTGTCTGCCAAAAAACCCTACCCAAAATAATGTCCAACACTTCTGATAACAAAATTAACCCTGAAGTCACTAGACTTCTCCCACTATATCAGTACTCTGAAATATTCTGAGACAGAGCAAAAAAGAGGCCAATCTAATAAAAGGCAAATTGGCAAATACAGATAAATAAGAGTGGAGATTCATCACAGCCCAGCCGGGCTCGCTGACCACACAAAAACTGAGCTGATCAACAAGAGCAAGCGTGAACATTAGCAAAAAACAAACTTAACTTGAGAAGAGTGGAGCAGAGCTGAAGTCCAAGACCTGAGAAGCAGACTGAATCACCAGCAACAGGATAGGGCGTCGGCTGTCTTATATCCAGTCTGATACTCCAGAGATCAAATCATTATCCTCCTCGTCAGGTGGCAGACCATTACCAATTAAACTAACCTCACCACCTCCTGTCACCACCAGAGGGAGAACAGAAGGAGAACTCCCAGCTGGTGGAGCAGAAAATGAGCTCATAACAGTACCCCCCCTTGAGGAGGGGTCACCGAACCCTCATCCACGCCACCAGGCCGATCAGGATGGGCCCAGTGAAAAGCACGAACCAATTTATTGGCATGAATATCAGAGGCAGAGACCCAAGAATTATCCTCCTAGCCATAACCCTTCCATTTGACCAAATACTGGAGTCTCCGTCTAACCAAACGAGAATCCAAAATTTTCTCTACCTCATATTCCACATAGCCTTTAACCAAAACAGGGTCAGGAGGTGCCGCCACAGGAACTACTGGCTCAACAAACCTCTTCAACAGTGATTTGTGAAATTCGTTATGGATTTTGAACGTAACTGGAAGAGCCAATCGGAAAGAAACAGGATTAAGAATCTCCAAAATCTTATAAGGTCCAATAAATCTTGGCTTAAATTTTAGAGATGCAACTTTCATAGGAATATTCTTAGATGACAACCAAACCATATAACCCACTTTAAACCGGGGACCAATGGTCCTATGCAGGTTGGAAAAACGCTGGGCCTTTTCCTGAGAGAGTGACAACTTATCCACCACTTGGTCCCATATCTGCTGTATTCTCACAACCACAGTGTCCACTCCTGGGCAGGATGAAGATTCCACTTGTCCTGAAGAGAATCGAGGATGAAACCCAAAATTACAGAAAAAGGGTGACATCAAAGTGGCAGAACTAGCTCTATTGTTCAGCGCAAATTCTGCCAAGGGCAAAAATGAGACCCAATCATCTTGATTAGCAGATATAAAACATCTTAAATAAGACTCCAGGGTCTGGTTTGCTCTCTCAGTCTGCCCATTGGTCTGGGGATGAAACGCGGAGGAGAAGGATAACTGAATTCCCAGATTGTAACAAAAGGCTTTCCAAAATCTGGAAACAAACTGGACCCCTCTATCGGACACAATGTTCTCAGGAATCCAGTGTAACCGAACCACCTGTTGTAAAAACAAGGGTACCAACTCATCGGAAGATGGCAACTTCGGGAGAGGTACAAGATGGACCATCTTCGAAAATCTATCACAAATCACCCAGCTAACAGTCATTCTCTGAGAGACAGTAAGAACAGAAATAAAATCCATTGAGATATGGGTCCATGGCCTCTTGGGCACCGGGAGGGGCATCAGCAACCCACTAGAACGAGAGCATGGTTTAGACCGAGAACAAGTTCCACAGGACTGTGCAAAATTCATGACATCACGAGATAAGGCAGGCCACCAAAACAACCGACTCACCAAATCTCTGGTACCAAAAATACCTGGATGACCAGCCAATGCGGAGCAATGGACTTCAGACATCACTCTCTTTCTCCACTGGTCAGGAACATACAATCTTCCAATAGGGCAACGCTCAGGTTTATCCTCCTGAAATTCCTCCAGGGCGTGTCTCAAATCGGGCGAAATGGCAGAAAGAACTACCCCCTCACCTAGTATAGTAGTAGGCTCAGTCACATTAAGAGAATCAGCAAAGAAACTCCTAGAAAGGATGTCTGCCTTAACATTCTTAGTGCCAGGAAGAAAAGAGACCACAAAATTAAAACTCATGAAAAACAAGGCCCATCTAGCCTGTCTAGGATTCAAGCGTTTAGCCGAATCCAGATAAATCAGATTCTTGTGATTGGGGTGGACCACAAATTGATGTCTAGCTCCCTCCAACCAATGTCTCCACTCCTCAAATGCCCATTTCATGGCCAACAATTCCCGATTCCCCACGTCATAGTTGCGTTCAGATGGGGAGAACTTTCGAGAAAAGAAGACACAGGGATTCATCTTAGAAGTCACAGGGTCTTTTTGGGACAAAATAGCTCCTGCACCAATCTCAGAAGCGTCTACTTCCACTTGAAATGAATGTGAGACATCTGGTTGCCGTAGAACTGGAGCTGAAGTAAATCTCCGCTTAAGCTCCTCAAATGCTGAGACAGCCTCAGGAGACCAATTCAGCACATAAGCTCCCATCTTGGTCAGATCAGTCAGTGGTTTGACAATACTAGAAAAATTACCTATAAATTTACGATACAGTAGAAATTAGCAAAACCCAAAAAATTCTCGAGAGCCTTCAAAGAAGTAGGCTGAACCCAATCATAAATGGCCTGTACCTTGGCCGGGTCCATTTCAATAGTCGATGGAGATAAGATAAATCCCAAAAATGAAATCCTCTGTACACCAAAGAGGCATTTCGATCCCTTAACAAACAGGGAATTCTCCCTCAAAATCCAGAACACAGTCCGGACATGTTCCACATGGGAATCCCATTCACTAGAAAAGATCAAAATATCATCCAGATTGATGATCAAAAACTTTTCTACAAAGTCTCGAAAAATATCATTCATAAAGGACTAGAAGACAGATGGGGCACTAGAGAGCCCAAAAGTCATCACCAGGTACTCTAAATGTCCCTCTGGAGTACTAAACACCGTGCTTGATACGAATACGATTATACGCACCCCGGAGGTCAAGCTTAGTAAACCAGCAGGCACTCTTAACTCTGGAGAATAAATCAGACATCAGAGATAACGGGTACTGATATTTAACCGTCATCTTGTTAAGGGAACGATAATCAATACACGGTCTTAATGAACCATCTTTCTTGGCCACAAAAAAATACAGCACCTAAAGGTGACGAGGATGGTCTAATATGACCATTCTCCAACGACTCCTTAATATAGGATCGCATAGCATCATGTTCGGGTACAGGTAAGTTGAAAAGCCGACCCTTGGGAAATATACACCCAGGCATCAACTCAATTGCACAGCCATAACTCCTATGAGGAGGCAAAGACCCAGACTGACTCTCACTAAATACATCAGAGAAATCAGCCAGATAATCAGGAATATCATGAGATTGAGGAGAGGTGGAGAAAACAGGAGCGTCCCTAAGAACACACTAACAACCCCAACTCACCACAGACACAGATTTCCAATCGAAAACTGGGTTATGAATTTGCAACTAGGGGAAACCCAGAACAATAGCATCATGCAAATTATGCAGAACCAAAAATGTACAATTTTCTTGGTGGTCTGGGGCAACTCGCATTATCACCTGGGTCCAAAACTGAGGTTTATTCTCTGCCAAAGGAGTGGCATCAATACCCCTCAAAGGAATAGGCGTCTGCAGAGGCGTCATGGACAAACCACAACGTTTAGCAAAGTCCAAATCCATCAGATTCAGAGCTGCTCCTGAATCCACAAAAGCCTTAGTGGAAAATGTGGACAAGGAGCAGATCAAAGTAATTGCCAAACGGAACTTAGGTTGTACACTGCCCACAGCGAATGTGTGTGCAAAACGTTTCTCTCGTTTAGGGCAGACAGAAATAGTTTGACAGGCGTCTCCACAGAAAAAACACAGCTTATTACGCCTTCTAAACTCCTGACGTTGCGCCCTAGACAACACCCCATCACATTGCATAGGTTCAGACATTTGTTCAGAAAGTGGCAGCGCCTCCCGTGTAGTTTTATGTTCACGTAAACGCTGATCAACTTGAATGGCTAATGAGATAGAGCCATTCAGACCAGAGGGAACAGGAAATCCCACCATAACATCTTTTACGGTCTCTGATAAACCTTTCCGAAAGAGAGCTGCCAGTGCACTATCATTCCATGTGGTAAGGACCACCCATTTCGGAATTTTTCACAGTATAACTCTGCAGGATCCTGACCCTGGTTTAATGCCAACAGGGTTCTCTCAGCTTGATCAACGGCATTAGGTTCATCATACAACAACCCCAACGCTTGAAAAAATGCATCCACATTAGTCAGAATAGGATTTTCAGGTGTCAGAGAAAAAGCCCAATCCTGGGAATCGCCGCGCAGCAAGGAGATGACAATTTTAACCTGCTGCACAGAGCTCCCCGATGAGTTAGGCTTCAAGGCAAGAAATAATTTACAATTATTCTTAAAATTCAGAAATTTAGACGGATCCCCAGAAAACACATCAGGAGTAGGGATCTTGGGTTCAGCAACATGTGACTGAATGAGGTAGGTAGAAATTCCATGCACTTCTGCAGCAAGTTGCTCCACATGATCAGACAGTTGCTTAATCTCCATTAGGAGAAAAAAAAATCCTCCTACGGCCCCTGAGAAAAAGAGGAAAAAATATACAAAAAAAAAAAATTCTGACACTTTTTTTTTCTTTTTAAACAACTCTCTCCTGCTTTTGAGTTCCCTAGAATCTGCGGTATGGCTGGTGATTCTGTTATGAATAGGTCACCGAGGAGAAAAACAACACATGCTAAGTCTCAGAAAACCAGAGAGGTTGGTAACTATGCAGATTGCAGATCCCCTGATCTTAACACACAACCAGCTGCAGTCATGGAGCGTGCCTACAATGGTCACAACCGGAGAACTAAATAAGCCTAAAGTAAGAAAAGGGAAAACTAACTCCCCCAGAGCAGACCCCAAAGGAAAGACAGCCCCCCACATGTATTGACAGTGAAGCAAGATGAAAACACAAACAAAGGCAGAAAAATAGGCTGAGCAAAGGATGGGGCCAAACTAACTTGAAAGGACAGGAAAAGAAAGATACTGTCTGCAATCTGCCAAAAAACCCTACCCAAAATATTGTCCAACACTTCTGATAACAAAATTAACCCTGAAGTCACTAGACTTCTTCCACTATATCAGCACTCTGAAATATTCTGAGACAGAGCAAAAAAGAGGCCAATCTAATAAAAGGCAAATTGGCAAATACAGATAAATAAGAGTGGAGATTCATCACAGCCCAGCCGGGCTGGCTGACCGCACAAAAACTGAGCTGACCAACAAGAGCAAGTGTGAACATTAGCAAAAAACAAACTTAACTTGAGAAGAATGGAGCAGAGCTGAAGTCCAAGACCTGAGAAGCAGACTGAATCACCAGCAACAGGATAGGGTGTTGGCTGTCTTATATCGTCTGATACTCCAGAGATCCAATCATTATCCTCCTTGTCAGGTGGCAGACCATTACCAATTAAACTAACCTCACCACCTCCTGTCACCACCAGAGGGAGAACAGAAGGAGAACTCCCAGCTGGTGGAGCAGAAAATGAGCTCATAACAGTCTGGCTCTGGAAGAGCTACCTTTTCTGGGAGTAGGTTAACCGCTTTTAAAGCCGGAGCATCAGGACCTGGTTTTGGCTTACATTGCCGAAACAGACTCCAGCTAATATGCCCTCCTCTTCTGAAGTTTAAAAATGCAAGCACTGAGTCTTCAAGTGCTGGCTCCTGGTCAGGAAGATCCCCTTTCCTTGTGTCCTTCACCCCCGCTAAAAGTGAATGATGCAGCAGGCCACACTTCACATTAGTCCACGTAGCTCTTTCTCACATACTATGCCTGGGTTATCAAGTCAAATCATGTATTCCCCAGTCCAAGATGAATCTGACATGGAGTGTGGGTGGCCAGCCAGGGCTGTGGGATTAATCAGTGGTGGTGACCCGGTCCTTTGCCCTGGGCGCCCATGCAAAGGGATGAATAACGTTTATAGGTGAATGATACATGAAGCCACCTGTGGTCTCTGATCAGATTTACCAGCGCTGCAGTGTCGCTTCTCTGGGACAGATGTTGTGGTGCAGCTAAGATGTAGAAGCCCTGCACAGGTAGGGCCGTAGTCGCAGGGCACATGAAAGAGTTGGTAGATGGTGTGTAGTGCAGGATGCAGCAGAGCCGTGCACCAGGCGCAGGAGAAAGATGACAGACACAGTCATGCAGTTTCTTTACCTGTACTTGGTAAGTGCCGACCAGGACACAGAGTACAGATGGAGAAGGAGTTGGTCAGCCTGGAAGCAAATTAGGAATTCTCTCTCTGCAGATAGGTAGTGTGGCCTCCGTTCTAGCGCTTATCTGAGGTACTTGCAGTACTGAGTTCAATGAAGTTCCCCCTGTTGACTCTTTTGGAACTTTCTCGTATGGCAGGCAGCCGTAGCCTTTTCCTTCTGGCTCCCACACGTCGCTGCTGGGGCCTCCGAGCCTTATTTGGGAAAAGAGCATTTACAGCTGCTACTTCCTCCGGTTTATGTTGCAGGACCGTCAGTGTTCCTACAAACTTGGAGACTGGAATCCGGACCATGCGCTCCAGCTAGGAGTGAGCCTTAACTCTGCTCATCCTCCAGCTCCCCGTCTCATGTCCAGACACTTCCGCTTCCCTTCACAGACTGCCCTAACTTCCCTCCTCCTGACCACAGAGAGCAGCTCCTCAGCAGTCAGGTTCAGAGCTCTCCCTGCTGGCCTTGGAGTGGGAACTGTGTTGTGTGTTGGTTTAACTGCTAGAGAGATCCTTCATTGCTCCCAAGCATGACATCACACTCCCTATGAGGAATGTAATGCCACTGTGGTGACCTTACTCCTGGGGGCGCCACAAGTGCACTGATGCCCAGCCACTGCTAGATGATTCTACTGGTACATTGACCCAGACCACTACATTCCCTTCGCACTCTACACAGCCAGAATCTGACCCTGATGAAACTCAGGTTCCCCTTCCCACATACTATACCACCTTACTCGGTGACAAAGAGGAAGGTGCAGATGAAAGTGCAGATTCCTTGAGCAGGTGGGGGGGCATACTCATGGGCGATGGTACTGGCACAGAGCCCCTCATAGTATGCAAAAGTGTCTCTGCCGGTGGGAGGGCCCACAGACACACTGCCTTACTATGAGGGGCCCTGTGTCAGTGCCGTCGCCAACGAGTGGGCCCCCCCTGCTTGCTCAGGATCACAGCACTTGCAAAGTTGAAAAACTTACCACTCCCTGCTCCACCGCCGTGACGTCTTCCGCATTTCCTGACAGTGACATTCTGGTCAGAGAGCGCGATGACATCACGTCTATGCGCCCTCTGCCTAAACAGTCCAAGTGCAGAGAGATGGAAGATGGGGACGACGAGGAGTCCAGAGTACAGGGATTCCCTAGTGAGAAGACTTATTTAATTGTTTTAAAGATTGGGAGTAGAGTTGAGCGACTTTTGGTTTTTTATGGTCGAGTTTCGTTTCGTGAAACCTGACTTTTCCAAAAGTCGGGTCGAGCAAGATCGGCCGATTATAGGGAAAAGTCGGGGTCGTCCCGAAACACGAAACCCAATGTAAGTCAATGGGGAATAAAAGTCGGCAGTGAGAGGAGGAAAGGAAACACACCTACAGTGCTCATTTGAATGCCAAAAGCATCAATTCTTCTTACTTAAGCTGGTCAACCTTAATTAACTTCATAATACAAGTTACGCACTGAAAAATGGGGGTTATTTGGCTAAAGTTGTGGGGGGGGGGTAGGGCTGGCTCCAGGTTTTCATGTGCCCTGGGCGAAAGAGCGCCCCGTTAACACATAATACCACAACTCATCATGCTCCGATACGGCAGAGAAATAGCGGTATAGTACAATGAAAAATACTTCACTTTTTACATCTCATGACGAGGCCCATCTATTTTTCCATACAGAATCATTGGTCCCATATAATGTTTGAAACAGTATATGATGAGCTCCACATAATGCTACAGTATATGTTGGTCCCCATGGATGAAGCTCCACTGTCTTATGGGCCCAAATAATGCTCCAAACATAATGGGCCCCATTTCTAATGCTCTAGTGTATAATGGGCCCTGTAAATGCTGCTCCAGTGTCTGATGTCCACCTTTGGAATGTTCCAGTGTATGGTGGGCCCCATCTATCATTCTCCAGAGTATAGTGCTCCCCAAAAATTGCTGTCCCAACATTGAAAACAATCAAATAAGTCTCCTCGCTAGGGAATCCCTGCACTAGTCTGGACTCCTCGTCGTCCCCATCTTCCATCTCACTGCACAGTATTTCAACCTTGCAAGTGCTGTGATCCTGAGCAAGCAGGGGGGGCCCACTCGTTGGCGACGGCACTGGCACAGGGCCCCTGATAGTACGGTGGTGTGTCTGATGGCGGGTGGGCCGAACCTGCACTTTCATCTGCAGCTTCCTCTTTGTCACCGTGTAAGATGGAACTGTATATGGGAAGGGTAACCTGAGTTTCATCAGGGTCAGATTCAGGCCGGGTAGCGTGCGAGGGGAATGTAGTGGTCTGGGTCAATGTATCAGCAGATTCATCGAGCAGTGGCTGGGCATCAGTGCACTTGTGTCGCCCCCTGGAGTACGGTCGCCACAGTGGCATTACCTTCCTCCTAGGGAGTGTGATGTCATGCTTGGGAGCAACGAAGGATCTCTCTAGCAGGTTAACTGATTGGGCGGCGTTATTCCCACGAGTCATGACCCTCCAAACAGCGTTCATGAAGGCAAAGTGTTTGTTTTACGTGGGCAGTATGGTTGCAAAGCTGAACCTTAAAGGAAAGTCCAGAAGGGCACCACCAGGAGTGGAGCCTACGGCATAATTTGACTCAACACGGGCAACCTCAACCATGCCAGCTACAGAACAGACGCACACATTGCAAGCTTAATTCCGTTAACGAACGAGACTCCGTCATGCCCCGCGGTCCGAGTCCGGCTTACTAGAGGGACACGTGAGGCTCTGGCACATGAGATTGGCCAATAACTGGTGTGTCATGCCCTTACATGTCCGTGGCTGCATGTGCGCTACACTGAAAAGGCCAGCGTTTGTCGTTTACAGGTGCAGATAACCCGCTGAACAACGTTAGTGATGGGGATCACTGATTACAATTATTACTCGCGAACGATGATTTCCCAGTAAGTGCAGGTCAACCGCAGTTCCGGAATTAGGCCTAACCGTCATTCCTGAAAAAAATGAAAAACTTACGTGTGCAAACCACAGGTGCTGTAGCTTGCTTAACAGCTCGCCAGCCGTTCTCACGCCCAGTATGGGTTACACGTGATTGCACAAAGGTGAGAAAGGGTACCGTATCCCCGGATAACATGTATGGATAGCGTACACATTCAAAAGATATGTCTATACATCAGGAGGCAGGCTCAGACGGTGTTAGGCCCAGTATGGCTTGCACATGATTGCACAAAGGTGAGAAAGGGTACTGTATCCCCGGATAACATGTATGGATAGCGTACACATTCAAAAGATATGTCTATACATCAGGAGGCAGGCTCAGACGGTGTAAGGCCCAGTATGGCTTGCAAGTGATTGCACAAAGGTGAGAAAGGGTACCGTATCCCCGGATAACATGTATGGATAGCGTACACATTCAAAAGATATGTCTATACATCAGGAGGCAGGCTCAGACGGTGTAAGGCCCAGTATGGCTTGCAAGTGATTGCACAAAGGTGAGAAAGGGTACCGTATCCCCGGATAACATGTATGGATAGCGTACACATTCAAAAGATATGTCTTTACATCAGGAGGCAGGCTCAGACGGTTTCAGGCACAGTATGGATTTGACGGCCCAGACTACACAGCGGAGGAGCAGGGAGAGGTAAAGATTGCAAATGCTGGGGCCCTGCCCAAGCAAGGTGGGCCCACTCGTGGGCGTCGGCACTGGCACTGGGCCCCTCATAGTACGGCGGTGTGTCTGACGGCGGGTGTGCACCACCACCGTCAGAGACACTTGATTGCACTATGAGGGACCCTGTGAGCCCTGTGACCACTATGAGGGCCCCGCGCCCACGAGTCGGCCCACCCACCTGTCCAGGGTAATGGCTCTCACACAGTTGCGTGCGCTCGGTGGTGACCCCGGCCATTGGGGGGAGGAGGCTGCCCAGTTAGGGAGGTTTACAAAATGGCATATGTTGATGTGGGACATTCACCTGCTGCTAAAGGCGAAATTGGTCAAGTCCCAGGAACAGGCGGACCAAAGAAAACAATATTTCTGGCAACCTATGTGTCATCAGGTGGGACAAAATCCTTGGAAACGCATGCATGGTTCATTTTAATGAAGGTTAGATCATCCACATTTTGGGTCGACAGACAGGTCCTTTTTTCTGTCAGTATTGATCCAGCAGCACTGAAGACTCTTTCCGATAGCACACTTGCAGCTGGGCATGCGAGTTCCTGTAAGGCATATTGTGCCAATTCAGGCCAGGTGTCCAGTTTAGCTGCCCAATAGTCCAATGGGAATGACCTGTGAGGGAGAACATCGATATGGGAGGAAAAGTAGTTTGTAACCATATTTGACAAGTGCTGTCTCCTGTCACTTTCAATCGATGCAGTATTACCAGTCGTGTGAGCAGGACTTGAAAGATCAGTCCACAACATGGTCATGAAACCCCGGTCTCCAACACCACTTCTGATGTGTCCACCACCAACACGGCTTCCAAGTTGCCCCCGGCCCCTACGGCTCATGTGAGAACCATCACCACTGCTGTATGCTGGGAATGCCTCAACCAACCAATTTACCAGAGTAGCTTGTTTGTTAGCCAATATTAGGACAGGGTTCTCCTGTGGCATGATGTTTTGGAATTTGCCTTTATAGCGTGGATCCAGGATGCTGACCAACCAGTAGTCATCATCGTTCATCATTTTGGCAATGCGGGGGGTCCCTTTTTAGGATCTGCAAGGCATAATCTGACATGTGTGCCAATGTTCCCGGTGTCAATGATGCACTGCGAGTGCTGGTTGGAGGAGCACTTTCTGGCAAATCCACATCCCTCCAGTCATGCACAAACCCTGTACCAGACCTTGCAAAGCCAACATTTTCTCTTGCCCCACGAGAAGCATCCTCCTCCCCTAAATAATCATCCCCATCATCATCCTCCTCCTCTTCCTCTTCTTCCTCCACCTCGTCCACGACAGTTCCCTGACCAGACAATGGCTGACTGTCATCAAGGCTTCCCTCCTCCTCTTCCTCCTCATCAACCTCGGCTGCAGATGCCTGCTCCTTAATGTGCGTCAAAGTTTGCATGAGCAGACGCATAAGTGGGATGCTCATACTTGTGATGGCGTTGTCTGTGCTTACCAGCCGTGTGCATTCCTCAAAACACTGAAGTACTTTACAGAGGTCTTTCAGCTTCGATCACTGCACACCTGTCAACTCCATGTCTGCCCTCAAAGTGCCTGCCCGTGTATCCTCCCACAAATGAATTACGGCCTGCCTTTGTTCGCACAGCCGCTCAACCATGTGCAGGGTGGAGTTCCACCTTGTTGCAACGTCGATAATTAGGCAGTGCTTGGGAAGGTGGAGCAATCGCTGCAGCTTCTGCATACGACTGGAGTGTACCGGCGACAGGCGGATGTGCGAGCACAGTCTTCGAACCTTAAGGAGCAGGCCTGTTAAATCCGGATAATTAGTGAGGAAGCACTGCACCACCAGGTTCAAGGTGTGAGCCAAGCAAGGTATGTGTCTGAGTTTTGAAAGGGCTATGGCTGCCACAAAATTCCGGCCGTTATCACTAACTACCTTGCCTGCCTCAAGATGTAGACTGCCCAGCCATGACTCAGTTTGTCACTGAAAGTAGTCGGCCAGTACCTCTGCGGTGTGTCTGTCGCCCAATCACATCATCTGCAACACAGCCTGCTGATGCTTTCCACTAGCTGATCGATAGGGGGACACCTCGTTTGCAACACGTCAACTGCGGATGCAGTGCTCGTGCGACTGCTCTCTGTGGACCAGCTTTCGCTTCTGGAGGAGGAGGAGGGTCGAACGCCTACAGCTAACTGTTTCCTTTACCGTGGGCTAGGCAGCACTGTGCCACCACTGCTGTCCCCTGTGGATCCTGCATCCACCACATTTACCCAGTGTGCAGTGATGGACACGTAACGGCCCTGGCCATGCCTACTGGACCATGCATCAGTTGTGAGGTGCACCTTTCCACTCACTGACAGCTTGAGTGCATGGAGAATGCGGTCTTTCACATGAAGGTGGAGGGCTGGGATGGCTTTGCGAGAAAAGAAGTGGCGACTGGGTAGTTCATAGCGTGGAACTGCGTAGGCCATTAGTTCGCGGAAAGCTGCGCTTTCAACCAACCGATAGGGCATCATCTCTAACGAGATTAGTTTGGCAATGTGGGTGTTCAAAGTCAGTGTACGCGGATGAGAGGATGAATACTTTTTTGTCCTACTCATAGTCTCTGGTAGGGTGAGCTGGACTTGAGAGCTGGATATGGTGGAAGTAGCGGTGGACATGGCAGACTGAGAGAGGGTTGATGATGGTGATGGAGTTGATGTTCTTTCTGGTGGCCTAGATTAAGTCTTTCGTTGCCTGCTGTGCTTTTTTGACCGTCTGGCCAAGCTGTCCTGCAAATTTTTGGGTTTTTGTAACCCATTTTTGGACTGCTCTGGGCCTGTCAGATAACAACTATTGCGATGTCGATGCCCGCTGCAGATGCTCCTCCTCCTCTTCTGAGCTATTGGCAGCGGCACACTCTACCCCCAATGGATGCCAATCTGGGTCAAGAACTGGGTCATCCATCACCTCCTCTTCAATGTCATGTGCACCTTCCTCTGTGTCACCGTGTATGGTGGTATAGTATGCGGGAGGGGGCAACTGAGTTTCATCAGGGTCAGATTCTGGCTCAGTACACTGCAAGGACAATGTAGTGCTCTGAGTGAATGTACCAGCAGATAAATCTAGCAGTGGCTGTGCATCAGTGCACTCCATGTCAGATTCATCTTGGCCTGGGTAATTCACGATTTGACTTGATAATCCAGGCATGGTATGTGAAAACAGCTCCATGGAGTAATCTGTAGTGTGGCCTACCGCATTCTTCAATTTTGGTAGGGGTGAAGGACACAAGGAAAGGTGTGGTTCAAGACTATGAGCCTCCAATGATGACTCAGTGCTTTTATTTTTTAAAACTTCAGAAGAGGAGGCGATAGAGCTGGAGGCTGAGTCAGCAATATAAGCCAAAACTTGTTCTTGAAGCTCCAGCTTTAGAAGCTGTTTACCTACTCCCAGAAAAGGGAGCCTTCAAGGCCTTGTGGAGCCAGACGATGACGCAGCCTCAACACCTCCAGTATTAGGTGATATTTTGCTTTTGCCACTACCAGCAGATCCACCACCAACACCAACACCATCATTACCAGCTGCCAACCCCCGCCCACTTCCACGGACTCTTCCACCACACTTCCTCATTTTTTGGAAAAATTTACCCAAATTTACACCAACTCTCTGTGACTGTTAAACAAGGTACAAGATGTATATAGTACTATGGAGAATTGGAATGTCTCTATACTTCAGGAGACTGTGGGATTCAGTCAGGCCCTGTTTATTTAACACCGCAATATGACAGGCAGATTCTCTATGCTGTTAGAAGGGTGTATAGAGGACTGTGTAGAATTGGAATGTCTCTACACTTCAGGACACTGTGGGATTCAGTCAGGCCCTGTTAATTTAACACCGCAATATGACAGGCAGATTCTCTATGCTGTTAGAATGGTGTATAGATGACTGTGGAGAATTGGAATGTCTCTACACTTCAGGACACTGTGGGATTCAGTCAGGCCCTGTTTATTTAACACCGCAATATGACAGGCAGATTCTCTATGCTGTTAGAAGGGTGTATAGAGGACTGTGGAGAATTGGAATGTCTCTACACTTCAGGACACTGTGGGATTCAGTCAGGCCCTGTTTATTTAACACCGTAATATGACAGGCAGATTGTCTATGCTGTTAGAAGGGTGTAGAGAGGACTGTGTAGAATTGGAATGTCTCTTCACTTCAGGACACTGTGGGATTCAGTCAGGCCCTGTTTATTTAACACCGCAATATGACAGGCAGATTCTCTATGCTGTTAGAAGGGTGTATAGAGGACTGTGTAGAATTGGAATGTCTCTACACTTCAGGACACTGTGGGATTCAGTCAGGCCCTGTTTATTTAACACCGCAATATGACAGGCAGATTCTCTATGCTGTTAGAAGGGTGTATAGAGGACTGTGTAGAATTGGAATGTGTCTACACTTCAGGAGACTGTGGGATTCAGTCAGGCCCTGTTTATTTAACACCGCAATATGACAGGCAGATTCTCTATGCTGTTAGAAGGGTGTATAGAGGACTGTGTAGAATTTGAATGTCTCTACACTTCAGGACACTGTGGAATTCAGTCAGGTCCTGTTAATTTAACACCGCAATATGACAGGCAGATTCTCTATGCTATTAGAACGGTGTATAGAGGACTGTGTAGAATTGGAATGTCTCTACACTTCAGGAGACTGTGGGATTCAGTCAGGCCCTGTTTATTTAACACCGCAATATGACAGGCAGATTCTCTATCCTGTTAGAAGGGTGTATAGAGGACTGTGTAGAATTGGAATGTCTCTACATTTCAGGACACTGTGGGATTCAGTCAGGACCTGTTTATTTAACACCGTAATATGACAGGCAGATTCTCTAAGCCGTTAGAAGGGTGTATAGAGGACTGTGTAGAATTGGAATATCTCTACACTTCAGGACACTGTGGAATTCAGTCAGGCCCTGTTAATTTAACACCGCAATATGACAGGCAGATTCTCTATGCTATTAGAAGGGTGTATAGAGGACTGTGTAGAATTGGAATATCTCTACACTTCAGGACACTGTGGGATTCAGTCAGACCCTGTTTATTTAACACCGCAATATGACAGGCATATTCTCTATGCTGTTAGAAGGGTGTATAGAGGACTGTGGAGAATTGGATTGTCTCTACACTTCAGGACACTGTGGGATTCAGTCAGGCCCTATTTATTTAACACCGCAATATGACAGGCAGATTCTCTATGCTGTTAGAAGGGTGTATAGAGGACTGTGGAGAATTGGAATGACTCTACACTTCAGGACACTGTGGGATTCAGTCAGGCCCTGTTTATTTAACACCGCAATATGACAGGCAGATTCTCTATGCTGTTAGAAGGGTGTATAGAGGTCTGTGTAGAATTGGAATGTCTCTCCACTTCAGGACACTGTGAGATTCAGTCAGGCCCTGTTTATTTAGCACTGCAATATGACAGGCAGATTCTCTAAGCCGTTAGAAGGGTGTATAGAGGACTGTGTAGAATTGGAATATCTCTACACTTCAGGACACTGTGGAATTCAGTCAGGCCCTGTTAATTTAACACCGCAATATGACAGGCAGATTCTCTATGCTATTAGAAGGGTGTATAGAGGACTGTGTAGAATTGGAATATCTCTACACTTCAGGACACTGTGGGATTCAGTCAGGCCCTGTTTATTTAACACCGCAATATGACAGGCATATTCTCTATGCTGTTAGAAGGGTGTATAGAGGACTGTGGAGAATTGGATTGTCTCTACACTTCAGGACACTGTGGGATTCAGTCAGGCCCTATTTATTTAACACCGCAATATGACAGGCAGATACTCTATGCTGTTAGAAGGGTGTATAGAGGACTGTGTAGAATTGGAATGTCTCTACACTTCAGGACACTGTGGGATTCAGTCGGGCCCTGTTTATTTAACACCGCAATGTGACCGGCAGAAATTGCCTAGTGTATGACAAACTGCATGGTGTATATAGAATTGGGTAGAACTGGAATCTCCCTACAGTTTAGGTCTGTAAGAACGGAACAACTTCTCGACTTTTCATTACAGAGTCACACACAGATGGCTTCACTGTGGCCATGATAACAGCTGTTACACGGTACTGAGAGAGGATCGTGCATGTACACCGCTGTCCAGTGTATGTAAAATTGTCAAGCTCCGTGTTTTAGTATACGGACTGACACACGCTGTCTCTCTATAGTTTTGAATGTAATCAAAAAGCAAATATACTAAACTGTTTGAAAACCAGACAAAACTATAAGGTGGAGGTCTGTAAGAACGGATCAACTCCTCGACTTATCCTTACAGAGTCACACACAGATAGCTTCACTGTGGCCGTGATAACAGCCGCTACATGGTACTGAGAGAGGAGCGTACACCGCTGTACGGTGTGTGAAAAATGAACGCTCAGTAACTCACAAGGACAAAACAATAAAATCTGGATTGCTTTGAAAAAAGCAGTTTGCTCAGCAGTGGGCACACAGCAATGCAGCTACAGGTAGCCTTAAAAGGCACCCTATTAACCAACAGAGCTGATGCACCAAAATATAGCCTCCCCTTGCACTGCACAGTGACTGGTGTGTTGTACAGGCAAAATCGCTAGGAGCAGAATCAGTTTTTGGTATCTTCTTCCCTGCCTAACACTCTCCCTACAGAATCAGCAGCAGCTCTCAATATTCTGAGATCAGCATGAGTAGCATGGCGGTCGGCGTCCCCGCCCTTTTATACCCCCTGTGACGTCCCACAAAGCAAGCCAATCACTTGCATGCCCTTCTCCAAGATGGTGGTGACCGCTGCCTATGTCATCACGTTGCCCACAGTGTCCGTTCTTCCTGATTGGCTGCAAAAAGGGCGCTCAAGCATCTTTTGAAACGCGACTTTGGTGCTAAAGTCACCGACCTCATGGCCGACCTCACGCTAAGGTCAGGTTTCGTTTCATGAAACCCGACTTTGGCGAAAGTCTGGGACTTTTCAATTTTTTTGACCCATTTCGCTCAACTCTACTAAATAAGCCTAAAGCAGGAAAAGAGGAAAACTAACTGCCTCAGAGCAGACCCCAATGGAAAGACAGCCCCCCACATGTATTGACGGTAAAACAAGATGAAAACACAAGCAAAGGCATGAAAATAGGCTGAGCAAACGATGGGGCCAAACTAACTAGAAAGGACAGGAAAGGAAAGACACTGTCTGCAATCTGCCAAAAACCTTACCAAAAATAATGTCCAACACTTCTGATAGCAAAATTAACCCTGAAGTCACTAGACTTCTCCCACTATATCAGCACTCTGGCCTCTTTTTGCTCTGTCTCAGAATATTTCAATCTAATAAGGGACAAAAAAGGCAAATTGGCAAATACAGATAAATAAGAGGGGAAATTCAGCACAGCCCAGCCGGGCTGGCTGACCACACAAAAAACTGAATTGACCAACAAGAGCAAGTGTGAACATTAGCAAAAACAAACTTAACTTGAGAAGACTGGAACAGAACTGAAGTCCAAGACCTGAGGAGAAGACTGAATCACCAGCACCAGGATAGGACGTCGGCTGTCTTATATCCAGTCTGATACTCCAGCGATCCAATCGTTATCCTCCTCATCAGGTGGCAGATCACTACCAATTAAACCAACCTCACTACCTCCTGTCACCACCAGAGGGAGAACGGAAGGAGAACTCTCAACTGGTGGAGTAGAAAATGAGCTCATAACAGCTGTAGAGTACAAGAGTGTGTAGAAAAGAGTTTAGCTCAGACGAGACAGAAACAGGAGAAGAACTACAATCAACATGCACCTGAAGTCCCCTTGTCACCAGGAGAACAAGTCCTAAAGAGGAAAAGGAGGATGCATAAATTGGATGACAAATGGGAAGCTGAACCCTACACCGTCTTACCATCAAACTTCGACAACACCAAAGTGTGCCTTATCAGTAAGGATGGAGGAGAAACCTAATCAGCAGTATCGAGGGATCATCTGAAACTGTGCCCTGACCAGCTAAAGGAAACGATGGGAGAACAAAACAACCTTCAACCCATAGAAGAGAAAGAAAAGGTCAGCACTGTACTAGGAGAATTTCCTGCAAACTAGACAAGAATGGATCAAGCCATCGTAGTTCCTGTCCTAATCTTTCCCCAGCCTACTGCAACTGAAGTAGCAGAGACTCAAGAGAACCCTGAAAATCAGGAAGTTCAGGCAGCGGATGCCACACCTGCAGTGGAGCCAGAGAATCCTCGCCCTGCCAGTGGTGACTCTGTCATGCCCACAGCGAGTCTATGCGTTCGAAGATGGCTACTACCCATGCTACGCAGATCTACCCGTAGTACAAAAGGTGAGATCCCAGTTAGATATAGAGAGTAAGGTGCAAATAGAAAATGTAAACTGTACATGTAAATATGCAACTTTTCAAGTTTATGTGTCTACAGAGACTCTGTAAGAGCTTTTGAACAATCTCAGTTTGTTTTTGATGGACAATAGGACCTCAGGACTATGTGTGATCAAAACTCTACATGTACATAGCTTACCAACTGCTCAGGAAATGGACCATGGACATTGACGCATGGACTAATCGTCACAAGGACTATTTTCGAGCTTTGGGTTTTTGTAATTTTTCATTTTTCAAATCCCGTTACATTTTATAATTGTTCAATTGCTTAATATGTTTGCATGTTTTCAGTCCGGGAGTACTGAATTGCACTAGGGGGAATGTGGTGCCCCCTGGAGTATGGTCGCCACAGTGGCATTACCTTCCTCCTAGGGAGTGTGATGTCAGGCTTGGAAGCAATAAAGGGTCTCTCTATCAGGTAAATACAACACACAGCACGGTTCCCACTCCAGGCCAGCAGAGGGAGCGCTGAACCAAAACTGGGGGAAGAGCTGCTCTCTGGGGGCAAGGAAAGGGAAGTTAGTGAGTTTGTGTGAGGAGAGCAAAGTGTGTGGACGAGAGGAGAAGAGTTGGAGGATTGAGCAGAGTTCAGGCTCACTTCTAGTGTGGCGCATGGTTCCGGATTCTGGTGTCCGAGGTTGTATGGATACTGATTTTCCTGCAGCAGAAACCAGAGGAATAGCAAGCTATAAATGCTCTGTTCCCACATAAGACTCGGAGGCACAACAGCAACGTGTGAGCCAGAAGAAGGAGGCTACAGCTGTCTGCCATACGAGGGGGTTCTAAAAGAGAGCAAGCAGGAGGAACTTCAGTGTAACTCAGTACTGCATGTACCTCAGATAAGCGCTAGAAAGGAGACTACACAACCCATCTGCATAGAGAGATTCCTAAGTTGCTCCCAGGCTGGCCAACTCCTGTTCCATCTGTAATCTGGATCCTGGACTGCACTTGCAAAGCAAAGTAAAGGCAAAGGAAACTACACCCTGTTGTGTCATTGCCTTCTTCCTGCAACCCCTTCAGCACTGCTGCATCTCTGTGCCTAACACTGCACCCTCTTCCTCAACACCTATTCTCACTGCCCTGGGACTACAGCTCTACCTGTGGGGAGCTATTACATCTTGCTGCTTTATGCCATCTGTCCCAGAGGATCTGCCTGCAGCGTCGGCTTAACCCCTTCATTGCCAAGCACCACAGGTGGCGTCACGTATCATCCACTTAAAAACTTTAACCAGCCTCGCTTAACCCCTTTTACATGGATGCCCAGATCCACGGACTGGGTCACCACTACTGTGACACTTCTCTCTGAGATACCGGCCCGGTACCGAGTACCCCACTGCCCTGGCGGGTGATCCAATATCACAGAGTGCAGTTATGTGACATTAATGCATCACACTAAAAAATGCAATATCACCTAGTCTGTACAGTCTGCGATTGGGGTGCAAAAATCCTTGGAGATCTATGACTTGTTCATCTTGATGAAAGTTAGCGGGTCAATACTTTCAAGGGACAGTCGTATGTGCTCATCTGTCAGGACACCACCAGCAGTGATGAAGACATGTTCTGAGAGAATTCTGGCTGCAGGGCATGATAAAATCTTCAAGGCATGTGAGGCAAGCTCAGGCCACGCCTACATTTTGGAAGACCAAAATATGAAAGGGTCCAAACCTTGACTGATGGCATTGATATTTAGTTCTTGATACTCATGCACCATTCTCTCCAGTCATTCACCACTTGTAAGACTTGGACTCTGTTGTTCTGGTGCATAGGTTGGTCTAAAAAAGGGTCAAAGGACTTACAGACATTGCTTGTTCCACTTCCACTGCTTCTGTTGCTAATGTTTGGGCTTTGACAAATCGACGGGCCAGAGGATGGAAGTCTACAGCTGCGATGTGAACTACAGTTGTGGCCAAAAGTATTGACACCCCTGCAATTCTGTCAGATAATACTCAGTTTCTTCCTGAAAATGATTGCAAACACAAATTCTTTGTTATTATTATCTTCATTTAATTGTCTTAAATGAAAAAACACAAAAAGAATTGTCCTAAAGCCAAATTGGATATAATTCCACACCAAACATAAAAAGAGGGTAGACAAAAGTATTGGCACTGTTCGAAAAATCATGTGATGCTTCTCTAATTTGTGTAATTAACCCTAGAACGCATACCTGGGGCTTCGCAGGCCTGCCAGGTTACTTGTTTTCTATTTTCTGTAAAAGTACTTTAGTTAGAATTTTGAAAATCTAGGTAATCCTCAGGTATATAGTTGTTAGTAATTTCCAGTTATTCATATATTTTTATGTTACAGACATTTCGGTATAACAACCTTTTTTTGGGACTACCCCATATTCACGCACCTGGGGCCTTTTAGGCCTGTACTAGGTTTACATGTGATACTCAGTCTTTTTGTCTGTATTGTTGCTGGGGAAGAACTTTTATGACTCTGCTATTGCTGGGAAGAGTGTGGGTTCTGCATGACAGCATGGTCATGTGATCTTGGAAGGGAGGCTCGCTCACAAAGTCATGTGTCTCTGACCTCATCGCAGGTCTTTGTCCTAATTGCTTGAGAGACTTTGGAGGAAGAAGTCAGCTTTCTTTTGTCTGGAAATAGAAATTTTCTGAGCTCCAAAACCAGAGGCTTCTACTGCACTACAAGAAAGTGATCTGTTGGAGGTAAGAGGAGGGGGGCTGCACTTTACCTGCTTTATATCGCTTGGTGTGCTGGGACCCTAACAAAGAGTCTTATCACATACTGCTTACAGTGCACAAGCCTGATTGTAATCTTTTTTTTTTTCTTTTTAGTTTACTGACATCTAAAATTACAATGGCACAGTCTACTTCCAGGGGATTGACTGACCATGAAATTGAGGTGATTGTTTTCAATAGTGATGTAGAAAGTGAAATTTCTTTGTCTGATGAAGAGTACATGCCACCAGCTAATGTATCAACTTCATCGTCCAGCGATTCTTCAGATGATGAACGTTCCAGCAGAACGTTCAAATAGAACATCTAAAACGAATATTTTTTGGAACAGTACTGCTGCGGCTCCTGCACGCACCCCATCACATAACATTATTAGAGTTGCTCAAGGAGCTGTCGGAATTCCCCAATTCATGTCCAAAAGAGATGTTTTCTGTAAATTTGTT